>NC_056508.1:40130669-40156348 GCF_014905685.2 Nematolebias whitei | reverse complement strand
TAAACCCCTCCCACACTCTTGCAATATTCTGTTTCTAAATGCTCTAAAAGAGCAAAGAATGTCATGATTTCGCTCTCTCTGTCTCGCTGCTCTCAGCCACCTGCAAGCGTTTTTGGCCACACCCACTTCTATGCTCTGCAGGAGAACAGCTGATCAGCTGTTCAGCTGCAGGAGGACGCTTATCTTGCAGTATCGGCTGCACAAAGGTGCAGCAGGTGCTAAATAATTTAAAATAATTTATTTTAAATAAAAATTTCATGCCGATCGTGTGGTTCATCCATCATTCAGCCAATTGTATGTCTTGTCCTATCTTATTTTGAAAAACCGTGATAGAGCGAGTCCGTGATAAACGAACCGCGAAGTAGCGAGAGACTACTGTATACGTTTACCAATTTTATGCAATTTTGCATAATCCTATGCACAGAGTATGTGTTGTGAATGACTCTCAGCTACTACCACATCAAATTTTAGTTGTCCAACTAAGTTATAGGCATTTTCTTGTGTTGGCTGATATCAATTAACTGTGGAAGTTACCTTCACGGCATATTTTGCTAACAGAAAATACGGTAACAGGAGCTACTCCTGCAGTAAACACCGATGCACAATGAGAAGCACTTGAAGTGAGTTTTGGGAATGACTCTCAACTACTTGTAAACCAAATTTTAGCATAACCGTAAAGTTATAGCCATTTTTGTGTTTACTAAAACCCCTTTGCTGTGGTGGCCATCTTGAATCAAGTCAACTCCAAGAGGTACTTTCTTTATGAAAGCCACACAAAGGAGCACACACGGGCGAAAACAGCAGGAAAAAGAAAAGCCAACAATAAAGCAGAGTTTTTGACCTCAGAGTCTAAAAACATCTGTTGAGACGAGTCCAGCTGCAAGAAGAGCACTCACCAATCTTAATGTCTGCCTCTTGGTCAGCCGGCACCCTTTTGAATGTGAACGGTGAGACGTCGCTCCACATGCTAAAAGCCTTGGCAATGCCTCGGTGCGTGTCGCTGGCGTTTATCAAGTTTGTCGGGAAAGAGAGCACCCTGTAGGGGAACAAGAGCGTGGTGTTGTTAATACTGGACTCTGCACACATTCCTCCATAGCAGAGGAAGCATCCAAAACTCAGCAGCTACTGTTGAGACACTCAATTCCCACAAGCTCTGCAAATACAGCTCTATTACTGGAACGTTGGATTCTTTCTCATTTCAGCAAGGGAGAGAGCTCTGCCAATACTTTCAATAAAACGTTGTGCAATATTTAGATTGATTTCTGTCATGGATGTTATCAATAATTTATAGTTTCTTTTGTTCTGTGTATTTGTTGCAGTCTTGACTACTTCTGCATATTTTCTGCTATTTTAGCTACAAAACGTTCATTCAGGAGATGGGTGCTTTGGCTTTTGTGTTTTCTAACTTTTGTACTTTTAAAATATTTGACTTTGTTAAGCAATATCCTGATGCATGCTTAATAATCCAGGTGGAAAAATCTAACAAAGTTAAGTCAGGTCCTCTGGATGGATGCAAAAAGTACAAAATAATAAAATTGTTGAAACGTTTCGCCTTTAATCCAAAATACTTTGTCAGTCTGAGGAGCTGTAATAAGTTCAGTCTTATAAATAGATATGATAAAGGAGGACCATCAGCCTAACAAGATCATTAGTGCCCTGATGGCCACTTGCTATTTGCAGGGGGCTGAGTGATATAACAGCATTGCAAGAGGGGGACAGTTGAACATGGAGGCCTCCACCCCTGTTTAATGATGGATGGTTTCTTTTCACAAAGATGGCCTCCTTTACTCCTCTCTCAAACAATCGTTCCTCTCTGTCCAGGATGTGAACATCTTCATCCCTGAAAGAGTGACCGCTGGCCTGGAGATGAGTGTAGACCGCAGAGTCCTGGCCTGATGATGTTGATCTTCTGTGCTGGGCCATCCTTTTGGCCAGTGGCTGTTTTGTTTCCCCGATGTAAGACTGATCACAGCCCTCCTGACACTGAACAACATACACAATATTACTCTGTTTGTGCCGGGGGACTGGATCTTTGGGATGAACCAGTCTTTGCCGTAATGTATTTTGGGGTTTAAAACCACTGGGACGTTGTGTTTAGAAAATAAATGTCTCAGTTTTTCTGAAACTCCTGCAACACTGACGACTGGTCTGGGTTCACCTGATGGCTGGCTGGAGTCCTGTTTGGGTTTCTGCTCTGCTGTCAGGAATTCAATGCTGTTATTGCTAGTATCACTCAGTCCCCTGTGAACAACAAGCGGCCATCAGGGCACTAACGATCATTAGGCTGATGGTCCTGTTTTTTTATGTGCACATCTAGTTTTGGATGTCAACACTAAAAACTTGTTGATCCACCATGAAAATGTTTTTTTTTATAAGACTGAGCTTATTACAGTTCCTCAGACTGACGACGTCTTTTGGATTAAAGATGAAACATTTCTACTATTTTTTATTTTTGCATCCGTCCAGAGGACCTGACTTAACTTTGTTACTTTTATTAACCAGTATTTTTCCCCATAGAAAGATATTCAAATCTCTACAGTATTAATTTAAAAAATGTACTGTATTCTCTTTGAAATCTGCTTCAGCGTTGCTCCCCTTTTTGGCGTACAGTAACTTTTTTGCTATTTTTAGATATATCAAGCTTTTGGTTTTTCAATATTGATATATTTTTAGTTTTTAGCCAGTCTTTAGTAACTTTTAGTTTTGACCTTGTTTTTTTGATACACTTAAAAAAATTCTGATACTTGTAGCTAGTGTTTTGCTACTTTTAACTTTTAGTTTATTGTTATTTTTAGCTTTTAGCTAGCTTTGTGCTACTTTTGTCCTTTAGCTTCTTGTTAAATTTCTTGCAAACCTTTTCATATGTGCAGCTTTAAGCTAGCATTTTGCTGCTTTTAACTTTTAGTCTTTTGCTATTTTTAGCTTCAAGCTTACACTTTGATGCTTTCATCTAGCTTTTGCCTACTTTTAACATTTAGTTAGCCTTTGATACTTTTAACTTTTGTTTTACCTTATGCGGTTCAGCTAGTGTTTTTCTAATTTTAGCTAATATTTAGCTATTTCTACAGCATTTAGCTATTTTCTGGCTACTTTTAGGTAGCCTTTTGCTATTTTTAGTTATCATTTGGCTTCATTTAGGTTTGAGCTTTTGTTCTGCTTGTTTTAACTTTAATAACTCAGTTTCAGCCTTTTTAGCTGATTTCATCAAAACCACTGAGCGCACAGCCCTCACACGTCTCGTTCAGGTCCCCATCGGATCATTTACGGCTCCAAAGGGAGTCAAGTTGCTGGAACCTCTCCGAACATTTAGCTGCTGCACAATCCAAATCGCTTTGGATCGCAGCCACTGCACGGGGAGCGCTGCAGTCCTTTCTGTGCTTCTTAATTTTCCTTTTCTCCTCAAATGTGTCTCCAGAGTTTTGCACGGTGATGGCTTAGACCAACTTTTGGTCAATAACATTTTAATCCTGGAACAGATGAGTGAGATGGCAGGATTTTTAGTTTTGGATAAAATATCCCTTTAAAGTGCAGCTAAACCACATCAACAGCTGTCAGGTTCAAAGAGCTTCACAACTGCGATCAATCAAATGCAGACTTTGAAAATAAAATGTTTTTCATCCAAAACCAATCTAAGGTTCGCCTTATTTATTTATTTATTTTTGTTCCTTTTTTCTAAAATGCATTTTTTTTAACAACTGTGCGCCGGTCGGGGTGTTAGAAGGGCAGTCTGTGAATAAATACTTGTATGTCAAGTTGAACTTGTCCCATTTCAGCAGCTCCGGGGTCAGAGTGTAGCGCTTGTTCCTGGAGAGGTAAAGCACCTGGGAGCGGGCCTCTTTGCGGATCCCGATGAGCAGCACAGCGGTGTGAGCTTCTTCCTTGGACAAAGCAAAAAGCTTTAATGATTCACCTCACTGTGCAAAGAAAACCTAAAACTGCATTTCACTACAGCTGCTACATTTGTGTTGACGAACATTATGGGTGAAAAAGGATTATCAGTGAAGCACCTCTATATTATTCTGTCTTGACAAATGTTGAAGAATAGACACCAAAGTCCATGCTCAATAATCCAGGTATAAAATCCAACAACATTCAGTCAGGTCATCTGGACGGTTTCTGTTTTTGTGCTGAGACGTTTCGCCCTCCATCCGAAGGGCTTCATCAGTCAAAGGAAACACCAAACAAAACTGATTCTCCACCAACAACCTGCTCCGAAGTGGAAAAAAACTGACTGAACATTGTTGGATTTTATACCTGGATTATTGCGCATGGACTTTGGTGTTTTGAACCAGTTTGACATGACTGTCGACGAGGGAGAGGGCAGGCACTGGAGGAGAAGGCCTGCCTCAGAGACCATCTTAGCACCAACATAACTGTTTTTTTTTTCACTTTGGACTAAGCTGTTGGGGGAGAAGCAGTTTTGTTTGGTGTTTCCTCAGACCGATGAAGCCCTTTGGATGAAGGGTGAAACATCTCAGCGCAAGAAAAGAAACCATCCAGATGACCTGACTGAACATTGTTGGGTTGCAGAATAGAGTGCTACAACGTTTAATAACAGTACTTTGTACAACGTAGATAAAATTAGCAAGAAAACTGCATGAAAAAAGCAACGGAGATCAATAGGATTTTGGTGAAACGTGAGAAAACCCTTATTTTGGTTTTGAACCAGTTTGACATGACTGTCATGAGGAAGAGGGCCGGCACAAGAGGAGGGGGCGTGCCAAAGACACCATCTTAGCACCAACATAACTGGTTTGTTCCACTTTGGAGTAAGCTGTTTGGGGGAAGAATCAGTTTTGCGTTGTGTGTTTTGGTTCCCTGACTGATGAAGCCTTCTGGATAGAAGGTGAAATGTTTCAGGAAAAAAAAAAGAAACTGTCCAGATGATCTGACTGAAAATTGTTGGATTGTATACCTGGATTATTGAGCATGGACTTTTTTTGGTGAGAAAACCCAGCTCTATTTGGAGCGCTACATCTCAGCTTCACATTAAAAACATCAATCAAGGTTCAAACTGCTCACAGAAAATTGGGATTTAAGTGTCTGAACTGACATTTTGACATCTTTTGTGATTTTTACATAAACTTGTTGGTATGTTTGTCTTTCTTCACCTACCACCAGAGTAGCTGTGGCTTTCTTTTAAATCCCCCAGAATGTAACGAGTGCACACACAAGCTTCCACAGACTTCAATCATATTTTAATCCAATGTATTATCTTCTTCCATTAAAGGGTCTTCTTGAGCTTGTTATATCTCTGACATAAATCACTGGAGAAACATAAAAACATGTCTCCTAATCAAAGTGTTCTGCTTGATTAGATAAAAAAAGTGCTGTATAAGTACAGTCCATTTACCATTTAAGAATTTGTGAGTTTTGACTCGTAGTTCTTGCTCAGAGACTTCTTGTTTGAGGCTTAATTTTTAGTCTGTTTATGTCTGTCTCTTTAAGTTTACAGCCAGAAAGTCACGTGTGTGTTGTTACCATGGTGACCATAATGAGCTACTGGTTGCAGCTTTAACATTTCTTTTATTCTTGGTCCTTTTCACAGTTTTAGTACGGTTTAAAATGTTTTTTTATTTACTTTTTATTCTTTTGTTAGACGCATCAAGGATCTGGTTTTTATCTTTTTTTTTATTTTTTTTAGCAATTCTATAAATATTGTCTAAAGTCAAAAATGTGGTTCTCCTCAACTCCACAATTCCACAACAGCGGCAGCAAATGTTTGATAAAATAACGTTTTATGGAGACGATGTTCAGCAATGGCCAGTTTTTTTACGCTTGAGGTTGAAATGAAATGTGAAAGCTTTGGCGTGTCCAACAGCTGAGGCATGTCAGACATGTTTTTTAGGATCTCAGGGGGCCGTGCTCATTCTGAGAGGGTTTAATCTGTCTCCTCAAGTCTACAGTTTACGTATGGCGAAATAACGTCACTGGGTTTGTTTTCAAATTAAAGGCTTAGCTCCGCTTGCAGGAATCTTACAGTTATGGTCGCTTTGATCAAATCTTGTAAAAGACTGTGATGTGATAGTGTGAGATGTAATAACACTCAGTTTATTGTTATACAGTTCTACCAGCTACCACCACTCTATGTTTTAGCTCAAACCTCCTCACACTCTGACTCAGGTGGAGATGAATCACAAACCACGAGAACTGAAAGCGAACCCTTCAGACTAAACCTTAAACCCAGAAGAGTGTGCTGAGGCGCAGAGAGAGCAGAAACGTCTGAGGAGAAATCTCTGAGGATTCAGAGGGGAGTCTGGAATAGGTTAGCCTCAAACTGCTAAATACGGGATAAGAACTGTGTGTCCTAGCCTCAAAAACAAAGAAATGTCTGCTTCAACAGAGGATGCACTTTGTACTAATTAAAAACACAAAGTGTTTGTTGGACTTTTCTTCAGTCGGCTGAGTTGTTTGGTAAAACGAATGTGACATGTTAATAGGATTATAGAGGAACAGATGGGGATTTGTATGCTTCTGCATTGACTTTTACATCATCTGGATTGTTATGCTTCATTGTTTTCAGTTTAAATCTAATTCGGCAACGTTGTAACTTTAATTTGTCCACTCAAAATCTCCTCTTTTACACGTGCTGCCTCTTCATGCTATAGCCTGACAGCTTATCTGAGGCAGCTATCCATTCGGCCAGCAGTCTTCTTGACTGACATGTAATGAGAGCGTGTGGCGAAGGAAATGACAGAGCTTTCCCTCAGGCTCACTAACACAGTGGGCGGTTGGCAAGGATGGAAGCATGTGGAGGAACACATTTAATCAAGCCACTGAAGATATTACCAGCTATAACAGACTTCAGCTCATCGTCCTATTTCATCCTAACCTGAACTCAATCTGATGTCTGTTAGCAGAACTTATTGATACCATCTGCTGAGGACTTAATGACAATGCACCCAATTCCTACATTTGGACGTATAAACTTTATATGAGGCATAAAGAGAATTAATGTGTTGGCAAAATTTGTCAGAATGAGAATTTTTTTTCCATGTTTTTTTTTTGTTTGTTGTTGTTAATTCCCCATCTCAATAGCATTTAAAGAAAGATTATGGCGATTACCGCATTTTTCGGTCTATAAGTCACGTTTTTTGCATAATTTGCATGCCCCGCGACTTATACGCCGAAACGACGTATTTATGGATTGAATCCCATATTTATGAACCAATTTTTGGCTGAGATATGACCGTTTTTATTCATTCAGACTGAAAATATTGAACACTACCATTTTCAGCCACTAGATGGCAGTCAAGCAGTATGGCATGCCGTTGTATCATGTAATAGGTAAAAGTGGCTATTAATGACACAATTGCCTTGCCATAGTCTGCCACCGTCATTTGCCTGGAGCAACCGTCAAAGTGCATTTATTAAGGAAAAGTTAGACTGAGACACACCTGTACTATAAAGTCGAGCTAACAAATAATTGTTTTTAAGTGTTGATCATGTTAAACTCTTGTTAAAGTCCTCCCGTGCACGCTCCCGCGGTCACCATTTGGCAGCCCATTTATTTTTGGCACACCGGCCCACATTTCCGGGTTGTCAGCAGTGACGCCTAACAAATGAGACGCGTCAGCGGTGACACACAATAGATGCAGCGTATATGGCGAAGCAACGTATTTATGAAATTTTCCACATTTTTAGACATATTTGGACTGATGCGACTTATAGGGCGATGCGACGGGTACCACGGAAAATACGGTATATGCTATTTTAGTTAACAGGATCATTAAATAGTGACTTTGAGGAGAATACTTTGGAATACAATATTCAAGTCTAGAAGCTTGGCTGTGCACTCTTTATGTTGGATAAAATAAATATCCTTTCATCATCTCTTTACTCAAATAAGCCACGCTGAGGACACGAGAAGAATTTTCGACCCAGTCTACTTGCAAGGGGGCAGAGTTTCACACACAGGCTTACACAGATGTTACATCGAAGCTCCGGTCGCGAGGTCTGCCCACGGACAGTACGAAGAAGTGTTTTTTATAATGCTTATCAGACAGAGACGAGGTCAAGACGACCTCTGCTTTCCAGCTGACAGGCGATGGAAGAGCAGAGGTGGAAAGACTGTTACACTGCTTAAATTGTACTCAATTACAAGTAAAAGTGCTGGTGTTATAAAAAAATACTTAAGTAAAAGTACAAAATACTCTTCTCAAAAACTACTCAAGTATTAATTACTTTTTAACCACTTGATGTTTTATTGTGTTGTCAATAGAAGTAATTCAGTTTGATGTACTGTAAATAACAGCTATATTCAAAGTTCATTTCTCAGACGCTCAGAAGCTCCGGCTTATTTTAGTACCAGGAAAACCGATGGCAGTGACACTATCTAAGATATTTGCATACTTAGCCAAACTAAAAACCCACACATACAAACAATAAAACAGCAATATCATACAGGTAGCTGTAAAACCTCGTATACCACAATATGTTTTTTGAGTTTAGCTGCTGAAGTCTTGTAAGCTGCTATCACCGTAGAGATCAAAGTTTGTATCTGGACTCTGTCTCCTTTTTCACCCTCTGTACATGAAACATTCCTCCAGGTACGACCACGGGCGCTCGTCCTCAGCCTTTACCTCGTCATTTTATCTGTTGACAATGTTGTCCTCTGTCTCCATTTTGGCTTTTTCTCCAACTCTTCGATCCACGAATGACTCTCTACTCTACGGAGTTGTCCTTTACTTACCTCATGGGTAACTGGTGCGTTCACGATCTGAGAGTCTTATTGGCTACAAAGATGAAGATGAACGGTTTGAACATTAATTCAAACTGTGACTGTACTCAGTAGCGACTTCTGATTTTAAAAGTAGCGAAGTAGATTACAAAGCATGGACTTTGTTGGTTTTGAACCAGTTTGACATGACTGTCGACGAGGAAGAGGACCAGCACCGGAGGAAGTGGCGTGCCAAAGAGACCATTTTAGCACCAACATAACTGGTTTGTGGAGTACGCTGTTGGGGAAAGAATCAGTTTTGTGATTCCTTGACTGATGAAGCCTTCTGGATGGAAGGTGAAATGTTTCAGCACACAAAAAAAGAAACTGTCCAGATGACCTGACTGAAAATTGTTGGATTGTATACCTGGATTATTGAGCATGGACTTTGTTAGATTACATGGTCTAAATTGTACTTAAGTATGAGTAAAATTACACACTTGAACGTAATACTCATAAAAGTAAAAGTACCTTAAAAAACCTACTTAATTACAGTAAGGTGAGTATTTGTAATTCATTACTTCCACCCCAGGCAGCACGGTGGCGCAACTGGTAGAGCTGCTGCCTCTCAGCGAGCAGGTCCTTGGTTCAAACCCTGGTCCAGGGGTCTTTCTGGGTGGAGTTTGCATGTTCTCTCCGTGCATGCGTGGGTTTTCTCCGGGTACTCCGGTTTCCTCCCACAGACCAAAAACATGCATGTTAGGCTGATTGGTAACTCTAAACTGTCCCTAGGTGTGAGTGAGAGAGTGAATGGTTGTTTGTCTCGTTTGTCTCTAGGTGGCCCTGTGATGGACTTGCGACCTGTCCAGGGTGTACCCGGCCCCTCGCACAGTGATTGCTGAACATGGGCCCCATGACCCAAAATGGAATAAGCGGGTAAAGAAAATGGATGGATGGATGAAGTTGCAGGAGCAAAAAGAGTTTGGTTTGAAAATGTTTTAAATATTTTAGGCAGTTCAAAATTTAAAGCGTGTGACATCATCGTCAATCCTAAGCTGTTATTGTGTAAAAGTTATAAAAGATATCGAAGCGTCAGTTCACACACATGTAAAGCCCAATTTTCTTTGACCCGTTTAAATTTTAATGACATTACTACAGTGAATGAAGTGAGTTTGAGCTTCAGAGCTCCAGATAGTTTTCTTATGTGTTTTGCCAAAATCCAAGTGATCTCCATATTTTTCTTGCAGTTTTTTGTTGTTGTTGTTGTTGTTGCATATTTTGTTTTGTTACATGCTACCACAAGTCACAGCACACTATTACTGATCGAGCCCCACATTTGATGTATAACGTGCAAGGTTTACTTTTCATTTTAAAACTGTGTAACAAGACTGGCCAAAACAATTTAACAATAATACGAGTGTTTTAACTCCTGTGCACCTTTATTATAACCTGAAACTGAATTTTTAACATTAATAAATTATTAGCAATTAAACAGAAAAAAAAAATCAGAGCATGAACCATAATTGTGACAATATTTCCTCATATTGAAGGTTAATGTGTCTTTAAAATACAAGACACAAGCAAATTTAATATACCTAAACAACAGAAGCGACTGAAAATAGGTCAGCAATGTCTGTAGAACAATTTGACATTGACGTATATGTTTAGATTTGTTGAATGAAGCAAACAAAATGCTCTGTTTACATTGAGTGAGTACCTGCATTTCAGAACCGCATATCAATATATCTGGAAAACTACCAGAGTAAAATCTTCCAAATTGCACTATTTGATAGTTCAGGATAACTTTTATTAATTTTTATTTCACAGTTTGCAGTACATGTTACTGCTGGTGTTGTGAGGGTACTATCAGTTCATTAAAACTCACAATTCCTGCAGACTGAAACGAAAGGGAGTTAAAATGCAAAACTTGATGTAAATGATTGGCTTTTAATAAGAGAGCAGACAAAACTGTAAAGTTTTGCCCTTCAAATAAAACTAATTAGACATTTAAAGCTATATAAAGTTTGGAGTGCACAGTACACCAAAGTCCATGTTCAATAATCCTCCACAGTTTGGAGTGTAAGTATTTCTTTATTTGTTTGTACAGCATACCTGTAACCTCCAGGAGGGGAAGGCTGTGGTTAGTTGCATCCCTGCGAGCAGAAGGCTGAGCAGCGCAGTGAAGCTCCTGGCACCGCTGCGTAAACCTCTACAGCACGCCATTGTTTTAGGATCACACCTCCAGGAGGGAAAGAAATCTATTAGATCTGTGCCAAGGCAGCGTTTCCATCCATGCCCGCGGCTCTTACTTCTTCCTGACCATCATGGCACGCGGCCGTCGGATGGTGGGATGAGGAGTTTCCTTCAGGGCAGACTGCTCGACTCCTCTCAGCTGCGCCGTCCTGCAGCTGGGACACAGGGTCAGTGTCGAGACTATGTAATGAAAAGCAAACCGTCCCACTCAGAGCTCAGCTAAAGCAGAACCAGACCCGCTGTTCGTTTTTTTTCTCTTTCAAGTTGATGTAGAGTTGCTTGGAGGAAAAGCAGCAAAGACTCTGAGGCAGAGCAGTGGCGTTGTTAGGATCTTTACGCACGGGGGTCGACACCCACCCTCATTGTTTTTAGTCTCTCTTACAGTTTATATCCATCCCCTCCCTATTACAACTTCAAATTTAGATTAAAAACAAAAGCGTAATGAAACTGTGAAAATTCAGAGTGAATGCTGGAAACCAATTAAAACTAGCCGAAGAAGGTAAAACTGAGTCCTTGATGTGAACAACAAAACACTAGCTAAAAGATAAAAGGAATATATATATATATATATATATATATAAACAGTTAAAGCTGAAAGCAACAAAACACACACGAAAAGTCTAGCAAAAGTAAAAGTTGAAAAAGGATAAAATCTAAAAGTAGCAAGCAAAGATAGTAGCAAAAGAGTGAATTAAAGCTAAAAGTAGTAAAAGACTTTCTAAAAGTTGAAAGTGGTTAAAGGCTAGCTAGAAATCAAAATTAGCAAAAGGAAAGAAGTAGCAGGAAACTAACCAAATGCTAAAAGTATAGAATTGTAGCTAAAAGCTAATGATAGCAAAGGACTAGCTAAAACCAGTGGTGGGCACAGCTAACCAAAATGTTAGCTTTGCTAGCCAATATTCTGCTGACTAAAAAAAAAATAGTTTTGCTAACGCTAAACAGGTAAACAAAACCTTAGCTAATGCTAATGCTAAACCCCTATAAGGAACTAAAGCTGTGTCCCAATTCAGCGGCTGCATCCTTCGAAGGATGCATCCGCTGAATTGGGACACAGGTTTCTCTTGTACAGGTAAAAGCTTGCCTGACTCTTTGAGACATGCCCACAACAGACACGAGCATAGTGGGGAGTTTTGTTAATGAACCTAAAGTTTGGCAGAAGCTAATTTTGTTTCCATAATTACAGTTTCAGGGTGCCCCCGGCCTCTCGCACCGAGGCTGGACATGGGCACCAGTGACCCCCCGTGACCTGAAAAGGAAGAAGCGGGTAAAGAAAATGGATGGATGGTTTCCAAAGTTAGCAAAAACGCTAATTCGCTAAACAAAAAATTAGACAAACGTCATAAAGCTCATAGAACATTTTGATATACGAATGACTAACATAAGCAGTAGTTTGCAAAAAAATATAAGGAAGAACTAACGAAACAAAACAAGAAAACTATATTGTGAATGCTGATTTAGCACTCAAATATTAAATGCTTTACATTACCACACTCAAAGGAATGTTAAACAATTAAACTTGTTTTCTTAATACAATCACAAATGAAGTGGTAATTTTGATTTTGCTTCAGTAAAAATACCATTTTGATCTGGAAGAATGCTATAACTGATGTATAAAATTATATTTAGGGATATGAGTGTCATATATGTTAGTCTTCACTGTTAACAAGACAAAACACTTTTATTAGCAGCAACACTTTATTTGTCAAATAGTCTACATTCCTCTGACAAAGTACTGTACGTTGTAAAACAACATGAAAACATCAGGGCTGTAACATCTGCCATCCAAAAGTCCAAACAGTTAGTCAGCTGTCACTGATTACTTTCTGCAAGTTTCATTACATTTTCTCCAGCAGTTCATTATACATTTGTCACGGACTCAGAGGTTTGAACTGAGGAATGCAGACTGATGTGAGAAACTCAATAAAAACTGAGATTTATTCAACACGCACATGCACAAACCTGAAGTGGCGGCAACTTCTTACAAAAAATAAGTCAAGGAGACACAGAGGAGAATTGGGCATTACATAAAGCACACACATGCTTGACTGAACGTGGAGTGAAAAATGCGAGACGATATGGACATGAGCGGATGAACAGAGTGGACACATCTGGGCAAAATGACAACTGGGAACAGGTAAAAGGAGACAAGAGCTGAAAAGCAAAAACTGACAGAAGAAAAATGACTGATGACACGGAGGAACTGAACTGAACACAAAGAACAATCAAATGAAAACACAAGGAGCAATATGTCTTCAAAACACAAAATCATCTAATTAAATAACAAATGCACAAAAAAAAAACATCTGCAAAAATCTCAAGATACTGACATAAGATTTTGAAATGGACACACAAAAATTGTTGACATAAGTTTTGGCAATTTCCCACAAATAAGTGATGAATTCAGTAGAAATCGTAACACAAAAACTGATACGGCCTGTGGACATTTTTCATGTCAAATTATGAATCACAGCATAACTTAACCTGTCAGGCAAGATACAGGGCCGGACCAAAGTACAAGCAGCTGCTTAGGGCCTGGGACCACTAGGGGCCCCCCTAAGTGGAATATAAATATATATTTTTAGTAATGATTTCTATATGATTCTATTGAATATTTTAAGTTCAGCGTTTGCAAATTGTTGCATACATTTAAATGGTTTTAAGAACCAATTATTCAACTTTACATTTCTTTTTTTAAACTATTTACGTGGTTTCAAGTAATTGTTCATTTACATTTCTTAAGTATTTCCTTGATGTATTTTTTTTAATTTTATTTAATTTTGTCTGTTTTTGCACACTTTAATTTATTTTTATGCATCTAAGTTATTTTATCTGTTGCTTGTTGTTGAGCGTGCATTACAAATTGTTTTGAACATTACTGTTGCAGTTCTTTGGAACCAAAGATAATAAGCCAGATGACACTTTTGTTGTAAAATACATTACACACTGGTGTTTTTTCCCCTTTTGTTACTTTTAGTACCACTAGATCGCATGTGTCAAACTCAAGGCCCGTGGGCCAAATCCGGCCCACCACAACCATTTCTGTGACTCTTTACACCCTAGAGGGCCACAGAAACACTTCAAGATAACAGTTTTGAGCTTCAGTATTACTTTATCAGTCAAATCAGATCAGTTTTTTTATTTTTAATGCAAAATTACTCAAACATAAAATATTAAATTTTTAGAAGTAGTCACTGAATGCAGAGAAAATGATATTAGCAGTTTGTTATAGGTCATTTTATCAATACATTCTGCCTTTTGAGGACATTCATGATCTTAATGTGGTCCAAAATGAAAATGAGTTTGACACCCATGCACTAGATGTTATATACATAAAGAATAATGTAAACAGGGCTGTCAGAGTTACAGTGTGTTAGGTGAGTAAATGATCTGATCATCTGACTGTTGATTGCAGTAATCTGCATTATTAGCAGAAATAGAGGACCCCAAAACAAAATTTGCTTAGGGCCCCATGGAGGCTTGGGCGGGCACTGGGCAAGAATGTAAAAAGTTGAAAATTTAGAAGTAGTACAAACTTTTAAAACTTGGACATCTAAAAGTCAAATGTTTCTTATAAGACTTTTCCTCCAAGTAACCTAAGATGATAAGTTGATCCATGCTCTCTTCTCAAAAAGCCACATGTTTGTAAGTAAAGCTTCAAATTCTTCCTATCACTGAGAAGACGTCTGTCTTGGCTGCACTGGCTCATAGGTCAGAGGTCATCTTTGTACACTGGAGTTCAGTCTAGCGTCATTTATGCTTAGCAAAGATGTCTGAGCAGTGTTTTCAGAGAACTCATGTAAAAGTTAGAGCATGTGAAAGTAAACACCGGAATACCCTCGAGATTTGAGAAGCCTCACTTCTCTGGTGTTGCGACCAAAAAAAAAATAAATAAATAAAATTGACAGCTCATGAAAACTAAAAGACAAGTGAGAACAAGATGAAATTAAGTGTTGGGTTGACACATCCTATATCATTTTTATATGATTTTATCACTTGAATCCATGTTGAATTCTGTAGAAATGGATTCCCTGATATTAAATATTCTGGTCAAATTTATACTGCTGTATTTCTGAGTTCCAAAATTATTATTAGTTTTCATTATTATTAATTCAATTTAATTAATTACTTTTTATTTATTAGTGCTACTGCACCTCTGAGTGTGACAGCTGGGTTTATCTTTCAGTGCGCACAATAAATAAGGGTTAAACAGCCTTTACACGTCATATCTATCTTAGAGCTATTCCAATCTGGCTTTAAACCTCTCCACAGCACTGAAACTGCCCTGCTGAAGGTCTTTAATGACATTTTCTTAACCACTGATACCGGTGATTCTGTGCTGCTTGTCCTGTTGGACATTACAGCCGCCTTTGACACCATCGACCATGAGATCCTCATTGCTAGGTTGGAGCAGTGGGTGGGCATCACAGGATCAGCCCTCAATTGGTTCAGATCCTACCTCACTGACAGATCCATCAAGGATTTTATGTTCTGCAGCAACAGAGCTTAAATGGGGGGTTCCACAGGGGTCCATCCTGGGTCCCCTCCTATTCTCTTCATACCTGCTGCCACTTGGTGCTATTTTCCGGAAACACAACATGCCCTTTCACTTCAACGCCGATGACTGTCAAATTTACTTCCCCCTAAGACACAATGGTACATGCTCTATTCAACCTCTGCTCGACTGCCTGGCTGACATCAGGGACTGGATGGCTTTAAATTTCTTAAGTTTCAATGAAAAGAAGTCTGAAGTCATGTTGTTCCCTCCCAATGACACGATCACAAACCACTGCATCGACCTCTCCGCTCTAACCCTGTCAGAAAAACAAAGAGTCACTAATCTGGGCATGATAATGGACCCGTCCCTGAAACTTAACAATCATGTAAACATTGTTAAATCATGTTTCTTCCAACTGAGGCAGCTGTCTAAACTGAAGCCCATATTATCCAAAAATGACCTGGAGACAGTCATACATGCATTCATTACATCTAGGCTTGATTACTGCAATTCACTCCTGTTTGGTATCAGTCAGACCTCCATTGCACGACTACAACTGGTCCAGAATGCAGCAGCCTGATTTTTAACCAGTACAGGCAAAAGAGAGCACATTACTCCAGTTTTGGCCTCACTGCACTGGCTGCCGGTTCACCTTCAAATCCAGTTCAAAATACTCCTGTATGTCTACAAATCACTGAACAGTTTCGCCCCCCCATCTCTCTGATCTGCTACAGCCGTATGTCCCACCACGTTCCCTGAGGCTCCTCACAGTTCCAAGAACTCATCTTAAGCGCAGAGGTGACAGGGTCTTCTCTGTAGCAGGACCAAGACTTTGGAACGAGTTGCCTCTGCTTGTCAGACAGGCCCCCTCCCTCTCGGTTTTCAAGTCCCGTTTAAAAACCCACTACTATTCAGTAGCTTTCAACACCAGATGATCTGTGTTTTGAACCTGTATGCGCCACACTGGTTTGTCGTCATATTTATTATCTGCATCGTTTTTATGTCTTTATTCTGATTTACCTCATTTTGTATTTTGCTTTATGTGTTGCCTGTTTTTCTGTCTGTACAGCACTTTGGTTGGTCTTGTCGCAGTTTTAAGTGCTCTATAAATAAAATGGTATGGTATGGTATGGTATGGTATGGTATGGTATGGTATGGTATATCTCCAAAATGAAGAAAAAAAATCTTTCCCAAAGTGAAACAGGAAACAGGTGCTTGTTTTGTTTTCTGCTGTAAGATTGATTACTGTACAATCATTTATCTTTAAGCGATTTCTTGTAAATTTTGGGTTAACTTGCACAAGAACGCTGAAGGCAGAGAGCCATCAGCTTCCGAACCTCAAGCACCGCTACTCTAGAGCCAACTTCATGTCTGGGTTCTGGACACCAACAAACTTTCTGTTTTATACTAAGCTCAAACTTAACATTTTTAAACACACTTCATTTTAACTAGTATTTGTAATCATTGCCTGTGACATCTGTTTAAATGTTATTTTGGTAGCAAATTACTATACATAACACAGCCGGATACATACCTGGTTCCAATAGGTAGCAGGTATGTAGGCCTACCTTGAAAGTACCAGTTAATAACCACGTAATTACCTGTCAAGTACCCTGTACTTACCCTATAAGTATAGTCCATGTAAGTACCAGGTATGTCGTATTATGCATCAGGTAATTAATTACAGGATACATGCCTACTTAACCCATATGTACCTAGTACTAATGAGGGACATACCTGATAGGGCACATGCTGGGTAAGTACGAGGCTAGCATGTACCTTAGCTATATGGTATGTATAATTTTATTTTTAAACTCATACAACTACTTCCTTTCTTTTAATTCTTTATTTATTGCTTTTATTGGGATTTTTTAATTTTTCTTTTTAAATTGCACTTTTGTAACCAGTTTTTTTTCGTTTATTTATGTTTATAGTTTTGTTTCTGCTTTTTTTTCTTTTTTTTTAACTTTATTGAACTATTGAACATACAGAACACAAGAACAAAATAACAAATGACAATCTCAAATGACAATGATACATATAAACATGTAAAACTATCTCCTGTCGTACCGCCTAAGGTCAACATGTGCTTAAAGAAATCAACATATTAACCATTATAAATTTAAATTTAGATAATATTATTATCAGAGAATTTGCAAATAATATGGTACAAGTAAAATAAAATAAAAAACACAAAACTATCTAACATTCTACATAATTACTAAAATAATTTGTCAGATGGCATTATTTGACCGAGGTGATCAGAGAGCTTTTTTGCTTGTGGTTTTTTAGCACTGTCTAATGAAAGTTTTAACATCTGGAGTTCTTGTATGAATACAGACCATAATGGCTGTTTCTGATTTTTTTTTAACACTCGTTGACAAAGCGCTGTGGAAAGTTTAGCTGAGTTTGTTTTTATTTTTTTTTTAATCTTTATTGAAAATAGTTGAGGGTTTGTGTTCACGCCGGAACTAATTTATGTGATATGCAGTTTCTTCGAACAGCAGACGACGTTGCACTCGTGACGGAGGAAATAAGCGAAAAGTGTCCATGAAGTGTAGTAGGACTTTCAGCGGGCTTCTGTCACGATTCTTCAAAACTGACACGTAATCTGTCTCTGTCCATGCCAGGTTCCGTGTTTTTAGAAATATGTTGGTGAGTGAGAAGAATCCGAGCTCGAGTCGGACTTTGAGGACGTAGCAGGTACGAGTCGCTGGCGTCGGACATTTCCTCCCATCTGTCCCTGAACTCCTAACGTTAGCTCGCGGGTTAGCCTATTAGCTTTAATCCTATAATCTCAAATTGTCTCTATCTGTCTTGGCTACACGACAAATCTCATGTATTTTCCTACAAATCCTGTCGTTTTTGTTTGAGTGCGATCTAATGTTCACTTCAATAGCTCGCAACAATGTAAATACAAACGCCCCCAAATATAGTTGATATTTATTAAAAATAGATGGGATGGGATTTAATATAAAACTGTTCAAATGAATTTATTGTTGACTAAATAAACAATGCAGACATCTGAAATGAGAAGTTGGCTAAGTACGATTTTCTTTACGAATATTAACATTTCGTTAATGAACAGTATCTAAAATACATTTGAAACTACCTTGGGAAGTGTGACATTTAAGATATGAACATATTGATTGTGAATGAGGAAAGGCCTTTAGGTTATATGAACTCTTATTTATGTTTTTCTTGGAAGTTATTTTTTTTTATATTGTTTTACATGCACAGTCAAGAAGTTCAATGTTAAACAGACATTAAGGCCAGTTTTCTGAATATAATCTCTTTAGTTTGAGCCTTGACTTTACAATGCATTTTGATCCAGAGGATTGCTGTTATTCCATCCATTATCTTTTACTCGCTTCTTCCTTTTTCGGGTCATGGGGGACACTGGTGCCCATGTCCAGCCATCACTGTGCAAGAGGCGGGGGACTGGACAGGTCTCCAGTCCCTCACAGGGACACATAGAGACAACCATTCACACTCACTCACGCCTAGTGGCAATTTACAATCAGCCTAACATGCATGTTTTTGGTCTGTGGGAGGAAACTGGAGTACCAGGGGAAAACCCATGCATCGATGGAGGGAACATGCAAACTCCACCCAGAAAGGTCCCCGGCCAGGATTTGAACCGGGGCGACCTGCTGGCTGAGAGACGGCAGCTCTACTAACTGCGCCACTGTGTTGCCTGATTACCATTATTGATATGTAAAATAATAAATAGAGCTAGGAGTATGCATTTTTATTGTTAAGAGTTTGACACTGTTAACAACACAAGACATTTTAAGTAGTAGCAAGTTTTTTTTGTCAACTAGTTAGTCTACATTCCTCCAATAAAGTGTAATGCAAAAACATAACACAGGACTTTCAAGTCTGCAGGGCTGTAACACTTTTCATTATCAAATATTCCAGTACAGATTGGAATATACAGATCACTGAACACAGGCTCTTGAACTTGAGTTTTCACAGGGGTACCTGTAGACATTTTTAACTGTATAATATTCAAACTCTTAGTCATTAAAAAAAAAGAAAACTTTTGAGTCTATAGTTCTTAGAGTCCTGAATATATTGTAAAAAAGATGTTTGCTAGTCGATAGGAAAGCATTTTTATTCAACCCACTGTTCTGACACTTTTAATACACATGTGTTACAGCGTATTTGTATAGAAAGCAGTGTAAACGCCATGTCCAACGTTAAAGTGTGTTAACTTATCTCTGCTGTTTTTTTTTTTTTTTTTTTTTTTCCCCCACACAGAAACTCCAGACTAAAACTTGAGAACATTGCTCATGCTGTACAGTCCTTGCAGAGGAATGGCTAAAGAACAGAGACAAAGCAGGGCAGAGACATTGGTACTGGCTGAATCAAATGGTCATAATGGTGCACAGTGGGAACCTGATGTGAACAACTCGCAGCAAAGCCACCCTGCTGCAACCAAGCACACGTTGAGGATGGCCCGCGTGACCTCAGACGTCAGACATAAGTGTGCGGCCTACGTGCTGGCTCTGAGACCTTGGAGCTTTAGTACTTCGCTCACACCCGTGGCTCTCGGTAGCGCCTTGGCGTACAAACTGGAAGGCTCTGTTGACCTGGTCGTCCTGATGGTGTGCGCCATGGCTGTCCTCGTCGTCCACGGAGCAGGAAACCTTGTTAACACCTACTATGATTTCTCTAAGGGAATCGACCATAAGAAGAGTGATGATAGAACTCTTGTGGATGAAATTCTGGTGCCCCAGGATGTTGTCATGTTTGGCGCTTTGCTATATTCTTTTGGGTGCTTGTGTGCCACTCTGCTCTACTTCCTGTCTACACTTAAATTGGAGCATCTCGCTCTTATTTACTTTGGAGGACTCTCCAGCTCTTTTTTATACACTGGAGGTGAGTAAAACCTAAACCTCTTGAAACGTTGCCTCCAGTTTTCTCTAAGCCTCTGACATTTATAAGCACGACACTTACATTAAACTGTTGTAAGCAGCGCAGCATTTTGTTGAGTATCTAAATGTAAGCGTTGCAGTAATGTGAAAAAAAAAAAAGTTTAGTCATTGTTGCGTTAAGAAAAAACTACCACTGAAAGTGTGTTCATTCAGCTGCAAATAATGTATTTGAAATGATTTTAAGTAGAAAATGTTCATCAGGTACTTCATCTGTTTTAGAGTGTACAGTAGTCCCTCGTTTATCACGAGTGTCGATGGCCACGACCCCCCGCGATTAGTGCACAAACTGAAGTAGAGATACAGTAGTCCAAGTACTCTAAACTTTATTGTCATTATCATCTCATGTGGTACATGAGATGGAACAAAATTATGTACACAAGTAGTAGTAGTATGCAGTAATAGTAGTGGTAGTAGTAGTTTATTTTAGTACAGTAGTCCCTTGTTTATCGCGGGTGTTTCCGTTCTTTGCTCCCCGCGATAAGTGAAGAACCGCTAAGTAGTGGTACAAGTAGTAAGTAGTAGTTTATTTTAGTAGTTAGTAGTTTATATTTTAGTATATTACAGTAGTAATTAAGGAGTTTTAAACCCTTCCCACACTATATTCTAAACATTGTTTCTATACTCTAAACCATGGGTCTGCAACCTGTAGGATCAAAAGAGCCATTTCTGCCCCTTCATTCACTAAATTAACGTGTCCAGAGTCACAATTTCTGGATTCAAATCAATGAAATGACAGTTCCTGTCCCACAAGGTTCTTAAGGTCAAGGGATTTGACCTTAGACTTAGTTTTTGACATGGGCCTAGTCCACTACACCTGCTACAAGTGTCATTATCAACTGGTGGCCCATGGGCCACTTTAAGTTTGTTAGAGGGGGCTTTTCTGGCATGAAAAGCCAGACAAACATTTGATATTTATACTGTACATTTTAAGACAAAAGAAAATACTGGATTCCGTCCATCCATCATTTTTACCCGCTTCTTCCTTTCCGGGTTGCAGGAGGTCACTGGTGCCCATATCCAGGTCGCAAGTCTTTCAAATCAAAAATCAAATCAAAGCATGCAGCAAAAATACTAAATATACAAAAAATAATAATAAATAAATACTACTAACATACTAAAAAACTACTAACATTCTAAAAAACATATTAAAAAAATACAACTAAAATACTAAAAAACAAGGCGCCAAAGTTGAAAAAAATACATCTACACATAAACGTAAAACACAAAACAATAAAATAGTAAATCAAATCACACCGTGTTAAAAGTCAGTCAGAACGTGTGTGTTTTTAAAAGAGATTTAAAAACAGGAAGTGAAGTGGCCTGTCTTAATGTTGGGGGCAGATTGTTCCAAAGTTTAGGGGCCACAGCTGAAAAAGACCAATCTGTGACAATTATTGTTGCTATCAGTTACTCTAAACATGACTTGTCTAATTAAGACAATAGCACGGATTTATTATTTTCTAATTGTAAATCTGAAACAAATTCCCTGTCTTACACACAGTATTTAAAAATAATAATAATAATAATAATAAAAAAACCAAGATGTTTGTAATGATCGGCTCATATGTGTACTTACAGTACTGGAAGTGAAGGACGCTTTAACTCAATAAAACTTAATGTCAGTCTCTGCAGCTCTGATTTGGAGCATTGGAAGTTTGTGCCAAAGGTTTTAGACCCTAAACGTCATCACGAGGAGGTGCTGAATGCTGTCAATGATCTCATTCAAGAGTAAATTTTCAGACTGTCTGTTAGGTTTGCTCAAAAATTCACCTCACAAGTTCCACGTAGGAGATCACTGAGCGTAAATGACAGAAACCTGATATGATATCTGTGTTTTGAAGGTTTACTGACTCATGAGCAGCTTGTTTATGGTTAAATGTGGGTTCCTGTTTTCTCTCTCCCAGGCATCGGCCTCAAGTACGTGGCCCTAGGAGACATAGTAATCCTCATTACCTTCGGCCCTCTGGCTGTCATGTTTGCCCACGCTGTGCAGGTGGGCTACCTGTCGGTGCTGCCGCTGGTCTACGCTGTGCCGCTGGCCCTCAACACAGAGGCCATCCTCCACAGCAACAACACAAGAGACATGGACTCGGACAAGCAAGCGGGAATCGTCACCCTGGCCATCCTTATAGGCCCAACGCTCTCTTACGTCCTCTACAACCTCCTGCTCTTTGTCCCGTATGTGCTGTTCTGCATCCTCGCCACCCGTTACACCATCAGCATGGCTCTGCCTCTGCTCACGCTGCCCATGGCCTTCCCCATGGAGAAACAGTTCAGGAGTCGATGTTATGCCAAGATCCCGCAGAAAACGGCCAAGCTCAACCTCCTCATGGGACTTTTCTATGTTTTCGGGATCATTCTGGCACCTCCTGGCAGCTTGCCGTTACTGTGATCTGTTAGATTTTGACGTTTCATACTTGTGTTTTATTTACTGTCTAGTTTAACATAGTTCTGTGTATTTGTACAAATCAGTCTGAAGGCTTATGCTGGCTTTAATTTATTAATTTATGAGCTGAACGGGGCTCCTCTCGAACAGATCGACGCAGGTTTCTTTGCAGTATTAAGCCGTTCACAGTGTGTTTAAATTAAGAAACGTTTGTCATTTTAAAGGAGTGGACTGTTCAGAAGCCACTTGCTGGATTTGTAGTTCTTAAAGATACAATACCAAACATTGCCACAAACACAATAAAGTCAGAAACTATGTATGGTACATAATTAATTTGATTGTTGGCATTTTATTTGGAGAGCCAGGTAGTTTTATTTGATTGTAATAAAAACTCACTGACACTGATATGCCATGTCTTTATTATTGGTTAAAGTTGTAAAAGCTGCAAATAAAAAATAGTGTTAGAATTATTTGTAATTTTCGTTTATCCTAAAGTTTTTCAGGAATGTAAAGGGTTATGACGGCTGTAACGTGAAATGAGACGAGCTTTTATTTTGCTTTTACAACCACACCAGGGAGCAACTGGACTTGTTTTGTGCCTTTAGTTTCCTTTGAGCTCCAGTTTATGATCAGCAGCTTCTTACATGTTGATGCTGAGCTGAATCCTTCAAGGATGTTTTTAACTTTTAACACACAAGTTATCTGAAAATGACTATTTTCGCTTTAAGTCACTGTAAGTAAACTCTTCTAAAATGTTTGAGGACTTTTTCATGTCAACATATTTAATACAGTACATGTAAACTTGCTAATAAAATGTACAAGACTGTAATTCAAGCTTTTAGTCAGCAGAGGGCAGTATTTAATAGTTAACAGCTGCTTCCTTAGCCAATTACTGATACTTCACTTAGGCTGATTGGTTTAATATTTAATCATTTACACATCCAGGCAAAATATGTATTTGAGTCACAATTCTGACTCTTGACAGTTGCCTTATTGTTGTGTCTCCTATAATCCCAGTGAAAGAAGCTGAAGGATTAACA
The DNA here is from genome assembly GCF_014905685.2 of Nematolebias whitei. Classification (NCBI taxonomy): domain Eukaryota; kingdom Metazoa; phylum Chordata; class Actinopteri; order Cyprinodontiformes; family Rivulidae; genus Nematolebias; species Nematolebias whitei. The sequence goes on along the minus strand of NC_056508.1, from coordinate 40,132,575 downwards.
GATGTGTATTTTCAGTGGTTTTTCCTTTTCATATTTTGACAGTAGTTTGACAGTCATATTTGATAAGTCGTTAAGTCCAGTGTTGTACCTGGCTGAAGAAGGAAGGCAACCCCGACCCTCATTTAAACTATTGTTAATCCTCAGAGATTTCATTAAGGGCACAACAAAACAGGTTAATGAGGACAACTAACACGCTTGTGGACTGAGTCAACAGTGGAGATGACTGTTGGAGCCCAAAAAAAAAAATTAGATGTGCTGAGAAAAATCAACAAAAAAGTTAATATTTGGGAAGAGTGGAATGTTTTTTGTGCATTTTGACACTATTGATATAATGAACAAAATGGAAAGGAATGGTGTCAGAGGAGCTACTCAAAGCAGGCAGTAATTTGTGAATCAGCCTGTAGGAATAAATGTACATGCGTATAAGCTTATGTTATTGGGATCCTCATAGGGTTGGTGTCAGAAATTGTTCACATTATATTATAAAGTACTTCATACATACTGAAATTGATAAGTTTTACAGATGACTTTGGCCCTAGTGAGAGTTTACAGTGGCTTTTAGAGACAATTACAGCTGAAATTAGTAAAGTGTAACAGTCAAACAGTTCTTTGACATAAAAACTCATTAAATATGAACAAAACAAAGACTGGTTTGTGGAAAAAAAACTATAGAAATTGCATTTTCTGTAAAAATAAACAAACAAACAAACAAACAAAAAAAAAACTGTGTGAACACTGTTGCAGAAAGACTGCTCAAATTTGTCAACACAGCAAAAGCCAAATTGTTAAAAGCTAAAACGAGCAGAACAGAACTAAAATGAGCAAAATGGCAATTAAAAGCTAACATTATATAAATAAACTGAATTGAAATTGAATTGAATTATCAAAGCAATGGCTAAAAGCTAAAAATAGCAGCACAATAAAAACTAAAATTAAAAGTACAATAACTTAAAACTAAAAGAAGCAAAACTTGAGCTAAAAGTAGTAAAACTGCTAAAAATAGCTTGCATTTTAAATCCTTTTTATTTTGTTACATTGTTTACATATAATACATTACACACACACACACACACACTATATAAATATATATATATATATATCAGAGTCAGAGTTTCTTTATTGTCATTCGCACCTCATGTGGTACATGTGGTGGAGCGAAATTATGTACACGGGGTCCCAGTTACATCCAACAATAAAATGTATAAGAAAAACAGTAAAAACATCTAAGATATGAACTAAGAAAAACATCAACTAAATATACACTAAGCACTCATAACATAAAACATTGAACATCAGCACAAACATGAACATGAGTCTGTGAGCAGATGTGCACGCATGAACACATCAACATTGAAACAGATCAGCAGCAACATGAAACAGATCAGCAGCAACATGATATGTTTTACACAGTGATTATTCTAGTTAGATATTCATGAGTCTAACAGCCTCAGGGTAGAAGCTGTTCCTCAGTCTAGTGGTTCTACACTTAATGCTCCTTAACCTCCTTCCTGAGGGGAGTGGGGCAAAAAGTGTGTGTGCTGGGTGGGTGGGGTCCTTCATGATGCAGGTGGCCCTCTTCCTGCATCTGGAGGTGTAGATGTCTGTGATGGTGGGGAGACTGATTCCAACAGATTTCTGTGCAGCCTTCACCACTCTCTGCAAAGCTTTTCTTTCTGCAGCTGTGCAGCCTCCATGCCACACATTGATGCTCGAGCACAGGATGCTCTCCACTGCACACCTGTAGAAGGAGGTGAGGACTGAGCTTCCCAGACCAGCTCGCCTCAGCCGTCTGAGGAAGTAGAGTCTCTGATGAGCTTTCTTGATCAGGCTGGTGGTGTTGTTGCTCCAGCTGAGGTTGTCATTCATGTGTACACCCAAGTACTTGTAGCTGGAGACCACTTCCACC
>NC_056508.1:40125636-40130269 GCF_014905685.2 Nematolebias whitei | reverse complement strand
ATATATAAACAAACCTGTGCACTTCTGAAATAAGTTTGATGTCTTAACTATTTTCTTCTTTGTAAATAATTTAATGTTAAACAGGCACCAGCGTCAGCAGCTGTGGATGCTTTAAAGGACCTTTCAGAATCAAATTTAATTGTCTTAAAGAAACAATCTTCCCCTAAATTTATTATATTTTATTAATTTATTTATCATAATGCAATGTGGCTACATGTCAAAGTATGAAATTCAAAGGACATAAAACGTGATTTGGACACAAAAACGAATCGAAAATGTTTTAAAACGGATTTCGTCTTGTGTATTACGAGCGGCCTCTGAAGGCAGCACCGGTGATGACGTCACGCATGGGCGTGTAGTCATGGCTGTGTGCAGCAAAAAACCTTTCAGTGTCAGTCTAGTAAATATGTATTAGTCCCAAAAACAAATCAAGTCAGTGTTGATGGTGGACAATAATATGGACTTTTATCCCACCACGGAGTAAAGATCATTGCTAAAGATCAGGTAAGTGGCCGCAGTGTCCTAAAATAAAGAAATTTAAATAAATATAAACATGAGTTAGCGAGCTAGCGTTACGTTAGAGACAGGCGACAGACACGACAGCAGACCTGCAGTCCTTCTAGACCCAAGCAGGATTCTGGTCACAGTTTTCCGTCCGAGTGTCGGTGCTGTGAAAGATAAGGCTGAGAAAACGGGCATTTGATTGAGGTGTTTCCAGTTTAATCCAAGGTAAAAGCCGTGCTGTCAAAGTTGCCTGGTAAAAAGCAGCCGTCTAATTGTGGGCGTCGCAGGAATGCTAACGTCACTTTGAGAAACACAAGTTAACGCCATAAATAGGAACGACCCTGAGTGTTTTAAGCTTTTTGAATTTGACGCTTTGTCTTTTTAAAAGTAGATTTTAATATGAGCAAAGGTGTCATTTCTACCTGAGATGCCGGCTAACACCGGTCATTTGATGGTTTCTGTCCATAACCTTCTTTTTTACTTCCCATTTCTGCCTTTTTTATTGCTATAGGGCCATTTATGAACTGTAACCTGACTTCATGCAGTCAAAACACGAAATCAACAGAGAAAGAGCTGATTAGATTTATTATCACTTTATGGGAGAACGTGTCATTTTTTGAGATTGTAACATTTTACCATAACTCAAAGAGCTGGTGTTTGTTTTATTCACACAAATGATCATTACTGTGATGAAGCTTTTGCTGCTTAGTATATGGGTTTGTAGTTTAGAGGAAAAATAGGGGATCGGTTGTGTTTGGTTAAGAAATTGGGGAAACTTGTGGAAAATGTCATGTTTGTGTAATATTGCTAAATTGCGTACAGGTTTTGTGAAACTTTACTTTGATAGTATTTTCAATTTCACTTCACTTTTAAACACTTTTTGTCTAAACTTCTAAAGGAACACTTCTAAAGCACAGGTGCATCCCCCCCAAAAAATTAGACTACTGTGAAAAAGTTCTATATTTTATGTCAGTCATTTCAGAACGTGAAACTCGTATATTATATAGATTAATTATACACAGAGTGAAATATTTCAAGCCTTTATTTCTTGTAATTTTGTTGATTATGGCTTGAAGATAATGAAAAAAATAAAATTCAGTGTCTCAGAATATAATATTCCACAGACAGCTTTTGGTACCTTTGTCAGTGTGGGCAGGAGGCATGGACCACTGAGCAACAGTCCAGTTCTGTTTCTCCTCAGCAGGTAAGACGCTTTTGACGTCACTGGTTCAGGAGTGACTGGACTTGAGGAATGAGATGTTTGCAGCTCATTTAAAATTCATCTGTGCACAGTCCGCCCGAGCTTCAAAGGAATGTGAAGGAAAATTTCTCACAATATTCTACTTTTCAGAGCCACTCACTTTTTTTTTTTTTCATTATCTGCAAGCCATAATCTTCAAAATTACAAGAAATAAAAGCTTGAAACATTTCACTCACCACATCACTGACACTGCAAGCGTTGCCTGTGCAGGGCGAGGAACATAATCAAGGACGTTTCTTATCATGACTATGGACTTTTCAGTCTTCTACCATCCGATAGGCGTTCCAGGAGCCTCAGCCCCGCACCAACACACTCCGAAAGAGCTTCTTTCCCGAGGCTGTAACTTTATTGAACTCATCACAGTCACTTTAATAACGTCACTTTAAATACACGCGGTACTTTGATTTTAATGTTGCAATATTCATCATATCTGCACAGTCTAATACTGCATTATTTATACTTACACTATGCTCATACTGTATGTATATGTTATATTAGTTGCTGCTGGCATAAAACCTCTGCATATTTCACTTCATTCACTCTGTATATACTGTGTTTACATCTATAAACATTTATGGATACTTTCATTCAACATTTATGCTGTAAATAATAATTCTGCTGGCCTCCGTTGTATATAACATTCCCATTTGTAAGCATTATTCTCCTAATCCCTGCACTGTATCAGTAAATAATAGGTAGTAATACTGTATGTTACACTTCTGGTTAGATGCTAACTGCATTTTATTGGCTCAGTACGTGTAATCTGCACAATGACAATAAAGCTGAATCTAATCTACCGGTAATCTAATCTAGGTGTAATGACTGTATGTAATATGAGTTTCACTTTCTGAAATGATTGACAGAAAAAAAACTAGAACATTTTCACAATATTCTTATTTTTTGAGGTGCACCTGCGCACACTAAATTTGGCTGTAGAGATGATCACTGCTATAAGACTTGATTTAAGATTCTTGGATTTAGGTTTTGAAGAGCAGACTGTCTGGAAAAACAAAAAAATAAATCTGTGTTGCATTGGACCTGACACCGATCTTTTAATTCTTGGTAAAGTAAAACACACAACGGAACGACTTTGATTCATTTTATTGGGCTACGTGATTTTTTTAAATTTTTTTATCCCATTCAGGTCTAAACCTTCTTTTATAAAACAAAACAACACTGGGCAACACTTGAATACAGCTTCCTGTAACCTTTTAGGTTTATTTTGGAAAAAAGAAAAGACTTATCAATTTTTATTTTATATTTTTTCTTTCGGCTGCTCCCTTCCTCAGGGGTCGTCACAGCGAACTAACTCGCACAAAGACTTGGCAGTTGTTTTTACGCCGGGTGCTCTTCTCTTCCTGACACAACCACAGACCACTGAGCTACCACAGCTCTCTGTGTGGAGCAGAGAGCTGCTCTCTAGAGCGCCCAGGGGAGCAGATGATGGGGGTTAAGGGCCTTGCTCAAGAGCCCAGAATGGAGCAAATGAGGGTGGAGGCAGGTGTGGGTGCTTCACGTTACTCACCCACATTTTGATGTCGTCAGTCCGGGGGGGTTGAACTGGCGACCTTCCGATCATAGGCTCGCCTTCTCTAACCTCCGCGCCACCACTTCGGCATCGATGTTCCATATTCTGTTTAAGAATTTAAAAACACATCTGCTAAAATCTGGCGTCACCATTTCACATCTGCAGGATCAAACAAAGACGCTCTTCTTGCGTTTGGAACAAATTCAAACGATGTTTTCAATGAATGAATGAATGAATGAATGAATGAATGAATGAATGAATGAATGAATTATTTGAATAGTGCAAACTTTGTTGTAGAGTGGGAAGCATAACAAGAGAATAAGTCTTTTTGAATACTCTATGAATAAACTGGGATATAAATGAAATGTTGTTCGCAATGATGCAAACACCATAATTAATGTGTCGTCTTATTTCCAGTAAGGGCAACAATATTGTGCATGAGCATGTGACCATTCACTAAACCTATAAAATAAAGAGCCTCTGAAGAAACTCTTCAAAATGTTTTTATTGGAATTATCTTTGGTGTGACCTTAAGAATAAAATGTTACTGTCTTTAAAAAAAAAAAAAAAAGATCAGGACTGAAACGGGTCAAAGGTGATGTATCTATGTTTCACTCAAGGTCTGAAAACTTTGTCCACGTGCACACTGCATCCAGTTTTAGCAGGTTTGGAAAATCTATCAGCTGCTGTTGCTTCCAGCAGCAAAACTGCCACCATCACAAGCGCAACGTGAACAAACTGCTTTGCAATTTAATGCGGTAGATCTCAGAGACTCAAAGCTTGGCTCTGGTCCTCTGGAGTTGAGAGTAAATGGGATGTTGCTCCGGTCGAACTAGCTACATCGTATTTGAATCAAATACAAATTAAAAAAAAACTTTAGCACAAGACTGAAAGGTACAGGTTTATATTAGAAAGTATTTAGTAACTAGAGAAAAAGTTAAACAAAAAAAGCTAATACTGAGAAAGCTTATATAAAAATATTACTAGCTAAAAGCCAAAACTAGCAAAGCGCTAGCTAAATGTAGCAAAAAGCACAAAAGAAGCAGATCATTAGCTAAAAGATAAAAAAGAGCAAAATACTGACAAAATGTAAAAAGAAGCAGAACAGTTAAATGCAAAACATAACACAAGGTAAAAGTAGTAAAAGGCTAGCTAAAAGGTAAAAGTAGTAAAATCTAGCTCAAAGCTAAAAGTAGTAAAAGGCTAGCACAAAGCTAAAAGTAGTAAAAGGCTAGTGCAAAGCTAAATGTAGTAAAAGGCTAGCACAATGCTAAATGTAGGAAAAGGCTAGCGCAAAGCTAAAAGTAGGAAAAGGCTAGCTCAAAGCTAAAAGTAGTAAA
>NC_056508.1:40113054-40125626 GCF_014905685.2 Nematolebias whitei | reverse complement strand
AAGGCTAGCGCAAAGCTAAAAGTAGTAAAAGGCTAGCGCAAAGCTAAGAGTAGCACAAGGCTAGCTCTAAGCTAAGAGTAGCAAAAAAAGACAAATCGAGCAAGAATGATGAGTTCAATGAGAATGTTTTTAAAGGAACTGAAGAGATCTAAATGTATTCATATGGAGTGTGTAAATAAAATTTGATATATTTTAAAGTGTAAAAGTTACAAACAACAAAAATCATTCTTAATTCAAAAACAAAAGGAAAACAATACTGTAAATACTGAATCAGCATTTATGTAATTGTGAATAATCGTGGACAGGCGTCCTGTTGCAAACACAGGAAGAAACTCGGAGTAGAGCGGCTGCTCCTTCATTTTGTCATGGTGAGATCAGAAAAGCCTTGCTGCTCCCATTTGGACATGTCTGACCAGTGGGAAATCACTGGGCGGACTCAGGACATATTGTAGAGATTTTATCTCGGGCTTGGCAACACAGAAACATTTCCTAACTCCTGTAGGATTTGGAAAATGTTGCTGTGCAGAATGGCCAGACTACGTGCTTTGTTGCCACTGTTCGGTGCCAGAATTGACAGATTGTACTAAAAGTGTGCTAACAAGTTGTATTCCTACTGTACTTGCATTATCTTAACTTTATTTGAAGTACTGTAATTTACCGTGGACCACAGTGAGTCACCTGATTTTTCTTGTGTCCAAAACTCAAATATTCCAGTCAAGGTATATTATACACAATTCAAATCCCAGATAATATATAAAAAAATTGGTTCCTTTTAGGGATGCACAATATTGGATTTTTGGCTGATATCTGATATGCCAATATGTTAAAACTTATTTGGCCGATAACCGATACCAGTACTGATATTTTTTCCCCCTAGACCTACTTACAGAGACTACATAGCGTTCTCTGCTGTGGAATTAAAATACTACATTATTCTGGATGGTCTTTGTCAGTTTGGCCTGCTACCAAATGCAGATGTAAAAAAAGTGGGCTGAAAATGATGCAACACTTCAACTTGGATTATGTTTAATGTCCAATTCATTCATGACATTTACTCTCCAACAGTGCAAATTTGTAAATTGTTACAAATCTAAACTCAACCTGTTCACAAGCAACAAGTGAAAAGCACATAAGTAGTAGTGCATTAATGGATATATTATACTTGATATTTCTTATATTAAAAAAATTAACTACAAACAGAAACCTTTTCTATTGATGAGTTATTTTGATGGAATGTCCGATGTCCAATATTTAACTTTATCGCTAATATCGGCCGATCCCGATGCCGATAATATCGTGCATCCCTAGTTCCTGCACACATACAGTTTATATAACAAAATACACGTTACATTACTTTGACAAATGGCTTTAGTTGCATTAGAAACAACTTGTTTTACCATTTTTCTAGCAGCACAAATTGAGATTTTGGACACAGGTGGACAATAATATCGTGTACTTGACTTTAAGAATGATGCTCTGAATGAGAGTTAAAGGAGAGTGTGTTCTCATTGCGATAAATCTGATCTGTGAATGCGATGGTTTTAGCCTGAGCAGAAAGGATTGCTTACAGTAGAGACAGGACCAAAATAGAATCCAGCGTTTGACTCAGATTTGATTTAGCAGTGCTAAATATGTTTGCTGCTCCTTGTTATCTATTGTAACAGAATGAGGATCTCAAAGATGCTTTAAGTCGTGAAACGCAGCACAGCTTTTCAGTTATATTCTAAGCTCTTTTTGCGTTTCCTCTTACATCGATACCTGACGAAATGCGTTCGAGAGTGTCATGATGTGAAACACAGTTGTCAATAATTCCCTTCATTTGCACGTCTGCGTGGACATCGGTGGCTTTTGTTTACGAGACGAAAGCGCTGCGATAAATTTGATTATGAGCTTGTGTTTCGACCACTAAGCAGCCGTTCATTTATTGGCTATTTGTGTTCTGCCAGTACCGGCTGTACGCTCATATGTGCGCCCAGATCAGCAGAACGTTGTCGTTTCTTTCTGTAACCATCTTGTTGACGTCTCTCGCACACGTTGTGGAGAATTTCACAGAACCAGGAAAGAATTTGGGAAAAGCACAGACCTCCTCTTTATTTTTAGTTTTGAACCGCGTGAGCCTGAAGGTGGCTGCTGGCCGCCTCAACGAAACCAGTTGTGTGGCTGGAAATGAGGATGGTGGCAGGTGTCCATTCATCAAAATCCACCCCTTTCATTTCTTCTCTTCTTTCCCCCTGAGCAATTTCTCAAAATCAAAGGAAACAAAAACAACAACATCCAGACCCTGCCCTCGAAACATATCGCCCCCTCCCCTCTGTCTGCTCATTGGCAGTAGGTCGACTGGTGTCCCTAAGGGCTGTGCAGGGGGGGGGGGCTGTACATCTTTATGCAGAGCTTGATGTGCATGTGTTTCTATTTGTAGCTGCTTCACATGTGTGTTACGGATGCTTACGCACCCCCCCAGTGATGGAGTATAGCGTCCATGGAAGCCCGCACAGAGCAAAACCCACTGGCCCAGTTTTGTGTGAAAGGAACGTCACTGAGTGCAGCGCTCGTTGGGCAGCAGCCGCTCTCCCCGGCCATCCTCCTCCTCCTCCTCCTCTTCACAGAGGTAATCCTTGCTGACACAACGCACAAAGGACTAAACTCTGGCCGCCTCCTCCAGCAGCAAGGCGTTCTCTTCCTCCTTTAGCTCTGATCCTCCATCGTTAACCTGGGCGGCTGCACAGCAGGATGCTGCTTCAATAAGACCACTCACATCTGTACACCCCTGGAATACCCGCTTGGTTGCTCCTGGATCGCCGCCTCCTTAACCGGCTCATTCAGGGAGAGCATCCCGACAAGGCTTTCGTTCTTCTACGCTTTTTATGCATTTATTTTTTATAATTTTCCTGGATCAGCTGGGATCACTGGTGGCTGTTCCCCCCCCTCCCCCTTCTTTGTCCGATGCATTTAGGTAGAAGGATATCGGAGCCGCTTCCTCTGCCTCCTGTTGGTGTTTTTAGTCATCCTGCTGCACATCCCTTACCTACAGGTACAGCAGCTGCACATGCTTTATTTATCAGTCTGTGTTTTTAGTTTGAGGTCATTGTTTCTTCGAAGAAACGCGACTGGAAATGTTCACTTATTAAGAAATAAATGACTACTAACGTCTGCATCAGCCTGTTTAAAATTAATTTCAGTGTTTGTTTGGTTTTTTTTAATTCCCTGGAAGATGGGACGGTCAAGTACAAAAGCAGCACGCTTGCAGCTGCTGCAGCCACGCTGCTACACATGTTGTAGTCTGTAGTAAAGCTCAAAAATGTGCTTAGCAAGCGGATATCTGTTTGCCTCTGCAGCTCGTGTCACCGCGTGATGATTAAATCAAAAACAGGTTTCTGAGTTTTGACTGGAGGTAAATGTAAAGTACAAGCAGCAGTTTGTGTTTGGGATTCTCAGAAGAGGTTTCTGTCACAACGTTAAGCACAAATGAAGACAAAACGTGTAAAATGTGTCATAATGACATTTATCTGTTGACATATTGCTAATTTAAGATGTTATGAGAGTTCATTAGTTGCTTTAATATCGGTTGATAATATTTTTGCCAGTGTGTGCGTTGTCTGTTAGCAAAATAATTAGACAGCTGGACGAAATTCAGTAGAATTTGCAGAATCTTTGCATAAACATCTACAACTCTTTGGAGTCGACCTAGTTTAAGATGTCCGTCACAGCCCACTGACTCTAAAAACACAGAAATGTCTATAATTCAGTCTGTTGGACAGATCATGAGGTAAATTGATGTGGTAGTAGCTGAAAGTGATGATTACCAACAACACATATGCTGAGTGTCAAGTCTCCTGTCATGGCAAATTTAGTTAAAAGAAAATTACTAATGGATAAATAACATTACATTTTCAATTTAATACTTCTTTATATATATATATATATATATATATATATATATATCTAAAAGATGAGTGAGCTGCACGATCTCTGACAGAAACTGTAAAACAAAAAGCACCAAACGGCTGCTCTGGTCTGATTTGTTGACGTCACAGAAAGTACGGTGGACCGTGAGGGTCACAATACTTCCAGCTGATGCTCATAAAATACTCAGCTGTCATTTCAAAGGTGGAAAGTCTAGGTTTGAGCCTGTAACCAGACAGGTATTAGTCTTTTGTAAACATTTTCTCTACCTTACTTGTCCAGTCTTTGGTTTTTCTGCAGATAAGCCATCGGGCTTGGCCAGTTTTGTGTAACCAACCAGAACTAACAAAAACATTTGTCCCTGCTTGCACACCCTTTATCTTTGTAATCTTTGTTATACGATCCCAAAACTGTGCGAGCAGTCGTAGTTTTCTAAATCACAGCGAGTTTAAGTTACAGGCATTATTTGACACAATGAAAACTTTACTATTTAACGAAAGCAATAATTGCGGCGCCGTTTTCAAACGATTCCAGTTTTCAAACGTTGACTGAGATCGTCCAGGTGACGACTGAATGACACGTAAACGAGTTGAAGTTGGTGAGAATGAGAAGCTTTGTGAACAAGCGGCAACATGTGACCCAATATTGACATTTTACGTGATGTCTAAGCCGGCGCTGACAGTTCAGAGTCTGACAGGATCGTTTGGAAGCGGAGTCGGACAAATCGAGCTCCTTTTACAAGTGATTAGTGAAGTGATCAAAGCTTCCCCAAACCGACACGACAATCACCATTATTATCCACGCTAATGTATTTACTTAAAGCAAAGTCCTCTTATAGGAGTTTTCCTTTATTTGCCCAGCTCAGACAGTTTTTTCTCCCCCCTCAGATAAAGTATCCAGCTTGTGTAGTCCTTGAATAACGTCTATCGGAGAAAAAAATACCAGAAATGGGAAAAAAAACCAACAACCCAGTATGTTCTAAGCAAAGACCAAAGTTCACAGCTAACCAAATAGTGAGACTGAACCGGAGAGGGTTCAGTCCGGTGCTGGCTTCACACAGCTACTGATTTCAGATGGTTCTGGGATCGTAAATCTCATGAACTAGATAGAACACAGCTTCTGGCATGTTCAAAAGTGGTATGAAGATCATGGGGAGTGAGTATGATAATCCTCGATAATGCAACATGATAATCCCATCAAATGTATACTGAAGGGCTTTAAGGATTTATGAGTTTAAAAAGCTTTGGGGATTTTTTAAAATTTATTTTTATATATGAACAATAGTCGTTATGAGGTCTTTAAAGTTTGCTGTGGTGGTTAGGCTTTGAAAAGATGCTTCTAAATGAAAAAGTGGACAATTATCGTTTAATAATTACAAACGATTGCTACGTTTGATTTTTACATTCCATACTTTAAATTCCCTTTGGTACCGATGTGCCTAATGTTTACAGTATGAACTGGTGACAGCATTTCTTTCATTTGAGAACATTTAGAGGTTTTATACTCGTATGATGAACATTTTGAGCACAAGTTATTTACTCTATTGATTTTCCTGAATGTCCTCCTGCCACCATGAACCTGTTTCATCAGGTTTTTCCTTCTTTTTTTTTTTTTTTAAACCAAGGCCGGGTTAAGTTCTTGTGCGCATAATGTAATGGTTAGCTTTTGTAGCCAGAGTAATTTAACTAACCATCACTTTTAGAAACAATTATTAGGATTGTAAGTCAATTAGACCATGAGTTAGCCAAGCATTTAGCTGCTATATACTGTAGTATGTACCTGGTCGTAATACTTCAGATTTTTTTCCCCCGTTTCTGCCGTTACCACCATCAGAAGGTTGATCTAAAGGTGCTGGTTGAGACTGGTGACGTTTAGCTGGTAACTCAAATTTGTGAGAAAATGGGTGAATTCTTCAATGCAATTCCAATAAATTGTGAGTGTTTGTGACCAAGCAGCCAAATTTTTATTAGTAATAATTTTTTGAAAAGCATATTTTATTTTTTTTGTGTTCATCTCTTGATGCAAATCTGTATTCCAGGCCATTCACTTTATTTTGTTTTCCACCCACATGGAACCACTTTGCTTGGCTGTGTTCCCACCTTAGCAGCTGCCTCCTTTATGATTTATTTTGCTGGTGAATATTTTACAGATAAGATCGGGAGATTTTGATCAGTTTTTTTTTTTTTTTTTTATTTTCTTTTTGGCATGCTTTTAGACTGAACATGCTTTCTGTTATGAGAAAGCTTCTCTTCAGGTGTCAAAATACATATTTAGTGCTCCTAAGACAGATTTGAGAACTCGTGACACCTCTGTCAGTTTTGAGAGAAAATTTGTGTGTGTGTGTTTTTAAAAAAATCTATATATTCAAAACTCTGGCGGCACGGTGGCGCAGTTGGAAGAGCTGCCACCTCTCAGTGAGAAGGTTGCTGGATAGAATCCTGGCTTGGGGGGCCTTTCTGGGTGGAGTTTGCATGTTCTCTCCATTAGGCCTGTCGCAATAAACAATAAATCAATTATTCCTATGATAAATGAAAATTATCGAGCTCATTTTCATTTATCGGCTTTATAGTTTCTTTGTCTCGCTCGTTCTACTGAAGACACTGGATGACAAAAAGCTCAACTCCGGTGCTCTTCACGGACCCCTCACTTTCTCTTTTTTTTTCTCTAAATCCGTTTTAACCGTCCAAAATCACATTTTTGGATCGTTAAAAGCAGCTAAGCTGAGAAGCTAAGCTACTCGCTCCCTCACTATCCATCCTTCGGTTCACACAGTCTGATACTGCCATCTGGTGGTCGAAAAAAGGTACTAAACACAAAACAAAAACATTTCTTCTTAAATTTGACAATAATTACTAATTATTGTCAAATTTCAAACAATATTATCGTTTATTGCAATAATTTCGGAGACAATCACCCACGATTGTTATCGTGACAGGCCTACTCTCCGTGCACGCGTGGGCTCTCAGGGTACTCCAGTTTCCTCCCACAGCTAAAACCATGCATGTTAGGCTGATTTGTAACTCTAAATTGTCCTTGGTGTGAGTGATAGTGTAAATGGTCGTTTGTCTTTGTATGTCCCTGTGATGGACTGGAGACCTGTCCTCTCACTGCTGGATATGGGCACCAGTGCAATGAACCCCGTGACCCGAAAAGGAAGAAGCGAGAAAAAGATAATGGATGGATGTTCAGAACTCAAGTGAGAAGATTGTTTCCATCTGCGACTCACATGAGGAACTTGAGAAACCCCATCTACCCTTATAATATCCTTCTCTTCTGGATCATTCTTATTTGCTGCCATAATTAAGCTTAGAAGCAAAAACTGTTTGTTGGGTTTTTATTATGTTGACTCTGAAGGTTTTTGTCAGTGTTGCAACAGTTTATTCAGCGATTAATGTCACTTGTTCTCACCGGTCCACTGTCTCTTTCGTTCACTCTTCTTGTCTTGTGGGACTGTAGGGATCACAAAACCATAACATCACTTTATTTTTGCAGTGTCTAGTCTACCAGTGCAAACCTATACTTAACACTAAGTGACCCTTTTGTCACATTTAAAAAACGTGCTGATAGTTTTCTGCTGCATAAAAAGACTATTTAAAGCATGAAAAAGGAAGTGGGAAGACCTCTGAGTTTTTCAAGACATGTTCCCTGGTCAGTGCTCAGCATGGTGAGGCTGTTTTTATTACAAACTACTTCAACAAATATTGTAGTTACTTCTTAATTTTTCAAGTTACTCATTCCTGCTGCTAAAGGGAAACAGCGGTTTTGGCTAATAGTATCTGTGTCGTTGGCAAAACATCTCATTAACCAGTGGACAGATTTTAGTGAAACTGTTAGAAAGTATTGATTGGATGCACATTAACTTTGCTGATTATCTTTTAGAATAAACCCAATTCAAGATGGCACCACTACTAATTGACATAAGCAAACAGAAGAATTGAATAATTTTACACACATTGAGCTAAAACTTATTGAGGTAGTAGCTGAGAGTCATGCACAACAGGAACGTCTCTAAAATGGTTTAAATCACATTTATCTGATAGATTCTAATTTGTAAATGTAAATAATGAATCTTCTTCATACACCAAAGTTAGTCATGGAGTTCCTCAAGGTTCAGTGCTTGGACCAATACTCTTTACCTTGTATATGCTTCCATTAGGTAATGTTATTAAACAGCGTGGGATACATTTTCATCAGGTACTTAGACTACAAGCATGTCTTAAAGACATAAAAACCTGGATGACCCTTAATTTTCTGCTTTTGGTGAACACAGATGAGACTGAGGTTTTTGGACCTGAGCATCTTTAGGAATAAATTTTTCATCATTTTTTGATCAGGACATGTCTTTTATCCCCCACATTAAAAATGTTACTAGAACCGTCTTCTTCCACCTGCCTAACATCGCTAAAATTATAAACATCTTGTCTAAAAACGATGCAGAAAAACTGGTTCATGCATTTGTCACGTCTAGACTGGACTATTGCAATGGTTTATTGTCTGGGTGTCCAAATACTTCCTTAAAACGTCTTCACTTAATCCAAAATGCTGCTGCCAGTCTTAACTGGAGTTAGTGCGAGAGATCATATCTCTCCAGTTTTAGCTTCTCTCCATTGGCTCCCTGTCAAATCCAGAATTGAATTCAAAATCTTACTTCTAACCTACAAAGCTCTCAACAACCTAGCTCCATCTTCTATTTGAGAGCTTATTGCTCCATATTTTCCTAACAGAGCACTTTGCTCTCAGACTGCAGGTTTACTTGTGGTTCCTAGAGTTTCCAAAAGCAGAATAGGAGGAAGATCTTTCAGTTATCAGGCTCCTCTCTTGAGGAACCAACTTCCAGTTTCTGTCCATGAGGCTGACACATTGTCCAGTTTTAAGACTGGACTTAAGACTTTCCTTTTTGATAAATCCTATAGTTAGGGTCGGCTTGTTATGCTGCTATATGTTTAGACAGCTAGAGGACAAATTGACCTCATTTCTTAAAATTGTTACAAATGAATAGTTTTCATTTGATATTATTTATGTGATTCTTGACCTGCCACTGTGTATCTGTTCCTCTCAAACCCAGCCGGTCAAAGCACATGACCACTTGTCCTGAGCCTGTTTCTGCTAAAGGTTTCTTCCTCATGAGGGAGTCTTTCCTTTCCACTGTCGCCTTCATGCTTGCTCAAGATGAGAGTCTGTGATGAGCAGTCTGCTCCTCAGATAAACAGTGTTATTGTTTATGCGTGTGAATGTTTCTGTTCAGCGCCCTGAGATGACTTCTGTTGGGACTTGGCGCTTTATAAATAAACTGAATTGAATTCTTTGAGCTCTAACACATCTCCTGAGACCTTGCATGAGATTGCGTACATCATTTAAAACGTACCTTTTTTACAAGGTATGCTAACATTTTTCACAGAATATTTACATCTTTGCAGCAAGTGATCAACAGCAGGTTTAACAGATTACCAGTTTAATCTTGTGTAAAACGGTCAGATTTGTGTGTGTGTTTATGGGAATGTGTTTCGGGCAGAAAGCCGGCGAGTTGTTTGTGTGAAGGCGGTTGATGTTGCCCTCACACACCGGCCCTCAGCAGTGTGTGTGTGTGTGTGTGTGTGTGGCGGAAGCCAACCCATCTGCTATTTCAGGCGGAGAGCCGTAATCTCGCCCGCCTTAACCCTCTGCTGCAGATTGGCAGAGATATTTCAACAACACAGGTGGCCGAGTCAGGACACACACAGACACACACGGGAAAACTATGAAAGGAATGCAAACGCACCAAAGAGCAAACTTTAGGAGCAGCTGACTTATTTTTTCCAATAAAAAGTTTCTTTCACAGGATTAATCGAGTTAAATCAAAACCAACATGCACAACGATCTGTTGTTGTGTCCAACGGTGTACACGGGTCATGAAAGCACAATCTGATCACAAAGCTGAGTTTGTGTGGTCATCTTTATTTCTGCTGACTCATCGTAAGCACTAGATCTCCGTGTAAAGTTTAAGTCCACACTGTTCAACGTTTTCATTTATTTACTTTAGCTTTGCTCTGAAAATGAGAGCAGAAGTCAACCCAAAGATCATTTAAGGTTAGTTTAGACGAGGAAAGAAACTTTATAAACTGATTATAAATGTTTAAAGTTTTACTCACTCACTCTTATTATTGTCTGTAGGTGAAAATCAAAAGTGGGTGATAAAGTTTTTGCCCGTGTGTGTCTGAGCGACGGCAAACTATTTTATGAACCTAGCCATCAATGATGTTAAAATATGTAATGTTTTTTATTAAGAATATATTCTAGAACTGCATGTAAGGCCAAATGTTACTTGTCAACATAAAATAAAATAAATTCAGTGAAAAGTTTTGGAAAAAAAGAAAAAGGTTTGCAAAGTGCTGCGGTGAACTTTGTGCGTTCAGTTTTGTTATTTTTTTCCGGCTCATGCATTTGTGTGTTGAGGTTTTTCAGTTCACTTCTTTGTGGAGCTGTGGGAAAGGGGCTTGTTGTGTTGGTGGAGTCATCCACAGAAATGTGTGTTGTGTCTACTTTTCACTTCTGGGCTGTTTTGTAAAGATATCATCAGGGTTCACTTTGCTGCAACACGCTGCAGGGTCTGCAGGACAAGTGGAGTTCCAGAGGTTGGTGTTGGTGGCAGATTTTTCCAAATCGGCAAAGAAAAAGTTTTTTTTTTTAATACATATATTCTGCATTACTGAAGTTTTAACAGTTTAAAATAAATGACTGAAAACGGTTTTACAAGGTGTCATGTAAGCTGTCATTATCTGTGACAAATCGTCTAAGTGTACAGGTCGTAATGTTTGGTGACAAGAAAATTACTTTAGTGCAACAAAAGAAAGAAAGAAAAATACTAAATTGTCAGTTTGTACAGACAAATAAGTATAAGCTGTCTATATTCTCTTTTTTTTGATCCCACAAATGACAATTTATCAAGGCTTAGCCAAATGGATTACATCCTAACGTGACTTTGTAATATTAGATGAGGAGCCGTCTTAGCTGGTTTCAGGCTCTGGTTTGTTTTAGTTGAAATGTAGACCAAAAAAAAAAAACACTTTTGGTTTTTAAAAAAGAGAACAAGAGTTTTTGGAATGACTGACATTTCCATAAAAAATTGACTAAATATGAGAACATTGAAGTTTCTTGTTTACACTTGTTGATCATTTTGTTACACTCCTGTTGACAGATTTTCACAAACATAAACTCTGTTGGCTTTTTGAAAAAAGTCGGTCAGCATATTTGCCAAACATTTTTTGAATTTCAACACAAAAAGCCTTAAGTTTTTAGTAGGTTAGCGCATAAATTGGTGTGCAAGTGCCTTTCTTAAAGTGATTTATTTATTTATGGGGGTTTTGTGAAGTTATGAGCAATCAGTATCTTACCTGCAGTAGACAACATTCCTCTTCATTTGGAAAATGGGACTGTCAACTGCTACTCCGAGCAGAACTGATTCAAGAGCAAATTTCTCTCATTTAAAACGACTCGAACTAAAATACTATTAATTCAACTGAACAACATGTTAGCTTTTATTTCTAACACTCCCTCACTTGTGCATGAAACGACTGTTTACATTTTTTATGCGTGTCCTGCTCTAAACTCCATCAGTTTAAACCAAAATATCTACAACCAGTAAACTGGAGTGATTATCGAAACTAGGACTTTTTCTGGGTAAGATTAGAGCACATCTGCATCTACCAGATTTCATGGAGGAAGAATTACAAAAAAAAAAAAAAAAAGACAATGTCTCAGATTCAGCAGATCGGGGACAAGGCATGGTGCATTAGAGTTGCATTCGGGCCCAAAAATCTGACCCAACCCGGCCCCAGACTGTAGCCATCATATTCGAACCCGACCTGATTGTTTATATATTTATTAATGGTCGGTGGACGCGCGGTTAAGGGCTCAGAAGATCGGATCGAAAGGGGTGTTTGTCCTTTCATGGCCATCAAAGCACATTAAATCCCTGCTTCTGCCTGCATTCTGCATTATTCAAACATGGACCCTGCTCTGACGTGTCGGATATTTTGGGATCTCACCTGCTTGGGTCATCGGCCGCGCGTCCGATGAGTACAGCGGCTGAATGAACGTCCATTTTGGGCTTTGATGGGTCGCTGCCTGGCAGTATAGTCCCATCTGAAGCTTAAATTAACTTTTTTTTAAACTCTTTCATGGCCGGACAGCGCATGGTCAAATGGCCGTGTGCAGCTGGTGATTGTATGGAAGACAGGTTGCCATATAATTGGATCGTCAGCTGTGCACGTCTGCTGACGAAATCAAAAGCCCGACACTGGCCCGGCCCACACATTAAGCACATTATTATGGCCCGGCCCGGGCTCCGGGTTCGGGTTTGAAATGGCAGCTATGGTGCATGCACTTATTGTAGTTGTTTAGTAGAGGGAGAAAAATAACAGCTGACTTGTGTAAAGACTCTTAAGTAGAAAAAAACCCCAACTAAAATTATGTTTACTTGAACTGCAAGGAAACTTGAAATGGCTTTGACTTCTTTCTACTGCAAGTAAGATGCTGACTGCTCATAACAATTCATCATATGGGATTTACCTGTATAAATAAAGGTTGATTGATAGCCATGCTTAAAAAAACAAAAGTCTCTTGTGCCAACACTGTGTGTGTGTGTGTGTGTGTGTGTGTGTATATATATATATATATATATATATATTTTT
>NC_056508.1:40084238-40112654 GCF_014905685.2 Nematolebias whitei | reverse complement strand
TCACTCAAAGACATACAATAACGATACATTTCATTCTTATTCCCGATACACACTCTATACCCCCCAGGTCCAAGACATGTACCCGCCCTCTACAGGGGGCAGCCCATGCCCAAACCCAGGAGGTAAACCCATTCATTTCTATTTATTAACAAACCAGTTGTTGTCGTTTTGTTTTGAAACAACCCAATTCAAGATGGCTGCCACATCCACTGACCTTTAAAACAAAACTGGCTGTAAATCGGGTAATCTGTTTTACAAATATTGAGGTAAAGTGATTATTGGATGCACGTCTACAGCTATGCCACAGCTAATCAACATTAATCGACACAAATCACTCAGTGAATTTTACAGATGTTGAGCTAACATTTGGTGTGGTAGTAGCTGGGAATGATCCTCAACAAACACAATGAGCTCGAACAGATCACACATGCTCTCAACATATCACTTGAGACTGTAGATCACCGTTTAGACCAAAATGACTATTCCTTTTCATCATGAGATGAGTTTGTTGTATAATAGTAGCATGAAGGGTGGTGGGCGATGTGCAGGCTGCTGTTTAATAAGAGTTGGACAACTAAATGTTACACTGGGCTTCACGCCTGAATGCAGCACTTCTTTAACCGTTTTCTTTTTTTTATGATCAGAGACAGAAATCGCACTGAGTAGACAAACTGTTTCTTTGTGCGTTATGGAAACTCCAAATATTGTAGAAGTATCTCATGTGATTAACGAGTATAATTAGACTATCATGCTCTTCAGCAGAAGTTTCCTGCTGCAGTGCTGAGTCAAGCCCTCACATCCTCTGAACCTCACTCTTTCAGTTTTATTTCTTTTTTTTCCCCTGAACTGTGCAGCATTAAAAAAAAAAAAATAAAAAAAAAGTAAGCGCTGGTGCAATCAGTCCCGGCTGTGAAATGTGAATTTTTTTGTACCTCTTTTGTGTTAAGGCTTTAATATTTTAGTTGTTGTTGTTTTTTGATGGTACTTCTGATTTATTATAGGGAAACAAATTGGAACAAGTTGACAGAAAATACACACATTTTTTGTTACAACTTTACAACAAGGCTCTCTTTATAGATGGCTAATAAATAGGTTATAGATACATTATTAATTCCTCTATAAACACTTTATTCAAGGATTCAAGGTTTGTTATTTTCATTCACATCACATGTGGTATATGAGGTGGAATGAAACTATGTACATAGGGTCCCAGTTACATCCAACAAAAATACAAATTGTAAAGAAAAAACAGTAGTAAGATCCAAGACATGAATAATACACTAAACCAAGAATACACTAAATACACTAAACTAATAATACACTAAGCAATAATGGTACAAAACAATGCGCCGAGCAACAGCAGCACGAACATGAGTCTTTGTGAGTAGATGAGGACGAATAAACACAGCAACATGAAATAAATCAGCAGCATGAGATCAGCAGCATGGATAGTCAGCAGCACATCTCAACAATCAAGAGGCATTACAGTGATTATTCAGTGATAATCACTGAGTCTAACAGCAACAGGGTAGAAGCTGTTCCTCAGTCTAGTGGTTCTACACTTAATGCTCCTCAACCTTCTGCCTGAGGGGAGTGGGGCAAAAAGTGTGTGTGCTGGGTGAGTGGGGTCCTTCATGATGCAGGTGGCCCTCTTCCTGCATCTAGAGGTGTGGATGTCTGCGATGGTGGGGAGGCTGACTCCAACAGCCTTTATAAATCATTAATAACTCATTATGCATTAATTAAGGGAGACAAACAAAACGGATAAGTTTCTTGCCAAATATTGAGCCAAATCTCTTCAGTCATCAATTTAATCGAGAGTTGTTATATTAAACATTTCAGACTAAGTTACTACTTTGTGAGCACAATAAATATTTGTAAACCTAATTTTTTTTCAGGATATAATATTAGTTGTAGATACTTATAATACAGTGATAAAGTACAATATTATATGCTAAAAAATAGGTTTACAAAAGCTTATTGTGTTTACAAGGTAGTAACGTCGTCTGAAATGTTTAACAACTCTAGATGAAATGTATAGGTGGCAGATTCGGTCACTATTTGGCAACAAACGGGTCAGTTTTGTCTCCATCACCTTTAATTAATGCATAATAAGCAGTTCATATTTATAAAGTGTTCATAGAGGAATAAATAACATATCAATAAACTATATTTAATAGCCATCAATAAGGGGAGCCTTATTGTAAAGTGGTACCAATTTTTCTTTCAGTTACTTTCACTTTTAGGTGTGGGGTCCATCCTCAAAAGTTCATACATTTATATGGTTAAAAGGATAAAAAGGGAAGGACAATAAAATAAGTCAATGGCTGAACGGCTGGCCATAAACTGCAACACAGATTTCACGATGGTCTGCACTAAGACAAATCAAGTAAAGATTGGGCTCATGTTTGCTGCAGGTTTAAATCTTACTGTTTGCTTGTTTAGATGCTTTTAGTGTTTAGAGTACGAATGAGGCCAGTGAGGTTAGTGGATCGTGTTAGGCAGTGTGTAGATGTGTGTCTGTGTCAGGTCAGGGCTTGATTAGCGCAGCAGGGCGTAACAGTCGAGTCCAGCTGCTCCCTCCAGAAGTGTGCCATGACACACAACAAGGCCTCCAGTGAACAATCCACCAGCCAAGACGAGAGCGCTGCTCTGAAATTAATAAGACATATGGCGCATCGAGCAGCTGCCGACATCTGTACACAGGTTGTGTGAAGGAACACAAAGCTTTTAAGGTCGTTTTAAAAATGGTGGAATAGATCTAAAAGGGATCACCTGTTTGTCATTGTTAACCTTTTTGTATTTACTTTGCCTACACTCCTACGGTTATTGTTGTATTTTCCAACTATTTTTTTTCCCTCTTTCTTCCAGTCACCCCTGATCTGTTCCCAGAGACGACACTGGTGCCGTCTCTGCCGGTGATCCCGTCAGCGCGGTCCGGCTCCTTCTCTCAGAAGCCGCGGAGGCGCAGCAGCGGCGGAAGCGACAGCGCTGCCAGGCCCAAGCCGTTGCCCTCAGCCCGTAGGCCAGGCCCCAGCAGAGGCGGCATGGAGGTGGGCATGCGCGTGGTGCGCGGCCTGGACTGGAAGTGGGGGAACCAGGATGACGGCGAGGGGCATGTGGGCACCGTGGTGGAGATCGGGCGGCAGGGCAGCACCACGACCCCAGACAAGACTGTGGTGGTTCAGTGGGACAGCGGCACACGAACCAACTATCGGACTGGATACCAGGGAGCCTACGACCTGCTGCTCTACGATACTGCTCAAATTGGTAAGCACTCAAAACCCAGTTTCATTCTAAAATATTAAACTTTAACTTTTTTTAAGTAAAGCTAATTTTCATGAGTAACAGGCAAGGCTCTGTCAATTTTATAATTAATAACAGTAAAGTACAATATACATGGACTATCAAACATGGTTTAATTATGATCATACTTTTCATAACGCTGAACATCTCTGTGGTCAGATTCAATCAACTGGCGGCTCCCGGGCAACTCACAGTCCACAAGCTCATTCCATCTGGCCCATGAGCTAAACAAATTACATAGTCTAACACACGGCTCTGCCGCTGACGTTGGAAAAAGATAATAATGGCGTTGCGTTATATCAAACCTCCTGCTGACAACGTGAGGTCTGAGCCAGAGCCACGTTTACTTATTGTTGTTAATTAAACGTCTAGTTGACATTTAAGTTTAGACTCATCTTTCACTTTTTAACCAACTTTAGGCCTTTTTTTAAAGAGTTTAGATGTTGTTTAAACTTCTTTTCAACCCAAACACGCTCCCTGTGGTTGTTTGACTCAAAACGTGTTAGTTAAAAAAAATAAAAAATAATTTTTATTAAAGCCACACGGTCTTACTTGGCATTTATGATTATCTGTAAAACAAATATATATTTTTACGTCATTAATGTTTCCAAACATGGATTCAAGTTGTGTCACAAGATAAGAAAATTGTTTTAACTCCTTGTGCAAATTACAATCAAGGAAAATTTGATCTAACTTTGATCTACAGTACATCTATAGTTGAACTCAAAATGAATAAAACAGACCTTCTATATTTATTTAAAGAGTACCGTATTTTTCAGACTGTAAGACGCACTTTAAATCCTTTTAATTTTCTCAAAAATCAACAGTGAGCCTTATAATCCGGTGCACCTTATGCATTAATTCTGGTTGTGCTTACAGACCTCGAACCGATTTTATGTTGTACACGGCGCTCAGAAATCTGTCAAAATGTTAGTTTCATGTAATGTGCCTTATATTCCAAAAAATACAGTAAATAAAAAAAGCTGGCTTTTGAACGGCTTGCTTTGAAAAATGCTACTAATTTTTAAATATCACAATATAACTGGAAAAATTGTTCTCGTTGAGCTTGCTGTCATTTTCTCTTTCTCATATTATCGTGCATTTTTTATAATTGCTTGTCGTTGGTGCTCCCGAAACAGCCACAAATCCAATTTTAAAGGCTCGTCATCAACCGTCCAGTTCCATTTTGCTCTTAAATCACAACCATCAATGTTATGCTCATCATTTCAACCCTTCGGTGAACTGAAAATGAGAAGAAATGAGGAACAAAGTGGCTGGGAGTATTTTTCTCATGGTGTCTGTTCCTCTTCGTTGTTTTAAACGATTTCTTTTCATATTAGAGACTTATAAGTCACATCAGGAATGCTGTGAATGTTCTGTAACTTCACTATTTTACAGACTGAGACATGCTTGAAGCTAAAATGTGTTTCTCTCTGATGAAAGCAGAAATAAAAATAAGCAAACTCCTTAAATGCAGTTTTGAAAGTTTCTTTCCCTCCTTCACCGCTTCTTCCTTTTTCGCAGGGGTGCGTCACTCCAACATTATCTGCGACAGCTGCAAGAAGCATGGCATCATGGGAATGCGGTGGAAGTGCAAAGTGTGCTTCGACTACGACCTGTGCACCCAGTGCTACATGAACAACAAACACGATCTCGGCCATTCCTTTGAACGCTACGAGACGGCTCACTCCCAGCCGTGAGTACTGACGGCTCGCCTGCACAGATCGTACTAATTTAATCTTTATCTTTATTTTTGTCAGCATCAACGTGCGCAACTTTGACAATCAACTTAAGGAAGTGAGCTTTGTTTAGCTTTTTATCCTGCTGTCAACTTGCTTGACAGATGCAACTCATACAGACCAACAAATTTAGTCCGAGGTTCATTTTAATTGTTCTACATCCAAAATAAAATGCGCCTTTTTAGTTCGTGTCTTCATTTCCAAGCTTTAGATTGAAGCTGCTAATCAGTATTCCTTTTTTATACTGAAGAACTGGAGGATTATTTTAAACAATTAAAGCTGTTTGTAGACAGAAACTTTACAGTTTGCTGAACCTTGCAGAGACGCAACATCCAGCAAATCAATAAGCATCCTGCGTTTACATTTTGCAATTCTGAGTTTTAAAAAATAGCAAAGTGAAATGGAGATATGACAATTTTTTAAGCAATTTGTTTTTAACTACAAAAAGGTTTTTCATTTTATTAAATGTAAATGTGAACATAAAACACTCGCCAATCTTCTGAGTTCCTGTGTGAGACAGTGAGGCTTGATCAGGGATATTGAATTATACAAATGACTTGCCACAGTGCTTTTCAAAAAAGCATCGATTACATGATACACCTGCTTGCTATACTGGCTCCTTTCCTCTGTCCACTGCAGCTGTCAGCAATCTGTGGCACCATCAAGCTTTTCTCACACAGCTGATTTTCACCAAACACAGGTCTTCAAGCTTCTGTTATTCTGAGCAGATTTTTTTTTTCCTTTGCATGGTTTTGGTTAACAAATTACCGTATTTTTCAGATTATAAAGCGCACCGGATTATAAGGCACAATATCAACGAACGGGTCTGTTTTCATACATAAGGCGCACCGCATTATAAGGCGCATTAAGTGAAATAAAACAGTCGGATAAGTCAAACTTTATTCAACTCATTCACAATAATTCTCAACATTGTTCAGTTGTACCACATAAAATCAGTTCGAGGTCAGTAAGCACAACCAGAATTGATACATAAGGCTCACTGTTGATTTTTGAGAAAATTCAAGGATTTTAAGTGCACCTTATAGTCATAAAAATACGGTAGAGTAAATGAAACGTGCGCCCATTCGGGGAGCAGTGACCACCTGGTCGTCATTTCACCGTACCTGTCCAAAATGTCCGTACTGAACCGTCACAGTATGAATACATTTACCATTTACAGCTCTATTTAGAAGGATTAATCGGAGTAAAGCAGCTTCATACAGTTGAAACAAATGGGAAAAGCTGGATTTATTTTGTGCTCTCATATCTGGAGTATATTACGTCTGAGGTGCTGCAGAGGTAGCAGAAATCTCTCAACACACTCTTCTAATAACATTATTACAACAATTAAATATTAATTTTGCGTCTCTTTAGTCAAATTTCACTTGGGCTAGATTTAAATACACGTTTAGTGAGCTGATTTCCAAGTGTCCCATGTATCCAGATTTACTGGAGTTAGTCGTCCCTCCAGAATCCGCTCTTCTGCATCAGTTCACAGTAAAGCTCCAAGCTGCTCCAGGCGCTGTCTGAATGTCAGCTGGACGGCCCGCTCTCATTTTAACGAGGTGATATATATGACCCAGATTTCTGCTATAGTTTAGCCCGGGCCACGTCCAAAACGGTTCCATTTGTTTTCCTTGATCCTGCTGTCCCGATGAATGCTGGGAATAGGTGAAGGGATCATGACTTATTGCTCATGTCATGCTTAGTTTAAAATTTCCTGCCCTCCAAGGATTGGAGACTAGTCGGAGACAAAAGCTACAGAAAATACTGAAACTATTTTTATGCGAGGCTGGACTTTCCAGAGCAGTAATCCAGGGCCCCAAAATAGGATTACTGTTTTTGATGAATTGATGGATGCCAGATTTTACTTATTTCCAATGAAGTGAAAGCCCACATCACTGGGAATAATTTTAACTTGTTAAAGCCTGCAGCACTTAACAATTACCTAATAGTTGTAGATGGGTTCTTCTTAGTTTAGTTCACATTTTTTTTACACATTTAAAACCAATATTGTACTACTAATTTTACTAAATAACTTTGCTTTGTGTAATTTTGAGTCATAATGGTTTGTAAATATTATTGCTTTGTAGAAAAGTGATGGAGTTAAGTTTTACCGTATTTTCCGCCGTGCATGTCGCACCACCCTATAAGTCGCATCAGTCCAAATATGTCTAATAAAGTGGGGGAAAAAACATAAATATGTCACTTCGCCGTATACATCGCATGTATTATGCATCACAGCTGACGCGTCGCGTTTGTTACGTGTCACCGCTGACAACACGGGAATGTGGACCCGTATTGTGCCAAAAATCGATAGGCTGCCAAATGGCGGTCGCGGGGAGCGTGCACGGGAGGACTTTAACAAGAGTTTAACAAGATTAACACTTAAACAATTATTTGTTTGCTCGAAATTATAGCAAAGGTGTGTCTCAGTTGAACTTTTCCGTAATAAATGCACTTTGACGGTCAAATCAACTGCATTTCAAAAGCCAATTCGCGGAAGTAGGAGCGTGCACGGGAGGTCACTCGCTGTGCATTTCTTTGAAATTTAACAAGATAAGCACCTCAACAATTATTTGTTTGCTCGACATTATAGCAAAGGTGTGTCTCAGTTGAACTTTTACTTAAGAACTGCACTTCAGTGGTCAAATTAGCTGCATTTCACCGGGGCTGCACAGTGAAATGAAGCTGATTTGACAGTTGCTCCAGGCGAGCTGGACAAAGGTGTCAGTCTATGGCAAGCCGATTGTGCCATTAATAGCCACTTTTACCTATTACATGACACAACGGCATGCCATACTACTTGAGTGCCGTCTAGCGGCTTATAATGGTAGTGTTCAATATTTTCAGTCAGAATGAATAATAACGGTCATATCTCAGCCAAAAATTGGTTTAAATATGGGAAAAATCCATAAATATGTCCCTTTGGCGTATAAGTTGCAGGGCATGCAAATTATGCAAAAAACGCGATTTATAGGCCGAAAAATACGGTATGTAATTTATCTTTTTTTTTTAACCATTATCTTATGCAGAAAACAAACAAACAAAAAAAACATTTAATAGATTTAAATTTATATCAGGCAACCTAATATTTCACATAAATTAGAATTTTAGGTCAGTTTTTTGTTGCATTTGGGCCTAAAAAAGTCCGGCCCAGCCGTAGCACCTATATATTTTTTCTGAGCCTGACCCGACTCGACTAATTAATTCTAATTACAGGCCCGAACCTGAAAAATACCCAACATTTTTTTTTAAATTAAGCTTTTACTGCTTTTGTAAGCAAATCAGGTTGACATGATAGTTTTAAAAACGTATATCAACGAAAGGAAGATATAAGATTTCTTATTCCACCAAATGGATATTAACAAAACAAATAGGCTAAAAATTCAACTCTAACGATGAAGATGTCTTTTTTTTACGTCTTTCAACCGTCCGGTCGTACCTGAGCGTGCACCTGACTGACACACACCAGCAGGTTTCACTGCGCTGGCTTTGTAGAGTGAGTTCTCCTGTTTTTAGCTTTTGTTTAAGACTTTCCAGCTCCATTATGTCACTTGTTGTGGGTTAATTGCAAATCTTCAGATGTGTGATAAGAGCATAGGGTGGGAGGGGCCACATGCACAATTGTTGCGCAATGCGCCCCAGTGCTACTCTGCCTTTTCACATTATGATTAACTTCTGCACTCTATTTTATTTCATTCTCATCCTCAGCATATAAACGTACTGCCTCCTCCTCGACAAGTAGATTAACACAATTTTATATTGTGCATTCTTATTTAGTTTTCTTTGTGCTGTATGATTCATAAAACTGCATCAAAAGTCCGAGACCGACCCGGACAGAATTTTGGGTTGGGGGCTCGGGCCAAAAATCGCAGCTCTAGTTTTGTTGTATTCAAAACAAAGTTACTTTGCTCTGTGTTGTCTCAAAACTTGAATTTAAACTGCTTATTCTGCCTTAAAAACGATTGTTGCAGAGTTAACGTTGTTGTTTGGCTTGCTGATATTTCGTATTTTAACATTTTTTGTTTTGTTGCCATAATGCTAAAATTGTTTATTTAAAAAAAAAAAAAAAACTATTTTTGAGTTTAAATGGAGAATCCTGTTAAATCCTCTTGTGTTCTGTAGTTTTTTTCTGTGCTTCAGACAAGAGCAGCTCTGATCTGCTCCTTGTTTATTCTTGTCACCCCGTGTTAATCTACACATTTAGAATCTGAGTTATTTCCAATCTGTAATCCCATGCAGCCACCATATGTAACATCTGACTGAGGCTAAACTTGGAAAGATTAAAACAAGTCAGAGGATTCCTTTCTTTATTGGTGGGTTAAAATAGTGCTCCAGTTTATAAGTTTGTCCTTGTAGAGGAGCAGTCGTACGCTAATCTGGCAGACAAATGGCAGATATTTTATTTTTTTATACAATGACGCCCTTTTTTTTTTTTTTTTTTGCAAGTGGCATTGAAATAGTTTCTTTGTAAAGAAACAAAATGAAAAATGAAATTGGATCAAATAGAAGCTACAGAATCCTGTAAATGTTTCTGTTTAGCACAAAAAAATGTTAGTTTATTATACGCTATTGTAAAGATTGATATTTAAAAGACAACTGAAGAAGGTTTAAAAATGAGAAATAAATGGGTGATGATGGCCTTTCAGACACCGACGTCCCTTTTAGTTTCCCTAACTGGAATGATATTTTAAAAAGTGCTATTTAAAAATAATTGCAGCACCTGTGAATGAATTGACGTCACTAACACCATTCAGTGTTTTCCTCAATGCATTTTCTAAGATGGATGACTTTTTGTGTTGTCTGAAACGAGGCCTGTATGTTAATGTCCATAAGGGGCATAAAAGACTGTGACTCAGCCAGAGTTGGTTAAATCAAGCATGAAGTAAATGAAACGTACAGACGTCACAGAGCAGAGCTTTGCAGAGAAGAGATAAAATGGTTGCTTGGTGTTGATTTTTCTACCCGACTCCTGAAGACCTCAATAATCAGTTAAAGTAAAAAAGAAAAATGATGTGACCTGGCCTGCAGGATACTTTTATTATTATTATTTTTTTTAAATCTACAGGTTTTGAATTAGAATAATGTAATTTTATTGATTTGAATTAAAAAATGTATTTTTTATTTAGGATTTTTGACAATACTCTTGCGCTTGTACATTTGTAAAATCATCTTAGCTTGAAAAATAGACAAGTTGTGGCTGAGTAGTTAGAGCGGTTGTCCTCCAATGGGAGAACTGGGAGTTGGATTCCACCAGCAGTCACATGTTGAAGTGTCCCTGAGCAAGACATTGAACCCCTCATTGCCTCTGATGTGTGTCCCATCGGTGTATGATTGTGGTATAAATCACTGATTAGTCTTTGTAGAGATGTAGTAGAGTGCTGTGTGTGTGGAGGTAAATGAGGGCACAGATTGTAGTGTCAAGTGTTTTGAGTATCTTGATTAGATAGAAAGGCGCTATATCAGTACCATTTGTTGTTTTTGGTTACACCGTGAAAACACCATTACGTGCAATCTCGTGCAATATTGCAAGACGTCACGCTCAGAGTCTGTGTTATTATCAGCTGCTATCGCATCAAATCTGAGCTCACTATCTGTAAAATAAACTCCGTTATAGCCACTTATGCGTTGCTTTTTGGGGCTGAGATGGGGAAGAGGTAGGGCAGCCATCTTGGGACTAGAAAGTTGCAGTTCGACTCCCAGCCATGCCCACATGTCATGGTGTCTCTGAGCAAGACGCCCAATCCCTAATTGCTCCCCGAGCACTTGCGTAGCTGCCCACTGCTCCACCTGGGTGTATCTCGTGTGATGGGTTAAATGCAGAGAACTAGTTTTGCCATCGTATGGAAACATACGATGATGACAATCTCAGACTTTCTTTCCCTAATGTTAATGCAGCGGCCATCTTGAATTGGGTTAACTTTAAATGGTATTCAGTTGTAGATGTACATCCAGTGATTTTCATTAAAATATGTTCAGTGGTTCACAAAATATTTTGTTAACACAGTTGACTAGCAGTTTTGGCAAAGTTTTAAGAACAGATCTCAGGTGATTGGTAAGCTCTCAAAGTATTTGTTACGGGTGACTCTCAGCTACTACCGTTCCACATTCAAGGTCACCTGTGTAATTGACTGTTACAGCCATTGTTGTTTTGTCGATGTAGCAGCCGTCTTAAATGTGGTTGGCTCTAAAAGTTAACCAGTTTTAGATCCAATAATCATTAACTGAGTTAATATAACCTGTTCACTAGTTCATAAGGTCTTTTGCTAATTCTACATCAAACAAACACAAACATGAGCAGAAACATTGTTGCACTTTCACTGTTTAGAGGTAGGCAGTGATTAGAATTTGCTACTCAATATCCATCCATCCATCCATCCATCCATGCATGCATCCATCCATCCATCCATCCATGCATGCATCCATCCATCCATCCATCCATCTATCCATGCCCATATCCAACAGTCACTGTGTGAGAGGCAGAGGACACTCTGGACAGGTCTCCAGTCCATCACAGGAACACAGAGACAAATGAGACATACAACCATTCACTCTCTCACTCACACCTAAAGACAATTTAGAGTTACCAATCAGACTAACATGCATGTTTTTGGTCTGTGGTAGAAAACTGGAGTACCCAGAGAAAACCTACACATGCACAGAGAGAACATGCAAACTCCACCCAGAAAGGCTCCCGGCCAGGATTCGATCCAGCAACCTGAGAGTCAACAGCTCTACCAACTGAGCCACCGTGCCACCACCACTCAACATAATGACTTTATTTTATCTGGCCAGAACACTGAACTAATCTTAATAATTTGAGGGAAATTTCCAAAAGTGTTTTTTATCCCTCCCAGTAGCAGAGTGTACATCTGGGACAAACATCACATGAAAGTCACTTCTTGTCAGATGAATGAAGAGCAGCATACAGTTTGTAGTGCCTAACACAAAAAGCTTCTTTATTTTCAGACCACACTGACCCAGATTTCATTGACAGCATCTCAAAAGACTGATTTATTATCTGGTAATTGTGGGACATGCTGTTTTTTGTCCCGACAGCCAGCTTTAGCTTGGCTTCATAATCGGCGTGACTTGTGAGGAAGCTGAAGTTTGGCCTTCGCATTGCTAAAAAGACGTCTTGTCATCTGCACCAAACGTTTGTGATATTTTAAAACTTGGCACAGTTCATCCGTTTTTCTAGGTTATGAACAGACAGTGGATAGTAAATGTTTTGTTCTCCTGAGGGGATAATGGAAAACTCTTAGTATCACCATCATGCACATGGCGTGAGACATGAGCCGGATATACTGTTAATAAGTGTTCCTTTGTAATTGCATCAGATTTAAATGGATTAGCATGCTACCATTGTCAGAAGTGTAGATTAGCATTTCCAGCTTCTTAGAAGACAGCCACTAGATAATGGATGTTGGATTTTGTACAAATAAAGGCGGAAAATGATGTGACACTGATGAAGGAAGAAGACAACTGAAGGCACGTTTAGTTTGTTTTACAGTGAGTTCTGCATTTTTGTCAACATAGGTTGTTATGTTGAATAGTGCACTGGAAACATCTGCGGGCATACGTTACGTTGCTTACGGCAGTATATGTGCAGACCATATGTTTACAAGATGCTGGTTGGTATACAGCTGGTTAATCGGCTCTTCCTCCCACAGACAACACACATGCAGTTCCTGCCAGGTCAAATCGGTATCTAATCCTTTCCCAGCACGTCCAGAAACACTGCGGCCACCTGACCTTCTCAGTTCTCTGTTCTGTGGTCACTTCTCTGGAGTATTCTAACTAGCTGCTGATTTAGTCTTTTTTGTCTTGTTTTTTACCTTTCCTTTTCTCTTTTATTTAATGTGTTGGATAAAGGAGACTTTGTCTTTCAGTCTTGCTGTAACTTTCCAACAAACCCATTGCATACAGTATAAACTAACAAGGCTGGCATCATGTTTGGCGTATTGCTTTTGTACTACTAGTGCTTAGCGTATTTTTAGTGAACATTTTTCTTAGTTCATATCTTAGATCTTATTACTGTTTTTCTTTTACCTTTTATACTTTTGTTGGATGTACAGTAGTCCCTCACTACTTCGCCGTTCGTTTATTGCAGGTTCACTCTATCGCAGACTTGCTCTATCGCGGTTTTTCAAAATAAGATTGGACATGACACAAAAATTAGTTGATTGATGGATGAGCCGCACGACTGGCATGGAATTTTTATTTTAAATGAATTATTTTAAATTATTTAGCACCTGCTGCTCTTTTGTGCAGCCCTTACTGCAGGATAAACTTCCTCCTGCAGCTGATCTGCGTGCAGGGCGGAGAAGTGGGCGTGGCCGAGAGCACTTGCAGGCGGCAAAGAGCAGAGGAGGCAGGAAGCTGAAATCATGACATGCTGTGCTCTTTTAGAGCGTTTAGAGTTTAGAAACATTGTTTAGAATGTTGTAAGAGTGTGGGAAGTGTTTTAAAATGCCTATATATATATATATATATTATATATATATATATAAAACTAATAAAATAAACTACTACTTACTACTTGTACTGCTATTCCTACTTGGCAGTTTTTCACTTATCGCGGGACTTCAGGGTGCGGATCTCCCGTGATAAACGAAGGACTACTGTAACTGGGACCCTGTGTACACAATTTTGTTCCACCACATGTAACACATGTGATGCGAATGATAATAAAGCACCTCAAATCTTCAACTGAGGCCATCGTAACACCGGTCACAGCACCCAACCTGTTGTGCATACTTATTGTTTCTTGTTTGTCGGACACGTGTCATTTGCACTTCTTGCCACTTTGCTCTCTCATTTATTATTATTTTTTTAACTTGTTGGGTTTAAGGTGTAAAATAGCTATTTTCTTTTAATTTTGTTCCTACCTGTGTGTCAGTGGGTGTAGTGTTATTTATTTATTTCCCCGTGATGCTTTCTGTGATTGGGACTGACGTGGTTGAGCAGGATTAGAAATCTTCATCCCTCGGAAGAAAGTCTGCGGTGAAAAACAAACCTCAAACTCTGAGGTCACGTTTCTCTGTCATAAAACTGGGACATCTGTCACTTTGCATCCCCTGTTGGGTCAAAACAATCTTGGCTCAAGTATTGGGAAAGTTCTTTTTCCTTAACGAGCTGGCTTTACTGGCAAAAACAGCACTTGCATTTTAAGTGTTTCCATTAATTCACTCTTGTGAGCTTGCTCTGCTTTGTGTAAACAGGAAATAAGCACAGCTTGTTGTTTTTTAATATTATAAATACCACAAGTTTGCCCTCATAATTGTATTGTGTATATATATTTTAAATTATGGCAAACAAATATTTACGTTCCAGCTTGTGGATGATTTATGCCTTAGCCTTGGGTGCCCTGTTTTCTGATTGCGCTGCTGTCTAGGATTAAGCTCAAAGCTTTTCTCAGACACACAACATTCTCAGTACAAACCTGTCCCAGCTCAGTCCAACACTGAGATTTACTGTTGCTGGGCTTTACAAGCCAAATGCACCGCAGCTTTCTGCTGTAGCTCCCAGGAATCTGGAAGTATGTCTAGCAAAACCCCAGGAAGACTGCTAGACCTGTTGGACCAAGGGTATTTTTTATGAAGC
The DNA here is from genome assembly GCF_014905685.2 of Nematolebias whitei. Lineage (NCBI taxonomy): Eukaryota > Metazoa > Chordata > Actinopteri > Cyprinodontiformes > Rivulidae > Nematolebias > Nematolebias whitei. The sequence continues at coordinate 40,098,000 of NC_056508.1, read as the reverse complement.
TCCATAAAAAAAGGAAAGACTTTAGTTCTTCTCATTGGACTGGATTTTAAATGATTTTTGAGTTGATCAAAGAGTGGTTTGGTTGAAATGGACGCCGGGGTTTGGTCTTGTTAAAAAAAAGTATGGGAATAGGCAGCTCCTTTGCAACCAGATCTGATCAAATCTTCACAATAAGGTACATTTTGCATTTTTGCATCTAATCTGTGATCAGAGCCTATTGTTATTCTGATTAGAGTTCAAATTATGTGTTAAAAGTAAAATAATACCAAATAAAAAAAGGCCTCGAGTCATGCAGAACATCTTACTCTTTTCTCGATCATTTTTTTGATGCTTACCCTGAATTGATGGTTGGGTATGAAAAATAGTACATTTTTGTGTATTCAGAAATTTTGTTTTTAAAGGCTTTTTACTTTTGTTTTTACATCAACTGTCCGTCATGTTCTGACAGCATATGCAGGGTGATGCACCAGGGTATCATAAAAACTTGCTGTGAATCGCCTCGTACCCCAGCTGGTCAAGGCAGATGGCCGCCCATCCTGAACCTGGTTCTGCTTGAGGTTTCTTCCTGTTAAAAGGGAGTCATTCCTTCCCACTGTCGCCAGTGTGCTGCTCAGGCTTCCTAAGATGGATAACTTTGACTAAGTGGCATTTTTTTAATATATGTGAATGTTTTTACACAGCACTCTGAGATATATTAGTTGTGAATTGTTCCTATGTAAACGGAGCTGAATGGTCTGGGTTATATTTTGCGTACTTGCAGATAAATTTAGTGCTGGATTTCACACCACAGACAGCCCATAGAGCGACTGGTTCATCTGCATCTCTCTGCTCTTTTCAGAGTGAGCTTGACACCGAGACAGAACCTTCCTCGCATCATCCTCAAAGGAATCTTCCAGGGAGTTAAAGTGGTTCGTGGACCGGACTGGGACTGGGGCAACCAAGACGGTGAGTGTGCGTGTATGAATTGTTCATCTCATTAACATGACACAACCACCTTCTTTTCTGTTTTTTTTTTTTTTTTGCTTGGAACAGTATGTTTTCAAAATGTCTCACCCTTTAAACGCCGTGATAACATTCTAACCTCACGCCTCATTAACCTGAACAATGTTGTGTGTGTGCGTTTGCAGTCATATTGCCAGTGAATCATCCGAGTCTGTCCCACAGATGTGCCAGCCCGTCTGTGTCTTTATTGAGTTGTTTTATAACAAGCATGCTCGCTGCAGTTCATTTAAAAATCCTGCTTAAACTGAAAAGCTCTTTCACCTAAACCCTGTGAGGCATCTGCTGAGAAAACGGAACGTCTCTCTCGCGGTTGTTTGTGTTTTTGTGGCTTTCTTGTGAGTCTGAAGTTTTGTATTTCATGGCAATAATCTAACTTTGTTCTGAAGAATGGTTTTCCTTTCAGATACTATCAGCCTGTTCTGGTTTATGTTTGAAGGGGTTTTAATTGAAAACAAACGTCCACACTAAATGGAGCTAAATGAACGTTCACTTTCCTAAAACTCTGAGTGGTAGTATGTTTGTTTGCTTGCCTGAACTTCATTTTGAGATTTATTTATTTATTTAGAATGGTTCCTTTTCTTGACATTAACGAATGAGTCAAAATGTCCTTTTGGTGTCTTTGAAATCACAAACTTGGGCCTAAATTAAATCAGTCACCAGGTTTAAAGAGTACACACAGTAAGTAAATAAGGAGGGATCTGATGATGCTCAGGTTTTTCTCCTCAGACTTGTTGTTTCACAGATTAAGCTTTGGGCTGCGCTGGTGACTAGTTGGCAAGTGGCATTCACAAAGGAGTCTCCGTGTGGTTTGCGACTCGCTGGAGTTCTCAATTTCCTTGCATGAGGTGTGGAAGTTTTCAGCCTGGACACTTGAATTTTGAACATGCTTAAAAAAACGTATGTAGCCCAGTTTGAACTATGCTATATAGTACCAACTAAAGTCTTAAACTAAATTTGTAGTAATATCATGTCCTTCAAAGTTTGAGATTGGGAAAAGGTAGATGTGGAAATCCCTTTAATGTGGCACTGAGTAAAGGAAGTAGGCAGGTGATGTCACACGAATACCGATATCATCAACCTCACTGATGGGAACTAAAACGGCTGAATGGGGAACTTCTAGTTGTCCGGCAGGTCCAAAGATTAGCTCCTGGTCCACATTCATATGCTTCTTAAAGTCCGTTACAGTCGGCAACTCTGCATTAACGGTTGTAATGGACAGCTTTACTCTGTTATTGTCCCACATCTGCGTCACTGTGCTCTCTGGCTGGTCTGGTTTTCACACAGACTCACATTTCATGCAGCGTACCATTAATCCCACCCACTCCCATCTAAATGGGCAAAATAAAATGCTTAATCCAATACAAAAAAAAATAACTGAACAAGGTTGACCCTTGGCACAACTCAAAGAGTAGGTTGTGACGCTTCCACGTGGCATGTACCCCTTAAACAAACTTTTATGTAACATTCAAAGAACGTAGTAAAACTGACAACTGCCTGTTTCAGTCTGCTTAAACTAGATTTTCTTGACCAGATATGAACTGTTTTTAAATTGATACATTTTTAAATGACAAAGGAGTTTTTTTTATCTTTCATATTTATTCCACTTTTATCACTTAGACATTGTTTTTAAACTTAAATTATATTACTATGAATTTAGTTTGACACTTTAGTTGGTACTATATAGCACAGTTCAAACTGGGCTACATATATATAAATACATATACAAACATATATTTCAAAACTGGTCTAAATTTACCTATTTTCGTATTCCAGTAGATTAAAAGGTCTCTCTTGTAAATGAGTTCTCGAGGCTCAATGGGATTTATCTGTCTAAATAAAGGTTGAATGAAAATAAAAGGTTAAATGTGGGGGTGGCTGCCAAGGTGGGTCCAAAACATGCTAAGATGCATACGATTGTGGCAATAAAGTGCACATCTTAGAATACAGGTTTGCTAACAGCTAAACAGCTAAAATGTTTTTTAGAAATTGTATGTACAATGTACTTTAATGCAAATACTCAAATTCTAGTGAGACTGCAACAGAAAATTAGCATATTTTCTCACAATTTTGATCCAAATTTGTGTTGCCAGCTCGTCACCAACAGTCCAATGAGATTTGCTGTAACAGGTGTAGGTGGTGGTGTTTTAAGAATTCAAGGAATTTAATGACTTTATAGATTAACAAAGGTTTCAAAGTGTTTTCTGACTAATTTTGATGGATGGATGTTGTTTTTTTGGCAATTGCTTGTAATTATTCTTTGTAGTTCATCATAAAAGCTTTGTTTATTTTTAAATTAAGGTTCACTCTATTATATTCTGCAGCAACTTCAGACCAATCAGTATAAATGTTTCTTGTACTCTTGCATCATTTACATGTTTTCATTGAAACAAACCACCTTTATTCATGAATCAACTATTTGTTTGTCATGGTCAGATTTTCTTTTTGTCTCTCCTCCTGCAGTTTCTTGCCTTGTTGTTTCTTGTGTATATATTTTGTGTATTTGTTTCTGTGTATGTACGTGTAGGTGGGGAAGGTAAGGTTGGGAAGGTAGTGGACATTCGCGGCTGGGACACAGAGTCTGGTCGCAGCGTGGCTAGTGTTACCTGGTCAAACGGCACTACCAATGTATACCGAATGGGCCACAAGGGCAAGGTAGACCTCAAGTATGTGTTGGATGGTCAAGGAGGCTTCTATTACAAAGATCACCTTCCCAAGCTCGGTAAGGAGGCACTTCTTTATATCATTCCTGGACATTACCATGCTATAAACATTGGAATTTCACTGATTCCTGTTATTTATTTATTTATTTATTTTTTTCAGCTGATAACTTTTTGCAGAGTTGTTGATTCAGATTTTGTCTAATTCAGATTGATTCAATATCTATTTATGAACTCTAACAAAGTATGCAAAGTGAGTTAAATGTGGTGCGGTAGTAGCTGAGAGTCGTACACAAAGCATAAAAATGGCACAAGATAACAGGATGAACACTTCTTTGGCAAGAAAGAAAAAATAAATTGCTTCTGTATCTGATACATTCATAGACCAGAAAGGGTAATTATTATTATTTTTTTTTTGGTGCCTGCCATTCTTCAAATAAATCGAGCCGAAAAGGCGCTGATTTTGGTCACTTGCCAAATAAATGGTGCATCCCCAGTGTATATATAATAATTCTAAAATGCATTAAATTCTTCTTCTTTTAAAAGTTTGTCTTTTTGTTGACACCGATGCCTGTTTGTTCAGGAGACCACGCAGAGCTGCAGCGTCAGGAGAGTGCTGACGGCCACTCTTTCCAGCAGGGCGACAAGGTCAAATGTCTCTTGGAGGTGGACATCCTGCGACAAATGCAGGAGGGCCATGGAGGGTGGAACCCCAAAATGGCAGAGGTATGAAAACTTTTCCTGTTTGGTTTAGATTGCTAAAAAAAAAAAAAAAACTGAAGAAAACAAACTCAACAACAACCAGACTGATTTTCTAAGGAATGCAGAAAGTTGAAATTTACTTGATTTATTTTCACCAGTGCTTTTTTATACAAATATGCGTTCATAATGTGCATCGTACATGTAATGCTCAGATATTTATGGCTTCATAGTCACAATGCATAGTGCCTCTAGAATTTGATGTGCAGAGTGTTTCTAAAAGTGGCCCAGATGGAGGTTCCATCAGAATAAAAAAAGAGCATCTGTCTTTTCAATCACAGCCGTTAAAAGGAATGTTAAGTTCACAGACACACTGAGGGGGTGCCCAGGGTGAAATGGCTTCTTTGTGTTCACAGTACATTTGTCGAATCGGGACAGTTCATAGAATAACTGACCGAGGAGATGTCAGAGTGCAGTACAGCAACAACATCCGCTGGACTTTCCACCCAGGAGCACTCACCAAGGTACAAAATGACCAATAAGCATCTGCCAGAGGACTTTATTTTTCATTCCAATGTCAGAATGGTTTCAGCTTGGACCCTTCTCTCTTCCAGGTCAACACTTTCGGAGTTGGTGAACTTGTACAAGTGCTGGACGAGATGGAGACGGTGAAGAGACTGCAGGCCGGCCACGGAGAGTGGACAGACAGCATGTCTCCTGTATGCAAAATTACAGTCTTAATTAACAAACTGGAGCTTGAAAACAATCTGTCTGCATGCTGTTTTAGCCCAGCGTTTGTTCTTCATGCAGCTCAAATCGAGCTGTGAGCTAGAAAAATTGTATTTTCTGCAAAAATGCACACCGAGTGCTAAATGACTGACGAAGAAGCTGAAACTGAATAAAGCTAAAAGTAAAACATTAGCTAAAAGTGGCAAAAGCCTAGGTAAAACTAGCAGAAGGCTAGTATTTTCTTATTTTTATTTTATTTTCATTTTTATTTTTTTTTTACTTTTTGCATCCCTCCAGAGGACCTGACTTAACTTTGTTAGGTTTTTCTACCTGGATTATTGATTATGCTTCAGGATAGCAGAAGGCTAGCTAAAACCTAAAAGTAGCAAAGTGACGGCTAAAAAATAAAAACATGGCATAAAAAGACAAACTAGATCAATTAACCTGAAGCAGATTTCAAAGAGAACGATGTTCTTGGATAAACAGAAGAGGTCTGAATATATTTCTATGGATAAATATTTGTAACTTAACTTGAATGTTGTGAAAAGTATAAAAGCTACTACAAATAAAAGGCATACTGCTGGATATGAGGACCAGTGACCCCCGTGACCTGAAAAAGGAAGAAAAGGGTAAAGATGGATGGAAAAAAACAGGAAAACAAAAAGTCAGCATTTACACAACTAAAGTTGGTTTATTTGAATGTTTAAAAAAATTCTCATGGTTTTGGACTTGGTGTGACCAGTGACGGGTACTTGGGATAGACTGTACCTAACAGTATGTTATGTATTTTGCATTTACTTCTTCTTCTACAGGTGCTTGGCCAGGTTGGGAAGGTCTTGAAAGTATATGCGGATGGAGACCTGCGGGTTGCGTTTGGAGGCCAGACGTGGACGTTCAACCCAGCGTGCCTCACAGCCCAGCCCACGGAGGTAGATGCTAACCTCATGACAGCAGAGAACCCCAACGACTCTGGAAGTAAGGCCTCCTCTGGGACCAGGGGGCTCATCTCAAACTCTACTGCTCCAGCTTTACCTTGTCTTTGCATTCTTTCTTCCTCCCCAGCGTTCCATCCAGCTCTGGCTCTGCTTTGCATGCTTTCCCATACAGGCTGCTACAGTTTCATCCGTGGCCCTTTATTTTATTTTTTTGCATTAATGTGTGAACAGGGTGTCTGTTCCTTCAAGCGCTCTTTCCTGTAGCATGTCATGATCCAGCATGTTGACAGCAAGAGGCTTTGGCAGCTCAGCAAACATTTGTCATCATGTCAGAGGTTCTCAGCAGGCTCTTTATCACGTCAGCTCTGTGTATGTGTTCACTACAACCGATGGAAGGGTGAAAACATAACTGTGTGTGTGAGTGTGGTCAAATTTCACTGCATGGAGGGACATTTTGACTCATTCCTGTGTTCAGTCCTGACAAATTCATCAGCCAACATTGAGTTTTTGTCCCTTTGCAGGATGTTTGTTGGTGGAATTTTAAAAAAATCTAACACATCATTTTGTGTTTTCCCCATTTCACATCATCCACCCCCTCTTCTCCTCCTGTATCTCTGTTCAGGTACTGTCATCTCAGTGTTGGAGAAGCTGCTGTCTCAGTCCACAGAGCAGGACAATCCCAGCCGGCTGGTCATCGAAGCAGCGCACGGCAGTGCCAGCAAAGTGCGGGAGTTGGTGCAGAAGTATCCGGACAAGGTGAGTGCAGCACTTCGTCTCTTTGCTGCAGTCCGCTGTCTGTTCCAGAAGCTGTTTCCAACCGTTAAACAAGACTGTTGGGAGCGGGAGGGGACTGCAAATGGCAAAAATGGTTCCGATTTGGCAGTACTGCACTTTAAAAATTGACACTGTGATTATACTCAACAAGCACAAGAGAAATTTTTTTTTTTTTCCCTAACATAAACATGTCTCAGTATATAATTTGTAATAGTGGGATGATTATTAACTGTAAGAAATGTCACACAGTTAAATCAGAGTAAGATTATTTGTTGTGCTCTTGCTGTTCTCTTACGCAATGACAGCGCAACTTGGTGGGATTATTTTTTATTTGATCCTGGTGGGATTATTTCTGTTCGTGCAGAGATTACTTCCAGCCAGTCTGTGATCGACTCTGACAGTGTTCGTACGTCGTCTTCTGCTCATGAAGCTCCAACGATGTCTGTGTTCTTGGCAGGTGGACGTCAAGAACCAAGGGAAGACTGCGCTGCAGGTTGCTGCTCACCAAGGCCACATGGAGGTGGTGAAGGCTTTGCTACAGGCCAACAGCTCAGTGGAGGTCAAAGATGAAGACGGAGACACGGCTTTGCACTATACTGCCTTTGGGTGAGGGTGCACACCGGTCCTGTAGATGTTTTTGCATGTGCAAAGAAGTTAATTGTTTTTGCTTGACATGTTTGTTCTGGTGCTCATATTTATTTTCCACCAGTGTGATTATTTACATATTCCCAAATTAAATCTAAGTCAGCACCTTTTTAAATGATGTCATTATTACCATATGCTACTGTCAATCAAAGCAAAACTACATTCACATGCATTTGTATTTTTATTTCTTATTGGTTTGTTTATGTTTTAGTAATCAGGCGGAGATCGCACGGCTGCTTTTAAGCAAGGGGGCGAACGTGAACCTCCTGAACAACTCCTTGTGCACGGCGCTCCACATTGCCGTCAACAAGGGCTTCGCTGACGTGGTGCGAGTGCTCACTGAGCATTCAGCTGACGTCAATCTCCAGGTGAGGAGGTGCACAACAGCTTACATAACCCTTCAACCTAATCATTGACTAATAGTGGCTGTACAAATCCTAGACGGCAAAATCAATCTTTTTTTCACCTCAGCTTTTTTTTATACTTGGTTTGGCTCAAAATATTTTTGTGTCCATTTTTACTTTTCTTAAATTGAAACCATGCCAAGTGGCTAAATCAATTTTGCGCTGAATGCATGCATGTATACTTAGTGTCCTGAGGGAAAATGAAGCAGCATAGCTGCTCAGCGTGCGATAAATTTTACTCCTAAAAATATAAAAAGTGTGTGTGAAAGTGAAAACGTATGATTTTTCTAGATGTAATATAAAAATGCTTTAAACCCTAACTAGATTTTTTTTGGCTTGATCTTGTGGACTAAAAGTTATGACTAAAGACTATTTCATGTTTGTGGATGAAAAGGGAATGTCTACTTGCAGATAAAGATGATTCACTACTGAATCAGGTCCTTCATGTTGTGACTAGGTCTGTCACAATAACAAATTTTACTGGGCGATAGTCTCAGAAATTATTGTGATAAACAATAATATCAGTGTTTCCCCTACCATTATACAAGCGGGGCGCCCTGCCTCGTCAACAGAACCGAGCGCCCCGACTACCGAACCCCACCCCACATCCCCAACCACCTGTCTGCACTGACGTAACGCTAAACTAGCGGCTCGCAATTCAGATGCACTAGCTAAAAAGCTAAAGGCAGCCTCTTCCTTCATGCTGAACCCTCACGCTGAACGCACCCCCGCCACTCGAAAACTGTCAGTACAAACGGCGCACGGCTCAGATGTGCGTCTGTCTCTCCCCTCGCCCCTCCCCCCCCCGCCAAAAAACCCAACAAACTGTCTGTTCAGACAGTGCGCTACTGAGATCTGTCTGTCTCTCTCCTCTCACACACCCTGGTCTAAAACTGTAAAAGAAAAAGAAATGTTTAATTTGTTTTGCATGTAGTACCTTTTTTCGACCACCGGATGGCAGTATAAGACCGTTTGAACCGAAGGATGGATAGTGAGGGAGCGAGCAGCGTGTCTCTCTAAGAAAAATGGGAGGGAGGCCCCTTGACGTGACATGGGCTGTGTCTCTTCGGTTCTCAAAATGGAGGACGCTCTGTGTGGTTTGAGCTCTTTAGCATTTTTCACACAAATCTTTTAATAAAAAAAATCAGTAAACAAGTTCTCAACTTCTTTATGCAGCGAAAAAAAAACTTTTTGCTCAAAGACACGGGTTTCAACCGTGAATTTTGGAGCTTCAAAAAGACTGAGGTTTTTTCCCCCTGAGGTCGGCCTGTTGGCTTAGCTCGTAGCTTAGCTTCTCAGCTATTTTTAACGATCCAAAAACGTAATTTTGGACGGTTAATGAGAAAAGAGAAAGGGAGGGGTCAGTGAAGAGCACCGGAGTTGAGCTTTTTGTCATCCAGTGTCTTCAGTAGAAAGAGAGAGACACGAAGAAACAATAAAGCCGATAAATGAAAATGAGGTCGATAATTTTCATTTATCCTGCGATTAATTGATTTATTGTTTATCATGACAGGCCTAGTTGTGACTTCTGAATGGGGCACCTATGTGTTGTGAAGCTCCTCTTGGGTGATTGATTCTGGGATTCATGCACGCTCTGATCACGTGCCCGCTTTGTTGTATAAACATCCTGCTTTGTTTTGACTTTTGCCAAAACTTCCGCAGACACTTTGTACTCTGTTGAACTTGTGACCTGCTACAACATTTAATAATCCACCACAGAAGACAGTTCTCTGGTTTAAATCTTGAATCCACCATTATTTCAGAAAATACACTGAAAAAACAAATTTGTAATGTTAGCAGGGTGATTGTCAAAGCATCATATAGGTGAGGGTTTTTACATTCAGGTTACTTGTGATGTTAGAAGAATTGCACACAGTAAACGGTCATTAACGCTGTTTGTGACTTGTCATTACTTCAGCTCGCAGCCTCATTACGACGACATAAAATCTGTTTAAATGGGATTTTTCAGTTGGTCTAACATGCCTTTGAGCAGGCCCAGATTTGACTAACTAACTTGTTTATTTCTGCTTGAACAGTGTGATTACTCAGCTAAAAAACATGTCAGTTTGTTTTGGTTTTGTGTTTGGAAAATGTGCATATGGTCTATTCCTGTTTATGTGTCATTACTGAGAAATAATACATTAAGAATGAATAAAATCACCTAACCAGCAGACATTAGCAGATTACCACATTGTTTTTATGGGATGTTTTCTCATAATCGGTGATTTATGAGGCAGTTTTTTTTAAACTCTTATCGTTTTCTGTTCCTATTTTGTTTTGTGTGTCAGGAATATACACAAAACTTTCAGAAAGCAAGGCGATGCTCCAAAATGTACAGGACCAGTGGAGTTTTAACAGATTCACTCACCGTTTTCTTTTTCTGTGTTAGGATTCATACGGGGACACGCCGCTCCATGATGCCATCGCTAAAGACTTCCGAAATATCATCGAGATCCTCGTCGTCGTGCCCAATATTGACTTCACCCAGCAGAACCACAGAGGCTTTAACCTGCTGCACCATGCTGCACTCAAAGGGAACAAACTGTAAGTAGCAGTGATTGGAACAAATGCTTGATGTTTCACACTGACGGAAGTACTGACCTCCAGATTTATTGGTGGTCAGTACCCCCAGTAAATCAGGGTTTAATAAAATATTTTCAGTTTCTTCAAAACATTCCTTTTGAAGTCTGCTTTAGCATATATTTTTAAAATTTTTTGTACAGAACTATTGCTTGTCTCGTTGACGCCTTTTAGCTAGCAGCTACTTTCTTGCTACTTTTAGCTTTTAGCTATGGTTTGTGTTACAGTAGATAAAAATATATTTTCATCATCTATTTAGCTAAAAAGTCACACATGAAGACGGGAGAAATTTTTTTTTTTAACCCAGTTTATTTGCAAAGGCAGAGTTCACACAGGCTTACACAGATGTCTCATTAAAGCCTCGGCCGTGAAGATCTGCCCCAGACAGTGGACAGGAAGTGTTTTTATATGCTTATCTGCACGATGACCTCGACCTCTTGGACTCGGAGGTGTCAGGTGCCTGCAGGCTCTTCTCTGAGAGAGAAAAATAACTCTCTGCTCCTCACACACATGCTTCAACATTAATTTAACATTAGCAGTGATAAACATCTATAAACCTTTACCTGAATTCACCTGACAGTTTGCTCATCTTAGCCATTAGCTACAGTTTGGCTAATTTTAGCTTTTATTCAGTTTTATTATTGGTTTTTTTTACTTTAACAATTCAGTCTTCTACAAATATCAGCAAAGTCATTAATTAAAAATGGGCAGCACGATGGAGTAGTGGTTAGCACTGTTGCCTCACAGCAAGAAGGTCCTGGGTTCAATCCCTGGTTTGGACCTGGGGTGGAGTTTGCATGTTCGCCTCGTGTTTGTGTGGGTTTTCTCTGGTTTCCTCCCACAGTCAAAAACATGCATGTTAGGCTGCCTTCAGGCCCTCTTCAAAAAAAAATCTGTGATTTCAGTAAAATTCATCTAGTTAAATAAAAGTTAATAATAATAATAATAATAATGTCATCACAATGTCAGCACTGTATGTTTCCATACAATGGCGAAATTAGTCTCTGCATTTAACCCATCCACCACCAGGTGGTGCAGTGGGCAGCTATTGAAAGCGCCCGGGGGCATTTTGGGGATGAGACGTGCTGCCCAGAGAATAACTACATAAATTAAATAAAAAGGTTTTATTTAAATCGGAGTCAGAACTTTTACTGTTATGGCATTTATTCTGCTTTCATTAAGTTTTGATCAAGTTGCAAACACAAACGATAATGACTTAAAAATACTGTAGGTCAGTATTGTGGGCATTGACACGCAGTCAATACCCACAGTAATCTGGGTATTCAGTAATACTACAGTAATTACTACAATACTTTTGTATGTGTGTGTCGAAGATGCCTTTGTGAAGTTGTGTGTCTCAGTTGAACTTTTACTTAATAAATGCACTTCAGTGGTCAAATCAGCTGCATTTTGCCGGGGCGGTGCAGCGAAATGAAGCTGATTTGACGGTTGCTCCAGGCGTCATCCCGGAGCTGCACGAAGTTGGCAGTTTATGGCAAGCCGAAATTGGTTTATAAATATGTGAAAAAAACAAACAAGTTGCTTCAGTGTACAAGTCACAGGGCATGCAAATTATGCAAAAAAATTGTGATTTATAAGCCAAACAATACGGTATTTATATAAGGCTTAAGCACATACAGCAATAGTGTTGGTACAAAAGTAAAAAAGTTTTGTTTTTACCCAACAGGCTGCCTCAGGTGTAAGTGATGTGTTTGAAATGCCAGAGGTTTCTGAAGCTGATTGTAAAGCTGGAACAGCTGTACAGGACCCTCCCTCAGTGCCTCAGATACACACATGCAGACACACTCATACAGACCTGCAATGCAGGTACGAACGACCTCCAGCAACGTCTCCCTTAGCAGCCTTTAAATCACAAAGGCAGTCCAAGTTCTATCTGACAACTCATTTAACAAAAAGGCTTTCAGCAGTGAACAGCTAATGAGCCTCTCAAAGCTGTAAGAGGTCGGTGAAATTAATAAAAGCTGCATTTGAACTTTTACTTTTATGCTACCGCAGACACTTTTGCAATTCAGCAACTGGTGAAGCAGAATTTTAAAGATGAACTCGGTATCTTATTTGTGTTGTTGGCTAAGTGTTATTACTACGCACTGCTGAAGGTGAAAGGGCAATAATGCTTTGTGTGTACTGTTAGCAAAATATCTCATTAGAATAAAGCAGCTGAGATCAGTACTATTGGGTTGCTATAGTTCGAGCAAATTTACCACAATTAGTTTAACAGCTTTTTCATTTAGTCAGTCTTTGCTTGATGTTTTTTGATTGTGGTTAATTTCATATATATTCTATTTATAGACTGTAAACTAGAATGGTTGAGAATTAACGTGGAAATGCAAATGTGTGCTTTCAAGTAGTCTACTTGATTTCGCTTGGTTTATTTTGTAATACAGGACGTCGGGATCGTCTATCAGCCTCTGCGACACCGGTGTTTCCACACGGTGAAATCCTGCAGAGGCAGCAGTAAATTGGCCTAACATCCACAGAAAGTTTGGTTTGTGTCACGCCGATGCCTCCGTGGTGATTTGCCAGCTTCCTGTGCGCACGCTAAAGCCGCCGTCTTCAATTTCACATTTCATAAAGCAGACTCGGGCACAGAGCGGCCCGGGCTTGTGCCGCAACATCAGCCCGGCTGCATGAGGCATAAAGAAAGTTCTGACGGTCTTACATCTCTGATCGTGGCTTCAGATCACACTGTAATTAAACCTGAGCTCTTCATGCCTCATGTGTTTAAGATGACATTGTAATCTAAAAATTACCAGATGGATCTCAAACCAAAAGAACTGAGCATAAGAGTCATGGCTTCTTGGTTTTGTCAGCTTTCCTGTCAGATTAACAACTCTGAAACAGCTGCAGGTCTGTTCAAGCTGATGTCAAACACTGAGACAGTGACAACTTCCTGTTTGGACAAGTTTTTGCTTTGTACATGTCTTTGCTTTGTACATGTCATACAGTCTGCAATGGTGTTGATCTGGACAGAACGCCACCATTTGCTCCGATTTATTATGAAATAATAAAAGTAGCCTCTTAGATGTAAACATTGGCCAGCAGAGCGTTTAATTGTTTTTAACTTTTATCATCATAGAAATTGATGCCTAAAGTCAGAAGCCTGCAGTCTTCAGAGCCACAAAATGTACATGGATCTCAAATGCTAAGCTAACAAATAAAACTTAAGTTTAATCTTTTAGTTTTCACTAATACAGTATTCCCTCATTCATCGCGGGGATCTGTACCCTGAAGCCCCGTGAAAAGTGAAAAACTGCAAAGTAGGAATAATTGTACAAGTAGTAGTTTATTTTAGTATATATATATATATATATATATA
>NC_056508.1:40072497-40083838 GCF_014905685.2 Nematolebias whitei | reverse complement strand
TTCTAAACTCTAAATGCTCTAAAAGAGCACAGAATGTCATGATTTTCAGCTCCCTGCCTCCTCTGCTCTCAAGCGCTCTTGGCCACGCCCACTTCCTCGCTCTGCACAGAGAACAGCTGATCAGCTGCAGCAGGAAGTTTATCCTGCAGTGTGGGCTGCACAAAGGTGCAGCAGGTGCTAAATCATTTAAAATAATTTATTTAAAATAAAATTCCATGCCGATCGTGCGGCTCATCCATCAATCAGCCAATTGTGTGTCTTGTCCAATTACATTTTGAAAAAACGCAATAGAGCGAGTCTGCGATAAACGAACCACGAAGTAGCGAGGGACTACTGTATTTTACTATTTTACCATTCTTCTCTAAGACAGCAAAAGTTATAAATGTATACATTAAACTTTTGTTGCCAGTGGACTGTGGTTGTTAAAGGATGCACAGACTCTGGTTTCAAATATACAACATGGCAGCTCCTATAAACTGGATCCCTCCAGTTTCAATTCCCAACGACAAGGGAAGGTGGGGACACTTGGTCTATTAATATACACGTCTATGAGCTCAAACAAGTTATTTATACTATTTTTGAACTTTGACTGCACTATAGTAACAAATTGAATCTCTTATTTTAAAACTTGTTTTTTCTCAAGCATGGTCTCATTATACAGTGAAAGACATTCACATATGGCACATGAGGATATTCTTTCCCTGACTGTACCAAAGGGGGCAATCAGGAAGCAATGCTGAGCCTATGTGGTCTCATGGGGGAACAGATTTAACCTGATGGTGACAGAGATCTACTTTACTGTGGGAAGAATCTAAAGGCATAGCAAGTGTGGGATCTGATCATCATGAATTGTCTTCACTACAGATATTATTGCTGCAATCCTGTTACGTTTGAAAGCAGTTTTAACATCTCAGACAATAGTTGTCCTCTGGGGTCACTGCTGAAAACCCACAGACTTGACATACAGTAATATCTGGAAAGAGATTACTTAGGATCTGAAGCGACAGTTAACAAACGAGATGTTAATACAGGCTGAATGAGGTTATAAGCAAGGTAAAAATAAAAATCCTTGAGAATTACTGTAGAAGTATAATAATAAAGTATATGTTTAGTCTTCTGTGTTAACTTTAGATGACAGAGTTAGTGTTATTTGCTTTTCCAGGTACCGTATTTTTTGGACCTTAAGGCGCAATATCAATGAACAGGTCTGTTATCATACATAAGGTGCATTAAGTGAAACAAAACAGTCGTACAAGTCAAACTTTATTCAACTCATTCACAATAACTCTCAACATTGTTCAGTTATAGAACATAAAATAAAAAACAATACACATTTTTGAGCGCCGTGTACCACATAAAATCGGTTCGAGGTCAATAAGCACAACCAGAATTAATACATAAAGCGCACCGGATTATAAAGCTCACGGTGGATTTTTGAGAAAATTAAAGGATTTTAAGTGCGCCTTATAGTCCGAAAAATACGGTAAACAGGATGACGGTTAAAAGGAGGGGAAGAGGCGAGTCAGGTGACGGGGATTTAAAGAGCGTTAACTGAGGAGAAAGGACTTGAGTTCAAAGTGTAAACAGGACAAGAAAGTGGGATTAGCTGAAGAAAAAGTAATGGAGTTGGAGTGCAGAGCAGTGGTACTAATTATAACTTAAAGCAGGTTACGGCTACAGTGTCTGACTTTATGGAAGAACAAATTAAAAGTTTTACTGCTACCTGAATGTGAAAGAAACATTTTCTCCAAAGAAAGTACTGGCAAGAGACTCGTGGTGTAATAAAATACGAGAGGTGAAGATGGCCTACTTGGTAATATAGATTCAGATGGAGCTGAAGTTGGGACTTATGTGATAAATTTAGAAGAGCTCTGTAAATATGCCACGTTTTTTCCCCCCAGTGGAGCTCTTAATCATGATGTCAGAGACTTGGACAGACTACTCATCCAAGGAATATAAAACAGGTCATGCAGCAATATCAAACATAATGTCACAGCCAGCAGGAAGCTCACTGAGGCATTGTGACACAATGAAACATACGTTGCAGGCAGCTTTGGATCAGTGGTAGGCAGTTCGTCCAGTCGGAGGATCGAGAGTTCGATCCCTAGCTTAATGTTCCTGATATACCCCAATATGCCTTTTAGAATATGGGTGAGAATGTAAAAGAGCAGTAAGAGTGTGTAAAATATATAATGGCTGTGTGGTTGTGCAAGAGTGAATGAGAAACTTTATAAATCACTGCAAACCCTGGAGAGGTTAAAATGCTCTATAGAAGCGTGGACCATTACTGTTGTGATTTTGGAGTTCATTTGCACTGGTTTTATTACTGTTTTTGTCATTATAGGGTTAAATAAGCTGAAAGCACAAAAAGTAACGTGTATATTATAGGTGGGAGGTAAAATCTATTTTTAGATTCTGCACATGAAAGTGAAGCACCTCCGTGACGGGTCACAGTAAAACTGTGCATTTTCACATATTTACATCAACTTTTTGTTGAACCCTAAATAATTTATGCCTGTAAATAATATCCATCCATCCATCCATCCAATTTAATTCAGTTCAATTCAGTTTATTTATATAGTGCCAAGTCACTACAGAAGTCATCTCAGGGCACTGAACAGAAACATTCACATACATGAAATATAAGTTAAAAACATTATTTATCTAAGGATCCATCTATCCATCACCCATTTCTTCCTTTTCGGGTCACGGGGGTCACTGGTACCCAAATCCAGCAGCCACTATGCAAAAGGCGGGGGACAACTTGGACAGGTCTCCAGTCCATCACAGAGACACAAAGACAAACGAGACAAACAACCATTCACTCTCTCACTCACATCTAGGGACAATTTAGAGTTACCAATCAGCCTAACGTGCATGTTTTTGGTCTGTGGGAGGAAACTGGAATACCTAGAGAAAACCCGCTCATGCACAGAGAGAACATACAAACTCCACCCAGAATGAGCCCCAGCTGGGTTTTGATTCAGCGACCTTCTCGCTGACAGGCAGTAGCTCTACCAACTGTGCCACCGTGCTACCTCTGTAAATAATAGCTAAAATTATTATAACATGTAATGACTTTGAACGTTAGATTTGTGTACAAATTTCCAGCGATAAACGTGATGCTAATTGCATTAGCTTTTTATAGCATTTTCAATGTTATGTTAGCATATATGCTAACTCTTGCCCAAAAGCCTGTGCTTCATTGGGTTCTTTGAGTGTTATTGTGTACTCTATCAAAGACAGACTCCTATAGATCAGTGTTTATTTATGTAAAATGTGCCTTTTGCCATTTAAGTTTCAATATCAGAATCAGAGATTCTTTGTCATTCACACCTCATGTGGTACATGTGGTGGAGCGAAATTATGTACACAGGGTCCCAGTTACATCCAACAATTAAATGTAAAAGAAAAACAATGATAACATCTAAGATATGAACTAAGAAAAACAAAAACTAAAAATACACTAAGCACTAATAGCATAAAAACATTACGTCGAACAGCAGCACGGACATGAGCATGAGTCTGTGTGAGCAGATGAGCACGCATGAACACCTCAACATGAAACAGATCAGCAGCAACATGATGATTTTTTTCACAGTGATTATTCTGGCCAGAGATTCATGAGTCAAACAGCCTCAGGGTAGAAGCTGTTCCTCAGTCTAGTGGTTCTACATTTAATGCTCCTCAACCTCCTTCCTGAGGGGAGCGGGGCAAAAAGTGTGTGTGCTGGGTGAGTGGGGTCCTTCATGATGCAGGTGGCCCTCTTCCTGCATCTGAAGGTGTAAATGTCTGATGGTGGGGAGACTGACTCCAACAGTCTTCTGTGCAGCCTTCACCACTCTCTGCAAAGCTTTTCTTTCTGCAGCTGTGCAGCCTCCATGCCATATGGATCCATATCCATATGATAAAAATAGCTAAATAATTGTTTTATAATTACATAGCAGCTCTCTAGATTGGAATGAAATTGATTCCTGAAGTGCCAAAAGATTTCCACCTGACATGTATATTAAGTTCAGCTAAATTCTTAAAGTTTAGAAACAATATAGATTTTAAAACTGTAAAAAATAATCTTTGTTTGCAAAGTTGTAAAATTATATACAAAAAAATACTACAGGTATAATTAGGCTGTTGAGAATTTTTTGGTCTAAAAAACATTTAATACTGTTGATCATAAATTGCTGAGAAAACCAGAAGTGGGGAAGCACTGTTTTTTTTTTTTTAAATGTCTTTTTTAACACTAAATTATTTCCTTATCTTCCATAGAAAACAGATCTGTTTGAACTGAATACCAATTCAGTTCTCAAAAAGGATCCCAATTAATTAGGAATAAAAGTAATAGAGTGTGTATGTGTGCATGCTTTATTTATTGATCCCAAACAGAACAAACTTTTTTTTTCATATATATTTATTTCTTCTTTTGTTTCTTCCATGTAGTTTGTTTCCTGTTGTCCAAATTAAAAATAAAAATGTGTTAACACAAACTAAAACAGAAAATCTGTTTCTTAATGGAAACCTTCATTTTGAGATTTAATAGGTCACCAGTCTCCCTCATTTCAGTTTCCACATACTGTCAGAAGTTTTGCACAGAAAAACATGTGATCAATATATTGATTAGTGTGACTTTAAATCCCCCTTGAAATATTTTTCTCTCTGATCCTGCTGTAATTGAACCCAGGCGATGAGCTCCTGAGTGTTGATTTCCCAGGATAGAAGTCTTGAGTTTTTTATGTTTTTCAGAGAGTCATTAACTCAAAGGAACAAATTTAACACTTTTCATTTGGAGACCTTCACTTCTTCGTCTCCTATAAACCGGTCCGATACGTCGTTTCCACAATGACAAACACTGCACACCGTGGTCACTTGCCAAGCCAACACACACCGAGCCATGAAGGTGGGTAGACTTAAGCGCTCAGGGCTGTTTTGGCCGCTGTCAGCAGATGAGTTGTTGAGGGAGTTTTTCCGCGGCGATTAGATGTGGGTTTATGTGCTGGACTGCACTCATTTGACCTCATTACGTTTGTGTTGCGCAGATTTCTCATGTCCTTGAATTTAACAACCGCTGCCAAAAGGAGTCATGTTTGTGTCCTTCTGTGTACATTTGTCTGTACCGTTAGCAAAAAATCTCATGAACAGTGGACAGGTTTTACCAAAACTCTCAGAAAGTCATTAATTGCTGCACAAAGACAGCTGATTAACTTTTAGTCAACCCAATTCAAGATGACTGCCACAGACACAAAACACAAAACTCTATAATTTTTTCAGATATAGAGCTCAGTTTTGTGTGGTAGCTGTTAGTCATCTGCATGTGTAGTGAACTAGACCTCCTACATCAATCTGTCTCTGAAGACCTTCAGGGGACAGGAACTGTTATTTCATTGATTTGAATCCAGAACACAAATTATCTCATCAAGAGACTATTTAATGCTGTAGGAGTTACAGATAGCTTCAAGGTGGAGGTGGGAGTGCATCAAGGATCGACTCTGAGCCCCTTCTTGTTTGCTCTGGTGATGGACCGACAAACAGATGAGGTCAGGCAGGAATCCCCATGGACATTGATGTTTGCAGATGATATTGTGATCTGTGGTGAGAACAGGAAACATGTGGAAGAGAACTTGGGGAGGTGGAGGTATGCACTTGAAAGAAGAGGAATGAAAGTCAGCCGTAGTGAGACAGAGCACACATGTGAATGAGAGGGAGACATGGACAAAAAGATAGGAGATGGAACTGGAAGTGGCAGAAATGAAGATGTTGAGGTTCTCCTTAGGAGTGACAAGGATGGATAAGATTAGGACTGAAACCATCAGAGGTACAGCACAGGTTGAACAACTGGGAGATAAAGTTAGAGAGGCCAGACTGAGATGGTTTGGACATGTCCAGAGGAGGGACAGTGGATATACTGGTAGAAGGATGTTAGAAATGCAGCTGCCAGGAAGAAGACGAAGAGGAAGTATATGGATGAAGTTAGAGAGGTCATGGAGGTAGTTGGAGTGAGGACAGAGGATGCAGAGGACAGAGTGAGATGGAGGAGGATGACTTGCTGTGGCGACCCCTGAAGAGGGCAAAGCCGAAAAAAGAAGCTGATAGTCATCTTCAACATGAACTTGAAAGCTCTCACAGTGTTGTATATCGTCATTTACAAGGTTTGACCAAAATGGATACAACGTTTCAACATAAGATGATTTTAGTCTAAAACTCTGACATGAAAGGTGGTCGGTGGTGTTCTTTCAACGGATGCTAGACCTTTACCTTTTTAAGTTTTCTCCGATTCTCTCATTATACATTGAAGAAATGTTTTATAAAATATAATTTTCTTAAGAATGTTGTTGGTTTTATTCTAGCCTCTTTCTTTTTTAACTTTCATGGTCTGTGTTCACAGCTGAACTCTTCGGGTCTTCTTGGGAACACCGAGCTGAACGTTGGCATGGCCGTCGCCTGCTTTCTAGCGCAGGAAGGAGCTGATATCAACTACGCCAACCACAAGGGCAAGAGTCCTCTGGATCTGGTGGCAGACAGCACCATGCTGCAGCTCATCAAGGGCTTTTCTGAAAAGTACCGGTATGTGTTTCACAAAAACAGGGCTGAAATTCAGCTGGAGAATATTGTTGAAGGTGCTACTGATGAAGCAAACCCTTTAAAGGTCACATTTATGAAGTTGATAATAAAAATAAAAAGCTTAGGGCTGTTTTTGGTCTGTGGGAGTTTATTTAGATGCGTTTTTACAGCTGTTTGTTGTTTGCCAGGTTGCAGCGTCTGCAGGCCATCACATGTGGACAGGGCCTGAGCAGCGCCAGCCTGCGGCGGGTCCACACGACACCAAACACCATGACCAACCTGGTTCTTCCCACGTCAGCAGGGCCCAGTGAATGCCTCATCTGCTCTGAGCTGGCTCTGCTGGTTCTCTTCTGCCCCTGCCAGCACAGCGTGGCCTGTGAAGGTAAGCTAGTCCAAATAACGCTGCAGGTTTTAACGTCTTCTCTCCTGAAAATGTTTTTTCTGTTGAACACTTGGCTGAAACTATTCTTGTCTGAACAGAATGTGCCCATCGCATGAAGAAATGCATCAAATGTCAGGTCACAATCACCAAGAAAATACGACAAGGTATGAAGGATCCTTTTGCTTATTGTCACCCATTACCACGACAAGTGGACAATCATGTTTTTATTTGGTTGTCTGCTAGCAAAACGTCTTGTGAACCTATGGACGGATTTTAATGGAACTTTAAACAATAATCATCTACACAGCAGCAAAGCGTTCTACCAAACTCATAAATAATTATAATAAGTCCGTTTTTCAGATAATGAGTTAATAATTAGGTGTGGTAGTAACTGAGCATCGCCCCAACGCATACTTCAAGCACAACAAAATTGTGCAACACCTTTATTTAAAACTGTGCTATTAGTTGTTGTCAACCCTGTTTGTCTGTTAGCAAAATATCTCTTAAACCACTGCACAATTTCAATATAATTCTCACAAATTAATTACTGGCTGTACTTCAATGATTAACTTTTGCAGTTACACCCATTTAAGATGGCCGACACAACTAATTGACCTTAGCTTCCACTAAATTGTCTATACTCCTGTGAATTTTGCATTTCTTAAGCCAAAATATGTTGTAGTAGTAGCTGAAAATCATTCCCAACACATATTCTGAGTGCTAATGGATCATACGAGATGTCCCAGTATTACATCACATTGAGCATCCTCCCCATGGTTTGACCAAAATGGCTACAAATCTGTTACTTCTCTACATAAAAAGATCTTAGTTTAAAATTCTGTCATGAAGGGCAGCAGGAAATAAGCTAGACCTTTATGTTAGTTAGTTTAGTCTCTGACTAATGAGAGGTTCTGAGTCTTGTTAGTTTAAAAGCAGCTGTGTTGTAGGCAGTGAATCAGCAAGATGCTTCATGCTCTGTTTGTGTAAAGACAACCTTCTCATCCTTGAACCAGTGGCAAAGGTATCATCTCGTATTAATTTATCTTCACTTAACTAAAACAGATTTATTTATTTTTTTGCTGATGGCCTCGCTCCACAGACCAAACAGAGGTGGACTGCAGCCCCGGCACCGAGAACTCAGAGCAACACAACCTGCTGGAGCAGCTGCAGTCTCGCTACCGCCAGATGGAGGAGCGCATCACCTGCCCCATCTGCATCGACAACCACATCAAGCTGGTCTTCCAGTGCGGACACGCCTCCTGCATCGACTGCAGCGCCGCGCTCAAGACCTGCCCCATCTGCCGGCAGACCATCCGCGAGAGGATCCAGCTGTTTGTCTGAGCCGCTGTGCACCTCGCAGGTCCTGAGGGCGCGAAGAGGATTACAGAGAGAGGTGAGGGTGGTGGTGGGGGTGCCGAGCACATTGGAGACCCCACTGTATCTGCCAGTTGCCGTCCTGCAGCGTGATCTAACTGTCACTCAGCTTTTCTACCAGACTCTGTTACACTGCTGGGAGTCCAGTGTTTGTTACATTTTGGTTCATTTTCCTCACGAGCAACACAGACAGGAACTCACGGATCACTTTTAATTCAACTTCCTGTCGCAGAACCGTTTTTTGTAGCCGAGTACAAGATGAATCTGACGGAAGGAAGTCATGAAGCGTCGCTGCATATTTGAATTCTCTGATCATAAGGGGGGGGGGGGGTGTTCATATAAATTTTGTTTCCTGAACTTTCACTCGAACCCTCACATCTGTCTGATCTTTGCTGCTTCATGTGGATGTCTGTTACCCATCATCCTCTGTGGCTTTCTGGCCTCTTCTGTTTACAAGTCTGTACTGAGATCATGTCTCATCCTCTCTTTCCACAGTTTGTGAATTACATTTGCTCTCATTTGTATCAAACGCTTAATAATCAACTGCAGAGAGTTGGCACAACTCACAGCTAGTCTGTCTGCAAGGGGAAGTAGACACTATGTATGCATATACATATTGTCAACTGAAAATGACTGGGTTGTCATTATTAATTTGTGATTTTCTTTCCTTTTTCTTCTCGTTGTGGTTTTCAATGTATGTGTGAGTTCAAGTTTTTATTTATGTGTGAAAGGTGGTTTTGCTTAATGTCCTTTTCAGATATTTTTGCTTAGCAAAAAAAAAAAAGGAAGTTTGTTTCTACTAAAGTTCACCCCAAGCCTATGTCCTCTACTCAGGGTATCGAATCACTGAAAGCACTCAAGATATCCATAAACGTTTCAAAGATGCACGACTCACTCGCGTCCTAACACAACAGGATAGTTCGTCACTGAGAGGAGAAAAAACAGTGATGAATTTGTCACTAATGGCAAAACTCAAAGTACATTCTCAGTCATGATTCTGCAGAGGAGATGCTACAATGAGGCACTTTTTAAAAAAGACAAAAACAGTCAGAGGTCGCATGAAATATTTGCAAAGCTAACAGGGAAAAAAAATTGTATCGAGATCCGAACCCGCTTTGAATGCAACCCCAGTTCTGAAAAAGTTGAGATGTTGTGTAAAATGTAAATAAAAACATATTGCAGTGATTTGGAAATCAACAGAACATTGTAAACTTTAAATCAAATACAACATTTTTTACTTTTTGTTTGGCAGGTTAGAATTTTATGGCAGCTCACATCTTAAAAAAAAAAAAAAAGCTGGGACAGGGTCAACAAATGGTGGTAAAAGTTTGTATACTAATCAGCTGGAGGAGCATTTTGCAACGGATTATGTTTATGACAACAGGTCAGTATAGAAAGATAATTTTAGAGAGGCTGAATCTGTCAGAAGTAAAGATGGGCAGGGGTTCAGCAGTCTGAGGGAAACTGTCTAAATATAGTGGAACAATTGCAGAACAATGTCCCTCATTTAAAAGAAGGCTAAATATCTAATCATTTACAGTTTATATCATCAAAAGATCTCGAAGGTCAAAAGTCAAAATTGGACGGCTAGAATGTTCTGGCCCTCAGGCGACCCTGCATGAGAAGCAGGTCTGGTGTGGACGTCGCTCTCATGGGTTCAGGAACACTTCCACAAATCACTGCTTGTAAACACAGTTCACCGTGCTGTCCATAAAGCAGGTTAATGTTTTATCATGCAGAGAGGAAGCCATATGCAAACACCGTCCAGAAATGTTATCTTCTCTGGACCAAAGCTCGTTTAAATTGACTGAGACAAAGTGGGAAACTGTTCTGTGGTCAGATGAAGTGAATTTTTGTATTATTTTTTTAGGGAAAATCACTTCACCACGTCCTCTTTACTAAAGAGGAGAGGGACCGTTCAGGATTTTATCAGTTCACAGTTGAAAGGCTGGTCTCTCTGATGGTGTAGGGGTGCATTAGTGCTTCATGGCCAGCTTACAGAGCAGGAAAGGCACCATCAGTGCAGAACAGTTTATAAAAGTGTTAGAACAGCAGAAGAAACATGTTTGGGACAGCCTTCCCCTCCAAACCCTCCAGCAGCTGCTCTCTAAATGTTTACAACCTGTTGTTAAAAGACGAGGGGATGCTTTACATGCTGAAGAAGGCCCTGTCCCAACTTTTTAGATGCGTTTCTGCCATTAAATTCAAAATTACTACATTATTTCAAACAAATGGTGCAATTTCTTAGTTTCAAAATCTCATGTTTACTATGTTGCATTCATGATATTTTACAAGTCATTGCATTCACTTTTTATTTGCATCTTACTCAGTGGCTCAACTTTTTTCAAAGTTAAACCGTTTCTCGTTTCTGGGTAACTTTCCATGGAAATCCATCGCTATGTTTGAGTCATTCTGCTTGTAGACAGACAAACGGACTCGCAGGGGTCAAAACGTCCTCAGAGCCTCTCAGAAGAGCTCATTAGCTTTATCTCTGATTGTCTTTTTAAAAGACTGTTGCTTGTTCACGTGGCGCCAGATTTTCCCTTTAAATTCAGTTATGCGTTTTAAATTAAATTAAATGTAATTTACCAGATGTATTGTAGGATGTGGAATCAGACAGGCAGAAACATGAAAACATTTTTTGTTGCCTTCTGAGTTCCAAATTTACCTTTTACCAGTCAAGTATTTGAGAAGAAACCCTTCCTTTACTCGTCCAGAGTTTTGGATTGTACGTCATCTTCATCCTCTAAGTGTTGGTGTGTTTTCTTGAAGGGCTTATGCATATGACACAAACAAATCATGTCTATTTTGATCTTAATTTAATTATGATTTTCTATATTAAACTTTCAGAGACAGGAAAGTTTTTGTCTTCTTTAGATCCCATATTTTGGGAAAGCCAATGTTAAAGATGTACATTTGAATGTTAGGAGGGGAATATATATCCTGTCTCACTCTGCCTTTTTTATGTACAAAAAACAAAACACACACACACACACATATATATAGATAGTGCCACCAGGTATGGTGGCA
>NC_056508.1:40071537-40072097 GCF_014905685.2 Nematolebias whitei | reverse complement strand
TGTGTGTGTGTGTGTATGTATATATATATATATATATATATATATATATATATATTACACATACGGTATACATGCATATATACACACATATACATGTATATATTCACATATATACATGTATATGTGTGTGTATATGTATGTATACATATATATATATATATATATATATACATATATATATATTGTGTGTGTGTGTGTATGTACAGTATATATGTATATATATTTTCATATATGTCTGAATGTATATATACATATCTGTGTTTATATATACACATATATATTTGTCTGTTTGTGTGTATATATAAATAAAAAATATAGATGTATATATACAGTGTATATATAAATATATATATGTATATGTGTGTGTACATGTATATATGTTTATATATACATTTATACATGTATGTGTATGTGTATATATATATATATATATATACATTTATACATGTATATGTGTGTGTACATGTATATATGTTTATATATACATTTATACATGTATATGTATGTATGTGTATACATATATATATATATATATATATATATATATATATATATATATA
>NC_056508.1:40064155-40071437 GCF_014905685.2 Nematolebias whitei | reverse complement strand
TGTGGGGTTTTTTTTTTTTGTTTGTTTTTTTAAGAAAGAACTAGAAGAACCAAGATGTACTTCGTGGTTTTCTTTGGGGGGATAGAACTCGTACATCAGTGCCAAATCGCATGAGGATGTGCATGAACGTGCACGTCCCAAGTAACCAAGACACACTTTTCCTAATCCCACAAAGTTCAGGTGTGGGTTCGGTTATTTCAGCAGTGTGATGTAAAATAAAAACAAACGTTACATTTAATTTTAATCCAGGTTCTGAAGTATTAAATCTACACCAAGTTTGTAAGCTAATGTTGTTCTAGCTTGGGGAGTACCACTTTGAACCACTCATTCACATAATATCAATTTTCCAATTATATATATATTATATATATTTATATTTTATGAGACACTATCAATCAAGGGACATGTTTCTTATAAAAGTTTCAGTATTTAAGGATTGTTCATTGGTGTTTAAAGTTCATGGGTTTACAGGTGACGCAATAATGTTTCAGAAAACATGGAGATATTGTTTTAATTATTATTATTTTTGTCTCCTTTAAGGAGTTTGTTGTGAGAGCGGTAAACGGTTTGTGTATAAAAATCTAAATAAAGCAGCAAATGTTACTGTTGGTGTTTGTACAGTTCAACTCTTGGAGTTCTGTTTGCCTTACTGTGTACTCCTCCTATGTTCATGTTTTGTTTGTTTTCAAGTTGTATTCTGTACAAAAATATTTTGCAATAAATATGGAACTGTTTTTATCATTTAGTTTTCTATTTCATGTTGTGTCAGTTCACAACAAAAGTCATGCACTGTGAGAAAGAATGTACAATGAGTGCAAATCAAAAATATGATTCCGTCACAGTAAGTTCGGTTCCACGGGACCTGACCTGTCTCGAGTGACGGGGTCGAAAGAACAAGAAAGAGACGGGACTGGTCCAGGTGCTGTTTTTATGGGAAGAAAAGAAAAAACAGTTATGTTAGTTATAATTCCCTTTGTTCACATGGAGGCTATTTCTGAATAAAGACAGCAGCAGAGAGGAAACGTGGTCAGTTTGTCCTCCAGCAGTCTAAGCCTATAGCAGCACAACTAAGAGATAACTAAGTAAAAAAGGAAAGACTTAAACCTGATCTTAAAAGTGGACAAAGTGTCAGCCTCATGGACAGAAGCTGGAAGTTGGTTCCACAAGAGAGGAGCCTGACAACTGAAAGCTCTGTCCCATTCTGCTTTTAGAAACTCTAGGAACCACAAGTAAACCTGCAGTCTGAGAGCGAAGTGCTCTGCTAGGAAAATATGGAACAAGTAGATATTTATGATTGTGCTTGGCTGCCGAGAGCTTTGTAGGTTAGAAGATTTCAAATTACTTTCTGAATTTCACAGGGAGCCAGCGGAGAGAAGCTAAAACTGGAGATGTGATCTGTCCGTCACATTTCATCAGAACTACGGCAGCAACATTTTGAATAAATTGAAGACATTTGGAGAGATCAACATCCTCATTTCATTTCATTTATTTTTACTTTGTTGCATTATTTAAACTTGCGAACTGTAACTTTTTGATGTAACGCTGCTGAAATTTAAATTTGCTTAAAGGAATCTTCCCAAGGGATCAGTAACGTTTCATCTAATCTAATAAAAATCGAGTCCAGCGTCGAAGCGATAAACGCATGGAGACATTTTTTGTCATAACTTTGGGATGGAATATTTCTAGTTTTATTCATATTGTGCAGATGGAGTAAGAGGTTCTGGAAACATGAATCTACATGAAAGATATGTAAATAAACCAGGTTTTCAGTTTTTTCAACTATTCAGATGGTGAACTAGACGGAGTCAGTTCTAACAGAACGGCTCAGTTAAAGCTAGTTAACCGTTAGCTTCGGGTGCTAACGTTATAAAGGTGGCGGTAGTGAAAATGTCGGCGTGTGCATGTTGTTGATTCTACCAGGGAAAACGTGTTTTCTTATTTACCTTTAATCACTAAACAACTTATAGAAACTGCAGGTTTGCTGTTATAAATGATGCATTAGAGTTGATCTAAAATAATCACAAATCTTTTTCATTGCACGGCAGCAGGTAAAAACCTAAAGTGCTATAAACATCTTGGACTTTGTTTCGAAAGAAGTTTCAGTTGCTTGATTTATTTTTGCCCTTTATTTGTGTTTATTTAAAGTATTTTCATGTCTGCTTTTGTTTTGTTTCTTAAAACCTGAGAGAGATGAAGTGAGCAAGCAGCACATGAATGCATCACACGCACGTGCACGCTCTAAAAGCCTGACAGCACCATCTAGTGACAGGAGAAAAGTCCAAGTGGTGAAGAAACCTTCCTTTTGTCTTTTCAAGCTGTTTGCTTTTCCACATTTTATTATTGTCTTAATTATCAGTGTGTGACGCTGTCAGTCGTATTTAACTGGTACCAGCAGTAATGGTGGTCAGATCTGTCGTGCCTCAGTGAGAAGGTCGAGGAGGTCACAGGAGGGCCTCCCAGCCGGGCCTTTCTGGGTGGAGTTTGCATGTTCTCTCAGTGCATGTGTGGGTTTTCTCCGGCTACTCCAGTTTCCTCCCACAGACCAATAACATGCATGTTAGACTGACTGGTAACTCTAAATTGTCTCTAGATGTGCGAGGATGTGAATGGTTGACTGGTTTGTCTCCCTGTGATGGACATGCAACTTGTCCAGGGTGTCCCCCGCCTCTCACAGTGACTGCTGGAGACAGACCAGCTCACTGTGACCCAAAAGACAAGCAGGTAAAGAAAATGGAGGGATGGATGGAAAAGAGGAACATCCACCCGCTGGTCCTCAGATGTCCTACAGGGGGCGCACTTGTTCACAGAACTGAACCCAGAACAAGACCTGATCTTGTTCTGCTGCAGTTCTTCCTGCACTACAAATCCACACAGCAGCAGTTTATTAACCCATTTTTCTAAATAATAACTATTAGGAAGAGCCGAAATTAAAATAAGTTTGTCATGTTTGGCTGGTCTAAAGCTAATCCTGGAATGTGCTTATTCAAATAAAACTATTAGAGAACTATATTGAAAGGCACCAGATTTTAGATGACAGTAAATATAAATAAATCGGTTTCATATAAGGAGCAGCTGCAATGAAAGCCGCTTCTGTTTGATGAAAATGAATGTACCACACTGGCCTGGGTTCACCGGAGAGCTTTCACCTCCTTTAGCAGGAAGTTTGTTTCTTTTGTAAGCGTGTGAGTTATTTAACTGGTCCAGCGATCAGATGTTGGCTGGTTATTTGTTTGAAGCAGATCAGGTTGTTCTTTTAAAACCCTTTCCCACCATCTTTCACTATAAACGCTCTTCTTTTCTTGATGAGCTTTATTCTGTTGCCTAGAAACAAAATGATGCACAACAGTCCAGTCTTTTGTTTTTCCCGTCCACAGAATGGGACCTCAGAAAATCAAAAAAAAAAAAAAAAAATTTAAACAAAGTTTTTTTTAATCGTGCCTTTTTTTTTTCCTCTTCCCCCTCAGGTCTCTGTCTGATTCAGTGAGCAGCTTCTGTGATGTAATGAAAGCATCGAGTGATCGAGTGTTTCTGCGTCAACCTTCACACACTTTAATCATCATGGTTCTTCTAAGCAAGATGTTTCAGAACATTTCATAAGTTTTATTAGAAAAAAAATCCATAACATTTAAAATGTTTGTTTCAAATATTTGGTGGATGCTTTAAAGCCTTTAGAGCAGTTTTTTTTTATCTGTTTTCTGATCAACTCTCTTGTCATGTCTCTCTCGTATATCATGTATCTCTTATATCTCATGACTCATATCTTTCTCATGTCTCTCTGTTTCTTTCATGTCTCTCTCTTGTCACTCATGAAAATCATGTCTCTCATGTCTCATGTTTCTCTCATGTCTCAGGTTTCTCTTTTGAAACCATCATGTCTATCTCATGTTTCATGTATATCTCATGTCTCATCTCTCATTACTCATGTAGCATGTCTCACTCGTGTCTCATACCTCTCATCTCTCTCATGTCTCACCTATCATGCATCTCATGTTTCTGTCATGTCTCCTGTTTTTTCTCACAAATCTCATTTCTCTCATATCTCTTATGTCTCTAATGACTAATTTCTCTCATATGTCATATCAAATCTCTAAAGTCTCATCTCTATCATTTATCACGTTTCTATCATGTCTCGTGTTTCTCTTTTGAATCTCATGTCTCTCTGTCTCATGTCACATCTATCATACCTCTCTCATGTCTCAAATTTCTCTCATGTCTCATGTATGTCTCATGCCTCTCTACTGTCTCATGTCTCTCTCACATCTCTTTCATATCTCACATTTCTCTCCTCTCTCATCTCTCTCATTTATCATGTTTATATCATGTCTCATGTTCCTCTCGTGAATATCTTGTGTCTCTTTAATGTCTCATATCTCTCATCTTTCTCTCATGTCTCACATTTCTCTCATGTCTCATGTATGCCTCATGCCTCTCTAATGTCTCATGTCTCTCTCACATCTCTTTCATGTCTCACATTTCTCTCCTCTCTCATATCTCTCATTTATCATGTTTATATCATGTCTCATGTTCCTCTCGTGAATCTCTTATGTCTATTTAATGTCTCATATCTCTCATCTTTATCTCATGTCTCACATTTCTCATGACTCTCATATATCTCACATCTCTCATCTTTCTCTCATGTCTCGCATTTCTCTCATGTCTTTCTCATATCTCTCATGTCTCGCTCATGTCTCTATCAATTCATACAGACTCACATTAAACACAGCCACAGAGGTAATTTCAAAGTGTTTTTATTTTATTGAACCCTAAATTAGTTCAAACTAAACGGGCAACTTCTTTTGCTGCTTCTTTAGTTCTGGCTGTGGCTACTTGGAGTACACACATTTAAATTAGTTTAGATTGTACTTTACTGCCACAACACATTTCACAAAAACAAGTTAGTGGAATGCACTTGGCCTTCAAGCTGAAGATTAAAATCAGCAAGACAATTTGTAAGCAATGGTGCATGTCAAAGTTGATGAAAACAAATCAGCAGAATGTATGGAGGGCTATGCACAGCTGATGTATGATTATTGTATGCTGCTAAAGTGTGTTTCTTCATTTATTTGTCTGTTAGCAAAACATCTCATGAACCACTGGATTGATTATCATGAAACTCCTAGAAGCTAATAATTGGATGTACATTTACAACTGTTTAACTTTTGGAGTCAGCCACATTCAAAATGGCTGCCACAGCTTAGCAATTTTGGCAAACACAGAAAGGGCCATAACGCTATCCGTTTGACAAGTTTTGATCTCTAATTTGGTGAAGTAGAAGCTGAGATCTGTCCTCAACACATACTCTAAGCTCTATCACATCGTACACGATCATTTACAAAGTTTGAACAAACAGCGGAGATCAGCAGGAAGAGCAGCAGAAGATCAGCAGCCTTTTCAGCTCCATAACTTGCTGTTTTGTTTGTTTCTTTGGAATTTGTTGCTAAAGTTGCGTGGAAAGGAGTTACGTCTTCTTCAGAGCTGCTTAAATTGTGAAAATTATAACTTGTTTTCCAGGTTTAAGGGTTCAGGCTTTCTGTTCCGTTTATTTAATCTCGCTCGTACGTTTTCTTTTGTACAAAGGACAAAATGGTGCAGTTCTGGAGACATTTTGTCTTCTCTCTTGTCCTTTATTCTGTTGTTTTTGTTGATTTCTCCTCGTGTGTTTCTGTTGGTCTGATCCGTTCCCTCGAGCCTCAGTTTGTTAGACGAGTCGGCTTTTGAGCTTCTTGTGTTCGAGCCTGAGTTAAAGTGTTACACTTTCCTCTTTTAAGGGCCTAAAGTCATGACATTTTCCTGGTATTTAGTGCTTTATGTTAAGAAATCATGATTTATTTTTTCAAATCTCGTATTTGTTTGGTCAGTGAGTTTTCTGACAAACACATAAAAATTAAAAGTGTTAAATTGGATCATGTTGCGCCACTTGATGAGACACTTTAATGTTTTGCAGCTTAAATGTCAATCAGGATCTAAAACCTCATTATTATTATTAAAGATTTTTTTAGTTGTTAAGAGGAAACAAGTTAATTTGTTGCATTTAAAAACTTTCTGGTGGTGTTTTGTCGCTTTGTTCTATGACAATAAAATAAAACCATTTAATTCTGAGGTTTTGTATCATTTACAAGAACAAAGTACAAATATGAACGTTTCATTTTGACTTAACTTGAGGTGATCCAGAGTTCCCAGTTGTGTTGCATGTTATCAGCACAGTTAGAAACAGGTTTTGATGAGTTTAAGTTTCCTTGATAGGTGAACCAGTCAGTGCTGGTTTTACATGTTCAGTAATTTTCTCAATCATTACTGATCAGAAACAGATTATAATTGACAAGTTAAAGAACACGTTGTCACTTTTTTCTCTAAAGTTTATTTCCTCATAATTTCATAGTATCACTGTATTTAATAATTATTTAACTGATCATTTTGTGTATTTGCCATTAATGATCAGGTTTCCTTCCCCAGACGTCAGTTGGAAGGTCAAACCTGAGCTGCAGCCATGATGGACGTTCAGCCACGAGGAACTGTGGAAACGATCCGTTGGATGACTCGTCCTGTTCCGGTTCTGGCTCGTCGGCAGGTTTTACTGGTTGGCTCAGACTTCCACTATGTTTGTTCTGCAGCACGGTTTCTGTCACGAAACAGGTTAAACTGTGGGAGGTTTTCTCCAGCATGTCCTCGCTGATCCTCGAAACTCACATCTGATCAGATGAGGTTCACTTGTGGCAGGTAAAAAAAAAAAAAAAAAAGGACATGGTCTGAAGAGAGTCTTCTGAAATTCTCTGCACTGTTTTCTGTAAACACCTCAGATACATGGATCCTCGTGGTTCACATGATAAACCATCTATTGATTTCATTTCACGTGATTGCAAGCGAAACGTTATTGAAACAACGATTAGTTTGATTCTCAGCCCCCTTTTGTTTGTGTCAAAGACGAACGACAACAACAAAAGGATTAAAAAAACTGCTTTCAGCTTTCTTTTTCCTTTTCCAGGAACTGCTCATTCCAGCCGAACCAGCAACAGACTGGGGTTTGCAGAAAACTCTGGGTTTTCACCAGTGGTGGAGAAAGTACTCGAACAGTACAAATAAACAGACAAAAATGTACTTTGTACTCTAGTAAAAGTAGAAGTACCCCATCAATGTTTTTACTTAAGTAAAAGTAAATAAATACTTCATTTTAAAAAGCACTTGCTGAATGTATTACCTAATGCATATCATCAAGTGTGTCTACTGTATGTATATTTTAATAATAATAATAATAATAATAATAATAATAATAATAATAATAATA
>NC_056508.1:40062990-40064145 GCF_014905685.2 Nematolebias whitei | reverse complement strand
TAATAATAATAATAATAATAATAATAATAATAATAATAATAATAATAATGTCATCACAATGTCAGCACTGTATGTTTCCATACAATGGCAAAATTAGTCTCTACATTTAACCCATCCACCACCAGGTGGTGCAGTGGGCAGCTATTGAAACCGCCAGGGGGGCATTTTGGGGATGAGGCGTGCTGCCCAGAGACGCCACGTGATGTGCAGTGACTGGGGATCGAACCTGGGACTTTCGGGTCCCAAGCCGGCTGCCCTGCCTCTACACCATCTCGGCCCCCATAATTCTGTAATGCATTAATAGTGTTGAGTCATTTTACTGAAGAATGCTGCAGATAATACATGTTTTTATTTTGTTTACGCTGTGACACCGTTCACACTTGTGATTCTGTGCATCAGAATTTCAGGGATGACATGCAGAGTTAAATGCCATTAATCAAAATAAGAAAGCGGAATGATTATACCTTTTGAAAGTTTTTATTTAACACAAATCAAAACCAATGTGTCATTTTAACTACAGTAAACATATTTAAGTAAAAGTTGTCTGCCTGAAAAAAGGAACATTAGACCTAACAAAGGAATATCTGATCATTTGAACTCCAGTTTGTCATCAACTCTTGTTAAAATAATGTCTATTCAACCTTGTAATGGGTCAGTAGTGAACAGTATTTTAACTTCCTGACACCATTTTCAAAACTTGGACCAGAGTGTCGAGCCATTTGGAGACATCTCTTGTCTCCTAACATTCCATGAAATGACACATTTTAATATTGCAGCAAGAATTTCTTGTTCAAGTTCAGGAGAAGTTAGTTTTTAAAGTTTTTTTTTAGTCCAGTCTGGTTCTTTAAGGAGAGATAATCTGTTCTGCTGAACTGAATAATCTTTCAATAGTCTTTCAATAGCCCTTCAATAGCCCTTCAATGGTCCTTCAATAGTCGTTCAATAGTCTTTCAATGGTATTTCAATAGTTTTCAATAGTCTTTCAATAGTCTTTCAATAGTCTTTCAATAGCCCTTCAATAGTCCTTCAATAGTCTTTCAATAGTCTTTCAATAATCTTTCAAGTCTTTCAATAGTCCTTAAATAGTCTTTCAATAATCTTTCAATAGTATTTTAATAGTCTTTCAATAGTCTTTCAATAGTCCTTCAATAGTCT
>NC_056508.1:40055397-40062980 GCF_014905685.2 Nematolebias whitei | reverse complement strand
TCCTTCAATAGTCTTTCAATAATATTTAAATAATATTTCAATAGTCTTTCAATAGCTCTTCAATAGCCTTTCAATAGTCTTTCAATAGTCTTTCAATAAGGCCATGGGTGGTGTGTATCTTCTGACTGACTCTCCGCAGTGGAATCCATTTTGGATGTGTTAGTGGTGCTGTGGGTGCACCCAGCTCAATGACGTGTATACTAGAATATACGCCATTGGCCCAGCTCTTCTTGACTGTGGGTCTAACGTTACATGCCCACTTTGCAGTGATTCAATGGACCAACTCGCCTCTCATCATTGGTTACTTTCAAACTAACGAACAAATAAAAAAAATGCAACGTGAATGTAACTTGTAATGCAACACATTGTAGAAATGTAGTGTAGTAGAAAGTACAGATACTTAATGTAAACTGTAGTGGAGTAACAGTAGAAAGTACCCACGTTTAACTCTATGTAAGTAAAGTACAGATACATGAAAAATGTATTTAAGTACAGTACCTACACATACCACCACTCTGGTTTTCACTAGTGTCCTCACTAGTTTCCACCCTCAGCCTAAAGAAACTCAATTTCACGTAGTTGTAGCTGAGAGTGATCTCCAACAGATACTCCGAGTGCCAACTGATTAAGGAAGGAATGCTAGTTTCATTGTTTTATACATGAGATGATTTTAGTTGTGACTTTACATTTTATAAATAAACTAAACTGAACTGATGTTAACTCCCACAGTTCTCTGAAACAAAACTCAGCTTTTCTTTTAAAGGAACATTTACATTTTAACAATCAAGACTCTAACTTGGGACATGTACAAGCAATCGTCAATTCATCTAAAACTAGTTACAAAAAGACACGATACAAGATGTTTTTACACACAGATAGGATTTGTGAAGTTGTGCTGAAAGCGCACAGGGGAAACCAGCTGAGAGGACCAGCATGAGATGACAAACCACCATGTGAATGGCAGAGCAGCTAAAAAAAGACCAAGTGTTGTAAAACAAGCAGATCTGGGCAGAAAACCCATGACAGCAGCTACGTTTCATCCTGAAGTTTGACTGCTGCATCTCAGATGTCCCACCCTGAGACAGGAAGTCCATATTTGGTTAACATTGCTTGAAATCAGGATGTGTGTTTGCAAAGGCGCCACTGTTTTCTTTAAGTCCAGCCCGACTTTGTGTTATTTAACCATTTCTCTTGTGCCTGTTTGCACTCAAGCAGGTTTATTGTTTTGGCTGAAAATACGGGAAGACGTCGGGAGTTTTCTGTACTTCTGTGCATCGTCTCCCCCAGGATGAAATCCGCAATTCAAGGTGGCTTTGTTGACACTGTCACTAAACACGTGTTGTCCCATCAACAAGTTGCACTGCATCGGTTGCTCCTTATTCCTGATACAAACAACAACAAGAATGAAAAAAAAATTAAAAAAAGATCTCCATCAGCTGAACCGTTGCTGAGGACTTGCTGATGCGGTTTGTATCGTTAAATTTAGTTGCCACAGGGTTGATGCTGTTGTCTTGCAAACACAGAAACAGACTGTTCCCGAGGGGGTTGTCCTCTCAGATTACCGAAGCTGACTGCAGGACTTTAAAGGTTCTTTATGTTTTAGGACTCGCACAGGTTGAACACCAAATGTGATCAAATGCAAAGGAAGATGTACAGTGAGTCAACCCACTCCATCAGCCTTTGTCTTACTCCACCTTTTTTCTTCTTGTTTCGGCTGCCTCCCCTCTTCAGGGGTTACCACAGTGAACTAACTCGCACGATTGTTTTTAGAGCTCAGGATGTGAGCTGGGCATCAGTCTCAGCTACAACCACACTGAATGTTTGCTGTCAGAACCATGCTGAGTGGTTTGTATGGTCAGTTGGCTGTGGCGGCCATCTTGAATAGTGTTTAATCAGGTACCGTATTTTTCGGACTATAAGGCGCACTAAAAATCCTTTAATTTTCTCAAAAATCAACAGTGAGCCTTATAATCAGGTGAGCCTTATGTATTAATTCTGGTTGTGCTTACTGACCTCGAACTGATTTTAAGTGGTTACTGTGAATGAGATGAATAAAGTTTGACTTATCTGACTGTTTTGTTTCACTTAATGCACCTTATGTATGAAAACAGACCCGTTCATTGATATTGCGCCTTATAGTCCGAAAAATACAGTATGTATGTACAAGCAATCATTACTGCTTGAAGTATTGTTGGTCTGAGCAACAACAGCCGAGGACAGATTATTCTTATCTTTTTGCCTGCTGGTATAGTTCCTCCTAAAATCTCAGGAAACTGTGATCGTCTGAACGTTCTCTTGTTCTCATCAGGAGCTGTGAACGCTTGTTTTTCTCTCTGCTCTTCCCCCAGGCTCATTCTGATGCAACATTCGCCAAGAGAGCCTCAACTCTCCGGGTGCATGAGCATTTTAATCTCTGCATGCCTCCCCTCATCGTGTTATTGTGATAAATCTGATTTCCAGCAACAGTTGATCATATTTTCGTCTATTTAAACATGAAACATGTCTGAAAGTTGACTGGATCAGTTGCGTTTGGACAAAAAACCCAACACACCTCCAGGTTTCTGCTCAGCTCTTCAACAGACCACCTAATCCAGAGTCTGTGAACCCCCCGACCCCCATTGTTCTCTACCTGCTGTCGTCTGGCGCACAGCGTCCTCGTTGCAGTGGATTTGTTAAGAAGGCGGTCATTACATTTCCTAAAGGAGTAAACCAGCCCGTAGAGGCGCCCTGCCGCAGCAGATGGGTCATCTTCATGGGAAGCTGGTTAATTACGGGGCTGATGACACCCAGCAGCCATGTGTTGCCTTTATTTCCAAGGATTAATTCACCTGCATGAAGAAGTTTGATCTAAATCTTGTTTTAAAACGGGTTAAAAACTTTAGTTTACAAGAGAATTTACCTTTTTAGCACAAGAATGTTTTTATCAAACACATTTAAG
Source organism: Nematolebias whitei (assembly GCF_014905685.2). NCBI lineage: Eukaryota > Metazoa > Chordata > Actinopteri > Cyprinodontiformes > Rivulidae > Nematolebias > Nematolebias whitei. Next base: position 40,060,042 of record NC_056508.1, on the reverse strand, counting down.
GAAAAAATATATTTGCAAATGTTGCGTAACATGAAAAGCTTTACGTCTGAAACAAGAAAATATGATGGATATAAAAAGCACTTGAATGATCAATTAAACAGTATTTAACTTAAAATAAAAGATTAAACATAAAGACACTAAAGGAACTGAGGATGTTGTTTTGTTAATGAGGAAACACCAAACGTAGGCATTAAAATATAAAAAAATATGCTCCTTTATACTCAGTTATACTATTTTATACTCAGTTATACTCTTTTATACTCAGAGTTATACTCTTTTATACTCGGAGTTATACTCTTTTATATCCAGAGTTATACTCTTATACTCAGTTATACTCTTTTATACTCAGTTATACACTTTTATATCCAGTTATACTCTTTTATACTCAGAGTTATACTATTTTGTACTCAATTCAATTCAGTTCAATTCAGTTTATTTATATAGCGCCAAATCACAACAAAGTTGTCTCAGGGCACTTTACAGAAACATTCACATACATAAAAGCCAATTAGTAAAGTTCTCTAAGGAATACTCAGAGTTATACTCTTTTATACTCAGAGTTGTCTTGGGAGGACAAGAAAGCAGGGTAACTGATCCTGCAGGTGATAAAGGAATAGATGAAAAGCTCAGTTTTAAACTGAGAGAAATGGTGAAACTGTCCTTCAGATGATAAAATTCAAACTTAATGATGTTTTAATCAACGGACAAATGGTGTTGTCCTTTGCCAGGGCCAGTTTTGCATCCAGGTCCCATGTAAAAACAACAAAATGATGAAGAGGCCGGAGCAGGACAGAACTGCCTCTCCTGGAGCTGCTGGACTGCAACTCAGTGATGCAAAGTTATTTGCATATGAAAATTTGAAGGATGTTTTCAAGGGAAGGGAGTGAGCTCCATTTCCTGATTTAGTTTGATGAATGTTCTTCATTTTTGCTTTGCAGTGGAAGAAAGTGTTACATGTTGCTCACTGAGTTAAAGCATTGGTGTTTATCTTCGCAGCACACCAGTCGCCCCGGCTTAACGGCCACATCTCGTGCTTGCAGTGCGATGGGACAGTGGATGTTGGACTCGGTGATGGACTGGAGACCTGTCCAGGGTGTCCCCCGCCTCTCTCACAGTGACTGACCCCCGTGACCTGAAAAGGAAGAAGCAGGTAAAGATAATAGATGGATGGACTTCCTGACATGACTCAATATTCTGCTCAGCTGCAGCCCCACCAGTGGACACTTCCCACCCCGGTCTCACAGATTTGCCTCTGATGCAAATATCAACTGAAGTCCTGCAGCAGAGATCAGGCGGTTCAGACATCTGTGGGGGGGGGGGACTTCTGATTTTCTGTTTGTGGTCAGACGGATGAAACGTCTCGTTATTTCATGTTCAGTTATTACCCGTCAATAATTAAATATTTAAATTACATTCAGTTTGACAATATTTAACTTTTTTCTCCAATAAATTAATGTAAAATAAGTAATAGTAGAGCAAAAAAAAAAGCCAAAAAACAACTTTGACTTGATTATTGAGCATCTTAAAAGCAACAATGTATTATTAAATATTATAATCCAGATGTTAGATCATATGGATCAGCAATAAGAGTTTCTTGTTATTTAAGGTGTTTTAGTGTTTAAATCTCCTTAACCGTATGCCTGTTGCGTGTATTTCCCAGGTTCTTTTATCACCCGTCACTTTGAAAGGCAAGTAATCATGTAAGTACATAATCAGTGTTTTTTTTTTTAGTGAAGTATCTCAAGAAATACTGGACAGATTTGAACAAAACAATAATTTAGGGTGCATCTACAGCTGGTTATTTTCAGGAGTCAGTCTGCGTCAAGGTGGCGGTAAAGGAACAACAAAACAAAGACAGATGGATGTACAGATAATTAACCTCAGCAAACATGAATATGGCCAGAATATAGTCAGATTTATGGATACCGAGTTAAATTTTATTGGCTGAGAGTCATTCTGAACATGTACTCTCTGCAGCAACAAATCTGAAAACATCTGGTGACGTGATTTCATAGATTTCAAGATTTATGTGTTCCTTTGCTCCTCGTTCATGTAACATGTCAAAGTACGTAAAAGATGCGTGTACACAGAAAATTTTATTGTGTGAATGTAAATAAAAGAGTAAATATTCACAGAAAACGTTGCTCATAAGATGAGACATCTTTGTTGTACGTACAAAAAACATAATGTTAAACCTGAAGCAGAGTTTCTGACACACTAATAAATAAAGGTCTGGGACTGGAAAAGATGGTTTTATATGTTAAGTGGGGACTGCCAATGTGGCCCAAACCATAATGCATACCTCTACAAATGTCTATCGAAATGTCCGGCTCGGCACCGTGATGTGTGCCATTACTTTTAATGGCATTTCAAGTTACCATGGCGACGTAATTTGCTAACAAAGATGCCATTTTTCTCATTGAAAAACACCGACAGAACTCTTCTGACTGCCACGGTGAGGTCACATCATGACCTAGAGTCTCCCAACAAAACACTGATTAACTTTTGGAGCCACTTTGGTTCAAGATGGCTGCCACGGCAACCCCAGAAAACACAAAATTGACTATAATTCAGTTGTTCTTTGAGATATTGAGCTGAAATTTGGTATGGTCGTAGCTGAGAGTTTGGGTCCACCAAGAAAGGCAGCAACTTAATGCAAATCAAGATGTCTGCCTTTGCTAAAAGGGAAAAAATATGATAGCTTGGCTATCTTAACTGAGTTGAAATTTGGTGTGGTGGTACCTGACAGTGATGCACAACACACTCTGAATTCAAATCTAAAAATGCTGTAAATCAAAATTTTAAAATGGCTGCAACATGGCCGTCCCCGTCAGAGTTTCTCCAGGAACTTTTTAGTTCTTCTAATGTGATCTCACAACAACACAGATGTTGAGCAGTGACTCGTCAGGTGAGAAAAGGAGACACCCTGGCTTCTAATCACAGGTGACATTAAAGATGGCCTCCTAACTCTCTAATCATCATTTCGCGTTCCTTCATCTTATCAATGAATATGTTAACTTCTAGCTCGGCATACAAATAATAAATAAATTATCACAACCAGTTTACACTTGACGTTGTCACAAGTTGTCATGAACAGGTTGGATGAACAGGTTGGATGTTTGAGTCGTGGGTTAAAACAGCTGTAGATGTGTCGGTGCAGTAGAGACTAAGAACCTGTGGACCTGAATAAAGCACGGATGACGTTAGGATCACAGGAGTGGACAATGATAACAATCAGTTGTGAGAAGCACTGACTTAAATACACACACACACCTCCCTTTGAAGTGTGTGTGTGTGTGTGTTGGCGTGGTCTGTGTCTGCGGTCCCTCCCACATGAATAGAGCCGGGCCTTGTGCAGTCGACAGCTGTCTCCTTTGAACGCTCAAAGACAAAAAGGCTTAAATCCAGCGCCCTCCCTCTCTCCTGAGAACATCTGATACGACTCTTCCTCACCTCGCTGTCCCTCCACTCGTACCTGAGGCTCAAGGCTGTGGCTTGTCGCTCCGCTCGCACCAGTCTGCAGAGTCACTGGAGTCATTAAACTACACGAAATGTTGCTGAAGAGTTAAAAAATGTAATAAATAAATAAAAGATTAATATTAATGGACAGAATTAGACAAAAAAAAAAGATGAACACACAAAATATTTTATCCAAATTTTATTAAAAACATAAAGGTAATCAGAAAACGGTATCATTTACTTCTTGTTTGTTTTCTTACTGGCTTTTAGATCAAGTTTCCTGTTAAAAAGGTTGTTTTTTTGGAAACACTACAATGTACACAAAATTTGCTTAACTACTAGGGAACGCCAAAGGAACAAATCAGGAGTTAATGGGTAGTTAACCAGTACTTACTGGGGAACACACAGCCAAGCCTTATTATAGGACTACTGGTTAGTTACCTTGTAAATAAAGAGGAACTAATCAAGAACTAATGGGCAGTTACCAAGGAAACCAAAGAGGAACGAATCAGGAGCTCATGGGTAGTTAACCAATACTTACTGTGGAACACACAGCCAAGCCTTATTAGGGGACTACTGGTTTGTTACCACAGAAACAGAGGATAAATTATCCATGTGGGTTCTGAATAAACCCTGCACCAGTGAGGTCACAGCTTGTCAAAAACCTGTTTGCTAGTGATTACTGGTTTTATTACCCATTAGCTCCTGATTCGTTCCTCTTTAGTTTCCTTGATAACTACCAATTAGTTCTTGATTAGTTCCTCTTAATTTACTAGGTAACTAACAAGTAGTCCCTTAATAAGGTGTGTTCCCCAGTAAGTACTGGTTATCTACTTATTAGCTCCTGATTTGTTTCTCTTTGGTTTCCATATTAACTACCCATTAGTTCCTGATTATTTCCTCTTCATTTCACAGGTAACTAACCAGTAGTCCCCTAATAAGGCTGGGCTGTGTGTTTCCCAGTAAGTACTGGTAAGTACCTATTAACTCCTGATTTGTTCCTGATTCATTCCTGAGGTGTTCTCCAGTAGTTAATAACATTTTGTGTACCTTATTGTAAAGTGTTACATTTTTTAGTAAACTAACTATACTCTATGAAGACTTCTGCACAGTTAAAGCACAATAACTTCAACAGTTCTTGTTTACATTTTTTTATGGATATATATATATACATACACACACACAT
>NC_056508.1:40036913-40054997 GCF_014905685.2 Nematolebias whitei | reverse complement strand
ATAAACTACTACTTACTACTTGTACAACTATTCCTACTTCGCAGTTTTTCACATATTGCATGTCTTCAGGGTACGGATCCCCTGTGATAAACGAGGGACTACTGTATATATTTTGTCTTTCCCAACAAAGCCTAAAACTATCTTGTTAGACTTGAGACCTTTTATGTGTGTAAAAATTTTAGAGGTATGGCTATGTTTATTTAAAACAAGTTGACTGGAAGATGAGTGAAATGCTTTTCATTTTTTTGCACCAAATTATTTCAAAATGCTTCATCATGTTGAAAATGTAATATTAAAGGAATGTTTTAGCTCGGTTAGTTGATAGACATAAATAAAATGGCAATTAAAAAAATGCAGATTAAATCAACAATCCTGCAGCTGATTCAGTTAACTGAGCTATATCAAATAAACAACAGAGAATTTACACAATTTACCTTTTCATAATAATCAATTAGATTTTCAAATCCAAACCACAACTCAATTAATGATCGGATATAATGAGAGATTAATCAAGATAATTAATTGTTAATTAAACAAATTGTGCAGTAAACCTGCTTCACACTAACATTTTTGAAAAAAATTAACTTTTTTTTTCTGTATTTGCTCCAATTATCTGCAAATCGTAATTTTGAGGAACAAAGCTGAGGTTTTCACCAAAGCTTCCCAAAGTAATTTTTTCAACACATTTCCTTTGCATAGATATGACATACAAAAATTGAAAAAATCATGATGCAACAGCAGTCTGCACGTGTCCTTTATCGCTTTCTGTGTTAGAAACCACAACAACAATGAAGCCTTTTTACCTAATTTTCCTGTCTTGCTTTGTCTTTTTGACTTCAAACATTTCTATAAAAAGTTTTAAAAATGATGAGAGGCGTCAAATATAAAACAAGTACGATCTTCTTTGTGTTCAGATGTGTGGCTGAAATAAACTTTATCACCACCTAGTGGTGCGGCATAGCAGTAACCAGGGCTCTAGGATTTTATTGGACCTTTTTGTTTATATTTTTTAACTTAAAAATGTGTTGGACTTTACCGTGTATCGGAGCTAAATGCTCACAAGAAAATGTTTGTTTTGGCTCAGGCTACAAAGCAGAAGATAAGGAAACCTTCTTCTTATACTACCTCTCATACGCCTTACACCTTCTGACGAAAAAGTGCCCTAGATAAAAACTAAAAATAGAAACAAGTATTTTGGAGAAGAATCAGAGGTCTTGGTGGTTTATATGATAACCCAGGCAAGCCGCCCTGAAGTGTCTGACTGCCTCCCATTCACTCAGGGCAATTAAAACGTCCACACGGCCGGAGCTACTTGGCTTCGCCTGCGTGTGTGTGAGTGTGTTGAGGCTGCGCATGAGGAGGCCGAGGCCCAATACTGTACCAGGCAAAGGTTTCCACCAAAACCATTCTTGCATAACCGAGTGAGTGATAACACCGGCGCATTCCTCTCAACACATATCACAGCTGGCAGCATCTTTCCCAGTTTTTTTTTCCTCAGCTCACATGTAAATGCGAGCACTGGATGAGCTGCAGAGTTTAAGGGTCTTACTGGTGAGATGTTCAAGAGGAAATATGATCTAATGGGACACTTCTAAGGATTCCCTCTTTACTTTGTTTTGAAGAGATGAAGAGATTGGGTGATCTTCCAGGCCAAAGGTTGCATTCGTCAGGAGGTAGGTCAGCTGGGGTTAAAGCTGCAGGTGTTCCCACATCTACTGAAACTCTTTGCCTTCCCATCTGATATTAAACAGGCTGATGCAGTAGAGAGGGGAGGCTTGTCTCTGCAAGTTTTTTAATGTTACTTTGATTTATTTCTAGCATAGTACTGGACGAATATCAGCCACAGAGCATGGAGTACGGAGAAAATGACAGGTCTTTGTCCACGCTCGGCTAATGGCTAACAAGGGTCTGTTAGTTTTATTGTTTTTCAGGCTTATAAAACAACTCTTTATCTAAAATGACATACCAGTGTAAAATACCATTGTTTTGGCATGGCTGCCTTAAAGGAGTTGACAGGGGAGAGGGCAGGCCCCAGAAACCATCTTATCCCCAGCAAACTTTTTTTTTTTTCCACTATGGGAGTTGGTGCTTGTGGGACTCCAGTTTGTTTTTGGCTCCTCAGACTGAAGAAGTCCTTTGGATAAAGGACGAAATGTCTCAGCAGCAAAAAACAAAACAAAACAAAAAACAAAAAAACAAGTCCAGATGACCTGATTGAACTTTGTTGGATTTGTACCTGGATTATTGAGCATGAACTTTGGTGTTTGCATGACACTGTTGGTTTAGTTTGTTGCTGCTTTCTCTGAGAGAATGTATATATGATGTGGTGCTAATGTAATGACATAAAAAAATGACATGCTACAAGGATCTTTGCCTTCTCTTGTTGTTCACATCTGAAGTCAAACTGTTCATTTATTCAGATGCTTCCATATTGTGTTTTTGGAGTCAGAGTTTGAGCCTGGGAGCATTTGTTGTACCACTGATACAAAAGTCCCGCTTATACACCCTCTCAAGCTGCTAACAGGCTCTCATATTATCAAACGCAACATAATATGAGGCTTTTCTAAACATCAAATAACTAACTAACTAAACATATAGGAAAAAATGAACATTTGAACAGACAGTAGCAGATTAAGAACTACATTACTCAACAAAAGTAAACACATGAAAAAAGTTATAGAGTGTATTTTTTTTTGTCATGAATAGGTCCCATCTGTTTGCATGGAGGGGCGGGACTTAAAAATTGTACTGCAGCCAGCCACTAGGAGGCACTCTTTCTTTATCGCTTTATCTTCCATCTTCCAGTCCTGTTTCTAGTGATATCTTGATGTGCTGCTTGCACTGATCGGAGCATCTAGTTAGAGCAATCGATCACTCAACTTCCATTTGCAGCAACATATAGAATCAATGCGCAGCGTACATAAACGTGTGTCGTAACAAAGGCGTTGCTTGTTGAGGAAACGGCGACAACCAGGGGTGCCCAATATGTTGATCGCAATCACACACGTGGTATGGATAGATCGCATGGCATTAAAAAAACAGACTATAAAATTTGTTACTTGATTTCTCTACAGGACATCCTGGCCTCGTTGACACGACATGAAACAGCAGCCTTTCTGCTGCTGTTAGGCCGTGAAAGACACCAGCTCTCATTCTCTCTGAAAGCTCCAGGCCTCAGAGCGGAGATTTACAGGGGAACCCCTCATGGAGGTGTGAAATGCTCCAAGTGTGAAGTTGCACATGCGCACTACAGGCGGCTGCAGTCCAAAGTTTTTCTGCACTAACAGCAGTTATAATAAATGGCAGAGAGCAGAGTGTTTTTGTGCTACACACCTTCTTTCAGCATGTAAAAGTAATAAAATCCAGTTACAAAGAAAGGTTGGTGTATTCTTCAGCTTGGACCATGCAGACGCTGCATGTGCGATGAGGGTTGCCAGGTAAATTTAAAATGTCTTATTTACCCCCTCCTTTTCTGAGCAAATGTTCAACAAACACAACAAACACCTCATCAGCACATATGACAGTTTAGGTCAAAATACAACAATTTTAAAGCGACAGTTAATAATTTCTTAACTGGCAACCCGACTGAAATGGAAACAACAGCGCTTTTCGTGTAAAACCACTCATTTTTGTTTATACCTCCACGGGGGCCGAGATGGTGTAAAGGCAGGGCAACCGGCTCAGGACCCGAAAGCCCCACGTTCGATCCCCGGTCACTGCATACCTCGTGGTGTCTCTGGGCAGCACACCTTATCCCCAAAATGCCCCGCTTTCAATAGCTGCCCACTACACCACCTGGTCGTGAATATGTTAAATGCAGAGACTAATTTCGCCATTGTTTAGAAACATACAGTGATGACATTATTATTAATATTATAAACATGAAAAAACACTAACATTCCCAGAGGTTGTTCTCATGTAAACAGGGCCTTATAGTAGGTAGATCACTTTGACGTAGTCATTTTAAAAGTAGCTTGCATGCTGAAAAAGTGTGGGCACCCCTGAGCGAAACAAATGATGTCATGCAAAGTGTAGAGCAGGGTGTCAAACCCACTTACAAAAGGGGCCAAAATTAAAAAAATTTTCAAACTAAGGGCCAGTTTCAGAATCTACATTAACTCAAGTTAGATACCCAACATCTTTTCTTGATTACAGGTTCCTCAAAAAGAGTTTGATTGGGCTCATTTGACATTCTCTGTCGCACTTTCTGATCATAATCAAATATTCCTGGAAAAATTCAAGTGAAAAAAGTATTTTACGTGTAAAAAAACATCTTGGGGGCCAGATAAGATGTCAACAAGGGCCAAATGTGGCCCCTGGGCTTTGAGTTGGACATATGTGGTGTAGAGGCTTAATATCAGCTAATGTAGGGTTTGTTCACGCTGGGATGTCGCGTTTGAGAAAAAGTTGTTTTGTAATCCTGAAAACGATCAAATCTACCCCTCGTTGGGAGAGGAAGACTTCTGCCCTTTTCACCGCACTCTTTGTCTGATCCCACGGCTGATCAGGTAGTTAATAATCATAACTATCTGACAGAACGTACTCTAAAATGACCACACTATTTTTTTTAACGCTGCTGTTCATATAAAAGTAGATCTTGTTGCAGAATTTGATCCTTTCTGTCTTCTGCTTGGCTGAATTTGCTTAAATATGAGTATATTCTAGACTCTAAACACACACCACTATGTGCTGGATGTAAAACGCCACCATCCTTTTAGTGTATATACACCCCACTGCCAAAACACAACCTTACCTGCACTTCCAACTTTTCCTTACCCATCACTCCATGAGCAGCTGGTCTCCATGACTCCTGCAGACTCACGTGGAAGCGTATTGCACCTATCTGCTTGTTTCTGATTGGCTGCGGGAGCCATATGAACCTGCTAGCTTAGCGTCTGGTGCATGCCGTGTTTACAAAGTGGCGCCCAAAGAGTGTGTTTGTAGGGTTGTAAAAGTCCGGCTTGAGGAAGCTGAATGTGTTAATATATAGCTCTCTTACTGCGACACATTGAGAGGCTGGATAATGTTTAGACCTGTGGACTTTGATACTAGTTTCACACTGATTCATACAAAATAGTAAAACACGCTGATCATTTACTTTCATTAGAGGTTTAATTTATTCTGAGGAAGGTTGAAGTGGATGTGTGTTTTTTCCAGACTGGAGTGTCTGAGGGCTCTGTTTTTAGGAGTTGTCTTCTTCAGACTGACTTCCTCGTTTATACAAACTAAATAATTCATCAGTAGTTCATGAGTCAAGCTAGTTTTCTTTTAGTGCAATAAAAAAAAAACTTTTTTAACACTATGTAATAGATAAAATAGGTGTCTTGTTTTTGCCTTTTCAACCCACCCACTAGACTGCTTGTATAAATCAGGTAATTGGTGGCATGAAGTCAGTTAGGTATAATACGTTCTGGTTTTTCTTTGATAAATGAGGAACATAAACATTGTTCTAATGAGGAACAAACTGCTGAAAATAACCGATCGATTAACCGATGATACGTGCAGCGTGGTCGCTTTCAGTAAATTAGGGTGAGCCAGTACTGACACCTTTAACAAATAAATATGAGTCATATATGGATATATGTGGGCTTTTTTTTTGTATGTTAGCAAAATATCTCATGAACCACTGAGCAAATTTTAATGAAAGTAGTCAATGGACATTCATCTGTCTAAAGTTTTGGAGTCAAACCGGTTCAGGATGCCTGTCGCAGCTGATCAACTTTATCAATCGCAGGAATTCTGACAGTTTTACAGATATTGATCTAAAATTAGCTGAGACACTTTCCCACTTTATGCTCCAAACACTTGATCACACAAGATCTGTGTTTATAACGTTGCCTTTAACTATTGGAGTCAGCTCCGTCTACCTGTTAGCAAAATATCTTAACTTTCATAGCACTATCTTGGGCATAAAATGCAGAAGGTAATAGATGTTCCCTTTCAGAAATTAAATTACATGGTTTATGTGCATTGTCTTTAAAAAAACAAACAAAAAAAACAAGTACAAATTAAGCAACTGTGACGGCTGCTGGTCTTTGTTAGGGTTTGATTTAGTTTCACAGTTTTGAGTTTTATGTTACTTCCTGGTTTTTAGTTTATGTCTCAGAACATTTTCTTTGATCTGGTTTATTTTCTGCTGGTGTTGTCTGTTTCTTAACATCGGGGTTTAGCACCTGTTTAGTCCGGTGTTTCAGTTTTGTTCCTCCGTGTTCCCAGCTGGTGTGTTTCCACAGCTCCTCTGATTGTTGTGCTAGCACACCTGTTGCTCATCATCTACCATCTCACCTGTACTCACTGGCTCATTGTCCATTCCAGTAGCTTAAAGCTCCCTGGTTTCATAGTGGTGGTGCAGAGTTTAAAGTGAACCTGTGATCAGAAAGGTCGCCGGTTCAAAATTCCCCTGCTGACATCAAAATATGGGCGGAGGCGATGAAGCACTCACACCTGCCTCCACTCTCATTTGTCCCACTGTGGGCTCTGCAGGTCCTTAACCCCCATCCGCTCCTCCAGGCACCCCACATGGCAGCTCTCTGCTCCACACAGACGGCTGCGGTAGCTCGTGATCTGTGCTTGCATCATCCGGTGTAAAACAAAAGCCAAATGTTTGCGCGAGTTCTCTCACTGGAGTGACCCCTGAGGAAGGAGCAGCCAAAAAATAAATTATTAATCATATGACGGTTGACTCTGATTTTATTTGTAACAATTCTTTGGATTATACCTGCACACGTAGGTCGTCACCAACCTTCACCCCACCCGATCATTTCAGACGCAGCTGCACTGCAGCAGGAACATAAACTGACAGGGATGTAAATGTTGATCAAATAGTTTGCATACGTTCTTTTTCTTGCAGTTTGAGTTATCTTAAGATGACAGTAAGTCTCTTTGGTCTTGGCCCATGAGTAGCAGGACCTGCTAGTTTTATATGTTTGGAAATAAATGTAACTATCATTAAAGTACTGTTGAGTTTTTTTTTTTTTTTTAACTTTCTGCAGCATTTACATTTTTGAAACAACAGATATCCAGAAAAGTTCCTTTCAAACTAAATAAAATTCATGGTTGGCACAGTTTTACCACCAGACCAAGTTTTGTTAATGTTTTATTGAGCAAACTCTAAATCATCCAGATTTAGTCAGCCTGCAGCTGTTTTTTCCTCGTATGCTCTGACCCGCAGAGGAAGTGTGCATGTTGGATGTTGGGTGGAGGAGGGGTTGTGTTTATGGTAACTGGTACCAGTGGGTAGCTTCCTGGTGGTGTCTTCACCTGAACGATGGCTCCCCAGAGAACCTCCACATCACAAACACGTATTGCATCATGAACACGACCTTCTGTTCTATGCAGCCGGACCGCACGATCCTGAGGAGGAGCTCAGTCGCTGCCGCCTCGCTGTGAATGTCGAGGCTGTCAGTGACTCACACATAAACACACAATATATGTTTTTTATTAATATTTTAGCAGAGCAAGTCTAAACATAGACAAATGCAGAACTCAGTTCAACCTGCTTTACTTATGAACATGATGCTCCATAACTGTTTGTTTGGTTAAAACAACCAATTTACACCTAATTTGTGATAAAAGTGTAAGAAAAATATGATACAGTACATTTTATTTATAAATAATAAAAGTATTTATGTTCCCATCATAATACACTTTACACACAAAGTATAAAAAATAAGAATATTTTCTCAAATTTGTCTTTCAGTCTTGTTTGTTTTGAACTTTGATCCAAAATAATATATTCTTTTTCCACTTTTTTACTCTCCTAGCATAGTTTCCATAGATAAAATAAAAAATATAAAATGATTATCCCCCACTGCCTTATATGCCAAACTTTTAAACAAAATCTTGAATAGTTTCCACGTGTCCACATGTTGGGGATGACTCTCAGCTACTACCACACACAATTTCTGCTTAATATCCATAAAACTGCGAGAGTTGCAGATATTCTTGTGATTGCTAAGGCCGATTAGCTTTGCTGTTCATCCCGTATTGATTTGACTCCAAAAGTTCATTAGTTGTGGAGGTACATTCCATAACTAGTTTGAAAGATTCATTAAAACCCATTCAGTGGTTCGTGAGATATTTTGCTGACAAAGATACACACAAATTTACATTATCAGCCATCACAGTGAAAGAAAGGCCCACATTTTGACAGCTAAAACCAGTTTTCTCGTGAAAGAATGCGACATTAGCTAAGATTAAACCTATACTTTTGTCTGACACGTTTATTTAGTTTGTCTTTTATTTCTTAACCGAACAACGTCCGTGCTTCTACCTGAATGTTTGTGTGAGGCGCGTAGATAGACTGAGCTTGTACTGACGGGAGATGAGAAAACTTTTGGACTGACTGGACGCACTGATCGTACCCAAGTTTGAAGATTTAGCATTAGCTAATGTAGCCTTCCTTTATTCTGGTACAACTTTATTTGGGAAAGTTGACTTATAAGGCAAAAACAATAAGAAATAAATAAAAAAAGTCCCTCGTAACCCAGCCTTAATGAAAATGTCTGGTGACTCTGACTGATAATCAGGCCGATAAAATATTAAATACAATAGACCCTCGATTATTTCGAGGGTTACGTTCCACAACCACGCGATAGGTGAAAAAACGCGAAGGACCGTTACATTTATTTTAGTATTTATATATTTAAGTCTTTATAAACCCTTCCCACACTCTTGCAATGTTCTAAACTCTTAAACCTACATAATTTTAACAACATACGTATATGTACTGCACAGTACTGCAAATTTTTACTCAACAGCTCTGCAAAACAACAACTTGGTTCTGGTCGGGCTCAGTTCCGGTTTTGCAGACCTACCCTGCAGCGACGAAGCCCACTGCCCCGTCCAGGTTGATGTGCCATGGATCAATGAGCTTCAGGATTATTTGCGACTTTCCTGCCAGTTCTGTGAGCTTAATAAATAGATCGTTACCTCTAACTTTGCGTTGCAAATTTTTTTCTCCGTTTCGGCAGAAAGAAGCTGCCAGAAGCACTGTTGGCTTCTGGGTAGTGTAGTTCTTTTGACTGACGTTACAGTATAGGCTTATTGAAAGAAAACTACAAAATGGCGGTGTCTGTCCGAAGTGTTTTTTTTCCGTTAACTTTTTATCCCATATCGTCCCAATCACATGACTACCGGTAATTTATAAAAATTGACAATTGTTGAAAAACCGTGAAAGAGCGAGTCCACGAATGTTGAACTGTGAAGTAGTGAGGGACTATGTACTCCAGTTTCCTCCCACAGACCAAAAACATGCATGTTAGGCTGATTGGTAACTCTAAATTGTCCCTAGGTGTGAGAGACAGAGTGAATGTTTGTCTCATTTGTCTCTACGTGTCTCTGTGATGGACTGGAGACCTGTCCAAGATGTACCCCGCCTCGCGCACAGTGACTGCTGGATAGTGACCCCCATAACCCGAAAAGGAAGAAGCAGGTAAAGATAATGGATGGATAGTGGACAAAACATCATTTTAAACATCTCCAGGAAAGTTCATTAACTCACACATGGCAACGATCTTTAAAAACATAAAAATCAGCTGCGTGCTGCCTTTGAGCTCGTTTTAGATTTTTTTTTCGTTCTCCCATGATTCTCTCTTTCACAACGACTGAAAAGGCTTGCGTAATGGACATGTCTTTGTCTGTTTGTGCCGTCCTGACCGGATGAATTAACATGCACATATACAAAAGCATACAGCCCCGAAGACCATTGATACTGCCTTTATGTTAATGCCTCAGTAAACACATTAACGGAGGCTAATTACACAAGATCAAACAGAAGGCCTTTTGGAAGAAGCAGACAGGTGTGTTTAGAGATGCTACGCTAACATAGCACCTCATAATGCCCTCAAACTCAACACACACAAACCCTTTAAAGCAGGACAATGCCAAATTTGGCTGCGAAGAAGGTGCGGCCGACGCTCTGTTTAAACACAGGCACAATGAATAACAACCTTCAGGTCAGCATTTACACTCATTTTCTAAACAAACTTTGGTGTCTGAACCGTGAATAACTGAAACTTGAGCCAACCGGCAGGTCTGCAGGTGTGTTTGACAGGCAACAAGGAGTAAACTTTAGTGTGTGTGTGTGTTCAGGAAGCAGGAATTCATTCAGTGACATTGAACCTCTTCCTCATACGTAATGTTCCAGAGACAGTTCATCTTTCTGCACTGAATCTTACAACTATCATCTGAAACCAAATAATATAGAGTCCGCAGCTTTGTCCGGTGTCCTCGGCACAAATAATAACATGCTGGTGAGTAAAAGGGTGCCATTTTGAAACAAGTGTCCTGACGTCTGCCACAGATTCAGAAAATTACACATGACGGAGCACCTGTCTTCTACTTACTCTTGGTAAGGAATAATTAGAGATTAAGTAACTGTTTATACAACAGTTCTGAATTTCTAAATAGGAAAGTGTAACTTTTATGTAATCTTTGGTACCTGAATGTGTCTTCCCTCTGTAAAACAGATCCTGCTGGGTGTGATATCTACAATAACTAAATCCAGCTTGTACCGAATGTCTGGGACCCAGGAGTCTACAGTTCAAAATGATTACGGGCTCCAGATTCAAGCTGAATGATTTCCAAGGTTTGGTAAGGAGACCCCATGATGGAGTCAATAAACCTCCAACCCACAGAATACACAGGACGATGACTTGTAGAACAGAAATGTATATTTATACGTTTACCTTGTTCCATTCCATTCACCTTCTTTTACAGTAGTTCCTGGATTATCGTGGGGATTACGTTCCACACACCCCTGCGATGGGTGAAAAACCGCCAAGTAGAAACGTTATATTTATTTAAGTATTTTTATATATTTTAAGGGTCCGTAAACCCTTCCCACACTCTTGCAATGTTCTAAACTCTTAAACCTACGCAATTTTAACAAAATATTTATATGTACTGTACAGTAGGGGATGAACGGCTATACATATTTTTTAAAGTTGACACTAACATGATAATAGTCGAGTCGATGTTGACTAGTTGATGACATCATAGAAACTCAAGATGCAAAAAAAAAAAAAATCACACAAAAACGTCTTATTATTTACAAAAAAAGAACAACAAAACAATGGGCATATATTTTTGCTCCTACCATTCATCTTAATGCAAATAAGTCACAGGTAAACCAAAACTATTATTAAGCTGCAAAACTTAGTTTTATTTTATTGAATCCACTAAATAAAATAAACCACTGCGGTGGTGGTGGATTTTCCACCAGTGGTGTTGCGTGATGAACACCGGTTGTGGTGCGCGGTGGTGGATTCTCCAGTGGCGCACACCCCTGATTTTATTTTATTTTATTTAGTGGATTAAATAAAATAAAACTAAACAGGAGGCGGGTGGTGGTGGGATCCCACCGTGGATTAAATAAAATGAAACTAAAATCATCATCTTTAGTGAAATACTTATACCACACTGTTGATGAATTTCTACCTGTTTGTGAAGACTTTGCCTGCTCCTCGCCGTCCATCTGCTTGGAAGAATCCAGTTTGTAGCCAGCGGCCCGGCGCTGATCACATGACACATGACACAATCACTGACTGCAACTAGTCAACGTGAAATTTAAAAACTCGCGCGATGTCCTAGAATCGTCTTATAGTCGATTAGTCTACTGTACAGTACTGCAACATTTCACTCACCAGCTCTACAGACCAGCAGCTCGGTTCCAGTTCTGCAGACCTACCCTGCAGCGACGAAGTCCACCGTTCCGTCCAGATTGATGTGAATGTGGATAATTGAGCTTCAGGATTATTTGCGACTTTCCTGCCAGTTCTGTGAGCTCAGTAGATAGATCGTTACTTCTGATTTTGAGTTGCAAAACTTTCCCTCCATTTCAGCAGAAAGCAGTGGCTGGAAGCACTGTTGGCTTCTGGGTAGTGTAGTTTTTTTGACTGGTGTTACAGTATAGGCTTATTGAAAGAAAACTACAAATGGTGGCGCCTGTCCTAAGTTTTTTTTCCCACTAACTTTTTATCCCGTACCGTGCCAATCACGTGAGTAATATTAAAGTTGAAAAACCGCGAAAGAGCGAGTCCTCGACAGTCAACCGCAAAGTAGCGAGGAACTACTGTATAACACTTAAAAAAATAAAAAATCCTTATTACAATATAAATGAACTCAAATATACCACAAACAAATCTTAACACCCCCCCCCCCAAAAAAAAACACACAAACAACTCAATATGACAAAATAAAAATATCTCAAGTGTCTCAAAAACAAAATATCAGTAACAATTCTGTTGTAAGGAAATAAATAATGAATGTGGTGCCACTTGTATTCCCTTAGATTCACTCAATGTTTTGGTTTCCCCTGAGTTGAACTGTCTTACTTTGAATGTCGGGTGACTGTCAACCTTCAGTTCCTTTAGAACGTCAGCCTTGTTCAGTATCAGTTTGTCTTGTAATGTCGACCTGCTTCAGTCATCGTTTTGTCGTGGGCAACGTTTGGAAATGTGATTTATAAAAACACAAAAACATTCCTCTTGTCGACGTCGATCTTAAACTTGCTGTGGTGGTAGAAGAGATTGTTTTGCCGTTCTGTCCCACTTAATGGATTTTATTGAAACTTTCAAGAAATAAACTTTGAGTCTACAACTGATAATCTACTGAAGCCAACCCAATTCAAGATGGCCGCCACAACCATCTGATATTAGGAAACACAATAATGACTTTAACTCAGACAATTATACAGATAGTTTGCTAAAATTTTGTGACTATAGATGAATATCCCCCCGACACGTTCTCCAAGGACTACTCATTGCAAAACAGCGCTGCTAAAAACTGTGACGTTGTTAAAATCAACCCATTCTGTCTGTTAGCAGAATATCTCGTGAACCGCTGGATAGAATTTAGTGAAACTCTCAGAAAGGAATCGTTTCATGCACATATGAAACTCATTACATTAGGCGTAAACACAATTCAAGATGGCTGTCACAGCTACCATATTAAGCTGATATGAGAGATTTTGTGCTAATTTCGGTGTAGCAGCTTTGACCTTGAACAGTTTTTTTTCATGGATGGATGGATTTTTTTTATGATTGTTCAGCCGATAAAACTTTACTCGTAAACGTATAAAACGGGGGCTGATTGTTGCGTTTATGTTTTTGTTTTATTGGTTTATTATGAAGACTTCAGTCGGCGTCAGGGTCGCAGCTCCCTGCACTCTGACTTTATGGGCTGGAAGTTGAAACGTTCGGGACTTATATTGACATTTCAGGAATAATAGTTTTAGTTTATGACAATAATAACACTGTTTCTCCTGAAATGTCATTTTAAATTTTAAACATAGCTTGAACAAACAACTTTATTTATTCACTGAAAAACTAAAAAAGAGCATATTTTTGGTATGAAGACGTACACCCAGTCCTGGGTTGAATCTGTACGTCCATTTCTCTGATCCCAGCAGCAGCTTGAAGCCACAGCTGAAGCAAACAGGTGTGTTGTGGAATAAGATGTGGTAATAATTGGTGCGTCTCGCTCTGCTTCCCTATAGCAACATGCCCCACTGGAGATTATGGGATATGACCGCACCGTCCCATCCTAAATCCTTCGGGGCCCAATTACCTGCTGCTGGTGGCAGGCAGCAAGTCGGAGCACGGCTGGGGCTGCTAGACCGCCGCTCTGCATGCTGCTCCCCTGGCGACTCTCTGCCGACGCGAAAGAAAAGAAACGAACCTTGCTTCTGCTCACAAACAGAAGAAAAACCAACACATTTAAATAAGCAAATGTAACGCGGGAAAGAAAAGTTAAGCACAGATAAACCAAAACATGTTTTTTTTTTCCGCTCTTTAAAACAAAAAGTGTCTGCTGTGGTAGACAGGATGCTAATTGGCTAGAGACTTGGCTGAAATCAGCGGTTGAGTGCTGATCAGAGTAATGAGGGGCCTGTAAACATCACACCTGGGCTAACTCCTCCAATTTCCTTAAAGACAATGTAAATCTCTGTAATTATCCCTCAGTCACCTGAGCAGAAGGGCAGGCCCGGCAGACAGGTGGATAAAACAACATAAAAGAGTGAACGCAGATGCTGCATATGGAACGATAAGGCCTCTAATTTGAGGAAAAACCTGCGTCTGATTGCTTTGCATTGAGTCGGTGGTTCCTTTAGTGACCACGGAGCAGCAGTTTTTCATTATTCATCACTGATGAATAGGTTATAAGACGCAGCATATTGTTTTGTTGAAGATCGGTTTCATGGGCTGCCTGGTTTACAGTTCAAGGTGTCTTTTTTCTAAAAAACAAAGCAACACAAAGTATCATCATACCACCATATTAACCCAGCGTTAGCCATTTGTTACCAAGTCTTTATAGTTTTTTTATTAAGTTGATTGCACCAGTAGTGCGTTAAGTGGTCTTTTCAGCTCTTTAGACATGTTTGTATAGAGATAGTTATTTTACTTCATAATCAAGTTCATTTATCTGGTGAAAGGTGACATTTGAACTCCTTCACTCTCCCACCATGAAATGCCAGAACATCTGGAAAAAGGGCACCCAAATTAAATCAAATTAAATGTTTTTGAACCCGTGAAGCGCAAAGCTTGGTCTGTTTGTCAAATTAACTGAATTTTTAACCTCATCAGTGAAATGTTTTATAAATATAACTAATTTGTCGTTCATGAAGTTGGAACACAGAAATCAAATTTAATCTCTGGGATTTTTAAAACAATTGTTTCATGTTGCTGCACACCGTCACTTTGACATATTTAAATGTGAAACTGGTCGAAGCAGGTGGCTGCTCCTCCTGAGCCTGGTTCTGCTGGAGGTTTCTTCCTAGTTTTTCCTTTCCACTGTTGCCTTTGTGCTTGCTCAGGATGAGAGACTGTGATGAAGACTCAACACAACCTGCTCCTTGGATAGACAACTTTACTAACTGGCATTTATAATGCATGTGAACGTTTCTGTTCAGTGTCCTGAGATGACTTCTGTTGTGACTCGGCGCTAAATAAATAAATCGAAGTGAATCGAATTTAAACGCAAACTTTCTTTGTTGATTTTCTAACATTTACTTACTGTATTTTTCAGACTATACGGCGCATTCAGCAAAACTAAAACATTTTGAAATATTTTTGAGCGCCGTGTACAACATAAAATTGCTTTTAGGTCAGTAAGCAGAGTTAATACATAAGATGCACTGGATTATAAGGCTCACTGTTGAGTTTTGAGAAAATTAAAGGATTTTAAGTGCACATTATGGTCCAAAAAATACACAGTTAAGGGTGTCAGTGCATAAGGTATAAAGTACCCCTACTATTCCGTTCAAAGTTTATCTTCTGGATCTCATCACGAAGATTTGAAATAAAACGCACCGTGATCGTTCGGTAGTGGAATTTTGTACAACGTGGAGAAAACTGGCAAAACACTGAGAGGAATAAATGTTGAGATCGAGAGGATTTTGACCAAACATTTGATTAAACCCGACCCTCTTTAAAGCTCTACAGTCCAGACAATCTTCACGTTTCAACTGGAACTTGGATATATTTTTACAGATTTTAACCACAGAATGTTCAGCTGTTGGTTAATAATGTTCGAACGTTTGGAGGTGTCTAAAATGTTCAAACTTTTTGTAAATAAACTCTTTTTACTCTTCGGGTACATTCACAAATCATACATCAAAACAGACATTTGCATCTTCTTTCACCCACTGTGCTGCTGCGATTATGGGATTCCCTCAGATCCCCTCAGAATGATGCACAAAGCAAATTTTCTATTGGCTTCAATTTTATTTTAGCTCAAACTATTCTGTTTAAAACTGCAAGTGAAGTCTCTGCTCCTCAAACACATCCCTGTTGAAACTATTGAGAAACACTGACCCGACTGAAATCAAAACTTCATCTTGTATTTATTATTAAGATAACAGCATCGACTAATCTCAGACGGGGAAACAATAGTTTGCTTTACTTTAATTTTGATTAAAAGAACGATGAAAAGAGATCAAATATTATCTTCAAGTTCACTGAATAAATTAAATTGTTTATGGGTCTTTGGAGCAAATGCACACCTTTTTTTGGACTATTTTTGGTTTCAAAAGGCTCAGATTATAATCAGAGGTCACCTCTACAATTCATTGTGATTTTCAGTTGGCTAAGCATAATAAAAGCAGCATCATGGGGGCCCGAGGGGGGGATACGTGTCTAACTTTATATGTAACCTTGGATACTGACTGCAGGTTTATGAAGGACTGCATGGAAATGTCCAAAAACAGAACAAGGCTAAATATAAAACAAACATGAGTCACTGTTTTGTGTGGGTTTTTTTTATTTCACAAGCAGCGGCACAGCTCCAGACTGCATTATGTACGTTTATGCACATACACAGTTATTTATTTAGTTCTATCTTCAAAATGCCTGATGCTGTAGGTGCTTTCTTTTGCTCCATTTATTCACTCAAATAATATTTTAAATGTTAGTGATACTTTTGGTTTGTGATAAAATACGACCGTAGTGCAAAAAGAGAAAGAGTCAAACACATTCACGAGGAAAAGAAGAAGAACTTGGTTGAAAACATCAACCTAACTGTAATATAAGATGTGATACCATGAAATTATGTGTAGAATGTGGTGAATTATTGGTGTTTGCCGCAGTGAAGCTGTTTCTTCGACTGCTGATGTCGAGAAATCTACTTCAGGCACATTGAAAACGTTCGCGTATGCATCGTGTTTCTAAAGGTTTTGAGAGCTGCTCCGTGAGACTGAACGTGAGAATGTTGGCAGCATTCCTTCTGTTTTTGAAGCCAGTCATTTCTGGACACCCTTCTGTTAAAACAAAATAAACAATAAAGCATATTTATTTTGCTGCAGAATAGATGGATAAGTGGCAACATTTGAGAAGTCCAGATTTTATACTCTGCATCTTTGTTGTTATTAAGATCACTTTAATGGTGATTATAATAATAGTTTTAATGCATGTTAGGCTGATTGGTAACTCTAAATTGTCTCTAGGTGTGAGTGAGAGAGTGAATGGTTGTTTGTCTCTTTGTGTCCCTGTGATGGACAGGAGACCTGTCCAGGGTGTCCCCCACCTCTCACACAGTGGCACCAGTGACCCCCGTGACCCGAAAAGGAAGAAGCAGGTAAAAATGATGGAGGGATGGATGGATGGATGGATATCAGTGTTTCTTTGTCTGTCTGCCAGCAGAACATCTCATGGACCCCAGGAAGATTTTTTATGAAATTCTTAGAAAGTATCATAGAATATACTTCTATAATGAGTTGATTCAAAATGGCTGCCACAGCTAACAACATTATAAAATGGACATAATTCAGTTAATCTTATGAACACTGAACGCTCTCTCTCCCTCTCATATACACAGTAGCCCCTCGCTACTTCGCGGTTCGCTATATCGCAGATTTTCAAAGTAAGATTGGACATGACACCATTGGCTGGTTGATGGATGAGCCATGGATTGTTTATTTAAAATAAATTATTTTAAATAATTTTGCACCAGTTGTGCAGCCCACAAGTGCAGGGGAAGCTCCCTCCTGCAGCTGATCAGCTGATCTCCTTCTCTCTCCTGCTGCAGCTTTGTGAAGGGTTAACTCTTTGCTGTCCGGCTGCACCGATAGACTTTTGTCTTCCAACTTAAAATTCAAAGTATGTCACGTCGTAAAAATCATCATAATCACAAAATATAAGTGTTAAAAATTATTTATAATTATTTTAGAACTTCTATGTTCAGTTGTTTCAGTGTAATTGATCAAGAAGTACATTTCTGCTCCGTGCTGCAGAGCTGAAGCTGTGTGACGTCCCTTTGATGGCCTGCTGCGCTTCTCTTCTATAAAATTTAAATTCTGTAATATTTTAAATAAACAATCCATGCTGCGTGGATTGTTTATTTAAAATATTACAGTATTTAAATTTAAATTGTTTATTTAAGGAGGGAGATTGGGAGTAACAGGTGATGAGTGAGTGACTACAGCCTGGCACATGTCATGACGAAGTTTACTGAACTTGAACTGAACTTGAACTTGAACTACTGTATCTCTACTTGGTGGTTTTTAACTTATCGTGGGTGGGCGTGGTCCCTAACACCGAGGATAAACCAGGGACAACAGTGTGTATGTATATATATATATATATATAT
>NC_056508.1:40005980-40036513 GCF_014905685.2 Nematolebias whitei | reverse complement strand
TATAGATAGATAGATAGATAGATAGATAGATAGATAGATAGATAGATAGATAGATAGATAGATAGATAGATATACTTTGTATATTGAATATTGAGCTATTGCTGCGTTAGTAACTGTTATCTCCTTCACATACTCTGAGAACTACACTCTGTGCAAGATAATATTAATAAAACAATAATTGGACGTACATCTACAACTTGTGGAGTCAACCGAATCTAAGATGGCCACCTCATCCAACATAAAAACTGACAGAACTTTTTCATTTGTCATTTTGAAACTTTGATGAAGACAGCTTTAACTCTGTTTTGAGCAATGTGAGATTAACAAGGGGTAAACTTCAGATTATTTTAGTCTTGTTGTTATTATTATTTGTACATAATGAAACTTTAGCTGTAAGGGGCAGATAAAGGTTAAAATCTTAAGTAATCTTTAATGGAGGTGAACTAAACTACATTTTTTTCCTCTAACAACTTGATGAAGCTCATGTCAGTGTTTGTGCTGGCGTCCTGGATGTTCAAACCCGTGTGTCCAACAGGAAGTGCTTATTTTAAGTTGCATGTAGAACATTTAATTACACATTCTGCTTTATTTCTTGTGCAACAGGAGGTTTTAGAGAAGTGAGGTTGAAGTAGATGCTGAAAAAAACATGTCAGCTAAAGTTCTAAACTGAACAACACCTGCAGCGTTAAGAGAAAATTAATCAAAAGCTTTAAATTTGTTAGGGGAGTTTGAAGCGACTGCAACAAACAAACAGTGTATTAAAAAAGACTTTAGATCAGAACAGAGTTTGTGTTTTGGTGTGTGGGCACCAGCTAACACATTTGCCTCTGTTTCTCCATGTTTGCAGTGCACCCGAGGCTGTCGCCTCGTCCTGCTGATGGATGTCCTCACATCCTAAGTTGCGTGACTGCATGGCCAGATATCCATCAGTAGCCAAATGAGCTCAGGCCAGACCTCCGTGCTTCACTCCCAACCTCATTTGGTATGCAAATGAAAAGTCTAAAGAAAGCAAACGTTTCCGAGCAGAGAAATTCACTACCTGTTCCTTCTGAAAAGGCTGTGCTCTGCTGGAGATTCTAAAAAAAAAAATGTTGGATTACTATTATTGACAAGACTAAAACCTATTAACAAATCAGAGGTACATTAATGAAGTCATGAAAGATAGTCTACTATGAGCCTAAGTGTGTTTGATCATTTAAGTTTCAAAAAACTCTACATGTAGCAGGTATTTACTTATTTAATTATCACCTGTGTAAAGGCAACAGTAATCATGTTTGGTCAGAGTCTGTGTGTTTGTAGTGTTAGCCTGTAAAAGTCGACAGATCTAAAAGTCAGCCCAGTTCAAGATGGCGGCCATCTTGAACAGGGTTAGATGGATCAACCATACTAAGTAACCTGAGTAAACACAAAAATGGCTATAACTCAACCACTGTTACAGATTTTGAGCTTAAAATTGGTATGGTGGTAGCCAGGGTTTAATTTGTAAACCAATCAATGCTAGAACGCAAATAGTGGGTGGGCTGGAATGGAGGGTGGGCGGTATGGGGGGGTCCTTTCCCTAGAAAATTTTGACTGAAGTAGATGCGATTTCCTGCAGTTTGGTGTATTTTAACAGGTTGTTATTAACATCTTTGTTTACCTACAATTGTAAACACTTTGCTTCTGTCAAGCATTAGCCCCTCCCCCTTATTTGATGGAACTGTCACGTAAGTTGGGCTCAGAACCGAGCCCGACTCTGTCCCTGCTCGTTGTTGTCTGACTCCACATGTGAACCTCCAGGCACCTGCCTGCGGGCACCTGCCTGTGGGCACCTGCCTGCGGGCACCTGCCTGCGGGCACCTGCCTGCGGGCTCCTGCCCACGTACGACTGCCTGGTTAGCTCGGCACTCACCCCCACCACTCTTTCAGGGACGGAGATCTTTTTCAAGAGTAGGCACGGAAATGCTACTGGAAGAGGCAGCTCGTGTGCTCGTAAGTGGCTGTTATGTTTAAAATGAATGTTTATGTAATTATTTTCACTTTACATATCCAATATAACATTTATTCATTCAAGGCAGTCATATTTGTTCATAAAGTTATTAGTAGTAAGCCTGAGAGTTACCGGCTCCAAGCAAACAGTTACCGGAACACACTTTGGCAAAATAAGAGAGTTCCCGGATCCTGTTCTGGCAGGATCCGGCTCAAATTAAGCCCCGGTGGTAGCTGAAAGTCATATGCAACATATACTCTGAGCAATAATTAATCATATGAGATCTGGTTTTAAAACTTTGACATTAATGATTACCATCAGCTCTGCCTGTTTGCTGGCAAAATACTGTATCTCATGAACTACTGCACAGTTTTTAATGAAGCTTAAAGAAAAGAATGTACATCTACACCTGATTAACTTTTGGAGCCACTCCAATTCAAGATAGTCTCCACAATCTCTTGACCTTGCTCTCTAAAGCTCTCCATCTTGACCTCTCAAAGGGACTTTAAACAACTACAAAGTTCATGGCAAAAACCAACACAAACCTGTTTTTAGTATTTTATGTCGATTTACAATGTAGCTGTTTTTTTGTTTCATTTTTTACATCGTTTCTTCCATTTACTTTTCGTTTTATGTGCTTGTTTATGTTTGTCTATTGTTGTCTGTACCTCATCTGTGTTCTTTGTTTAATACAGGTCTCTCTTGTAAATGAGTCCTCAAGGCTCAAAGAGACTAACCTGTATAAATAAAGGTTGAATGAACAACAACAAAAAAAGACAATCAACCAATCTTAGCAAACGCAAAAAATTGTTTTAACTCGGTTGATTTTACAGATATTGAGCTAAACCTGGTGTGGTAGCAGCTGATCGACATCCTCAATGCATAGTTTGAGCACGAACAGTTCATATGTGAGATCACCGATAACGACGTTCATAAGGTTTGATTCCCAAAAAATTATAACTCTATCCCTTCGTTGAGTTTGGAAAGAAATGCTATTAATTTTGTTTGTTAATTTTTTCATTTGCTAGCTGAAATCCAAAGACGGAGGTCCATGTTCTGTGCCAACACTCAGAACAGCCATGACTTCCTGCCTCTAATTAATTGTAAATATCTGCACAGCTATCGTGTCAGTCAGTTCAGTTTAAACTAGCGCTGTAGAAAGTAAACCTGATCACTTAAACTATTTTAATGTCGTATCACTCCTTTACATGAAGCTGTTTGTTTGTACGGCTCATAAATCCAAACAGTTGTGCTCCTCCATCTTTTGCCAGAGCGGTTCTGCAGCAGCCCCCACCACGCCTCTGTGGAAACAGGATACATCTCTGGCATTGTGCTCATTGTTGAGGGTCTAATCCCGACAATTACACCTCGGGACCGAAAGTGACCGCCTTGCCAAGCATCCAGCTAAACCCAGGCCCGGCTTTGGATTCGGCCCCCTGTTGGGCCTTGAGGGGGGGGGGGGTCAAATCTCCACCCGACCTTTTGTCACCGCTCCACCTCCTGCTCCTCAAACTGACCTAAAACTGCCTGTGTGTCTTTCTCAGGTTTTACTCACCTGCACTTTGTTCGCCTGCTGTTCTCACTGTAACTCAGCTGGTTTATTGTTGCGGGACAAAGAAAAGGCGTTTGGACGCGGAGAGATGTGAGGGGAAGTCGCAAGAGCAAAGGGCAGGTATTTCAGGTTATGGCGGGCCTATGCAGATGACAGTAGGTAAAGGTTGATGTGTGCAACACTACCTTACAGGTTTAGGTTTGTAAAAGGTTTTACTCGTGCACTTTATAGGTTCTGTGGAATATTTTTCGCGAAGATGAGATGGGTGTGATCGGCATTGTGGGCTGATGGAGGTTTAGTTGTCCGCGCTGTAATATGAACGCAGGAGGTCGTTCCCACAGAAGCTTGAGCTGACATCATAAAAAAACACAACAAGGTACCTGGGGGCTGATGGGGAGGGTGGAGGTGAACTAACAGGTGAGGTGGGAGTCGGAGGGTGGGAGGAGCTGTGGGGGCAAAGTTTCATCTCGTCGATCATTGGCTGAAGGGACACACCTGTGAACGCCAGAGGCTAAGGAGATTGGCTGGAAACTGAAAATTACACCTGTGGGGGAAAAGAGGAGGGGTGGGGGTGGGGGGTCAGAGTACATGTAAACCAAGCCCTTTACAAACTCAGCCTCTGTCTTCTGGAGGAGCTTAATCGCTTCGCACCGCCGAGGAGAACTCATGGAAAAAAAACAAGCTTTGCTTCAGCGAAGGGAAGATCGGTGACACGGTTGGTTTCCATCCAGGGCTCGGTTCTTTTGTCGACGGCATCAAACTGAGAGGGACAGCTTCTTCTTCTTCTTCTTGTTTTTCACCACTCCAGAGGTCAACTGTCCTTCAGCGAGAGCAGGAAAGAGGAAGACTAGCCAACGGGGGCGTCCAGAGCCCTGATACAATGATGCCCCTTGTCTTGGGTTTCTGGCTCGGTGACCGCACCTGGGAAAGACTGGGTAAAAAAAAAAAAAAAAATCACAAACGTGATTCCTTCTTTGTCTCTCTTCTCCATCTTAAAGTCTTCAGCTGTCATCGTGACTTGTTGCTCAACGGCACAACAGTTAAAACTTTAGGGGGGGGTTAGGCTTTGAATGCAAAATGTGTGGCAAGCAAAGTAGGTCATCGCACGGAGCCGTCGGCGTTCGCACGCGAATAAAGGAGGGTTTAGGTAGTTTCGACGGAAGGCGAAAATAGTAATGTATCAAATTCCAGCTCCATTTAAACGGAGAAAAGAAAAGAACACGAAACAATAGACACCAACGCTCCAAAACTGGATAGACCAGTTGGGGCAGGTGAAGGCAAACTGCCAGACTTGTCAAAGGACATGAAGACAGAAGCCGACTCGCTTTTACAGCCTTAATATGAGCTTCACCGGGACACATCTACACAACTACCGTACGGGACAGCTTAACAAACATCTAACAGCAGCGGCTGTTATTTATTTGAAGCAGCTGTAAACTTTTTTCTACGACCTGTTAGATTTGAGAACTTTAGCGGTAAGGTATTTATTCCCTCGTTTGACGAGTTACTGCTTGTGTTTTGTTTCAAGATGGAGAGTCGGCTGAACTCTGCCTGCGTCTCTCGTCTTGTCGAGAAGTGGAAGTGAGTCGGACGTAAAATGTCTGCTCGTTCGCTTTTTTTTTTTTTTTTCCTGCCTCTAAAGGTAGAGTTGCAAGTTTAGGCTGGACTTCACAGAGCGGGCGTTCACTAAAACACTTTCCAGGCCGCCGTCAACGATATTTTCAAGCGGTAGACAATCGAGGAAGTCTGGGGAGGAGAAGGAGAAAATGGAGGGAAAATGTCGACCGAATACTGTACGGTGACGACTGCGGCGCAAGGTGGAGGGTTGTGATTGGTGGAGAGACACATTTGTTCTTTTCTTTCATACACCTGAATAGCTGCCGGTCACATGAGAGCTGCTGTTTATGGCAACGGAACAGGAAGTGAGGTTGAAATTCGACAGAGAGGAAAACTTCTTCTTTTGTTGGCTGTATTCAAGATGGAGTCAAAAGTTTGATCTCAAGGGAACGTTTATCTCTCATCACCTCTGGAGGTTAATTTAAAGCGTGACGTATGGTGAACGACAGCGTTAGGAGGCAGGGCCTTCGGATTTAGTTTACTCTTTAATTAAAGAGCATCAATCCTTGGGCAGTATAGTTTGAAATACTAAACTTTAAATCTATATATTTTTTACATTATGTAGAACTTAATAAAAAAGGGCAATGGTTAAAGTTTATTAACTATTTTTAAGATTTTTGCAGACTTTTTAGAGCACATAATTTATTACATTAAATTTTTTATAAAAAAAAAAAAAAAAAGTTTGAATATATATTTTTTAAAGCTGCAAGCTAAAAGAGCAGTTGTAAAGGGATTATGCTCAATTATAAGGACGCGCTCAAAGAGGCAAATGAGTTGAACGTTTTGGTTGCTCATTTGAAATATTCAAAGCAGAGAAGAGAAATGACGCCAAGGCAGTGAAAGGGATGAGGTTTGGGATGGGTGGGTGAGGGGGGATAAGGGTGGAGCAACCAAATGATATGTAAATTACTACATCACTAACCTTACATTAAAAACCAATAGCTAGATAAACAGCACCTTGACCCAAATAGAGTTGCCATGGTGCTCCTTGCTGGGCTGAAGGGCCAGTTAGGTCGCGTTCAGGTACGGCCAGGAGTTAAATAAGGTTTTGGGTTTCCCCGCCATTGTTTTCCCACAAAGACTGCAACTATTGATTAAGGGCCAGGCCAGTTTACCTATCGGGTTGTTCATTTCACAGCAGAGTCACATTCCAGCAGAGAGGGCAGAGTTACCTGATCACGCCTCACTACCAGCGAGCAGAAAGTGTGGGCAGCCGTAAGCGGTTGAAACTCCCACTGCTCGGAGCACGATGTGCAACAATGGGAAAAACTCTGGCGCGTAAAAGCAGAAGTGGAAGCCTTTGGACGAATGGAAGACAAAGTGGCTGGACATTTTGGTTGAAGTAAACAATTGAACAGGTATTGTTACTTTTACCAGCTTGAATTTTCTGGGCTAACCTTTTTTGTTTCCACTCTTTCTGTATTTCTCTTCCTGTTCTCTTCCTCAGAGGGCCTGCAGCACGGGTTTATAATGCTGATCATTAACTAAATAAGAGTCTGGGAGAGCAGGTCTGCTTGACTTTCTCATTTCATGGGGCCGGCCTGGCTGGGAGGAAGACGGAGCGTTCTCGGGCAGCGGGCTGGAAATTCAAGATCTTTTTTCTCTTTCTTTTTCAGTCCCCCCCTCCCTCCAAACATGTTCTCTTTACTTTGGTTTTGGTGCATTCTTTCTGTGGGGTACCTTTCATGACGGTAAGGTTACAGGTGCATTCTCCACCTTCTTTATCCTGAAAATTTCCCTCCCTTAAACTTTTTCCTTTCTCCTTCCCCCTCATTTTTCCCCCAAATTCTCAGGGTGACTGGAAACCTGTTCTTTCTTAACAAACCAAATAAGGCGTGAATATTTTACAAACAGAAAAGGTATTCAGTGATTTTTTTAAAAAACAATTTGAATCATATATTTGGTGGCTATAATGCTACATTTCAAGAACCAAAATTGTCCGTTTGGGGGTGTGAGTATTTCACGCGTTGTACCTGTGAATGATCTGCGTTATTCAGTAAGCGAGTAAACGACCTTCTGCATACACGCTGTGGGCTCAGGTCGAGCCGAGCAGCATTCCATCAGCCTTTCATCACACGGCAAACACAAAGACAACGGCCTAAGAGGTCTGCCAGCGGAAAACTGAACAAAAAAGTCAGCTTTTCTTCTCTGGCTGCACAAAACATCCGTTGAAAGATGCTCATGATCATCAAAATAATACGCTGTACCTTAACGTCGCCCATCTGTCTGGGATACAGAACGACGCGCAACAGAACCAGCACCCTGGGGTGGGGGGTGGGGGTGACGGGTTTTAGACTGCGTGACACTTTTGAAATGACTTACAGCCATGTATTGTGTGAAGAGCAGCCCTCCCAACATTACTGTGCCATAGTTAGACTAGTCAGAACAGGTTTTGGCAATCATTAACAACCTCTGTGGTCAGGTTTTTCTGTGACAGCCGGTTGAAGCTGTAAACCCCAACAAGGGTTCAGCGGTTACTCAACGGTGGGGCGTTCTACGACAACGGGCTTCCCCATTTCAAATTGCAAAGCTGTTTTTACGCAATACATAATTCAGCTTGAGCTTAACCTTCATACTGTAACTTAGTACTTTGAGAGTGGGCTGGTTTAAGAAACGCATCTTAAAATAATGGTTGCATTCCCATTTTTTCTTTTAAACTGAACTCTTAAGAGTTTATTGAACCTTTTATTAAAAGAATGCATCGCTTGATCATCTACAAGTAGAACCCTAAGTAAGTCCGTAGACATTTCTGGGTGTTTATCTCCATCTTACGAGGCAGCATTGGATATCATCACTTTCTCTAATACTGCCTGGTAATGATGATGATATTCATCTGCCGACTGGAACCAGACAAACTACTCTGGCGGTGTTAGCGGCACCGTGCTCCTCTTGGCCCTGGATCAGGTAAAAGCACACGAGCGGCGACGGAAATGGCTCCCAGGATCCATCTTACCCGACAGTGCTGGATTGTACAACTGTTGTTCTAACACTGTCTGGTAACGATGTTTTCTGGGCAGCTATGGATCTTCAAAGCTTCTCCTTAAACTGCAGCACGGTTAATGACAAGTTCAAATGTGTGAAGCGCTGAGCGTTGTAAACCGAAAATGGAGAGCTCGCTCCTAGACGAACGTCTAGCGTTTTACCCCGAAGGTAATTCCAAAGAAGGTGTGCACTTTTTCTCTTTTGTTCACATTGAACTTCCATCCTAACAACCCCAGGCTACACTGCTATGTACTGTTGATCTTTAAAACAACAAAAAAAGAAGACTATGTAATGGTCACAGTTAGTTTGTTAACAAACCAATATCGTGCAAGCTTTTTTAAATTAAATAAAATAGAAACAGGTTGTTTTTTAGATGCTTCAATATTTGCTTTTACGTGTTTACCTTGCCTCAATTTATGACACTGCTTTTGAAAAGAGAGGGAAAAAAAAACCTTTATGGCAACCTCACCCCGCCCAAGTTAAAGAATAGCAGTCGGTTGATGGTTCCACCGGTCCTGCAGGGCCTCGTTTCCTTGTTCCCTCCCCTGAACAGCGTTGGTCTTTGTGCTGTACGGCAGCGATTGGTCCACCTAGCTTTACCTGCGTGGAACATCCTGAAACGGACACGAGCTCACCTGAGAACGGTGCAACAGGATTTAAAACGGACACTTTCTCCCAGCTTTCAGTTTAAACAACAAGTTTAAATGAGATCACTTGCTGTTCATTGAAAACCTTAAAGAGATGGAAATATAGATTCTTCATCTTAGCCCTTTTAGAACATAAATCTAACTTTAATGTCTACAGTCTGCATTTAAAAGCAAACAATAGAAAAATAGAACCACGGTGTTTGTTAAAGGAGGGAGATATACCTCACATTTTAAACCGCACCTTTATTTGCCCACCCGGCTCTATTATCCACGCTGCAACACAAAACGTCTTTTTGTCTTTCAGTCGTCTCCTGTAATCTGTCACATTTGTGTTGTTGCCACATATTTTGTATGAATATAGTAGAAGGACTGTGAGCCTGACCAAGCTTAACCTTTTTTTTCTATATCTGTTTCCTCTACATTTACTTACTATCTGCATGCTCGGTCAGTTTAAATGACAGAAAGTACATTGTTCTGAGTCAGAACCTGCAAGAACAACAAAATAAAAAAAAAGAGGAACTGCTCATTTCAACCTGTTTCTATGCTGTTCTGTTTCCTCCAGCCCTCGTCTTCCTCTTTGCACAGATGAAAAGTCAGAGGTCATCCTTCCAGCCTGTTGATAGGCGTCTTACCAGACAAGGTTAGATGTAATTATTGGTGTCTAATACTGTCTGGTAATGCCGTCCATTAAATGGCATTACCTTCTGCTCTCTTACTTCCCCTCCTCTTGCTCTGTGCATCTGACATGCAGCATATTGACAAAAGGCAGACCAGGGAGACACATCAACATATTAAACGTAGCGGCAGATGGTGTTGAATGATGATGACTATGGAACTATGATCCTTGCACTGGAAGATGGATGGATTTCTTGTGGTTTCTTCCATGTGACACGAGTCAAAGTTCCTCCTGTAAGCAGCAGTCGTGGATGTCTCTAGCTAATCTAAAACCGTTTTTATTGAACATAGCTGGTTGAGAAAATGTATGTGTTGCCAATAAAAGATCTGCTTTCTTCTTCGCGCTGCGACAGCAGAATTTATTTTGCTTCTTTCTGCTAGTTTATATATTGCGTTGAAGTGGTTTGTAATGTGAATAAAATAAATAAATGGGTTCAAATTTTAAAATCGGTCTCTTGTTCACTTTTTTTCTTTTTACAATGATGTTTTTAAATATCGTTGGTAAAGTTCAGATCTGCGGAGCACTGGAGCTGTTTGTGGCAGGTCTGCTGGTCATTGTGAACTCTTCCCTCGGACACACTGGAATGCCGAGCTTGAGTCAGGTGTGGATCAGGTTACCGTTGAACAGAGCTTCTTTTTAAATGCCTCAATTTACCCATAAAGGTCCCTCCATCAGCTAAGCCCTCATTGTGCCCAGTCCAGCCCGATGAATCGAGCAGCACAAGGCCCGTTTTCTCCGCCTCGCCCTGAGGAACTTCATCCGAAGAAACCCCTTCACTCAGCTGCTACTGTCAGTGGCTGCATTTACATGCAAGTCTTTTTTTTTTTTTTTTGCATAAATGTTTTTATCTTTTTTTTTTACAACTACAAAGCGAGCTTGCAGTATAGATATAATGTTTATTATCCCTGTTAGCTCAGGGTTTCAGTTGACTGTTTAAACGCAGCCCTGATTTTATCAGTTTGAACACAAACACAAAAACCATTTAGCCGTTTGACGTAACAGGCCTCAAGCTTCACTGATCTCCAGGGTTAGAGCTTGAAATTCCCAGAAACGTTGCAAACTTTAAGGATCTGAGTCTATTCTTTAAATTAAACACATAAAAAAAAGTTTATTTTTAAATTGAAGGGGTTGTAGTATTAGTACGTCTCAATTTTTCTTAAGGTTCCTTTAAGTGTTTCACAAAACTGTGCTTTTTCTCTCTTTGTAGGACGCTGGTTTCAGTATATTGTCATTAGGTGTGTTATTTGTGGGCAATTAAAATGATTTCCTGTAAGTGTTTAAACAAATACTGGCCCAATTTCTGACAATCTAGTCGATTTAATCATTAATCCAAGAGCAACACTCGCAGCAGAATCACATTTCACAGTGGTGTGATCAAAAGAAAGACCATAGCATCTGATTAACCACAAACCAGAAACTTCATTTCCCCAAAGCCTCCGTGATGTCCCGCCTCGTTAAAAGAATAAAGTTTTAGAAAGGAATCTAAAAAAATAAAAAATCCAACACATGCTGTAAACGCCTCTCATACAAAGATGTGTATCTTTACAGGTCAAATGTTATTCTGCAGAAAGTTTGACTGATCTTCTACAGTAACAACTTAAAAATACAAGTAGAAAAAACGAGCACACTAAAACTTATTTGGTCTAATAACGGAGAAGATGTGGCAAAGTCTTCATTTTTAAACTCCTTTCTAAACACCGCATGTTTTTGACATTAAAACGTTTATTTTGATCCAACTGTTGCTTTTAAGAAAACTCGTTTAAATTGCAACGAGATGCCACGAGGTTAACTATTTCAGTAAGCCGATAAAAACCTTCAAATCAGCGTTAATTGTAAGGAGTTACTCTCTGCGTTGGTGACATCACAACTCAGAATCACATTCCTGGCTGGCAGACGGCTGTAAGAGGATTCCTGCACTGGTCCGTGCTTGCTCGCTGCAATCAGACCGGATTCCTGAGCTGCTGCCGGTTGTGGATAAGGAGGCCAGATCCACTGGAGCTGCCGCTGGAGTAGAACGGTTGGCCGGGACATGCCTCCAGGTCTGGTGACATTCACAGAAAGACGTGGAAACCCTTCTGTGTCTGCTGGATTTCATTACATGTATAAAAAAAAATGTTTAAAGTGTCCTGTTGCAACACTCCTGAGCCTTTTTAAATAAATCTGATCATCACAGTGCAACAATAGGCTAAGGCAGGGGTCTGCAACCTGCGGCTCTGGGGCCACATGTTTGGTCCCTCTGCTGCGGCTCTTTCAGGCTTCGACCAAACTAAAATAAAAGATTTATTTAAATTATTACCAACAATGAAAACTGCTAGTTTTAGCAGATTTCCTGTCATCAAATATGTGAAGGATAGTACAAGGCGTAAAACATCTGGACTACATCATGCTAGTAGTTTGTTAGCCTCTTTAAGTCGACTTCCAGTCTCTCCGCATGATGTTTCTCTCAAAACCAGCAGAATGTTTTGGAATATCTTTAAGACAAGCTGATGAGAAGGAATATGGTGTGTAACTTTGATAACACTAAGAATAAAAAATAAAAACAAACTCAAATTAAACACAATTATTAATTTTTCTTGAAAGTGTACTTGGATATCCAACAAACTGACCTAATTTGATCCTGTCTTTAACTTTATGCTTTAAGTAGGAAACTTAAATCTTCAACAATTAAAATAACTCACACACACCTGCAGTGTTTTAATTTTTATAAAATTGTTAAAAATCAAACATTTTTTTCTTTCTTTACATGAATTGGGTCTCATCTTTCGTATTAAAATGTAAAAGTGTGAATAAATGTTAATAATACTTCACTTTATTATGTCCCTGAAGGGCAATTCATTTACAGTAAGTGGTGATGGCAGCCAGCACAGTCCGACACAGTTTAAACATGACAAAATTAATAAAAACAGGGTAAAAATGTACATTCAAAACAAGATTAAAATACATAAAACCATTACTAAAAAGAAGGAAAAAAGATATAATAGTTAGACATTTTTCATATTATAATATCTCACCCACTGGCTGTAAAAGCCATTTCCAACAAACTTGCAGTGGTCCACTGGCCACCAGTTCACAGTTCACAGTTGTAACAGGTTTTGTGGCTCTGGACATCATAATTAATAAGCAAAGTGGAAATAATGGCTAATTATATTGCAAACGTTGCAAACCCCTGGGCTGAGTTGTCATCAGCTATATTATGTGGGTTCTTTGACAGAAAATGTAAATGAAGAAATAAAAAAGGATGGAAACTGAATTAAATTTATAACATTTATAACAGATTGTCAGCTCGGTTAAAGAGCTTTTTAGAATCAGTTTTGATAACTTAATAACTCTATAAACAATTCATTTTGATGCGCTGTCACTCCCTTCCTGTTAGGACAGATCCTAACAGAGCGTACTGCTGGAAAGCACAGGTTTCATTTTGCACGTGAGCTTGTGCACAGTCACAAACGCTATCCTCTCTCAGTTCACATGCGTTGTTTTCTGTTGCTGTTTACCAAATCTAAGAAAAATGGTCTTTTGCTTTCAGTTCTAACAGAGTATGACTCCAGAAAACTGTGATAAGCAAGCAAAGCACAGACTGTCCAACGAACAGACAGACGTGAAACTAAACATTTAATTCCCTTTTTTAATGACGATGGACTTGGCAAGAAAATATTGCACCTCATCATGAGGCTGTGAACACATCTGAACAGCAGCATCTTCTTCTTCATCATCTTCTTCTTCTTTCAGCTTTTCCCTCTTCAGGGGTCTCCACAGCGAGTCATCCTCCTCCATCTCTGTCCTCTGCATCCTCTGTCCTCACTCCAACTACCTCCATGTCCTCTCTAACTGCATCCATACATCTCCTCTTTGT
This sequence comes from Nematolebias whitei, assembly GCF_014905685.2. Lineage (NCBI taxonomy): Eukaryota > Metazoa > Chordata > Actinopteri > Cyprinodontiformes > Rivulidae > Nematolebias > Nematolebias whitei. The sequence goes on along the minus strand of NC_056508.1, from coordinate 40,023,217 downwards.
CTTTTTCCTGGCAGCTGCATTTCTAACATCCTTCTACCAGTATACCCACTGTCCCTCCTCTGAACATGTCCACACCATCTCAGTCTGGTCTCTCTAACTTTATCTCCCAGTTGTTCCACCTGTGCTGTACCTCTGATGATCTCATTCCTAATCTTATCCATCCTTGTCACTCCTAAGGAGAACCTCAACATCTTCATTTCTGCCACTTCCAGTTATGTCTCCTGTCTTTTTGTCCATGTCTCTGTCTCCAGACTATACAACATAGCTGGTCTCACCACTGTCTTGTAAACTTTTCCTTTGACCTTTGCTGACACCCTTTTTGTCACAACTCACTCCTGAAACTTTAATCTGAACACTGAAACTTTAATCTGAACAGCAGCACAGTGAGCGTATGTGGTTGGCTCTAACTGCTACAGTCATTTAGTCATAATTTGGTTGCACCACGTTTAGTAATCTTAGGCCAGTACTTGAAGAAGGGAATGTACCTGAACAAATTTCAGTGCAAAAGAAAATGTGACCAACACCTCAAAGACGTATTTGTTTGGAGCTGACAGACTGGTAACAGATGAGCTAATAGAAATGGGTATATTTTATTATTTTACTAACGCAGGGACCAGCTGGCTGCCCAGACACCAGTCAGCTTAAGCAGCTTGAATTATTAAAATTGTGTTTATTGTGGGCACCAGGATGATGCAACAGTTCACACTCACAGCTGAATGTCTTTGGTTTGAAACTTGACGTGTGCCTCTGTGATTGACTGGTGACCCGCCCACGATGTTTCCCGCCTCCTTCCCTCTGACTGCGGAGGACACAGCACGTCATAATTGAGCAGGAAGAGAAAACGAGTGTTCAATTATGTGTAAAAGTAAATGAAAAGAAAATGCTTATTGTTGAAACCAGACAACTAGACTGCATCTAAAAAATGTAGCTACTGCTGTTTGGATGTTCAAGTTTTGAAGACAGACACTGATCAGAAGACACCACACGGGTCTAATGAGCAGCGTATCACACATTCAGCAGTGGTTCAAAGACATCATTTTAACTCGTTGTTGGGTTAAGAAGAAAGGTTTTATGATAATCCATTATCTTCTACTTGTTCCAAAGTCGGGTCACAGGGACAGCAGCTTGAGTAGGGAGGCCCAGACATCTCTTTCCACAGCCACCTCTTCCAGCTCTTCTGGGAGGACTCCAAGGAGTTCCCAGGCAGAGTCTCTCCGGCGTGTCCTGGGTCTTCCCTGGGGTTTCCTCCCAGTCAGACATGCCCGAAGCACCTCCCTAGTAAGGCACTCAGAGATGCCCAAACCACCTCAGTTGGCTCCTCTCGATGTGGAGGAGCAGCAGTTTTACTGAGTCTCTCCTGGATGACTGAACTTCTCACCCTATCTCTAAGGGAGAGTCCAGCTACCCTGCAGAGGAAACTCATTTCAACTTCCTGTATCCATGAGCTCATTCTTTCAGTCACTACCCAGAGTTCATGACCATAGGTGAGGGTAAGAACATCGACCGACCAGTAAATAGAGAGTTTTGCCTTACAGCTCAGCTCCCTCTTCACCACAACGGACCGGCACAGAGTCCGCAATACTGCAGATGCTGCACCAGTCCGTCTGTCAATCTCACGCTCCATTCTTCCCTCACTCATGAACAAAACTCTGAGATACTTAACTCCTTCACTTGAGGCAGAACCTCAACCTTGACCTGAAGAGAGCAATCCTTTTCCAACTGAGGACCATAACCTCAGATATAGAGGTTCTGATTCTCATGCCAATTTTTTGGTCATCATCCCGGTTTTATGATAATGTGAAATTAAATGTCAGAAACAGGCCATTGTGTAATTTTCTTGTCATCTGAGAAGAAGCTGCATTTAATAAAAGAGGAAAGTAAACTTATGTCGGTGTCAACACATTTTATATACTTTATATACAATCCTTTGCTATAAAACTGAGCGATTGAGCGTGTGTGTGTGTTCCAGTTGAATCTGGTGAAATTTAAGGCTTTGCTAAAACTGAAGCACCCGCTTTCTTTTTGTGATTTTTTTTTTCTCTCGGCCTGTTTAATCTATCTCTTACTTCATTCTTTTGCTGTAATTTGTGAGTCATTTTCTATTTCTTAATCAAACTGTATTTCCTGTTAGTCTTTTCATAGCTCTAAAGAGGGTGAAGCTAACACTCCAAGAGGTCACAGCTGGATGAGACCTTCGTTATAAGCACGATCTGACTCACAAAAATAAACATTGACACAAAGTCTCACTTTAAAAGCATCTAAGCGCAAAATTGGGACACACATTTTATGTTTTCGTGTCTATCAGTTGTTCAGTCAAAGCTATTAAATACATTTAAAACCACCAGCTAAAACCAGTGGAAACAGACCCTGGGAACACAGTAGCCCCCTGCTAAAGCAGCCCCCCCTGTGTTTTCGCCTGTGTAATTCTGTCAGGAAATCATGAATAGAAGAAGAACGAGAGGCCCTACAGAGACAGGTTTTCCTTTACAATGTAATTTAAATCCATTTCTTTCAGTCTAACACCTTGACAAGTAGAATCCCTTCAAATAATGGGTTGTGCAGGGACACCATTGCTGCAGGCTGCATCCCTGCAATTGCCAAACACTTCCTAGTTACAGGCAGTTGAGATGACATGGGAATGGGAGAGGCTCCAAAGACACACAAACTCATGGCGTGACCGCCCCGAGACAGACAGACAACGCAGGCTCAAACACACACACACACACACACACACACCTACTTTTCTTATAATGATGTATCAGCAAGTTAGCATGTCTTGTTTTTGTGATGGAGCGTATCAACTCCATGTGAAATTCTGTTTTCGCCTGTTTTCATCGACCGCCTTTTTTTTTCCCCCCAAAAAATCACTGGGTGTGTTTTATTTTTCTTTCAGGAAGTTGGCCCTGCAAAAAGTAAAAAAACAAAACAAAAGGAGTTCCAGACTTTTTCTTTACTAGACATGTGTAATACAGAAATAAAACCAGTGTTCTCGTATGTTCTGATAAAACGAGACAAACGCACACAAGCTGTCGGCATATGGTGAACCAGGAGGTGGACGGGGCTGTAAAACAAGCCTGTTTTCTTTGTCCTCCTACGCAGCACTTTGCACAGAGAGTCTATCAGATGGCGGCTCTTTATCAAGGTGTGGCTGACACAGGGTCCACACAAAGCTCTGTTCAACAGGAATATGGGAAGTCTGCTTCTAATAACCAGGACGTTGGAGCTGGACTCACATTATTACCCAACAGCTCTCAGTATCGCCGTATTGCAGTGTGTACAAAACACTGAACTGGTCAAACTGGGAGGTGATTGCTTGCTGAATTTTGGTTGAAAAACATGTTGAGTTTGACGTTAACAATGGTTTTGATGTCCAGTTAGAGGCCTTTTCTCTAATAAAAGCCCAGAATAGATTGATATTCAGCGTGTTAGTGTTCATTATTTATGTCACTGTCTTTCCAGGCTGGTCCCTCTCCATGAGCTGGCAGAAACGTGGGAAATCTCCAGAATGATAAAGAAGCTGCGTCTCCAAAAATACTGTACAGTAGTCCCTCGATTATCATCGCGGGGGTTACGTTCCAGACACCACCGTGATAGGTGAAAAACCGCAACGTAGGAACGCTATATTTATTATAGTATTTATATATATATATAGATATTAAGGCTTTATAAACCCTTCCCACACTCTTGCAATGTTCTAAACTCTTAAACCTACATAATTTTAACAACATACATATATGTACTGTACAGTACTGCAACATTTTACTTACCAGCTCTGCAGAACAGCAGCTCAGTTCCAGTTTTGCAGACCCTGCAGCGACGAAGCCCACCGCCCCGTCCAGGTTGATGTGCACGTGGATCATAGAGCTTCAGGATTATTTGCGACTTTCCTGCCAGTTCTGTGAGCTTAAATGATAGATCACTTCTGACTTTGCTTCGCAAAACGTGAAGTAGCAGCGTAAATTCTAGATAATCAGTTCCACTTAAGATGAAAAGCTGTGCAGCCTACAATGCAATAGTTTATTTTTTTATTTTTCGACTGCTCCCTTTTTCAAGGGTCTCTGCAGCAAGTGATCTTACAATTGTTTTTATGCTTGACGCCCTTCCAGAAGTAACCACCGAGCTACCACAGCCCACATGTGTGCAGCAGAGGGCTGCAATCTAAGGCGCTGGAGGAGCAGCTAGAGGGATGGCCTGGCTCAAGAGTCCACAGTGAGGCAAAGAAAGGTGGAATCAGGTGTTGGTTCCTTAACCTTTCCCACCTAAAATTTGTTATAACAGTCCAGGGATTCAAACCTGCAACCTCCCGATCACCAGCTTTCCTTCTCTAACCTCTGTGCTTTCACTCCCCCCTCTAAAATAAATGACTGTAAATTGTAGGAAAGCTGTGCTGCCTGAAAGATATTACGGTTAATGTGGGAAAATGTGTGCAGGTAAAGACGAAAAATAGTATAATGGTTTCATTAAACCATACTGGGTCCACCTGGGACTTCATCTGGGCTCGCTCGGATCAGGACTTTAGTCCCACATTTGGGGACGCCTTGTCTTTATGGTTCATGCATGTTGAAACAGTTATTTCAACACCAAACAGGTTTAAAAGCCGTTAAGTTACTGGAAAAATAAGGTCAACTTGTTAAGTTAAATATAGTTATGACAGAACGTGAACTAATCTCGACCTTTGCTTTGTGGAGTTGTTGTTTTTTTCCAGTGGTTTTTGTTTTAGTTGCGCTTTTTTTTTTTTTTTTTTTTAAAGGCACAATTTGTGATTTTGCCCTCACAGTTTGCAAACTTGTCAACCTTTTCTGTTGCACCCTAAATGTTTTCATTATAGGCCTATTTAAACATATAAAAGCATTAATAAATTCTCACAGTGACATCCAGGACAGCTCCATTCTTATTCACTCTAAATATGTTCAAGATACGTTTGTGTCAACGTGGATTCAAACCGGCTGGGTGTCTGCGTCACTCGTATTGGACGTATAATTATGTGGTTCTGGGCCTAAAAGGCGACCACTCCTTTCAATTATCATGCTGTTCGGAGGAAGAGAGGAGATTATGCATCATTTTCAACCGTAGCTGGGCCTGGGTGTTTCCTCCTGAGTCAAATCACTGAGACAGAAGGTAATTAATGGATTTGCCTTGCGAGCACACAAATGCTATGTTGCTCAACTGCATACCAGGATTTGGCACAAGAAGGAGATTAATGATAATGTCTATATAAGTTAAGCATGATCCGCCTTTATAAAACAACATTTATTTTGATTCTTTGCACACTTATCTACTTGTTCTCTTCTTTTGTTAATTTAAAAATGGCTAAATTTAAGCATATTTATTGTTTTTCATGAGGATATCTTAAAAATCTGCCATTACAGTCACATTGTACTGTCAGGATTAGCATATAATACCATGAGAAACTGGTAAATCCATTTTATTTGACACCCTCCTCTCATATTACCATCGTCCACACAACAAAAGGCTTACAGGCGGTAAATATTGAATGAAGCTAAACTTAGTAGTGAGGAAGATCCATAACCTTGAGTTGGTGGTTTGTGTTCTGTTGCTGTTGTCGTTAAATTCTATCTGCAAATGGCAACCGTTGCCAGGGGTCCCACGACCGAGTAACTGCAGATTATTAACATTGTGAGCTTTCTTACTTTAACTGTGGCAGCAGTGACAATGACTGGCTTTAGACGGCAAAACTTCACACAGAAAAAATCTGATTTCTTCCATGTAAAAGCTGTAAGTTTTTTTTTGTTTTAATCTTGTAGTTTGACAAGAGTGGTGGAATATTAGGCTTAAGTGTTTTTAGGAGTTTGAAAAATACATTTATTTTGAAATAACGCAACTTCTTTTTGCCCACAGCTGAACAACAAAGCTGGGGGTGATATCGTTTCTGTCTGTGTGCTTATCTCTCATGAACTTCAGAGCAAACTTTAATGAAACGTTCAGAAAGTAACCCCCGGAGGGTTGTCTTAACTGATTAACTTTTGAAATCAACCCAATTCAAGATGGCTGCCACAGCCAAATGAGCTTTATAAAGCCCCAACATGAAAGGCATGGGTAATATGAACTACTTATTATTTTAGAAAAAAAAAAACTGTCACCCAGGGGCTATTTTAGAATCTGACCTTTAGGGGTGCTCAGCTCTTGGCTTGAACAACGTGGTGGCCATTGGTGTCACTTGGGGCGTGGTCTGGGGGTCCTCCCCCAGAAAATTTTGAATAAAGTAGATGCCATTTCCTACATTCTGTTTTTTAACATGTTTTTAAACATCTACATTTACCTACGTATGTAAACACTTGATTCAATCACTATTTTAGAGCTCGGCACAACAAGAAGTAGCGCTAAACTAGCGGCGTGCAATACAGACGCGCTAGCTACGATGCTACAGATGTAGCGCTCCACTTTACATTACACAACCTAATAAACGCTTTAATCAGTTTAGTGTTAACTGATCATAACAAAGACTAAACTTGTGCAACCAGAATTTGCAACATATATCTACAATTAAAACACACAAAACAACGCACAACTAGCTTTAAGCATTAACCTTTAATGTAACCATTAATCATAATGTAAAATGTAGATTATGACAAAAATGGAGGATTTACCTGCAGTTGCCTTCGTACAGCTGAACATGTGGTACTTCCTGTTTATCACTGTTGTATTCAGCTGCTCATGAGATCGACTGCAGGGTTTTATCATCTTTTACATTTTTCCAGATTCAGTTTAGGTTTTGGAAATGGAATAAACTGTATTCACCCTCTAAAGCAGGACTGTTCAGCTAAACTGCTCAGGGGCCACAGTTACTGAGAGCCAGCAGCTCAGGGGCCGGACATCCAGCGAATAAAGTTATTATGTAAATAAACCAAGTATTAATCATCTGTTACTTTTAAATTTGTTTACTTTGTTGCATTGAATCATAAATGCTATAAACAAAACCCCAAACCCAAACCTATTTTTTTTTAAATTTACTTTATTTTTCAGGGGTGCTGAGTTAAAATTTAGAGGTGCTTGAGCACCCCCAAAAAGAGGCTAAAATCACCACTGCTGTTGCCTCTGCCCGTGCACCCTGGAACCACCTGCTGCATTTTCAACATCTGATCTTAGTTGGGCCTTAAAACAACGATGAAAGGTTGGGAGGATGGAGCATGCACCTGTTTCCTGTTTTAACCAAACTGGCTTCTTACAGTTTGAATTTTATTTCAGTGATGGAGTCCTTTTACGATACATGTTCTACTGTATCATTCTTACCTTCTGTGTTTGACCTGGAACTGCTCAAGGCTCCCTTGGAAAAAAAAAAGTGATCTCAGTGGGATTCATTTGATTAAATAAAGGTTTAATAAAATCTACAAAAAATAATAAATAAGTTTTGTATGCTCATCCTTCTGTAATAAGATGACCTTATATTCAAAGTCTGTCAACAGACAGGCTAAGAGTTTAACTGCTGTTAGGTTTTAGCAATCTGTACAGCTTAATTTGTGACATAAAAATCTAAATAAAATTATCATGTCATTAAATTCAGGTTGACATAAAAGTTAACGTCTTTGTGAAGTTCCAGACGTTGTCTGAAGACCTTAATACGATCTATTAATTTGATATATTTGAACAGCTGAACAGGGTTTAAGACTGTAAACTCTGCCCTCTCTTTACATTATTAGGCACTGCAAGTCAAACAGATGTTGGACAGCTGTGATCTGCAGCAGATAGAGGACTTGTCGTCTCACTTCTGGGCTGAGATCAGCAGCGACTCACAGGCACGAGAAATCGGACAGAGGAGGCAGCGAGAAAAGAAAAAGGAGGAAGCGGTGGTTCCCTGCACAAATGACAGACCAGCAGGAAGCCTGAGGCAGGAGGAGCCGGGAGCAGCACAGCCTTCATCACCTGACCGTGATGACATACAGGAAATGACATCAGAAGGTAGATCAGAGTCAGAGGGAGGAGGCATGACTCTCCACTGGAGGATGGGGTTTTCCCATTTGACTGTCAAGCATAAAAGACAAAGCATGTGTGTGTGTGTTAAACTTGTTTGAGATTCAGTTTAACCATAGAGCCATCATTAATATAAACTACAATAAAATCCACTGCATTGTATTGCTTTAAAATGAAAATGTATTGTAAACTGCATCAAAACAATGTGGACGTGCAGCATGTATTTTTATCAACTGCATGTTTGGTTCCTTTCTTTTTGCATATTTCAAAGAGTCAGGTCTGCGCATCCTCAAGTGTCGCCTCCACAAATCCAAACCAAGGGCGTCACTGGCGTTCGCTCACCTGGACAGAGATGGAGGCCGGCAGCTGAAGGAGCCTCCTGTCTTCTTTTTTGGAGGAGCCAACGGCGTTGAGATGTAAGTTCAACGATGTGAATAAAAAAAAAAGGTCACAGTAGAGGAAGCCCATTTCTGATTCGTTTGAATTTTCTTGAAGGACAACTTATCACCCGCTGCCTTTAATGCCAGTTTTAATCTAAGATCATGCAACACCGAGAAGGGTTGGTTTTAGTCGAACCTCGTGCATGTTATTCATGAGCTGCATTAGCGATCGGACAATGCATTTTGAATGACTCTCAGCCACCACCACGTCTGATTTTAGCCCAATATCTGTAAAACTGACTGAGCTAGAGCTATTTTGTGTTGATTTGCTGTGGTGGCCATTTAGAGTTGGGTCAACAAAAGTTAACTATTTCTAGGTAAAACATTTAAAGATTACTTCTTCAGGTTTTCATTAAAATCCATTTCGTGCTTTATAAGGTATTTTGCTAACAGACAGGGTTGATTCCAACAGTTAAGCAAAAAAAAAAATTGATCAATGTGTGATGCGTGAAGTATTTGGTGGTGATAACACTCAGCCACTACCACATAAGTTCAAGCTCAAGAGTCTTTATTATCCTCGAGGGGCAATTTGTTTCACAGTCTGCAGACACACACAACACATCCAGACAAGACAAAACCTTAAAATAACAGAAATCATCGGTGTTTGTTGAGAAGCCTGATCTCTACAGGGATGAATGAGTTTTTCAGTCTGTTCGTTCTACAACTGCGTCCAGATGGAAGCAACCTGAACTCACCATGGAGTGGATGATCAGGATCTGCCAGAATCAGTCTGGCCTTGTTCACTGACCTCACCTTGTGTAGGTGAGTGAGGTTCTATAGAGCTACGCCAGCAGTTTTGCTGCACATCCTAACCACCATGCCCGTCTGTTGGCTGCGGTGGCCATCTTGGATTGGGTTGACTCCAAAGGTTAATCAGTTGAGAGTTTAATTAAAATTCGTCTAATGGTTCATGAGATGTTTTGCACGATGGCTCAGTGGTTAGCACTGTTGTCTCACAGTAAAAAGGTCCTGGGTTCAATCCCCGGTTAAACGTGGGGTCTTTCTGTGTGGCGTTTGCATGTTCTTCTCGTGCTTGCATAGGTTTTCTCCGGGTACTCCGGTTTCCTCCCACACACCAAAAACCTGCATGTTAGGCTGCCTTCAGGCCCAGGCCTCCCTGGCAAAAGAGATCTGTGATCTCAGTGGGATTTGCCTGGTTAAATTAAGGTTAATAAATAAATTTGCTCAAATAAATGAACACACAGACAACATTATCACCCCTGCTTTTGAGTGATGAAGATCCTCTGTATTTCTCATGCAACATATTTTATTTAGGGCGATGTTGCCACTTTAAATAAAGCTAACTTTACATGACACCGTTGACCTCTGGCGTGCGGAATAAATGAACATCAGGTGTGGTTGGTTTACCTCAGAGTGAGCAGCTACTGTGAGAGCAGAGGATGGAAAAGAATTCACGACAAACACAGGGAGGACTTCAGACTCAAGTGGTGCGAGATCAAATCACCAGCCATCTATAGACACTTCAGAGAAGGTACCCCACAAAAAACACAATACTCTGTTACACCAAATCTGTACTTGAACAAGTTATACAACCTCCTTTAATTAAAAACCTACCAAAAATGAAAGACACATCTGTCAAAATGTGTTTATTTTACATTTTATTATTTGCTAAATCTGCGTTTACTGAGCACAAACTTAAAATGTGTCTTTTATTTCCAGGCCAGCAGTTATTGTACCAGATTCCCAACAACGACGTGCTCACCACGAAGATCGGCCTCCTCTGCAGCCTGCGGGCGTACGAGCGCATGAGCGGCACGGTCCGACACAGTCAAAGATTCAGGTGGGCTGCACTCAGACGCTTCCGTTTCTGCCTGTTCTGAAATGTATTTGTTCTTTAGAGTTGTTTAAATTATTTAAATATATTACAGATGTTTGCTGCTGTGCTAGAAATTCTGCAAACCGCACCCGTCTGGTACCACTAAGGTTTAACGGCGTCAAATCAGCATGAACTACCAAACGTTTAGATTGGAAATAAAGAGTTTTACAACCAGATTTTAAAAATATTATTGCATAAAATGTTTAATAAATACAGTATTATTAATCTGCTGAAGAAAAATCTTATAGCTCATATGCATTTTAGTGTGAAAAATCAGATAACCTTAATCGTTTTTTTTTTAATTCAGAAAATGTCTTGGCGTTAGATAAATATATAAATAATGTCCTTGTGTCAACGCTGAATACAAAACTTTGTGCAATAGTGTGTATTTGTACATGTAAAATTGTCAACGTTTAAAGTTATGTACCGTACTTTCCGCCATACAAGTCACATCAGTTCAAATATGTCTAATACTTTGGAAATAAACATAAATAAGCCGCTTCGCCGTGTAAGTCTCATCTATTATACGTCACCGCTGACCACCCGGAAACGTGGGCCGGTGGTGTGCCAAAAATCAATTGACTGCCAAATGGCAGCCACGGGAGCATGCACGGGAGGACTTTGAGAAGAATTTAACAAGATTAACACTTAAAAACAATTGTTTGTTTGCTCAGAATTATAGCAAAGGTGTGTCTCAGGTTAACTTTTCCTTAATAAATGCACTTTAATGGTCAAATCAGCTGCATTTGGCCTGGACAGCGACGTTTGTTTCAGGAGTTCTGGAACCAGACGAAGGAAGGTGTCTTAGTATGGCAAGCCAAGTCTCTCATTAATAGCCACTTTTATCTATTAATGAGACACTTGGCTTGCCATATGACTTGAATGCCCTCTAGCAGCTGAAAATGGCAGTTTTCAATATTTTCCATGTCAGAATGAATGAAATCATCAGATCTCAGACAAAAATTGGATTATAAATATGAGGAAATAAACGTGTATTAGTTGCTTTGGTGTCTAAGTTGTAGGACTTGCAAATTTATGCAAAAAGGTGCGACTTATATGGCGAAAAATACGGTAATTAGCACCACTGTCAATTCACAATAAAAACAAGCAGATTCATAACTTTATTGAAACCACATCTCCAAAGATGTTCAAATGTAAATAAAATAAAAAACGTGCAGCTTTTCATGCCAGAGTTTCGATCTGAGAAATGACCGAGTTATATTTGTTTTGAGCAACCCGGTAATAAATTGAGTGAGATCTTAACACGGGCCTAAATGTTTAAAATGACTTACGGCTACTATACCGCTTCAAACTTTAGCTGAGTATCTCTAATTCTGATTAATTTAAAGCTTGCGTTTGTTAAGATGGTGTAGAGGCAGGGCAGCCGGCTTGGGACCCGAGAGTCCCAGGTTCGATCCCCAGTCACTGCACATCACGTGGCGTCTCTGGGCAGCACGTCTAATCCCCAAAATGTCCCCCGGGCGCTTTCAATAGCTGCCCACTGCACCACCTGGTGGTGGATGGGTTAAATGCAGAGACTAATTTCGCCATTGTATGGAAACATACAGTGCTGACATTGTGATGACATTATTATTATTATTATTATTAATGTGGAGTAGTTTTGATGGACATCTTGAATCAGGTTGACTTCAAAAGTTGATAATTTGTAAACGTACATCAAGTGATTACTGTCTGCAAGTTTCTTTCAGTTCCATCCTGTGGTTTATGAAATATTTTACTAACAGACACAGATAATGCCAACGTTTTTAGCAAAGATGTAACGCAATGTGTCTTCCTCATATTATGCGTTTGGAATGACTCTGAATTACTACCACACCTAACTTTAGCTCGACAGCTGCAAAACTAGAAGGGTTATCGCCATTTTTATGTTTCTTAAGGTCACTTGGCTGCGGCGGCCATCTTGAATCAGGTTGACTTCAAACGTTAATCAGTTGTAGCTATATCAAATGATTACTTTGAGTTTTATTCAATGATGTTCGCTGGTTCAAGAGATAATTTGATAAACAAACACACTCACGGAGGTGAAAACATCACCCATGTTATTTACACAAGACCCTTTTGGCAACACTTTTGTGATCTTAGTCCAAGTTTATTATAAGATACTCAAGGAAATCGAAGATTTTTAAATATTTTCTTTGTAAACTGTGCTCCGCAGGAGGCTGAAAATTAAGGACTTTATTCCGACGACCTTCCGAATGGACACGAGGCAAGAGAGGAATACCTTCTTTGCCCTTTTCACGCAGCAGGAGGGTAAACGGCCAAACACATCCTGCCGGTCACACACAGGTACTTTAACGCAGAGGAGACACAGCACCGGTCCAACTGGATTTATCGTACGTTCCACCGTGTGGGTTCTGTTAAAACGATTAATCAAACCCGTCGTGAATCCAGCTTTGAAAAGAAGTTTGTACTCGATGGCGTTGGGTTGCCTTGGTGAGTGTTTGATGAAGAGGTTGAGAACGTTGGAAAATATTCACCTCCCATAAGGCTCTGATAAAATCACAGGGGAAGCATGCTGTTGCCATGGAGACAGGTCAGCAGAGGGCAGGCCTGAGACGCAAACAAGGAGCAACAAGGAGAAGCAGCGCCGAACGAATGAAACGGAGTCATTTTCAAACTTTAAAGAATAACTTTACAAAAGGTGACGTGAAGTGATAAGTGAGCAGTGAAATCTGTAGTGGATGGTTTTTGTCGACACGTCGTGATGAGCGTACGGGTTCGACAAACACCGTTATCGTTAAGTAAACGTGGCCCGTTCAGATCTCTGGGTGGTGGACGAACTCATGCAGGCGACAAAAGAAAAGGAAAAATCATGATCACATGATACGATCTCTTTGCATTGGGAGATAAATAGAGTTCAAGTAGATTAATCACATTATTAAATGTATGAAATCAATGCAGATTCACTCAAGTAGCTGAACAAAAGTATAAACTCCCCAAATCACCCAAATGTAAGAAGCATTCTAAAATCTGATTTATTTTATCACCTGTCGCCAAAACACAAAGGCAGACAATAACATGTTTCAGTGTCTGTTAGCAAAATATCTCATCAGCTACTAGGAGAAAATAGTCACCGGATGTAGAAATGACTAGCTTTTTTTGATTTATAGCCAGCTGGCCTTAAGAAACACAAACGACCTTTTGGTATTGTTTCCAGGTGAGAGCGAGAGTCGCATGTGGATCTGTAAGCCCACGGGTCAGAACCAAGGAAAAGGGATCCTCCTTCTGGAGAGCCCCGAGGACGTGGAGGCCTTCAGGCTGAAGCTGAAGCACATGGAGGACCACAAGGGCGCATGTCACCTCCACAACCAGCCGTACATCGCTCAGCAGTGGGTTCAGTTTACTTACCGTTTTTTTTTATGCATGTTTTAAATGAGCACAAATGCAACTAAAGAAATAGAATAATATATATATTTGGGTACCACTTTACAATAAGACTCCACTTATAGATGGCTAATAAATAATTTATAGTTACGCTATTAATTCCTAAATACTTTATAAATCATTAATAATTGTTTATTATGCATTAATTAAGAGTGAATTAATTTACATTATTGTAAATGTTAGAAAATAAACAAATAGTCCTCTTAGAAAAGACTCAGTAGATGTGTGAATGCTGGGTCAGCATTCAAACTGTTTCCTGTTTTAGGTTTTTACAAACATTTTTCAGCTACTTCAGCAAACGTTCAGCTATTTCATAAACAGCCACAACCTTGTTTTTTTTTTTTTAAACCTTTTAAATTAAATTTACTTTTTCCACATAGAAATGCTTTGAGATCTCTCCAGATCCTAAAATCTTAGATCTTCATCCAACTTGATAATTTTTACCTTTTAGCAATGTTTAGCTTTTAACTACTGTTTTTGGTATTTTTGCCTTCTATCTTCAGTTTTTCCTTTTTTAGCCACTTTTCTGCTGGTTATAGTTATCAGTAATTTTTGTTTGATTTAGTTTTTGCTCATTTTAGCTTTTGTTTTATTGTTAATGTTCATTCTGATCTTTTTAACATTCAGTTTTGCTTCGTTAACGGTTTTCAGCTTTCATTCGGTTCTCAATGTTTGCGTTGCATTTCCACAGAAAACACAAAATATTCTTGTTCCTTTTTTTAGCATGTTCAAATATTTTCCTCACAGTTACATCCAGAATCCACTGCTCATTGACAGCAGGAAGTTCGACGTGCGCTCTTACCTGCTCATCGCCTGCACGGCGCCTTACATGGTTTTCTTTCGTCACGGATACGTGCGACTCTCCTGTAATATTTATGATCCAAAGTCCAAAAACCTCTCCACTCACCTCACCAACCAGGTAAACACAAACACTAACTTATCAGATTTAGCAGCATTTTAATCACCGTTTAAAGAGAATAGACATTAGCTGCTATGACTTTTAGTTGTTTTTTAATACCTTTCATAATATTTAACTCCACAAATTCACTGAAAGCCTCTTTTTAAAATTATTTAAAAATATAATTATTTAAAAAATCGGCCTCAGCATAACTGCTCAACTTCTGTCTTTTTATGCTACTTTTAGCTTTAAGCTACTATTCTGCTCATGTAACAAAAATTTGGCTAAAACCTAAACTCAGCCAAAAGCTAGCTACAAACTAAATGTAACAAATATTTGGTAAAAGCTAAAAGATAGAAAAGGCTAGCTAGATGCAGTACGATGCAGGTAAGATGCAGATGCAGGTAAGGTAAAAGCTAAATTTAGCTAAAGGCTTGCTAGAAGCAAAGGTAGCAAAAAGTAGCTAATAGAAAAAAGCGGCAATTGGCTAACTAAATGCAAAAAGTAGCAAAAGGCCAGGTAATGGTAGCAAAAGGCAAGCTAAAATTTAAGAGCAGCAAAATGCTAACTAAAATCTAATAGTATCAAACAGCCTAATTAAAGCTAAACATCTCAAAATTCTAGCTAAAGGTATCAAAGGCCTGACTAAAAAAAATAAAAATAAAAAAATAAAAAGCCGCAGAATGCTAGCTCAAAACTAAAACTATCAAAATAATAAAACTTTTAATCTACTTTAAGTTTTTAGTGATCCTTTTCTAACTTGACTTTATCCGTGCGTTTGCTACATTTAGCTATAGCATTTTGAAACTTTTAGCTTTTGCTGCTTTTTACTCTTCAGATAGATTTAGTTTTAACTAGTCCTCCATTTTTTTTTTTTAGCTTTTAGCTGAAGTTTTGCTCTTTTTAACAAAAAACGTTTAGTGTTCCCCTTTTTAGCTTCAACAGCTTAATTTCCAGGACATTACAGACGAATCATTACACACAGAAAATGTGTTTCTCTAGTTTTAGCTTTTAAAAAAAAATAAAAAATTTACTCAAATATTTCTTAAAATCGAATGATGAACTGAGAAAAAACAGGGAGCAGGTTTTATTATTTTGTTTAAAACCTGAAAACTGGCCACTGCTGCAGGATTTTATTGGGTAAAAATGCACAAATTAACCGACGTTACTGACCTCTGTCACTGTTCATGACAAATCATGTAATAATCTTTATTATGTGAATATTGTTGCTGTAAATTACAGATGAATGTTTATTTGGACAATAAAATTAATTTGGTTTTATAGCAAAGATGCTCATTCAAGGAATATCTCCATTTTATTAAAAATTCAAGATCAACTTTTAACCTTCAAAAACAGAGTTACTCAAAACAGCTGAAATAACAAACGAATGCTCTCAGCCTCACTTTCATAAAATTAAAAAAGGATTTGAGCATCAGGGACAGTGCTGTCTTTCTGTGTCTCTCATGTGTCTCTGCTCCCCCTACTGTCCCCCTCCAGTACCTCCAGAAGAAGAACCCTCTCTACAGCCAGCTGAAGGAGGACACAGTGTGGTCCATGGAGAACTTCAACGCCTACGTCAACGACAGGTTCCAGGTTGCCAGGGGTCTGCCCAGGGACTGGGTGCTTGGAGCCTTCGCGGTGAGGACTGGGGCGTGTTGCAGCTCTCAGGGACCAATTAACTGGTATAGAAACGGTTGTGACTGGTTTTACACAAGCTCATTCCTGTCTGAGGGTCTCATCTTATGGCTAAAATAAAATGTTAAACATTGTTTTTATTTCTTTACTATGGCATGTAAATGCATCACAATGGAGGACAAACAACAAACTGTAATCAAATTATTTCTAAATGGCTGCGAGTAACAAAGTTCCCACAAATCTAACTTGAGTTGTCTGTGTGCACGCATCACAGGTTTTCACTTTAAATGATAAATTTATTTGCTATTTGTAGATTTAAGAGGCCTAATAAAATAACAAAAAACATTCTTCAAAAGAAAGACCTTAAAAAAAAGCCAGAAGAAGTGCTGAAAACACCCGTAGTTCATAGAATTATAATATATTATGTAATATATAGATAATAAATTAATCACATTAAATTATCTCAAAGCCACATCACGAGTAAACCAACTGAAACAAATTAATCAGAAATTAATTAGTTTGATATTTTGTTGAAACGTGTTGAATTGAGTTGACTCCAAATGTTCATCAGATGGAGATTTAATTCAGTGATTTATTTCTGAGCGTTTCATCAAAACCCATCCACTGGTTGATGAGATATTTTGCTAACAGAGACTAATAGACAGACAGGGAAAAGTGAGAGTGCCCGCCTTTCCTCTTTCGGCTTCATGTGATCGAAACACAACCTGCCTCTTTGTTCGTCACTTCAGTCTTGATGTCACAGACGTTTCTTCAAAACTCCCACGGATTCTATAACTTGTTAAAATAATATTGATTATTTCAGCTCACGTGTCTGTCTGAATGCTGCAGGACGATGAACTGCCTGACTGACACAGTTTTCTGTCCATGCATCAGAAGCGCATGCAGCAGATCATGACCCAGTGCTTCTTCTCAGTCAAGTCCAAGTTGAACTGCCGTCTGGGACTCTTTGACCTGATTGGCTGTGACTTCTTGGTGGACGAGGATTTCAAGGTCTGTTTCTGATCAGCATTCACACGTTTCATGTGTTTTCCTATATATATATATATATATATATATATATATATATATATAT
>NC_056508.1:39999639-40005880 GCF_014905685.2 Nematolebias whitei | reverse complement strand
CCGGTGCCCATGTCTGGCAATCACTGTGCGAGGGGCGGGGTACACCCTGGCCGGGTCGCTAGTCCATCACAGGATATATATATATATATGTACATTTTCCCGTTTCATTCTTTGCATTCTAACTGTATAATTGTGCTATTTTAGCTACTTGTTCATTATAATGCAACTCATTCAGGAGAAAGGTATGACTGTTGGTTTTTGTGCTTTTAGCATTTAGCTACTTATTTGCCTCTTTTTTTCTTTCAGCTACTTTTTTTGCTGCCTTTGCTTCTAGTAAGCCTCTGGCTGCATTTAGCTTTTAGCCAATTTTTGTTACATTTAGTTTATAGGTAACCTTTGGCTGCATTTAGTTTTTAGCAAATTTGGTTACTTTTAGTTTATAGCTAGCCTTTGACTGCATTTAGCTTTTTAACCAAATTGTTGTTACATTTAGTTATAAACCAAATGTAACAGAATTTGGCTAAAAGATAAATAAAGCTTGTCACATTTAGTTTATAGATTGCTTTTGGCTGCATTTAGCTTTTAGCCAATTTTGGTTACATTTACATTTCTTTATTTGGTTACATTTGAACTTGTCTTAAGCGCAGAGGTGACAGGGCCTTCTCTGTAGCAGGACCAAGACTTTGGAATGAGTTACCTCTGCTTGTCAGACTGGCCCCCCTCCCTCTCGGTTTTTAAATCCCGTTTAAAAACTCACTACCATTCAGTAGCTTTCAACACCAGATGATCTGTGTTTTGAACCTGTACGGTCCACACTGGTTTGTTGTCATATTTATTATCTGCATCGTTTTTATGTCCATGTTTTTGATTTACTTCATTTTGTATATTTATTCGTGTGTTGTCTATTGTTTTGTTTGTACAGCACTTTGGTTGGCTTTGTAGCTGTTTAAAGTGCTCTATAAATAAAATGGTATGGTATGGTTTTTAGCTTATAGCTAGCCATTGGCTGCATTTAGCTTTTAACAATTTTTTGTCACATTTAGCTTATAGCTAGCCTTTGGCTGCATTTAACTTTTAGCCAATTTTTGTTACATTTAGCTTATAGCTAGCCTTTGGCTGCATTTAACTTTTAGCCTATTTTTGTTACATTTAACTTATAGCTAGCCTTTGGCTGCATTTAGCTTTTAGCCATTTTTTGTTACATTTAGCTTATAGCTAGCCTTTGGCTGCATTTAGCTTTTAGCTGTGTGCTTCTTATAGCTTGTATGCTATGTTCTGCTTCTTTTAAGCTACATATCAGTTTAAGCTCCTTCTTCAACACATTGCAGATCACTCAGTGTTGAGAACGTTTTTGTTTTTAATGAACCCGCAGCTAAAGTTTGCGATGTGCGTACTGAGCGTTGCTGTGAGTCAGGCTGATGTGGTCTCTGTAGGTGTGGCTGCTGGAGATGAACTGTAATCCGGCTCTGCACACAAACTGTGAGGTGCTGAAGGACGTCATACCCAGCACGGTCGTAGAGACTCTGGGTAAGTTCAGACCTCAAATCATAATAATTTTACACGTTCTGCAGATCATAAACCTAAATGAGCTTTTGTTTGCATCAAATTGGTGTCTCTGAACCAAAGATACTCATATTCCTCCACAGTTTGTATCAATATTACTATTACTGTACTTCACTGTTACTTAACTCGCTTCAAAGTGTTAAACCACCAGAGCTTCCTGTTTCTTTTCAGTGAGAATGATTAAATACCTTTATGTAACTGCAGTACTTTTTTTTCTTCACTTTTATGTTTTATGCTCTTATATAATTTAATTCTACCATGTTTCAAATATAAATATTTACTTTTTGAATCAGAGCCATTTGTTGAACATGGTTCTTTACTGGCTCCAGTTGTCAGTTCAGATGAAATCAGTCAGTCCAACCTTTTAGTCTCAAGTTTCAGACAAATAATTTCCCCCACAGAAAACATTTTACTTGACTTTATTTGATACAGATACCTGGATAATAACAAGCTTAAAGATTACACAGAAAGTAAAAAAAGAGGAAGTAGATTTCTATTTTAGTCTTTTTTTTTTTTTTTGGTCTGTTGTTTTTATTAAGTGAATATGATTCAAAAACTAACTTTGAAGCTTTTACTTTTGTAGGTTTAATTCTTCTGTTAGTTTAAAAAAAAACTTCAACCTTCATATTTAAGCTTATTTTAAAGGGATTTTTTTGTGCAGTGAATTTTTTTTTTTAATTTTGCACTTTTAGTATGAGTAAAAATACTTCTTTATATTTGCTTTTTTCTAGATTTAACTCTAGAGATCTTCAACAAGCGTCGTCTCAAGCAGAAAATCTTTCCTCTGGTTAGTCAGAGGGACTTTGTGCTGCTGTACAACGGAGTTTTAGCTGCTGGTTCTGCTTCGGCTGCTGACAGGTGTCGCTTAACTAATAAGCGGCGTCCGAGCATTACCAGGAGGAGTTACAACACGAGGAACAAGTCTGACTCAAAGGGCAGGAGCGCTGCTGTGGCGAGGCCTGGTAATCCTGGGACTGTTGCAGCTGGAGGAAGGGATTGTCCAAAAAAGCTCCACCGCTTCCACAAACAAGTGGCCTCATCATCCAAACACAGTCTCAGCAGGTGGAGGTCCACAGCAGCTTCTTTCCTGTCAGGAGCAAAAACACACGAGCTGAGCTCAAGTTAAAATGAAAAATAAACTTTTCGTATTCAGCAGAAGACAACCTGCAGCTCGTTCGTAGCGCTCCTTTTGAAGGTGCAGTGCACAAAATGCACACGATGAGAGGGAATATAAATTAACTAGAAAGTTCCTGGAGGAACTTTGACGAGGACTGCCACTCTGCTGACAATTCAAAGTTTTGATTTTGGCAGTAATATGTGTTGGGGTTCACTCTCAGCTACCACTATACCAAAATTTAGCTCAATATGGCAACAAAAAATCAATTAGTTATAGTCATTATTTATTTTAAGCTATGGTGGCCATCTTGGATTTTTGATTTGGATTCAGTAAGTGATTGGGAACGGTCTCAGCTATAACTTCACCAAAGTTCAGCTCCGTTTGTGTAAAAACAGCTGAGTTAAAGCCATTTAAATGTAGCTTTGGTGGCCATGTTGGATTTTTTAAAATTTGAATTCAATATTTAATGAGCGTTGCACTCAAGGTTCTTTATTGTCATTCGCATCACATGTGGTACATGAGGTGGAATGAATTTGTGTACTCAAGGTCCCAGTTACACCCAAAAATAGTAAAAATATAAACTATATAAAAAAGAAAACAATATACAAGGATCTAAGACATACATTAAACAATAATAATATAATACAGCGTATTAAACAGCAGCCTGAACATGAGTTTGTTGTGAGCAGATGGGTGTGAATACAGCAGCTTAACGTTATTGTTAAACTTAACTTCAGTTCATGCAAAAGTTTTAAACTAAGATCATCTCATGTCGAGAGATGACGTCGCTTGAGTCAAACCTTAAACCAACACTAAACAATCTCATGTGATACTGGTAGACGTCACACTCAAACTATGTATTGTGGATGACTCTCAACTACTACCACTGTCTGTAAGACTGACTGCAATAAAGACATTTGCTGTGTTTTATGAGGTCCGTTTCTTGTGACAGACATCTTAAACTGAGAAGACTCCAAAGTTATCCAGGTGTAGCTGTACATCAAATGATCTTTGTCTTAAAGTTTCATTAAAAACTGTGCAGTGGTTCATGAGATATGTTGTTAACAGACAGAGTTGACTTGAAAATGTAAGAAATGTACTAACAATCCAGAGAAAAAGCATTTTCTGCAAAAATTCAGCATGAATGCTTATTGCTGAAGAACTTGCTGAAAAACAGCTGAAATTAGCTAAAAACATGCTGAAATGTAGCTGATATAGAAGAACAAGCCTAAGTTAGCAGAAGAAAGCATAAAGAACACATATTTGCTGAATTACTTTTAAATAAGCAGAAATGTACAAAAAGTTAGGAAATTAACTAAAAAAAAGCTGAAATTCAAAAAAATATTGCTGAAAGTAGTTGAAAAGGCAAAAATAAGCTGAAACTACAGGAAGGAAGTAGATAGAGCTAAAATTAGCTTAAAAATGTGGAATTAGCTGAACAGGCCCGAACTAGCATAAAAACAGCTAAATAGTAGCTGAAATAGCAGAAAATGATGGAACTAGGTGAACATGCTGAAAGGAGCATAACAAGCTAAACTTATCATAAAGAAGTTAATTAAGCTGAAAGTGGCAAAAATTACAATGAAAAACTTGAAAGTATCTGAAAACATCAAAAAATTAGCAAAACATGCTAAACAAAAGTTGCTGAAAAGGTAGAACAAGCTTAAATTAGCTGAAGAAAGCAGAAAGAACATATTTGCTGAAAGAAGCAGAAGTGAGCACAAAAAGTGGAAATAATCTGAAAAAAGCTGAAATTAGCAAAAAAAAAAAAAAAAAGCGAAAAGTAGCTAAAAAGGGGGAAAGATGCTCAAATTACCAGAAGGAAGTGTAAAGATCACAATTTTGCTGAATTAGGCTGAAAAAAAGTTGAAACCAGTGCAAAGAATGTGGAAATAGCTGAAAGAGCTAAACTTTGCACAAAACAGCTACATTTTAGCTGAAATAGTAAAAAAAAAAAAAAAAAAGCTGACATTTGCAGAAATAAGCTGAAAGGAGCAGAAAGAGGTGGAGTTAGCAGAAAGAAGTTAGAAGTAGCACAAAAATGTTGTAGTTAGCAGAAAGAATATGAAAAGGGCAATAAAAAAAAAACAGCTGAAAGTAGCTGAAAATAAGTTTAAATTTGCACAAAGAAGCTGAAGCAGAACAAAATGTGAACGGAGCAGTAAAAGGTTGTAAACAGATCTAAAGATTTGACGGATGTAAAATGAGCTCAATTTTTTTTTCTATGAGGAAAAAAATGGCAGAAAAGGCTAAATATTTCAAAAAGCTAAAGTTGCACCAATACCAAAATTAGGATTGTCCTGAAAGAGCTGAACGTTTTGATTTATGATTTGTTGAAACAGCTTAAAAACTGTGGGATGAGAATAGCGGTGACAAATGTACGAAAGAAAAATGAATCACAAGAATGTGAATGCTTCATAAACATTCACACTATTATTAGAGTTGAGAATGTGATGGGGATGACTCGGCTCTTCAAATTCCTGGAGTGATGGGGTGACCTTTTTTTACAAACACATTTGTCAGTTCACCGTACGTCGTCGTGGACACTCCCCTCCCATCTGAGCAGGACACAGTCTCCTGTCCACAGCTTGTTTTGACTGCAGCTCTTCACCTCTCTGTGTCACAACTCATAATTATCTTACCTGCCTCTGCACACGTTCAGGCTGGGAGGAGGCGTGGCCTCTGGTTTCCTAACAGGAAGCTTGCTTCATCCACCTGCCGTGTGTTATCAACAGCAGGACGTGTCATGTGGTTTGTGCTTTTCATTTGGTCAACTTGTTTCTCAGCAACGTCACAAACAACTTGTGTTCGTCGGTGCGACGTGTCGTCAGGCTCCCAGCAGGCGAACGCAGAGGACAATGAGCAAAGTGAGGAAGCGGCTCAGTCCTCCGCAGACTGACAGGAAGGAACAACCACTGCTCACCAACTTTTAGTTTCAGCATCTCTTCAAGACCTGCAACTTTTGCTTTTGTTCTCGGGACTTAGAGGAAACATAAACTTCATACTGGCAAAAAAAAAAAGAGGGAACTGGCGCTTGACTCCCTCTCTCTCGCTGTTCTTCACAATATCCTCTTAACCCCCCCCCCCCCCCCGCACACACACATTTTCCCGTTATCTCTCGGGTTTTAATGTGGCACACACTGTTTGGATGACCGCCTCAGCAGATGGTGCTCAGTGTCTGAGTCTGGACGCACTGTTTGTTGGTGATGGGATGCTGCAGCGTGACCCAGAGGCACATCGGAGTGGACGAAGTGGGCCCGGATGAGATCGAACTCCTGGAACTGTCTGGAGACACTTTAGGGTAAGTCACTAAATAAATTCATTTTTAAAACACTAGATTCATCATGCGATCGAGCTTGGCAAGATCAAGAGTTTAAACGTGTGCGCTTTTTGTAAGTTTTGTTACAGGAAGCGGCTTTTAAAAAGAGCACATCTGTGGTTTAATGCTGCGTTTTATGTCATGTGAGGTGAAAAAACAGGAAAACCAAGTCACACGATTTGCAGGATGTACCTAAATAATGAGCGACAGGATGTTTCCAGACAGAAAAAGCTTCAATGTTCTGTGGAAAAAAAACAGCTACACAACAACAGCTACACAACAGCAGCTACACAACAACAGCT
>NC_056508.1:39998795-39999629 GCF_014905685.2 Nematolebias whitei | reverse complement strand
ACAGCTACACAACAGCAGCTACACAACAGCAGCTACACAACAACAGCAGATCATATGAGTTCAGACCATCTGCACCTTGAAGACTACAAGACTCCTCAACACAAACCTGGGACGTTAGTGATGCAACACTGATACGATTACTAGATTAATAGGAGACGAGAGCGTGGAGGGGTTTAATACAAAGAGGGGGTGGGGGGATTAGTAGGAGGCTAATCACAAACTGACCCCCCCAGTCCCTTTGTGCTGTTTCATGATTACTGCTTATTGTCTTCTCACGATGCACAGTCTGACGTGCAACATGTGGCTGATGTGAGTAAACAGACAGATGTGGAATAAATGTTTCCTTTCAAGCAGCAGCTGGTTTTCACTGTCCGTGCAGACAGAAACATTAATTTGTTCATTCATCACTTTAGTTAGGGAGAGGGGCTTTAATATAAATAAAAAAAAACCAGTGCTTCACATTTTCATGAAGAAAAAAGAAGAATCTTTGAATCTCAAAGAACTTAAAACACAAAAAACAAGGACGACAGAAAACAGAGACTTAGGATTAGAGATGCAAATGTGATGACTCTGAGGAATGTTTTCAGTGCTGCTTGGACCATCCGTCCATCCATCCATCCATCCATCCAGCCATCCATCCAGCCATCCATCCATCCATCCAGCCATCCATCCATCCATCCATCCATCCATCCAGCCAGCCAGCCAGCCATCCATCCAGCCATCCATCCATCCATCCAGCCATCCATCCATCCATCCATCCATCCATCCAGCCAGCCAGCCAGCCATCCATCCAGCCATCCATCCATCCATCCAGCCATCCATCCATCCATCCAT
>NC_056508.1:39992018-39998695 GCF_014905685.2 Nematolebias whitei | reverse complement strand
CCATCCATCCATCCATCCATCCATCCAGCCATCCATCCATCCAGCCATCCATCCATCCATCCAGCCATCCATCCATCCATCCATCCATCCATCCATCCAGCCATCCATCCATCCATCCATTATCTTTACCCGCTTCTTCCTTTTCGAGTTTTAGGGGGTCCATCCAGCAGTCACTGTGCGAGAGGTGGAGGACACCCTGGACTGGTTTCCAGTCCATCACAGGGACACAGAGTCAAACGTGACAAACAACCATTCACTCTCTCACTCACACCTAGAGACAATTTAGAGTTACCAGTCAATCTAACATGCATGTTTTTGGTCTGTGGGAGGAAACTGGAGCACACGGAGAAAACACACATGCACGGAGAGAACATGCAAACTCCATCCAGAAAGACCCCGGTCAGGATTTGAACCAGCAACTTGCACACTGAGAGGCAGCAGCTCTGCCAACTGTGCCACCATGCCGCCCCAGACCAGTTAATTTGGATTTGAAAGAAACCGAGAGGCTACTGTGTCCTGACGCATGCTCAATAATCCAGGTAGAAAAATCTAATAAAGTTAAGTCAGGTCCTCTGGACGGATTAAAAAAGAAAAAAAATGTTGAAACTTTTTGTCAGTCTGATGAGCTACATCAGACTCAGTCTTATAAATAGCACCTAGCACAGTGGGTCAACCAGTTTGCTGTGACAGCCAGAACTAGCTGTTAACATGCTAAAGGAGGACCATCAGTCTAACGACCGATCGTTAGTGCCCTGATGGCCGCGTGCTATTATATGAGAGGTTCCTGCATAAACTTTAATTTGTAACAGCTACAACTGAACGTAACCTTCTCCCAAAGTTTCTCTGAAGGAGTCGAGAATAAATCCAGTCCACATAAACTTGCCAAAATAAAACCGTTTGGGTCAAGTACGGACTCCAGATTTTTATTTTTTTTACATTCAAATAGGATTTTTGGAAAGGCATCAGGTCATAAATTCTTCTTTTTGAAAAATAAAACTTTAACATGACAGCATCAGCTGAATGTTTAAAGTTCTGTGTTTTACTCGTGTTAGAGTAAATGAATGTGAAAATTTGTCTAAATGAAAATGTGCTAAAGGGAACTCATATTTAGTGATAAAGAAACAAAAGTTCAGCTTCTTCCACTCATCAAGTCACACTTCTCTTTTGGACCTGCCCAGGTGTTTTAAATTTATTTATAATTTTTCTAAATTTATTTAACCACAAAACTGCTCGAAAAAGTGGGTAAGGATTTTGTTTTTCATTTTCAAATTCTTGCTGTCGACAGATTAGACATCGCTGCAGCTGATGTTTGTCAGGACTGGTTCAGGGGCGTCTGCGTACGCTCGTTTATTCCCAAATTTACACTTTGAAAGAGGTGGGCGTGAAACATCAGATCAACTTCATTTATATAAAGCAAATAAAACAACCAGAAACCAACAGAAAACTTAAAACAAAGCAAATAAACTACATCAAAACTTATGAAGTCAACTAAAAGTAATAAAAAATAAAAAAAAATTAAAAACACTGTTGTTCCTTGTAGGAGTACATACCCGCCACCAGTCTCAAAGATCACACATGATCTGTCGACAGAGTATGTGTTGGGAATGACTCTCAGCTACTACCAAACCAACTTTTAGCTCAATATCTAAAGTTGATTAGATGTGGCGGCCATCTTGGCTCCAAATAATCCAAAATAATCACTGGATTTACAGCTACAGCTTAAAGATGTAAATCCAATGTTTATAAGAGTTTAATTAAAATCTGCCCACTGGTTCATGAGAAATGTTGCCAACAGACAGATTATCATGGTCGGTTATCATATGACAAGTATGACTCTCAGCTACTACCACACAAACTTGTAGTTCAATATCTGTAAGACCGACTGAGTCGTGGTCGTCGTTGTCTTTGCAAAAGCTGTGGCAGACGGCGTTCGTTTGACTCTTTTCGAGGAGGCTGGAGAAAATAAAAGCTCCAAATGTTGAATTAGATGATGGGATGATAAGACGATGTGTTTCTTATTCTATGGGTTGTTTAATGAAATGCACATTAATCTCATCAATGTTTAGAGGAGAAGGCTGCAAACCGTTGCAGTGATGTGTCAGCAGGTGGTCCCTCTTGACCTTCATAATCTGATTATGTTTGTCTGTTGTCAGGAGGAAGGCAGACACATCATTTATTTCACGTTCTAATTCTCAACTTATCTTCCAATTAGAGGAATTGCATTTCCTGTGAAAATGCAGTGTAAATTACTGCTGAAGAAAATGCTGATTAACAGCTGAAATTAGCTAAGAACATGCTGAGTTTTAGCTGAAATGAAAGAACAAGCCTTAATTAGCTGAAGAAAGAACACATATTTGGTGAAATAGGTATAAATTAGCAGAAATGAGCACCAAAATTAGTAAATAAGCTAAAAAAAATAAAATAAAATTAGCAAAAATTTGCTGAAAAGTAGCTGAAAAGACAGAATGAAGCTTAAACTACCAGAAGGTAATGCAAAGAGCCGAAATGAACTAAAAAATATATGGAATCATCTAAAAAAGCTAAAATAGCAGAAAAGGCTGAAATTGCAGAAATAAGCTGAAAGGAGTATAACAAGCTGAAATTAGCAGTTCGAAGAAGCACAAACATGTTTTAGTTAGCAGAACAAATTTGAAAGGAGCACAAAACAGCTGAAAAAACTGCAGACATGAGGTAAAAGTAGCTAAAAAAAGTTTAAATTTGCACAAGTTAGCTGAAAGAAGCTGAAGCAGAACAAAAAGTGAAAGGAGCAGTAAAAGGTTGTAAACACATCTAAAGATTAAAAGGATGTAAAATGACCTCAATTAATTTCCTGTGAGAAAAATAATGGCAGAAAAGGCCAAATATTTCAAAAAGCTAAAGTTGCGCCAATACCAAAAGTCATAGCAAGATTGTCTTGAAAGAGCTGAATATTTTGATATACAGTATGCTTTTTAAAAAAAAAAATAGCTTGAAAACTGTGGGACAAGAATCACGCCGAAAAATATAAATGAGTCACAATAGTGTTAATGCTTCATAAACATGCGCACAGTTAGCTCACTGAGGGCTGTGGTGAGCTAAAGCATGCGCTTGTTTTGCAAAATGTTCTAATTTCTGTCAGCTCTGACGCTAAGGAACTATTTTTTTAAGCTTTGATGGCGCACACAAGGTAGCAGAGTTGACCAAAGCCACATCGATGCGTCACAGAGGCCATGAAGCAAACCACGGAGCTGCAGAAAACAGCTGCTGCTCTGTGACACGACTGATGAGTGACACGACTGATGATAGACACGACTGATGAGTGACACGACTGATGAGTGACACGACTGATGATTGACACGACTGATGAGTGACACGACTGATGATTGACACGACTGATGATTGACACGACTGATGATTGACACGACTGATGAGTGACACGACTGTCTGAGACAGCGTTCTGATGCGTACGTGTGTTTTCAGTGTGAGGAATCTTCAGCTGTCGGTGAGGAGCAGCAGCGAGGAGAAGCAGCTGTCACCACCACAAACACCTGCAGCTCAACATCTGGAACAGCAGGTCTCGTAAGCCTTGGCTTTCCTGTTGATCGTAGAACATCAGAACGAGACACTCTGGCTGTGAAAACCTTTCAGCCCCAGTAACCACTTTACACTTCCTATAGCTCAGGCAGGCCAAGGCCAGATGTGATGAATATCAATATTTTACCCTCAAGTTTAAAACATCTGCATCGTAACACTTTTATGTTTTTCACTTTTTGTTTTAAATTTTACACTTCCTGAACTTATAGTTGAATTACAAGCATGTCCAAACATCTTGTAGTTTAGTAAACAATCTAAAGTTGCTGAAAAGTATTTATGTGTAGAACAGCCTGATGGGATTAATCACACTGAACTATTCCTGAAAAGAAAATCCATTTTTAGATAGTGTGTTGCTGTGACCATGCATATAAATGTAAATATATTTATTTAATGGATATTGGGTGGATAAGTATGTGTTTGTATTTGTAAATAGATAAATGTATATACAGTACATATTTATGTAGGATTACATTAGTTAAACCTCTTCCCACGGACTCTAGGACTCTGGATTACAGTACTAGGATTGAAATATATATATTTTTGTGTGTGCCCTGTGGTCTTAATGTTTTTATGTCTTTCTGTCTTTATGGTTGTCCTATGGTTTTTTAATTTTTGTTCAGAAATGTCTTACTGTCTTAATGTTTTTGTGCCATTATGTCTTGTCTTTACGTCTATCTGCTGAAACTTTGTCTCAGACTGTTAAATTATGTTCAAAAGAAAAATCTGTCAGCAGCAGATCTGTGCTCATACCCATCCTGGCCACCAGGTGGTGCTGTGGGGCAGGAGCAGAGATGAGCTTCACCACAGGATTTACTCCCAGCAGCCCATCAGAGGCTGGGAGGGTCAACCTGCTCATGTGTATGGAGAGATCATCCACTCCTCTCTGGCGTCTCTTTATAACAACTACACACAGGTGAGATGATAACACGAGGAGTTCTGTGGATTAAGATCGGTGTGGGTGGAATCTGATTTATGTTGCTCTTTACAGGAAACCAGTGAACGATTCCTGGTGTTGTTCTCTTTTCATCTTCTGATCCTGTCTCTGGATCACTTCCAACAAGACTTCACATATGAGGTATTAGTTTTACTACAAAATGACTTGAGGATATGTGAATTTTTATCACCACTTAAAAGTTAACTCTTATCCCCAACAGATAAGGGAGGCTCACTTGTCATGATTTGTACAAAACATTTAGCACACACTGAAGCAGAAGAATGATGGGAATAAAATGGAAAGAAATGAATGTAGTAACTGCAGCAGACAGAAAAAAGCTAAATAAAAGCCGGATGTTTTAAAAGTAGGTGCCAAAGACCTCAAACAGAGAAATCACAGAAACATATCAGACATATAAAGTTTTCCACATTTGAATGTTTCAGACTCATTTATAAATGTATTCTTTTAACCTTTTCACATTAAATTGACCTTGAAATATGGTTCAACAAACCATAAACACTGGTTCATGTTCTTGTCTTCTCGTATCCTGCAGGGCCTTCTTCCTATGTCTGGACTTTCTTTCCGAGTCGCATCTCAGGATTCTGTCACGTCCGATTCGCTGCACATGTTCGAGATTAGCAGTGAGTCGATGGAAATTCCTCAGCTCAGTCGAGATGAAGCCATCAGACTGTGGCAGACTTGTATCGTTTCTTTCTTCCACCCAGGTCCAGTGGTGGACTCCAAGGTGTTTGTGTGTTCCAGTGCTGCGGAGCTGCACAACTGGATGCAACACCTTAAAGACAGAAGATACAAGTCCATGACTCAGCCCACGGGTCCCTCTCACTGCGTGCTCTCCTACCTTGTAATGTTCAACTGTTGCACATCTGCTTACAGCTGTGAGTAAATAAGCTCCCCCCTCAGGTAACTCTGTATGTTGTCTGCCAGCTGCCGTGTGATGAGCCCTGGAAGCGAGAAGAGCTAAAGAAATACTTACTGCAGGCTCCGATATGGCACTGGGAGGGCTCGCCGATCCATCACATGGGTCAGCCCGGATACATTTCTATAGTTCACATCATCAACACGCAGAGACAGGTAACACTCCGCTTATAGATCTGTGTGCAGCTCCACGGACCACGTTTTACCGTTCAAAGATATAATCAAGTTGGCTTACATCAAGGTCATGGTCAAGGTCAAGGTTTCTTTATTTGTCATTTAGATCATGTTGTGGTGGAACGAAAAATTGTGTGCACAGGGCCCCAATTACATCCAACAAAAGTATCAATTGTAAAGAAAAACAGTAATAAGATTTGAACTAAGAATACGCTAAACACTAATAGTACAAAAACAATACGCCGGACAACAGCAGCACGAACATGAGTCTGATAATCCTGATTAGGGATTTATGAGTCTAATGAGTCTTATGTTAAATAAATGATCAACTTTAAATACGATACGTTCTATAACTAAAAAGAATTGGTTTAATATCACACACAGTTTTTTTTTATAGAGCGTCTTGGAGGAAGAAAAGTTGAAAGAATGCACATTCCCTGCACTTTTAGATTTAAATTGTGCGTCCAGAAATAAAGATGTACCGTATTTTCCACTGTACACATTGCACAGCCCTGTAAGCTGCATCAGTCCAAATATGTCTAATAAAGTGCAAAAATCCATAAATATGTCGCTTCACCGTATGCGTCGCATCTACTATGTGTCACCGCTGACAACCTGGAAATGTGGGCCGGTGTTGTGCCAAAAATCAATTGGCTGCCAAATGGCGGAAACGTGTACGGGAGGACTTTAACAAGAATTTAACAAGATTAACACTTAAAACAATTATTTGTTTGATCAACATTATAACATGTTTTTTTGTTTGTTTTTTGTGTGTGGCAGCTATCTAGATTCATATCAACTCAAAAAGTTAATGGTTGTAGACATCAATAGAAACATTACTTTTTGTAGGTTTTATTCAAATTTGTTCAGTGGTACATGAAATATTTTGCTAACAGTACAGACAAACAAACACACTCGGACAGGAAAAAAACATTCACAATCTGCCTTCGACTTTTGCTGGCAGATGATAATAAAGGTGCAGGAATTCATGTTTCCATATGGTTTCATATTATTATTATTATTATTATTATTATTATTATTATTATTATTATTATTATTA
>NC_056508.1:39989235-39992008 GCF_014905685.2 Nematolebias whitei | reverse complement strand
TATTATTATTATTATTATTATTATTATTATTATTATTATTATTATTACAACATATGCTGTGTTTTTTAAGTCCAGTGCAATTAAATGCTTTGTAGCAAAATGCTCATTTGTAATTTGCATCTTGTTCCAATAGGTACTTTTATTAAAAAAATCATAAAAATAAATAAATAAACATAAGACGAATGAGGAAAATTAGATTAAATTAATAAACAAGATAAAATGAATCTAGAAATAAAAAGCACAATATTTAGTACAAGTAAATTTATTACCCAATTACCCAAAACTTTGCAGCTTACTTCTTTTTTAAATTTATAGTAGATTTTTTCATAGTATTGTTATTACACAAAAATTATGAATAATGTCCAAGAACTAAGACCCAGATTGGATTCTTCCCCACTTACTCTTCTGAGCTGTGCGTCGTGAGTGTAAAGAAAACGACTGTAAGGTTAAATGGAGGATTTGATCGGTTCAGTCTCATTAAGTCGTGTGTGTGTGTGTGTGCGTGCGTGCGTGTGTGTGTGTGTGTGTGCATGTGTGTGTGTGTTGCATGTTCAATAATCCAGGTAGAAAGATCTAAAAAAGTTAAGTCAGGTCTTCTGGACGGGTTCAAAAAACAATAAATTGTAGAAACGTTTCGTCTTTCATCCAAAAGACTTCTTCAGTCTTCTTCAAACTGAAGAAGTCTTTCGGATGAAAGACGAAACGTTTCTACAATTTATTGTCGTTTGAACCCATCCAGAAGACCTGACTTAACTTTTTTAGATCTTTTGTGTGTACTTTTAACTAATAAAGACAGTGTTGTTGTCTTTATTGTCATTATAAAATATCTTTCTCATTATGGTTTTTCTTGTAGGGTCTTCAAGAAAGACTGATGCTTCTGTTTCCTGAAGACGTCCTGCTGCTTTCTGTCGACAGCAAACGGCTGAATGTAAAATACGAGGTGAGAAAACTCATATTAGCACCTCCTGAACCACTGCGGCAAATGTTTCTGTCTCAGTCACTATTAGACAGACTTTTGTCTTATAGCACATGCCTTTACGCGTTAATGCAACATTTATGAAATTAGAAAATTCTTCCAAAACATTTTATTTTTTCCTGTTTCTGTCTCTGACAGGGCAGGTTGGCTCGAAACGGCATTAAAGCAGTGGAGCGCACAGCTCGTCCTGGAAGGCTCGAGTTTGAGCTGATAGGTACAGCCTCCCCCCCCACACACACACACACACACGACATCAACGCATTTAAAGCTCGACCATGCAGCAAACTGAGTGCAGGGACTGACTTCATGTAATTGCTGTTTTTGGTGCAGGTGAGCTGCTGGAGCCTCTGCAGGTCTCGTGCACCTGCCTGGAGGATTACCAGAACTGGGTTTTTCACCTGCAGCAGGTTTGACTCATTTGTTTATAAAGTCATTATGTTTTAAATAAGGAGCTGACCAAAACCAAAAATGAGTAAAACAGTCTGTGAAGCCAAAAACAAATCAACAAGTTGTAAAACCATTCATCAATAAAACTGTTAAATCAAATAAATTCAAAATTTAAAATAAGATTTTGCATAATCTGTTAGTGCTCAGAGTATAGATTGGGAATAAGTAGCTATTTTGTGTCGGCTGCAACTGATTAGCTGTGGCAGCCATCTTGAGCCAGGCTGACAACAAAAATAATGACTAGTGGAAGCACTTTTACCATCTGAGAGTTTTATTGAAGTCCATCCTGATTCACAAGACGGTTTGCTAACAGTTTAGCAGGTGCACACTTACATAAATTATAATTACGCTACAGTATAGTCCACTTTTCATGGTGAGACAATGTCATATTTTGTTATGATTTAGTAGTTTAACTACAAGCAATGAGTATATTGAAGTAAAGCAGGTTCAGGCTAGTTGTCGATAAAAACATGTAAAATGTTTAATTTACTGCAGCGCTGAAAAGTTTTGCAGAATACGTCATTTAAACCAACATCTGCGCTGATTAAAAAAAAAAAACACTGGCTACCTTTGTTATGCAGAAAACCGATTAAAAGGAAAATGCTGAGCAGCGACGTTCGTCCTGATTGAAAACAGCAACTAAAATTAGAAGTTGTAAGAAATATTCATCAACTCAGAAAAGTCTCTTCACTGTGAAGCAACAATAACGAGATTATGTTTCGGATCCACAGCCAGACAGAAGAAGCCACGTCACTGAGGGTCACCCTCCGCCTCCCCTCCATCCAAAGCTCCAAGGGAGCAGGAAGCCGACCCAGGAGCTGATCACAGCAGCCGATCAGAACCACATCAACGGGAGAGGCTGACCTGCCGCACTGAAGGAACCAAAGTAGTCACTAATGTAAAAACATGTTCAGTACCACTCCACAATAAGGCTTCTTTATAAAGGGTTTATTAATGCTTTATAAATGAGTTGATAAAACATTTTAAAACTATTTTCATTCCGTAAAGCAGTTTGAAATGATCAAGTGCTGTACTGTTAGTTATTCAGGTAATACAACTTGTTGCCTGTTGTTAATCTTAATTTATTTTATTAAATAACTTTATATGCTCAAAGTGCTTATATAAGTACAGCTTAGACAGTTTACAGCTGGAGACAGGTCCTGTTATTAAAACTTAAAGGATGAGCGCCCCCTAGTGGCTGGCTGCTGGTAATGGATGGATGGATGGATGGATGGATGGATACAGACAGACAGACAGACAGACAGACAGACAGACAGACATACATACATACATACCATACATAACATACATACATACATACATACATACATACATACATACATACATACA
>NC_056508.1:39973424-39989135 GCF_014905685.2 Nematolebias whitei | reverse complement strand
AGATAGATAGATAGATAGATAGATAGATAGATAGATAGATAGATAGATAGATAGATAATATACTGTATACACACACATTCATACACATCTAAGCATACACAAGTGTCCAGGGTGCCGCAGATTTACAAGGCTTTAATAATGCTTAATACTCCACACAAATAATTATGACTTTTCCTGGCATACAAATATATATTTTTATATCAAAATCATTTATTGTCACTTAATTATTTGAGACAAAGTAAACCGTCATATTAGAATGTGAGGCAGTCTGTTAGTGAGCTGGAAGAAGTGTGTGTGTGTGTGTGTGGGGGGGTGAACTTTTGTATCAAAGGTACTGCCTCATTCACATCTCTAAGATGCTGACTCAGGCTCCTAAAAGACAATTTGTCTTTAATTTTGAACCTTGGGAAGAAGTTGAGACGCTTCCTACATCTTTATTAACATTGATAAATCACAGTTTGATATTTAAAATCTAAGCTAATGAAGAAATTACTAAAAGTGCAGCACTAGATGTATGAACAAAGTGTTCTCAATGATTTAAATATGTTATAAAGTGTTTACAATGTCATGAATAGAGGCTGTTATTGTGAAGAGTTGCAACATGTTCATAATGTATTTATTATGTGTGCCATGAGTGAACAGATGTAGCAGAAGGGAAATGTTTTCATTAGACTTGTGACATGTTTCAGGGATTGTCTTGACACAATTGAAAGGATACTGAAAGATCTCTTTCATGTGGCGCAAACAGGAATAAGATTAGGAACCAGTTTAGGAGCAGAAGATAGTTGCAGAAATGTTAGAAGACCAACTGGAGAAACTGTATATATGCGTATGTAGCTTTTCAGTAATAAATATGTTTTAAAAAATTAACAGAGTCATCTTTTACAGAGAACAAAATGCAAATATCTGTATTTATTTCAGAATAAAACATGTACAGCAGTGTGCAAAAATCCAATAAACATCCAGTGTCTTACAGCATTTATTTGTATTGTGACAATTTTAAAACGGACTGTAAAGTTCATGTTTTATTCTTTTTTCATCAAATATTTTTGCTATAAATTACAGTCATTAAAGTCAACGAGACCCACTCTACTCTTTATACACAATGTCATCTACAGTAAAATATACATTTACATCCGAAGCGAGAGAAATATAAATACACAGGCTGCAACAGCAACCATTTAATTTACCACTAAAGTGTATACAAAGCTCAACATTTCATGTGCCACAGGAAGAGTTTACAGTTTATTGTGTGCTTATAGTGGTTTGTTACCAACAGATGTCAGCCCAGTTTGATGTGCTGTTTCAAACAGGAGCTACAGTGGGTGATGCTGGTGTCATTTTTAACTGGTGTTAATCTGGGACAAAAGTTGCATATTTTTAAACAAAAAGGCCAATTTCCCAGAGGGAAATAGGAGGATTTGGCTTTTGGTCCCGTTCTTGTATTTAATGTTTGCCATCGAACAAATCTGAGAAAAGATAAACGTGTTCCTACAT
This sequence comes from Nematolebias whitei, assembly GCF_014905685.2. Classification (NCBI taxonomy): domain Eukaryota; kingdom Metazoa; phylum Chordata; class Actinopteri; order Cyprinodontiformes; family Rivulidae; genus Nematolebias; species Nematolebias whitei. Next base: position 39,987,638 of record NC_056508.1, on the reverse strand, counting down.
TTTCCAATTTGTAAAACTACCATCTGCTTTTCAGCTCACGTAGAGAAAATAAGCCCTGTTTGTGTAGATAAAGGTTTTTTTTTTTTGTTTGTATTTAAGTCAAATGGTAGAAATTAGTGCATTAGTTGGGTTCCATTTCCAGCATCTGAAGGATATTTAAAGCTCTGCTCAGTATTTAGCAACAGGATGTTGTAAAGGAAATTTCATAAAGAAAATAAAAACTGATCATGCTGTTGGTGACGAGGATACACGTCACCCTCTGACTCACAGGAAATTATAGATTTTATAACCAACTTTAAACTGAAAATAGCTGCTTTTGGCATAAAGGGATGAATTATGTTTGGATCCTCTTAACTTGTAAACAGCAAAACAGTTATTTTCTGATTTAAGTTGTCTTGAGTCAACCCTGGTTTCTTTATATGTAGCATTTAAAGGAGGCAAACTGCTGCAGACATCTTCTCTGAAGTATGGTTGTGTCATGCTGACACAAACTGTTACCATTTATCATATCCAACCATAAGCAATGGACTTTGACAGGTATACAAATTGTTTGTTTGCTAACAAGGTGGTTCTCAGAGAGCTATTTGGTGAAAAGTTTCCATGTAGTTGATCAGAGGTTTCCAAAGTTGGGGTCGGGACCCTAAAGTGGGTCATGAAACGCCAACAGAGTGGACTGAACATATTAGAATTGATTGCTAACAGCAAGTTATTTAATAACTGTTATAAAGTGTCAAAAAGAGACATAATGAATAGATGGAAATATTATAACAGTTGTTGAGGCTGTCGGTGCATTCAGGCGTCTAGACATGGTGAAGTTCAAACAGAGCATCAGAATGTGGAAGAAAGGGATTAAGATGACTTTGATGTGACATGACGTGGTTGTTGGTCTGAGTACTTCAGAAACTGCTGATCTACTGGGGTTTTCACTGACAACCACTGGTCTTCAGTTGGAAAAGGGTGGATTGCTCTTTTCAGGTCGAGGGTGAGGTTCTGCCTCAAGTGGAGGAGTTCAAGTATCTCAGGGTTTTGTTCATGAGTGAGGGAAGAATGGAGTGTGAGATTGACAGATGCATTGGTGTAGTGTCTGCAGGATTGCAGACACTGCGCCGGTCCGTTGTGGTGAAAAGGGAGCCGAGCTGTAGGGTAAAGCTCTCGGTTTACCATTCAGTCTATGTTCTTACCCTCACCTATGGCCACGAACTCTGGCCAAAAGAATGAGATCATAGATACAGGTGGTTGAAATGTTTCCTCTGAAGGGTAGCTGGACTCTCCCTTAGAGAAAGGGTGAGAAGTTCAGTTATCCAGGACAGACTCTGAGTTGAACCGCTGCTCCTCCACATCGAGAGGAGCCAGTTGAGGTGGTTCAGGCATCTGGTAAGGATGCTTCCTGGTTGCCTCCCTAGGGAGGTGCTTCAAGCATGTCTGACTGGGAGGAGACCCCGGAGAAGACCCAGGCCAACTGAGAGACTACGTCAGTTGGCCTGGGAATGCTTTGGAGTTCCCCCAGAAGAGCTGGAAGAGGTGGCTGTCGAAAAAGAGATGTCTGGGCCTCCCTGCTCAAGCTGCCCTGTGACCCGACTTCGGAACAAGTAGAAAATAATGGATGAATAGACCAGCTCTAGTCTTTGCAGAGAATGATCTGAACAAAATAAATTATCCAGGAAGCAGCAGTTGTGTGGACTAGAATGCCTTGATGTTGTCAGGGTTCAAAGGAGAATGGGCAGACTGGTTCGAGATGACAGAAAGGCAACAGTAGCTCAAATAACCGCTCAGTCCAACTACCGGTAAGTTCTGCAGAATAGCATCTCTGAACACACAACACGTCTAGCCTTGAGGCAGGTTGGCTACAACAGCAGAAGACCATCCTAGAGGTGCCACTCCTGGCAGCAAAGAACAGAAACTGAGGCAACACCGACTCACTAATCTCGGACAATAAGAGATTGGAACATTACTGCAGGATCTGTTAAGTCTGGGTTCACTGGACTCCAACAGTCTCCACAGCCACAGTTCTCAGTCCAATCTAGCATCATGGGGATGTGGTGGAAAGGGACATTTGCATCACAGATCTGACTCAGACAAATAAATACATGAATCCATCATATCGACATGGACCAAAATCTCTGAGGAATTGTTCTCACACCTTGTGAAACCTCTGCCACAAAGAACTAAAGCAGTTCTTAAGACGGGTGGTCGAACCCGACAGTAGCAGGTGCACCTGATGAATTGTCCAGTGAGTGCATGTGCTTGTTTTATTGACTTGTTAGCAATGATGGTATACTCAAATCATCAAAAAGTGGGGTTGGAAATCTGTTATTTTGTGGGTCAAAAACTGAAAGATTTGGGGATTGCTGTAGTAGATTAAGATTAAGACAGTCCCTGACTGGTCTGTGACTGCTGGAGACAAATGACAAATGGCACTGGCAAGAGAGTCTCCAAAATACCTTGATACATTTGTGAGTTTTCTCAATTTACTCAAATGAGTTTTAAAGCAGGCACACGGTGTCGTAGTAGAGCGGCCACCTCTCGACGAGCTGGTTGCCGTGGTTTAAATCCCAGTCTGGGGGCCTTTCTGGGTGGAGTTTGCATGTTCTCTCCGTGCATGCGTGGATTGGGTTTTTATCTGGTACTCTGGTTTCCTCCCACAGACAAAAAACATGCATGTTAGGATGACTGGTAACTCTAAATTGTCTCTAGGCGTGAGTGAGAGAGTGAATGGTTGTTTGTCTCTATGTGTCCCTGTGATGGACTGGAGACCTGTCCAGGGTGTGCCCCACATCTCGCACAGTGACTGTTGGACATGGGCACCAGTGGATGGACAGTCACAGAGTCAGTCTGGAAACAGTCTTAAACACTTCTTAATTTAGGTTCTGCAGTTCTCGAGCACCAAAGTTGTATTCATTGAAGAATATGTTTGCAAATGCCTTCTTAAGGTTTGTGCAAATGTGTGATTTTAAAAAAAGATTTGCGTATTTTCTTATAATTTTGTCTCCAACCAGTTCCCAGCAGTACCAGCCCAAAGAGATACCACATTTGGGCGGTACCACAACAAAAATAACATCTGCCCACCAGTGTCAAGATTTGCCAAGTTTTTGTCCAAATAGATTGAAATAAGTCAAACAAAACCAGATGATGCCACATAATCCTAGAACTGCTGCTCAAGGGTAAGATGAAAAGAAAGTTTGATGCTTGGAGCTAAACATAAAGAAGACCTCAGAACTTGTCTACAGATTTATATTGGTTGAATTTCTTTCCAAATGAAAAATGTGAAATTAGCACCCAAAGCTTGCTGAAGGATCCTGAAGACGTGGGTTTACAATCATGCAAAGAACAGTGGAAACAGTTGGCTTGTTTTTGCACCTACATCCTACACAAATGTCTCACAGTCATCTAAAATTAAAGCAATCATCTTGAAGCTTAAAAATGCTGATTTTTGTTATTTTTCCAGATAAGGAGATTTCTCAGTCCTGCCCCTTCAGTTTCTGCGTGACACATTTGATGCGGATGTTTTCCCGGAGGTTACGGAGGCGTGCGCTGCGACTTGTGATTTCCTCCACGTAGGTTTTGGGGAACCAGCCCCGCTCCCCGTCTGACAGTCTGATGCCCTCAACCCAACCTGGTAAAAACACGTACGACATCAAACACACATCTGCACAACTTACACACATTCTACATTCATGACGAAGCTGGAGCTCAGTTTATCTGAAAGGTCTTTTTTTACAAACTCTTACCATCGCATGTGATGGTCTTTGCTTGAAGAATGTCGGCTTTTTCCAGAGTTAGCTCATCGTGCTCTTGGGCCTGGTAACTTTTGATGCATTGAACCTGGGACATATCTGCAATAAGAAACCAGAAGGATAAATTAAAGGTAAACAAGGAAAACATATTATCTGCTGCCTTCAGTTTAAAACTCAGATCAACGTTTTGGTCAGTGTGAATGCTTATTGCTGAATAACTTGCTGAAAAACAGCTGAAATTAACTAAAAACATGCTGAAATGTAGGTGAAATGTAAGAACAAGTAAAAGTTGAAGTCTACGACTGAACAAGGCAAAAGGGCCTTCTCCTACTCCGCTCCTGTTTCCTGGAATACCTTGCGAAAAGATCTGAAGCTCTCAACCTGGACCTCTCTGGGTAGCTTCAAACATCTGCTAAGTTCATGGAATAATCCAATGCAGACATGTTCCTGTTTTTAGTTTTCTACATCGCTTTACAATCTAGCTGTTTTTTTAATATACCATTTTCTTTCATTTATTCTTCTCAATTTATATGCTTTCTTTTATGATTGTCTACTGTTGTCGCTGTTTACTGTTGTCATCCCTCTTTGTTAAAATCAGGTGTCTCTTGTAAATGAGTCCCCGAGGCTCAGTAGGATTACCCTGTATAAATACATCATTGCTGAATAAGGTTTCAATAAGCAGAAATGAGCCCACAAATTAGTAAATTAGCTAAAAAAAAGAAGCTGAAATTAGCAAAAATAATTGCTGAAAAGTAGCTGAAAAGACAGAAAGCTTAAACTACCAGAAGGAAGTGGAAGGATCTGAAACTAGCAAAAAAAAAAAAAAAAAAAAAAGTGGAATTAGCTGAAAAAACTAAATTTAGCACAAAACAGCTAAAATATAGCTGAAAAAGCAGTAAGCTGAAACTAGCAGAAAAAGGCTGAAAGGAGCATGACAAGCTGAAATTAGCAGAAAGACATTAATTAGGCTAAAGCAGCAGAAATTACCACGAAAAACTTGAATATATCTGAAAACAGCTGACAAAAGCTAAAAAAAATAAAAAGTAGTTGAAAATGTAGGAAAAGCTGAAGTTAGCAGAAGAAAGCAGAAAGAAGACTTCTTTGCTGAAAGAAGCAGAAATTAGCACAAAAATTGGAAATTATCTTAAGAAGGCTGTTAGCAACAAACAAACAAAAAAAACAGCTGAAAAGTAGGTAAAAACAGAAAGAAACTTAAATTACCAGTAGGAAGTGGAGGAAAAACATTTTAGCTGAATTAGACTGAAAAATGTTGAAATTGGTGCAAAAAATGTGGAATTAGCTGAAAAGGCTAAAATTAGCATAAAACAGCTAAGTAGTAGCTAAAAATATTGAAACTTGCAGAAATAAGCTGAAAGGAGCATAACAAGCTGAAATTTGTAGAAATAATTTAATTATGGTATGGTATAAAGTTTATTCATTTAAAAAAAGTACAAAACAATTCCATAACAATATAAAAAAGATACAAAAGATTTAAAATGAAAGGCAGCAGAAAGAAGAACAAATCTTATTATATCTGCCCCTTTTTTCAAACAATTATTTCAATCATAATAATTTTCAAGTAATTAGGCTAAACATAGCAGAAATTACCACAAAAAACTTTATCTGAAAAAACTGCTGAAATTATCTAACAAATGCTAAGAAGGTATTTGAAAAGGCAGAACAAGCTTAAATTAGCAGAAGAAAGCAGAAAGAACATGTTTGCTCAGTTAGGCTTAAAGAAGCAGAAATGAGCAAGTGGCCATCTTGAATTGGGTTGACTCCAAAAGTTACTCAGTTGTAGACGAACATCTGCTGATTATTTTTGAAAGTTTCATTCAGATCTGTTCAGTGGTTCATGAGATCATTTACTACCAGACAGACAAACACTCACAGTCACAGGAAAAACAAACATTTATAAGATTTTCATTCACTAACCATCATTTTCTTGTTCAATGTCTTCCAGTGGGTCAGATGGAAACATGGCGGTAATCCATCGCTGCTTACCGCTCCTTTGCAGACACAAAACCATCGTCTTAGCTTAGAAGTGCAGCTGAAAAGGGATGAGTCAGAGTGTTTCTTACTCTGTGTGAGATTTGAGCAGGATCTGATGTTTGAGCTGCTGGCCATCACACAGCTGCAGGTGGAAGATGAAACCTGAAATTCCTTGTAGTTTCAGACTGAGGTCCTTCACTTTTAACTCGCCGATCTTAGCGTGAACAAACACCATGAACTTCCACGTGCTGCAAAAAACAAACAATACTTTTAAACATTTAATTATAACACTGCTGTTAAAGCCACTAGAAAAGATGACAATTCTGCTTCACGGTACTTTATTGTTTGTCTTCTAATGCTACTTTTACCTTTTAGCTACTAGTCTGCTCCTTTAGCGTTTATCTACAATGTTCCTTTTTAGCTTGACTATCTGTTTAGTTCATTTGAGCTTTTTCCCCCTCCTAATTTTCACTTCTAGTATCTGTTCCACTCGTTTTAGCTACGATATTAGCAAATTTTAGCTTTAGCGTCTGTTTGCTTCTTTCAGCTATACTGTTTTGCTATTTTTAGCATCTGTTTTGCTTCTTTCAGCTACGGCTTTGCTCATTTTAGCATCTGTTCTCTTTCAGCTACTGCTTTGCTAATTTTAGCCTATGTTTTGCTTCTTTCAGCTACTGCTTTGCTAATTTTAGCATCTGTTTTGCTTCTTTCAGCTACTGCTTTGCTAATTTTAGCATCTGTTTTGCTTCTTTCAGCTACTGTTTTGTTAATTTTAGCTTTTTTTCAAAAATAATATGCTAAAACAAAAATTACATTTATAAATCTACGTGTTTTCATTCTGTAAAGGTCTGTGCACATTCTTTGGACTAAAGTTCTTAAATGTTTTGAATGGTTGAGCCCCTCAGAATGGAAATATTCTAAGCTTCTTCTTAGCTTTTGTTAATAGTTCATTCAACCTTTATTTATACAGGTTAGTCCCATTGAGCCTCGGGGACTCATTTACAAGAGAGACCTGAAGTTAGGAGAAAAAGAGAACTAGAACCTTTGACAAGATGAAAATGTTTTTACAGCTGATGTAAACCAAACCGATCAAAGCAAGTCAAGGATTAACTCAATGCATGAACTCATCAGATTAAACAAACATGAAAGATGTAACCTCAACATTTTCCCTTCACCGTGCTTCTCTCTTAACCAGCGCAGTATTTTTGCGTCACTCACTCCTTCCTCCTGGAGAGCAGCAGGCAGTCATTAAACAGGTGGAGGTACACAGGCTTGGTGGGCAGCTTGAGTTTTGATCCTGAAATGCTCATCATCTGGGTGTCCACTTCCAGGAGTTCACCGTGTTTCACCAGCCAACGGGACTGAGAGATGAGAGGAAAAATCTGCAGGGAAACACATACATCACTGTGGGTCAGACAAAAACTTTGAGCCAAAAGTGCTAAAGATAACAGGAGTTTATCCTATCGTATCGTAAGATTAACCATCAAACTTAGCGCACTTTGCCCTCAAAGTGAATTTTCTTATTCAGATGAATCAGTTCCTCCATCCTCTTCATCGACTGAACACTGGAATTACATTCTTTGATGATCTAAGAAGACAAACACCAACGTGGTCATTACTGTCTGTAATAATACTGGTCCAGCTGGTCGTAAGAGGCGGTGACGTTCACCTTTTTTAGCTCGTTGAACGCCTTCGTGGCAGTGTCCTCATCTCGAGAGCCCGGTGTTGTCCTTTTCAAGATATTCTGGAAAACAACGATGGTTTTGAAGATGTGTCACACGTCGTTGGAGGAAAAATCACGTTAAACACGTACCTCCACCAGCATTTTGAGTCGTGTGATTCTCTGAAATGGGAGGATCAAGAAGGAGGTCAGAGGAAGTCGTTGGCAGATGGGGTCTTCCTCCAAGCGGGCCAGGATGCCTGGGAAACGAGGGTTTTCCTGCCTGAGAGGGCATTTAGATAAACTTCAGACTGACTCTTCAGTAAAAATGCATCATGTTCCAAGTTTTTTTAATCAAAAGTAAGTAATCGTTGTATGCAAGTAGTCATACATCAATTGATCAACTTTTGGACTCAACCCCATTCAAGATGGCCAGCAACCTATGTTCATAAAAATGGTTGGACCTTGAGCACCAACAGATTACTGACATCTCACAACATGCATGGGATTCATACATAATGCAAAAACAATTACAGCAGCCGTTGGTATGTCTGCTCCTGATAAGCCTGGTTGGTAACATACGGTAAATAGACCCTTCGCAGAGCTGGGCAGTGACCCAGCACTATGTCACACACATCAAACCGGAGAATGTCTTCCTCCAACCTGTGTTCCAGATCCTGAAGGAACCTACAGACGAGAGGCAGAAAAACTTGCTCAAAGAGGGTGAAATGACGGCTGAGGTGTTAAAACATCGACAGAGGCAATCAGTTCTATATGTCTTCACCTCTCACTGACATCTTTGACTTCAGGCAACTTAGAGAAGAGCCACTGCTTATCCTGAGCTCCAAGACACTCAGAGAGCTCCTGAGACAACATGAAGTGGTCCACGGCGATTATCAAGCTACGAATGTACGACGCCTCCGATGTCACCAGCTCAAACTTTGCCTGAGGAGAGAAAAAGACGGTCAAGCAGAGAATTCATGCAAATGGAAGTGAAGAAGAAGATGAGCATCTTCACCTCTTGTAATTTTCTCTCCTCGTTGCTGAAGTTGTCGAGCTGACCGCTGGATCGGACATCAGGTATGTCCTGCCACAGCGCAAAGGCAGAACCTCGAGAAGACCGAAAGGAACTAGATGGAGACAGATTGGATGGAGATGGGGTCCCATCTGAACCCTCGTCTCTGAAACCCTCCTCCTCTGTCCCTGGCTCCTTCCCTTGCTGCCTCTGGATCTCTCGGTTGATGGCAACGTCACTGTATTCCTGGTAGAGGATTGCTGCAAAATTAAAGAAAAATGTTGAAAAGAATGTTGCGATGTTCCTGACAGGACGTGCAAAGCTTGGTATAAATGGTTTAATGAAATAGGAAAACACATATGGACAAACATACAACTCGGCAAAAAACGTGATAGACGATTGGTGTTGGAAACTGGTGGACTTGTTCCCAGGTCCTCCTCCATGGATTTCTTTCTCATTCTGTGAAACCACACCAACAGATGTTTGATCTTCACAGTCTTGATTTGATCTTTTGCAGAAAAACGTAAGCTTCATTTTGCACCTTCTTACCCAAGTTTGGAGCTCCATCGATGTAAAGGCATCCCATTCTCAGTACTGGGCAGTGAAGGCACCAAACCAACAGGACTGTGTGGGGTGCTATCACTGGAGCCTCCTGAGCTTCGGTGTCTGAAGTTAGACTTGTCTGTAAAGAATGACAAGATGCCCATAAAATGGTTAGCAAATTATTATCTTTATGCAAAAATCCTTTCGACTCTGATTGATCAGCTAAACATATGAAATATTTTACTGCTATGTCTCTCAGTATCCTCACAGGTATTCCTAAAAGCTTTTTAGATCTGACTAACTGGCAGCGATGGCCGCATCTGTGTGATCATAAGGCATACCTGGTAAACCTGCTCATTTATGCAGTTCAGCCATGTAGATTCCAAATGTTGGCAGGATTTTTAAATAAAGCAAGTTACAGCCTTGGTCTCATCTCACTGAGCCAGATTGTAACACCAATGTTTGTTCAGGATTTCCTCTCTTTTTGTGGGGCTTAATTTGAGTTTTTCTTCTGGCATGAAGAAGAATGACCTGTATTGTTTGCTGATGATGGCTGGATATGTTAGTGCTTGTCCAATACACTTACCAAAAACAAAAGGTCATCGCTGACTGCCATAAACCAGTGTTCACCTAAAGGTGTCATCTGAATACTGCTCTTTTTTATTTATTTTTTTCTTCTTTTGGCTGATCCCTTCTTCAGGGGTCGTCACAGTGAACTAACGCTCACGAAAACTTGGCAATTGGATTTACTCCAGATGTCCTTCCTGACACAACCACAGACCACCAAGCTACCACAGCCCTCTGTGTGGAGCAGAGAGCTGCCATCCAGGGTGCTCGGGGTTAAGAGCCTTGCTCAAGGGCCCAGAGTGGGGCAAATGAGGGTAGAGGCAGGTGTGGGTGCTTCATCTTTTCCACCTACAGTTTGATATTGTCAGTCCAGGTGATAGAACCGGCGACCTTCCGTTCACCTCTTCTAACCTCTGCACCACCTCTCCCCCATATCTGAATACTGTTCATAAAATGCTAAAATATTTAGATTTTGTGAAAATTCACAATATAATCTGAGTTCAAACTTTTATGTTGCATACAGTTTACTTGTAAACCATTAGGCTGGTTGATAACTGCTGTAATCTGATGCAATCTACCAGACAAACATTGCATTGTAGAGACTGTAAAAAGCTGAAGCCAATAATTAATTCTATTTAGGCTCTGGAAATTTTTAGATAACTGCAAATACTTTGAATTTTTTTAATGAAAGGTTCATAAAATGTAAATTATTTGTAAAACTAGAACTTGAATAGGGGTAGAGATGTTGCCTCAAGGTTGCCGGATCGAAAAGGCTTTTGGATCGAATCAAGTCGGAGATCTTTCTGGGTGGAGTTTGCATGTTCTTTCTGTGGATTAGTGGGTTTTCTACAGGTACTCCGGTTTCCTCCCACAGACCAAAAATATGCATGTTAGGCTGATTGGTAACTCTAAATTGTCTCGAGGTGTGAGTGAGAGAGTGAATGATTTTTTGTCTCGTTTGTCTCTATGTGTCCCTGTGATGGACTTGTGACCTGTCCAGGGTGTCCCTCACCTCTCGCACAGTGATTGCTGGACATGGACACCAGCGACCCCCGTGAAAAGGAAGAAGTGGTAAAAGATCATTAATGGATGGCTGGATGGATAGAACTTGAACAGTTGTTTTAGTACCTTGTCGGAGTGAGTTAACAAGTTGTTTACTTTCATTAAACTATCAAGATTGGTTGAGTGTAACAAACAGGAAGGTTCTTCAAGCTTTGCGTTTTTTTTGCTTCACAAGAAAAAAAAAAAGGCGTGTTTTTTGCAGCCATTTGTTGAAAATCACAGCATAGTTTTGTGTCAAGAGCTTGCAAAACATTTTATGTTCTAACATTTAAATGCAAACCATGTAGAGGACCTGATTTAACTTTGTTGGATTTTATATTCTACATTCTGCAAATTCTTTGCCTACCTCCGCCTCCATCATCAATGCCTGCTTGGCACCCACCTTAACAGTCTCCCCCACGTCTATGATTTAATCTACTGGAGTTTTGAAGTGATGAGGGATGGATAGATTTGTACTTTTTAGTAATATTTATTGTTGTGACCAAGCCTGCAAAAAACTTTAGGTGGATGGTGGCATTGCATCAGACGACTGTGAGCGTATTGTATTTTATTCAGTTGTTGCATATAAAGTATCACAAACCTGACTTAATTTGTGTCAGATTTAAAACTTTGGGAGTCCACCAGGGCAGTGGACAGAAGTACAGAGGAGCTGACGTGCACGTTGGTGATTGTAGTCAAATGTTAGAAAGTCTTCCATGCAAATGTCACAATACAGCTAAAGCATTGTTTAGTTTAAAGGAACTAAAAGAAGCAGGGCTTCATAATGCCCGTGACTATTTTAAGGGATAATTTTGTTCTTGCGAATGCAGTTGGCCAACTAGACGCCAACAGTTGCAGCAGCGCGGTGAGTTGCTGTGATCTATTAATATCCATGGGCAATGTTTTTGACTGTCTATCAAAGAAAAGCTACCAAGACGTTGGTAACTCACAGTCGGCGTTTGGGCTGAAGCTGCTGGAGTTCTGTCTGTCCCTGGAGGCCACCCGAGCAGACAACGACTTTCCCAGCTTCAGGGTGAATGAGTTCTTCCTCTGAGACAGCTGCAGTCTGGATATTAGCTCTGAAGCAGAGAAGCGCCGGCGTTCCTGGTCAGCTTGACGACTGCGTGACAAAAAGCTTCCTATTGAGGGAACTGATGTCTCTATGCACCCAGTCTCCTCCCTTTCTCCTGGCTCAGAGTCCTCTATAATCTGTAAGGGTTCTGCTGGAATATTGAAAAGATCGTCCTGACTGATGCTTGGGAGATCAGGAACACCGTCCGTGGATGGAGTTGAAACGGCCTCTAAGGAAGATAATCCACTCAGGTCTTCTTCCAGAAAAGATGCAAAGGGTCCAGGAAAGATGTAGTCCGCCTCCAGGATTGGGCTGTTGAGGGAGTCATCACTCAGGCTGTCTGGAGAATAAACCTGCATCTTTCGCCCTGAGGACAAGAAAATAATCCAGTTAGTTCAAAGGAAAGAATGTTTTCCCAAAGCCTGATTTGCTCTGTCAACTCACGGATAGACTTCTCTCTCAGAGACCTCTGTGAAGCTCTCCTCTGAGGCTGGCAGGAGTCTGGACCCTGACAGTCAGAACATTCAGGTGAGGATGGAGAACCAGGTCCCTGAGATTCCCAAGAGTCTCTGTTTGTGTAGAGTGAGGACAGGGGGAAGGACAGAGGGAGGCTGAGAGCTGCATGGAGCGGACGGCACAGCGTTGTTACCGTTTGCGGCATCTCGGTTTGTTCCTGCAAAGAAGTCCTTGTTTCTTTCTGGCAATGCTCCCCATCATCAGCTGAACAAGGAGAAATATTCAAGCTTATTTCTTTCTCACTGTCTGTCCTGGGGCAGCCCTTCTGCATGGTATTAATTTCATTTAGCGTTTGACTTAAACCGTTCAGTGGCAGAGAGTCTGTGTTGCGTTGTGCGTCTAAAATAACGTTTTGCCTCTGAGAGCCAAAACCGTTTAACTTAGAAGCTGCGGGTTGCAGCTCAATAAAAGCCAAAGTTTCCTGCTGACACACAGCGACGTGCTTGTGATGGCACGGGTGGAGGAGACGCCTGCCCTCCTGGGACTCACTTAGACCTTGGGACTCTCCTGGGCCTGGGATCCACATGCTGTGCATCTCTCCTCGGCAACGAAAAGAGTGAAGGTGGGGCTGGAAATCAGGAAAAGGAGAGAATCCATATCCAGGCAGCATGGCTGAACGGCCATATAGGAACTGCAACAGAGACAACAAACGAACAAACACATTGAATGCACAGGTGAAGAAGGAAAACAGATAATAGTATTAAACGGCTGGATTATTTTAATAAAAGTTGTCTTTATTGCCTGCTGTTTTTCAGTGCTGGGTGATCCTGCGTTAGTCAATCTGTTGTGTTGGGAAAAAATCCCATTGGTCATTAACAGATTTTTTAAAAACGCTCAGAAAATAATTATTGAACACATGTATACATTTATAGATGGTTAACTTTTGAAGTCAACATGCCAAAATGGCCAACACAGCTAATTAATTTTAGCAAACACAAATAAACAACTATAACGCTGTCAATTTTACAAATGTTGTGCTTTAAATCTGGTGTGGCAATCCTCAGCAGATACAGCACTAACAGACAATCTTGCAAGAGATGGCTCATAAAGATACTGTCCAGTTTTGACTGTAGAGGCTAAAACTCCATCATTTTTTAAGATAAAACCATTTTAGTGTAAAACTCTGACATGAGGGCGGGCAGCAATAGACGTTTCTTCAAAGAAACAGACATAAAGTAGAGATTTATTTGCGTCTTTTATGGCAAATCCCTACATACTTTTCAAAACATTTCTGATAATAATAAAAAAAAAAAAACACACATGGCATGGTCCATGTTAGATGTTCTAGATGTTCTACTAAATATGATTTAGGTTTTGGTTATATCTACAAATGCCATGAATGGTGGGTAATAATGTACTGGTAATTGCTCGTGTCTGTGCATGGTTCGATTGTCTGTTGCGTTAGCAAAATATCTCCTGATCAAGTGGAAGAATTTAAATGAAACACTCAAAAAGAAATAATCAGATGTACTTCTAGAACTGACTAATGTGTTTAAAGTCAGCTCAATTGAAGAAGGCCACCACAGCTAACACATCTTAGAAAACGCCACAGCAAGCAGTACACTGATGTCCTTCGTCTCTGAAGGATTTGAAGAATGAATGTTTGTAGTTTTCGAGATGAGTGTTTTTCTGAACTGGAATTGAACAGGAAATGCAAGAAAACCTTAATGTTTTTGATTTAAGATATTTAAAAGGGGGAGGTATAATACTGTGTATAAGGACAAAGGTAGGTTTGTTTTTCTTGTCCGAGGCGGCACAGAGTGATGGACCCTGATGAGCCGAGGGAGCAATTTTATCTACAGCCAGGTACAGTGGAGCCATTATACATCCATCCATCTATCCATTATCTTTACCCGCTTCTTCTTTTTGGGTCGCAGGGGTCACTAGTGCCCATATCCAGCTGTCCAGCGATGTCACTGTATGAGAGGCGAGAGACACCCCGGACAGGATTTGAACTGGCGACCTTCGTGCTGAGAAGCAAAAGCTCTACCAACTGAGCCACCTGCCATATACGTATATGTGTGTGTGTGTGTATATACATATATACATATATATATATATATATATATATACA
>NC_056508.1:39947754-39973324 GCF_014905685.2 Nematolebias whitei | reverse complement strand
GCCTGCTTTTCGTCAGCAGGGACAGGGAAGATGGTCAGAATTGATGGGAAGATGGATGGGGCCATTCTGGAAGAAAACCTGTTTGAGTCTGCAAGAGACCTGAGACTGGGACGGAGATTTATCTTCCAACAAGACAATGATCCAAAACATAAAGCCAAATCTACAATGGAATGGTTCACAAATAAACGTATCCAGGTGTTGGAATGGCCAAGTCAAAGTCCAGACCTGAATCCAATTGAGAATCTGTGGAAAGAGCTGAAGACTGCTGTTCACAAACGCTCTCCATCCAACCTCACTGAGCTCGAGCTGTTTTGCAAGAAAGAATGGGCAAGAATTTCAGTGTCTCCATGTGCAAAACTGATAGAGACAAACCCCAAGAGACTTGCAGCTGGAACTGCAGCAAAAGGCGGCGCTACAAAGTACTAATGCAAGGGGGCCCAATAATATGGCACGCCCCACTTTTCAGTTTTTTATTTGTTAAAAAAGTTTGACACATCCAATAAATTTCATTCCACTTCACGATTGTGTCCCACTTGTTGTTGATTCTTCACAAAAAATTAAAATTTTATATCTTTATGTTTGAAGCCTGAAATGTGGCAAAAGGTTGAAAAGTTCAAGGGGGCCGAATACTTTCGCAAGGCACTGTACCAGTTGATAATCACAGTTGTAGTAGCAGGTTGTTGTGGCTCTGGACACATTTATTTTAGTGAATGAAGGTGTAAAATGGCTCTTTTAGTCATAAAGGTTGCAGACCCCTAGCCTAGATGCAGCCACACTCCAAAAAAGAAGTTAGCTCATTGCTTATTTTTCAAGTTATACAGCTCACAAGGTTCACACACACACGCACATATATAGCAGCAACCATCTTGGATTTTGACATGGCAACCCAGTCTTAGAAACAAACTTTTCTTACGCATATTAGATTAAATTAAACATGTTAAGCTGTTGCGTTAGAATAAAACAAACCAATGTAGCATCTCACTAACAATACATAAAGTTAACAACTTGGCTGTTTACAGACTTTAAAGACCTGACGACACAGAGCTGCGTAATGACAAGCAGCATGTTTATGTAAATTATTCACAGAGTCTGTGAATGTTTCACTCATGGATATGAGGTGGAGGAGGCTTCATGCGGTCTCATTTAATATAAAATCACACACACACACGCACACACACCACAATAAGTAGACACTTCTGGTGTGAAACCATGGAGGTGTGCAGGATGTTTACCAGGCGAGGCCAGTCTTCACACACACTTCAGTCTGCTGTGTCTCCAGAGCTGTGCCTTCCTGCTCTAATTAAAGACCTCCCCACATAGCAGTCACCCCCTGTACTTAACATCACACACGCACACACAAACACACACACGCAGCTTCAGACAGAATACGACAAGAGAGGGACAGACAGAAGAAGTCGAGACATCCTCCTCACTCTCGCCTTTCACCTGAAACCCAAACTGATCACACCAGTTTTTATTTTAACTACACAAACTCCTGTTTGATGGCAGGCAGAATATTTACAGTGAGTGTCTGTTAAAAGCAGCAGGAGGTAATAAAGTTGAATCTTGTGACGGGTTCTTTAAACAAACACCAGAGGAGCTTTGTTTCTTTTTTATCCTCCTGCTTCCTGAACAGCTAATCCTCATCTTCAGGTTTAAACACCTGGTAGAGTAGAGGGCCGCTCATACATACAGCTCATACAGTCTGAAAGAGGAATACAAAGAACTTTATTTGGACTAAATTTACTTGTTTTTCTCAACTTGTATTCTCAGTTTATTGTAGGACAGGGATTAACACAGATGAGTATCGTCATAAATTGAATAATTCTAGTCTCGTGGATCCTTGCAGTTGCCCAATGAGTGAACTGTGAGCATTAAAGTCTGATCAGAAATTATATTTTCTGATATTTATCAATACGGTTCACAAAGTAAGTCTGAAGGCATTTAAAACCCTGGAAATCTAGTTTGATGTAAAGATGAGATTTGTCAACAGACACAAGATGCAAATGTTGTACGTCACCTTTTGCACAAGTCTTTTTAGCACAAATCTGCTTTTAATCCTGATGTTAACGTAATCTTACACGGATTGAACGAGGAAGATACTAAAAAGCCTATCTAGTCTATAATTTATCAACAACAACAAATAAAAAAAAGATTTAAAGAATGCTACAATGGCCACAGAAGAGTCACTGTAAACTCATGTTTTATTGTTATTTTTGCCGTAATTAACTTTTTCTCTTATATAAATAAACAAACAAATAAATAATGTCTCTAACTTTTTTGAAATTGGTTATCTAATCAAATGTTCAACAGCTTGTCCTCATTTTGGTTATTATATGGTCTGCCCAGAAAGTGAAAGAGAAAGAGCAATAAAAGTTTGTCTGTGTGTTTGCCTGTCATGTTAGTAAAATATCTCATATGAGCACTGGATAGATTTGAATGACACTCAATTATTGAATGTACAGAATATCTACAACTGAGCAACTTTTGGAGTGCAGTCAAATCAAAATGGCTGCCATGGCTAAATGGCAGCAGCAAACACCACAATGGCAACAACTCGGTGCCTTAAATGTCATAAAGGACTGGCGTCAACACAGACTGTTACCAAACATCCTCAAGAACCTGAAACTTTCAGGAAGTGATGCTCGGACGTACGGCCACAACTGAGTCAGCACAGTTCAAGATGGCCACCGCAACTAATCAACCCAAGCTAACATCAATTTACAGATCTTGAGCTAAAGTTAGATGCGGTAGTCGCAGAGAGTCATCCTCAGACATGTTCGAAGTTTTCATTCTGTATCGATCTGTGATTTTAAAAGTTTGGAAAAGTAAGTGGACTAAAAGCTTTGTTAGCATTAGTGAGAGTTTCTGCTAAAACTGTATTTTGATTTCAATCGTGTCGACAAACAAATCCGTTCAAACACTGACCTCTTACAGTAAAGTGAACACTTTGCACACACACACACTGGCAGCTACACACGTGCACTTTTATTTGTCATTTAGAGTTCATTTCCACACCAACAGGCTGTGAATCTTTGTTTTCCACAGCATATGATCCCATTAACATGTTTAACCTGAGAGGATTCTCTTGAAATAATCCATAATAATCCATAACTAGAGAGATTTAATTTCCTGTGGAAATGCAGTGTGAATGCTTATTTCTGAAGAACTTGCTGAAAACAGCTGAAATTAGCTTAAAAAAAACATAACGACATTTAGCTGAAATAGAAGAACAAGCCTAAATTAGAAAAAGAAAGCAGAAACACATATTTGCTGAATTAAGATGAAAGAAGTATCATGAGCACCAAAAAGTGGAAATTATCTGAAAAAAGCTAAAATTAACAAAAATAAAACAGCTGAAAAGTAGTTAAAAAAAAAAACAGAAAAAAGCTTTAATTACCAGAAGGAAGTGGAGAGCGCTCAGTTTTGCTGAATTAGGCTGAGAGAAGTTAAATGAGTGTCAAAAATGTGGAATTAGCTGAAAATGCTAAAATGAGCATAAACAGCTAAATTGTAGCTGAAATAGCAGAAAAAGTGGACATTTGCAGAAATTAGCTGAAAGGAGCATAACAAGCTGAACTTAGCAGAAAGAAGTTAGAAGAAGCACAAACATGTTGTAGTTAGTCAAAAGAATCTGAAAGGAGCACAAAACAGCTGAAGAAACAGTTGAAATTAGCTAAAAGTAGCTGCAAAAAAGTTTAAATTTGCACAAGGAAGCTGAAAGAAGCTGAACCAGAACAAAATGTGAAAGGAGCAGTAAAAGGTTGTTAACAGATCTAAGAATTTGAGGGATGTAAAATGAGCTCAATTCATTTTCTATCAGACAAAAAGGCTAAACATTTCAAATAGCTAAAGTTGCACCAATACCAAAAGTCACAGCAGGATTTTCCTGAAAGAGCTGTGGCACGGGTACGATGCTGAAAAACATACGGAATGGTTGAAGGAAACTATAATAATAAATATAAACAGGATCACAATAGTGTGAATGCTTAATAAGTCTTCACACAATAATGTATTTATAATGCTGCTCCTTTGTTTGCAGAACGACAGACTGGAAATCAGTTCACCTTCCTGCTTATCGAGCTCACGTGTGCAGCTCGCAGTGTGAGGCTGAAACGCCACACCTGCTCCACGGTTAACGCAGGCCAGTCAGTCACACACACACGCACACGCACATTGTAAAGCAGGCACAAATGGGTACTTGTTCCCTGCTGCAGACAAAGGCAGCCTTTATTTGAGTTCCTGGACCAGGCAGCTCTGAACACAAGACACCTGAGAGGGTATGGGAACTGCTTCTACTGATCTGCTCAGAGTGCAGCCGCTGAGCCGTAAAAATACATCCAGACCACTGCTGCAAAATGACATGAGCTTATTGGTGTCTGCTTGTGATTACTTGCTGCTTACACTGTAATCCTGTATACGCAGCATCAGGTAAACCTGACTTACATTTTATCCACCGGCTGTCATAGGAGATCAGATATGAATTATTTGGAGTGTATCATCAAGACAATAAAAGGTTTATATACATCACAGCTGCCATGATCATGTCACAATCTGAATAAATGAACGTTCACGTAATCTCCTCCAACAGCCGAGTCATCATAAATCAACACACTCTTAGTGAAGAATTAGTCACATTTACATTTAATCAAGAGCCACGACTATCCCAGAAATTGACTATAATCCTCGGCAGCACATTTACCAAAAAAGATAAAAGCATCCACATACGCTGGTAGAATTTTATCACACCGTTAAAATGTCAGTTTCGAAGGCGTCTAATTTGCCCCGTCACAGCAGCGTGTTATTTCTGATTGTTATGGACTTTGCTGTAATTTCACTAAGACGCCATGTCGGCAAGCAGGAACTAATGAATGGTGCTCTGGCACGTCTTTAATGCTAGACACCCGTAGCTTTCATTTTGGAAGTCTCAGAATAATTATTTAACAAAGTGCAACACCAGAGCGAGCATAAATCTGTTGCTGATCCAGCTCCTCGGCAGATTCAAACGCCGTTCGTTCACATAATTAAACGTGTTTAATGCTTTCCAGGACCGAGATCAAATAAGACAAGTCGACTCTTTGCAGGAGTTATTGGGCTTTAGATGGACACACATTTCCTCCTGTTGACTTTACTGGTGTTTGGGAGTGTGATGGCAACAAGCAAGAAGATAATGATCATCAGGTTTTAAAGAAGCATGTTTGCTTTTGTGTGTTCAATGAATCATCTTTTTAAAATAAACATGAACCAAAAGTTCAGTTCTCCACACATCTGGCTCACAAGAACTAAAAAGTAGTGACTAATATTCCACTTCAAATCTCTACTTTATCTCTACTTTACTTCAAATCTTTACGATTTCTCTCTCCTCAGGCTGTAGGTTGCGCTCCTTTCGGAACAGGGTCAGCCACATGAGTTCTTCTTTTCCCTTTTGCTATTTCGTGTATCGTCTGTTATGAGATGGAGTGTCTTCATATCCCGCTGGATCATATCCATCCACCGCTTCTTTTGCTGTCCTCTGCTTCGGTGACTGAAAACTTCTGCGTTTAATAGCCTTTTTACCTTGTTGTCATCTTCCATTCACTGCACATACCCATACCATCTCATTCTTGAATCTTGATTCCTGTATCTTATCCGTGATGCATGTCACGCCAAGAGTTTTTCTGATATCGTCATTTTGCCATCTATTCTTGAGGGATACTCCAAGAATCCCACGAAGCATCCACATTTCTGTTCTTTCCAGGAGTTCCTCTTCCTTCCTCTTTAATGTCCATATCTCAGCTCCACAAAGCAAGACTGGGCCCATCATCATCTTGTACACTTTCCCTTTAATATGAATCGGCATCCTTTTGTCACAAAGTGCTCCTGTCAACTCCTTCCATTTTTGCCATGTCACACCAGTTCTGCGTTTAACGTCTTCTTCACAGCTTCTTTTGGCATTTATCACCAACCGCATCTACTTGAATGTTTCAACCTGCTTCAGTATATTTCCTCTGTTACCTGTTATTGTTAAGGTCTCATTAGCTTTCGAGCAGACCATTGTCTCTGTTTTTGCTGTGTTTATTTTCAGACCTTTAATCTCAAGTGCCTGCTCCCACCATCTGAAACCATCTTGGAGATTAACTTCAGAATCTCCAGCCACAACTAGGTCATCTGCATACAACATATCCCACGGCACTTCTCTCCTAATAAGCTCAGTAACTGCGTTCATAACAACAATAAACAACAGTGGGCCGAGACAAGAACCCTGATGAACGCCAACTTTAATCTCAAATGCTGCTGTGTTGCCTTTGTCAGTTCTGACTGTTGTTTAACACCTTCGTACATGGAACTAACAATCTGAGCTAGCTTCTCCGTAATGCCTTTCTGTCTGAGGCTCCAGTAAACCACCTCTTGTGGGAAAGCCTTTTCCAAGTCCACAAACGTCCAGTGTTTTCTGTTGTTTCTTTCCAAGATTTTTTTAACAATATTTACCTCCAATTAGTAGTTAGTACTAGACGTACATTTCAATAAAACTCATCCAGTAGTTCATGAGAAGTTTGACTAACACAAGTCAACTGCAATATTTAATGGCAAAGTTTTAGACAAATATCTCATGTGATCAGTTAGCTCTCAGAGCAGAATTTGGGGATGACTTTCAGCTACTACCACGTTAAAATTTTGTTCAATGTCTGTCAAACTGATAGTGTCGTAGCCATTTTTTTTTTTTTTGATCAGCTCTGGTGGCCATCTTGAATAGAGTTAACACCAAAACGTATTCAGCTGCAGATGAACTCCAATGATCACGTTCTGCTAGTTTGATTGAAATATGTTTAGTGGTT
Source organism: Nematolebias whitei (assembly GCF_014905685.2). Classification (NCBI taxonomy): domain Eukaryota; kingdom Metazoa; phylum Chordata; class Actinopteri; order Cyprinodontiformes; family Rivulidae; genus Nematolebias; species Nematolebias whitei. Next base: position 39,966,509 of record NC_056508.1, on the reverse strand, counting down.
GATGGAATATTTTGCTAACAGGCAGAGGAACACACATCCACACCAAAGCACAAAGAGAAACACCATTGGCTGCTATTGGTGGTGGGTAAAAATAGTTTTGAGCTTCCTTAAGGGTTGTTTTTTATCATCGTCAGCGATGATTTAATAATAAAGTCTATGGGAAACTCGTACAGAGGAGAAAATCTCACACAGGTTGTTGTTTTCCATCCACAGCACGAAGCCTGGTGTGTTTGGTCAGACAGTTCGGAGTGCCCTCACGGTGTGGTGCGACCTGCTCGTGTGTGTGTGTGAGCGCAGCTTAGCTCGGTCACATCGGACCACTAATTGTCCAGAAGAGGACTAAAGAGGCCGGGGTTGTCTGCAGAGACAAGACATGAGCTCATCCTGCATCACTTCTGGGAAAAACACTCTGCTGAGCTCTGTGTGTGTTCAACTAAACTTAGAGTATTTTTTCCTGTCAGTGAGGGAAAGTGATAGGACTGTTAGCATGTCACCAAAAACACATCTATTTTTTTCTTTGTCCCATATAACCGTCATGTATTAAATTATATTAATGACATTTAAAAAGTATTTACATCAAACAATTATAGACAACTAAGCAGTCCTCAATTATTTTTATCACTGGCAAACAAAAGACAAAGGCGGATGATAATGTTTTTGCTCATTTCTCTGCTTGAGTGTTTATGTGTCTGTCTGTTAGAAAAATATCTGATGAAAGACTGCTCAAAATAAAATGAAACTCTCAGAAAGTTAAACCTGGATGTCCATCTACAGTTCTTTAACTTTGAGATTCAATCTAATTCAAGATGGCCGCCACAGCTAATCAACATTAGCCAACAAAAAAATGGCTATAACCCAGTTCATTTTACAGATAATGAGCTAAAATTTGGTGTGCTAGTAGCTGAGACTCAACACAGTATGAGCTTTGCATCTTGAAATAATGTATGAGATTGAGCATAATTTTTTTTTTTTTAAGGTCTTCCTAAATGTTTATAACTCTCATCATTTCTCAACAAAAACAATTTTAGTTTAAACTGTGGCTCATACATTTCTGTAGGCAGTTATGCTTTGCCATCAAATTAATTAGTTTTGGGTGCTTTGATTTAGGGATGCACAATATTATCGGCATGGTATCGGCATCGGCCGATATTAGTGTTAAAATTAAATATTGGACATTGGCCATTCCATCAAAATAACTCACCGATATAAAAGGCGCTGTTCATATATATATATATATATATATATATATATATATATATATATATATATAAATCATAATCCAAGTTGAAGTGTTACATCATTTTCAGCCCCTTTTTGGCATCTACATTTGGTAGCAGGTCAAATTGACAAAGACCGTGCAGAATAATGTAGAATTTTAATTCCACAGCAGAGACAGCTATGTAGTCTCTGTAAGTAGGTCTAGGGAAAAAACAATATCGGTGTTGGTATAGGTTATCGGCAAAATACGTTTTGACATATTGGCATATCGGATATCGGCCAAAAATCTAATAATGTGCATCCCTACTTTGACTTATTACAATGTTGAGTGACTTTAATGTGTCTCGCTGTTTGACAACACTCCTTCTCTCCGTCAGCTCCTTCTAGTCATCATTTCCTTTGAAAGAACAAACAAACACGATGAATTATAGTTTGGCCCACACAATCCACTCCAGCTAAACTTCGCATCTTAAATTTCCATCTAATCTTACCAAAACAAACACCACAGAGCATTTTCCAACATTCCAATCAGAGAAATCACATCAAATGTCAGGACGATGTTCACGTTTTGTGTGAAATTAGGCGTCTCGGTTGTTTCGGGTCAGGGAGCGTCTTCGTTTGTCTCCCGGCGTTCCCACACAGAGACAGGTGAGCGCCCCAGAGGCTACAGAAGAGGCTGATTGGAGGGTGACCCATATGTTTACACACACTGTGGGTCCTCCTAATCCTCCTCCGAAGCCTCGGGCAGCTCACAGCCTTCCAGGAAAACACGAGGGTGCAAGCTGACAACACTGCTGATAAACACAAAAATCTGGAACGCAACTCAACGACATCTGAAAGACATTTCTGAGAAATGTGGAGTGAATACTGAGTGCTGAACGACTGCTGATACTTAGCTGTAAAATTTATAACAAGCAAGAAGTCAGTATTAGTAAACCAGTAACCCAAAAACCAAAACTAGAATAGAAAAGACTAGAATAGACCTTTATTGTCATTGTACCTAAATACAATGAAATTTGAGTTTGCTTCCCAGAGCTAGAGTAAAAACAGCATAATATATATATATATATAGTATATATATATATATACTGTATAAAAGGCAAGAAAAACAGATTTTAAATATGATAAATGTGCAACACAAGAAGATTGATGTTGCATTTAGTGTCCCGTTTTGCACTTAAGTTCTTATTACAGTTTTTGTTAAGTTCAGTAACAAAAACAACAATAAAAGCTAAAACTAAAAGCTAAATAAACAACATTGTTGCTAAAAGTAACAAATGGAAAAACCAACTAAAAGCTAAAATGAGAGAAAATATATTTTTTAAAAGCTACAACTTTATGAAAACAAAGAAAATTTTACTTAAAAGCTAACATGAGCAAAGCAGTAGCTAAAAGCTACAGGAAGCATAAAAGACAACAGAAAAATACATAAAAAACTATAAACAGAAAACAATATATTATATTATAACAACTCTGAATGCTGATTTATTGTTCACACACGAGACCGGATCCACTTTTACATGACGCCGAGAAGCCTTCAGTGAGCCTGCCTGACCCTGTTGCGTTTCCACGAACAGAAAGCAAACAGCCATCGTTTATTTACCAGCCTGGAAAAATGGTGACCGTCTCACACGTAAACGCCAAAACTTTTGAACCTTTAACCTCCCCTCCCCCTCACGCCGCTCCTCCGCCATAACAGCTGCAGTCAGGTATGGAGCTGTGCAGGAGACACACACCCAGAGCAGTGAAGACACAAAGAAACTATTGACAAAACGTGGAAGTAATTATGGTGATTTGTCATAAGTCGCAAAAGCTGCAAAGCCGACAGAAAGCAGAGAACTGAACACTGCAGATCTCATAATCAGCACGTTTTACAGATAAACACTGACGGTTTGCAGAGATTCACAGAGAAGAACGATGCTTGTTTTAAATATTTCTTGCTGGTTACGTGAACATAAAGAAATAAAGCCAACTGATTGAGAATTACTGAAACATTCGATAGTTTTCAGGAAAAGAAAAACAACTCGAGACCAGGAGGAATGTTTTAAACTTTTTATATTTATTTCTAACTGAACGCTAATTCTCACATTTAAGAAGAGGAAACAAATGTTTCAGGAATTTAAATGGGGAAAAAAAATGCACATGTATGTGTTTCTATTGGAAGAACCAATTTTACCAAATGTTTCTGTTCACAAAGCTCGTTTGGAGTTTCGGATCATATAAAGTCATACACAGTAAACACCAAATGTGCATAAATACCCTGCTATCCATTTTAAAGCCTCAATTTAAACCATAGTTTTCACCATCTTGGTCATCCAAGAAGCATAAGTGGCCATATTTGGACTTGTTCAAGCTGGAGAGCAAGACTTAACCCCTTACTGCGTAAAAAAAGTTTTATATTTGAGGACTAACATTAAAATATTAACCAAAAGCACACCGCGTTTAGCGTTTTGCTCAAGTCAAAAGTACACAATTATTTTAGAAATGTATTTACTAACCCCTTTCTTTAAAAGCTCATGTTTATGCCCAAAACCAAAAGGCTTTGGGTTGAAAACCACATGAGATAAACCAGAAAAAGTCATATTCAGCACCTCTTGGCAGACAGTGACTCTCTATGCAACAGGATTCATTAGAAAAGAAGAGCGGATTCAGATATTTGGCAAGAAGTCTGAACATATGAAGAGTTAAAACCAATAAATTAGGAGTGAGCCATATGCAAACATGATGAATGCACCTTGAAAGACGAAGGTGTGCCATCATGTGCTGTGGTTTCTTCTATTCTCTTTATATTTTCTGGATCTGCTTTAAAAAGGAGGCTGTTCATTGTTCTCAGTCAGAACACTGAGTTCAGTCCTGATGCGTCTGAAAACCTGACCTACTTTACGTCAAACTGATGCAGCTGCTGTTTTCTTCTGCTCATGTCTTAAAGAGATATTCTGGTCATTTTTGAAGGGATGTTCTGTCAAATGAGCCATGACACCAGCCACAGAACATAATGTGCAAAGGCTTGTTTTATTACCAAAGACCCAAAACATGCAGGTTCTGCTGCCTTCAGGTCCAGGCCTCCCTTGCAAAAGAGATCTGTGATCTCAGTGGGATTAACCTGGTTAAGTAAAGGTTAATAATTTCCCATTACCTTTTCAAGCTTATAAAACAAATATTTCTCACAAATGTCCAGTCAGTGTAAAAGAACGTCACATTAGCTGATATTAAACCTCTAGATTGTGGCATGACATTTTGTTTAAAGTTTACTGAGGTTTAAATCCAAATGGACTATTGCAATTGTTTATTATCTGGGTGTCCCAAAACTTCTTTAAAAAGTCTTCAGTTGATCCAAAATGCTGCTGCCAGAGTTTTAATGAGAGTTGGCAGGAGAGATCATGTCTCTCCAGTTTTAGCTTCTCTCCACTGGCTCCCAAATTCAGAATATAATTCAAAATCTTACTTCTAACCTACAAAGCTCTCAACAACCTAGCTCCATCTTATATTACAGATCTTATTGTTCCATGTTTTTGTAACAGAGCACTTCACTCTCATCCTGCAGGTTTCTTTGTGGTTCCTAGAGTTTCCAAAAGTAGAATGGGAGGCAGATCTTTCAGTTATCAGGCTCCTCTCTTGTGGAACAAACTTCCAGTTTCTGTCCATGAGGCTGACACATTGTCCAGTTTTAAGATTAGGCTGAAGTGTTTCCTTTTTGATAAATCCTATAGTTAGGGTTGGCTTGGGTTTCCTGAGCTATCCCTTAATTATTCTGCTATAGGCTTAGACTGCTGGAGGACAAACTGACCACATTCCCTCACTCTGCTCTTTAATTACTCTACTGTTTGTATTTGTAATTATCTATCTTAACATGTTTTTTTGTCTTTCCTCCAATAGAAACTTCACCTGGACCTGTTATTCTGTGTTTGTCTGTTTCTCCTTCCTGTCCTCTCAAACCAGCCGGTCGAAGCAGATGGACGCTTGCCCCGAGTCTGGTTCTGCTGGAGGTTTCTTCCTGTTAAAAGGGAGTTTTTTCTTTCCACTCTTGACTTTGTGCTTGCTCAGGATGGGAGACTGTGACGAAGTGAAGATTCAACATAATCTGCTGAATTCCTTAGATAAACAACTTTATTAATTGACTTAAAGTATGTGAATGTTTCTGTCCAGTGCCCTGAGACAGCTTCTGTTGTGACTTGGTGCTATATAAATAAACTGAATTTAATTGAACATATATATCTATCCGATCAGCACGTGCAGTCCAAAAGTTTACTAAAATCCTGGCAGACATTGCTCTACATTTACCGTATTTTTTGCCCTATAAGCCCCGTTTTTTTGCATAATTTGCATGCCCTGCAACTTATACGCCAAAGCGACATATTTATGGATTTTTTCTCATATTTATAAACCAATTTTTGACTGTGATATGAACGTTTTCATCCATTCTTACTGAAAAAATTGAACACTACCATTTTCAGCCACTCGATGGCACTTGAGTAGTAAAGCATGCCGTTGTATCATGCAATACATATGTGTCAAACTCAAGGCCCGGGGGCCAAATGTGGCCCTCGTTGACATCTGGCCCCCAAGATGGCATGTGAAATGTAAAATACTTCTATCTCTTGAATTTTTTGAGTACTCTTTTATTTTGATGTTGAAAGCACAACAGAGAACATCAAATGAGACCAATCAAACTCTTGCTGAGGAACCTGTGACCAAGAAAAAATGCTGGGTATCTGATTTGAGTTCATGTAGATTCTGAAATTAGCCCTTGTTTGAAAAAGGTTTTAATTTTGGCCCCTTTTGTTAGTGAGTTTGACACCCTTGATGTAATAAGTTAAAGTGGCTATTAATGACACAATCGTCTTGCCATGGCCTGCCACCATCATCTGCCTGGAGCAACATAATCAGCTTCATTTCGTTGTGCCGCGCCGGCAAAATGCATCTGATTTGACTATTGAAGTGCATTTTTTTAAGTAAAAGTTCAACTGAGACACACCTTTACTATAAAGTCGAGCAAACAAATAATTGTTTTTAGGTGGTTATCTTGTTAAATTTCGAAGAAACAGACCGAGTCATCCTCTGTGCATTCATGTTTCCGTGTATCGGCTTTTGAAATGCAGCTGATTTGACCATCAAAGTGCATTTATTAAGCAAAATGTAGACTGAGGCACACATTTACTATAATTTCAAGCAAACAAACAATTGTTTTTAAGTGTTAATCTTGTTAAATTCTTGTTAAAGTCCTCCTGTGCACGCTCCCGTGGTCGCCATTTGGCAGCCAATTGATTTTTGGCACAACAACAGCCCACATTTCCGGATTGTCAGCGGTGACGCATAATAGTTGCGACGTATACGGCGAAGCAACGTATTAGACATATTTGGACTGACGATGCGGCTTATAGGGTGGTGCGACATGTACGGCGAAAAATACGGTCATCTTCTATGAGTTGTTCTTCCCCACATCTCCCTGATCCTTTGTTTTTTTATTAGCTGGACAGGTATGGACAAGCTGTGCGTTGTTTTGAAATGCGATCAGATAAAAGTCAAACACACCTACCCAAGAATGACCATCCGCAGATGATCCGTCTTTAGCCGAGGGCTAAAAGTATAAAGTATTCAAAGTGAAATACCAAGCAGCTTCACCGGGATTAGTGTGAAGATTTGATAAAAAGATAAATGACCCCGAAGGCTGCGGGAAAAAAAAAAACAAAGAGCTGCTGCTGTGTGGCGTGAGAGCAACAGCTGGTTTAAGGTTCATTTTTAAGAGTTACAGGAAAGAATATTTTACTTTAAATGAGTAAAAAATGTGCAACGCTCTACATTATATTAGCCAAGCCACAATGTGAAATGACCTGAGGGCTGCAGCATTAGACAGGTGTGCAGGAATATCTTCTGCATACATGATAGAGGCTGCATCGTGTTGACTGTTTTACCCATCGTGCATGAGACAAATACCCCCTGACAAGCAGAATAATAGACGGCTGCTTCTGTGCACCATGCCCAAAAGCTGTCAGAGTTTTATGCTTTCAAACAGTTTGAGCTCTCTGGCTGTCCTGACAAATCAACTGTTCTGCATCAAAATAAAAGCACTTGCACGGGTGTGTTATTTCTGAACGCATGAGGTTCTTAACACTGTAGGTGGTCCAGGTTTCAGGACAAGTTCATGTCCAGCACAGGAGGCTCTCTGGCACACACACACAGATACTTTTACACATTCCCAGAATGACTTGGCATGCTCATTTGCCTGAAACAGAAGCTGAGGCAGGAGACAAAAACACAGAAGCTCTACTGTACACGTGCAGGAGCAAAGGCTGCCATTATGGTCTATTAAAGCTGCTGCTATCTGCAGCAAGCCAAAAGGGCAGGAAGGTGAGGAAGTTTTTCTAAAATAACACTGACTCGTGCTCAAATGGCAGGTTTCCTTAAGTAAGTGATGCCTAATGATTTTTATCCTAGTTTTAAAAGCATAGTTCAGGGAAAATGTATTAACAATAACTATCTTACCTGTTGTAGATTGCTTTTTGAACAGCCTCAGTTTAGATAAATAGAGTTGAATTCTCGCACAGTGCATGAGCAGCAATGAGCGAGCACATTCCAAACATTGAGCCGTCGTAAAACGTCTCAAACGTTTTAGAGCAATTAATGCAAGCCCTACTTTAAAAATATTTACTGCTTCGCTCATCTTTTATATCAAACTGGTGCCAAAGAAACAAAACAATTTCTCGCACACATTGACTGTGCAGTAGGAATTTATTGTAACGTTTCTGTAACTAGACCTTCGTCAAATGAATTGTTGCAGCATCTTAGGAGGGAAGCTATCCTGAGTGTCCAACCAGTCACACCCAGACATAAATAACATCAAACCCTTCCAGTAATTCAAATATTCATATCAAAACAACGCAGAAGTAGCAAAAATGCACAGGTGCATCTCAAAAATGTTTAAATATCATAAAAAAGTAAAACATTTTGCCTATCATTTCTCAAAGTGAAACAAACATATTATATAGAGTCATTTCACAGTGTGAAATGTTTCAAGCTTTTATTTCTTGTGATTTTGATGATTATGGCTTACGGACAATGAATAAACAAAAGTCAGAGTCTCTGAAAATTAGAATCTTGTGATAAAGTTTCATCCCTTGGAACTCAGGCGCAGTATACACAAATGAATTTTAAATGAGCTACAAATGTCTCGTTCCTCAAGTCCAGCCTCTCCTGATCCAGAAACGTCATAAGCGTCTTACCTGCTGAGGAAACAAAGAACGGGACTGTTGTTCAGTGGTCCAATGTCCTCCTTTGAGATTAAAGTTTACATGTCATTTAAAAATCAAGGTCCAAGAGTCAGGAGGAATCAATGTTGCTTGAAGTCCAGAGTGAAGTTTCCACAGTCAGTGATGGTTTGGGTCCATGTCCTCTGCTGGTGCTGGTCCACTGTGTTTCATGAAGTCCACAGTCAACGCAGCATCTACCAGGACATTTTAGAGACTTCATGCTTCTTTCTGCTGATGATCTTTATAAAGATGCTGAATCATTTTGGAGCAGGACTAGTCTCCTGCCCCCACTGACAAAGGTACCAAAAGCTGGATGTAGAATATTCTAACCTTCTGAGACACTGAATTTTATTTTATTTCATTATTTATTAACCATAATCGTCCAAATTACGACAAATAAAGGCTTGAAATATTTCACTCTGTGTAATGAATCTACCGTATATAAAATGAGTTTCACTTTTTGAAATGATTGACTTTTTTTTTTTACTTTTTCCACAAGATTTCTGTTTTGTTTTTTTTTGTTTTTTTTAATTTCATATAAATGCACCTGGAAATAAAGATACAAAATAAATAAATAAACTTCAAAAATATTTTAAATGCAAGGCAATGGCATGTTCTGAAGACGTGCATTTCACCCACTGCCTTTAATGTCTGTTTTAAACTAAAGTCAGATTACACTGCAGGCAAAACTGTCCCAAATTGTTATTTTTTCCTCAAAAGTAACTCAGATCAGATTTTATTTATGTGGAAATCTGAACGTGACAAACCAGATTTTTAAAAATCAGACCCTGCATTTTCATGCATTTTATTTTTATAAACTAGACCTCAGTTTGAAAGATCAGGTCACATTTCAGCCGACTTTTAATTCAGTGAGGTAGGAGTACGCAGATCGACCCAATTATTTACAATATAAATCTCCTGCTGTTCAAAGCTTGGAACGCCGCACGCCTCCAGTGACAGAAGAGAATCTGGTCGTGTGGTCTTTTAAAAACATCTTTAATTAGTCATGTCCTGGATGACCGAGAATTTACGCCAACATACGATAAAAGCGTGTTGGATTGTAGCGATGCTAGCGTGATAGGATCTCTAACCTCTAGTTTCAGTGCATTGCTCCTGTTCCAGAAGTGAAATTCTGCTGAAGCTGCAAGCTCGAGTTTAAATGTAGGACGAAACAAGCACAGCAGATAATAATTTAGTTGTCCCACTTGCAAAACAACTTCAGAATCGATACACACATGCTAACATTTTTTCTTATTGTCTGGATGTCCAGAAACTTCTTTAAAAGTCTCCAGTTGCTCTAAAATGCTGATGCCAGAGTTTTAATGAGTGCTGGTAGTAGAGGTCATGTCTCTCCAGTTTTAGTTTCTCTCCATCGGCTCCCTGTCAAATTCAGAATTGAATTCAAAATCTTACTTCTAACCTACAAAGCTCTCAACAACCTAGCTCCATGTTACAGTATATTACAGTTTTTATTGTTCCATATTTTCCTAACAGAGCACTTCGCTCTCAGACTGCAGGCTTACTTGTGGTTCCTAGAGTTTCCAAAAGCAGAATGGGAGGAAGATCTTTCAGTTATCAGGCTCCTCTCTTGAGGAACCAACTTCCAGTCCCTGTCCATGAGGCTGACACACTGTCCAGTTTTAAGACTGGGCTTAAGTGTTTGTTAAGTGTTCGTGTTCATTCGTGCTCGTCTACTCACACAGACTCATGTTCGTGCTGCTGTTGTTCCATGTATTACTGTTTTTGCACTATAAAGTGTTTAGCGTATTCCTTGGTTCACATCTTTGATCTTATTATGGTTTTTCTTTTACAATTTATACTTTTGTTGGATGTAACTTGCACCTTGTGTACACAGTTTCGTTCCACCACATGTATCACATACGATGCGAATGACAATCAAGAAACCTTGACCTTGACGTCTTTCCATTTTGATAAATCCTATAGTTAGGGTCGGATTGGGTTTCCAGAGCTATCCCTTAGTTATTCTGCTAAAGGTGTAGACTGCTGGAGGACAAACTGACCACATTTCCTCACTCTGCTGCTGTCTTTACTTTCTCTACTCTACTGTTTGTATTTGTAATCGTCTTAACGTGTTTTTGTCTTCCCTCCTATAGAAAGTTCACCTGGACCTGTTATTCTGTTTGTCTGTTTCTCCTTCCTGTTCCTCTCAAACCAGCCGGTCAAAGCAGATGGCCGCTCATCCTGAGTCTGGTTCTGCTGGACGTTTCTTCCTGTTCAAAGTGAGTTTTTCCTTTCCACTGTTGCCTTTGTGCTTGCTCAGGATGGGAGACTGTGACGAAGTGAAGATTCAACACTGTCTGCTGGTTTCCTTAGTTACCACGGTAATTGTTTATTTTAATATATATGAATGTTTCTGTTCAGAGCCATGAGATGACTTCTGTTGTGACTTGGTGCTGTATAAATAAACTGAACTGTACATGCGTAGCATCCATACTTTGATAAACGCAGCGTGCTGCGCGTGATGTCACGTCTTCTTCATGTGAGTCACTTCAGGGCAGTGGACTGCTCACACAACAGACTAATGACGGTTGTATTTTAATTATAATTACAACGTTGATGAGCAAGAAAAAAAAAATCAAACCTGAGCAAAAAATTGTACTTGTGCATTAAAACGTGCAGCGTGAACACGGTCTAAGATCATCTTACGTCGACAAATGATGGAGTTGTGGCTGTTCAGTCAAGACTTTATAAAAATGTTATCAGTCTCAAGATGTCTCACTCAGAGTTTGTGCTGTGAATGACTCTCAGCTACTACCACAGCACGTTTTACTTCAGTACTTGAAAAAACCTACTGGCTTTTTGTTTTGTTTATTTTGGGGGGGTTGGCTAATATGGATTAGTAACAACGACCATCTTGAATTGTACAGACTACAAAAGTTAATCAGTTGTAGAGGTACAGTTTGTTCAGCAGTTCATGGGGAGTGGTGGTGCAGAGGTTATAGAAGATGGGCCTGCGATCGGAAAGTCGCAAGTTCAACTCCCGGTACTGTCAACATCAAAGTGTGAGTGGAAAAGGTGAAACACCCACACCTGCCTCCACCCTCATTTGCCCCACTCTGGACCCCTGAGTAAGCCCCTTAACCCTCACCATCTGCCCCCCCCCAAAAAAAAAACCTAAAAATAAAAAAACTAAACTGGTCTCTCTTGAAAATGAGTTCTAGTGACTCAATGAGACTAACTGTATAAATAAAGGTTAAATGAAAGTAAATTTTTTTTGCTAACAAATGCAACACACATCATAACCCCCCCCACACACACACACACACACACACACACACACACAAACACACCATTAAAACACAATTATCCATAACAACAAAGTTCATGCTCAATCATCCATGTACCAAATCCAATAAATCTCAGTCGGGTCATCTGGACAGTTTCTTTTTTATAGAGACGTTTCGCCCTCTATCCAGAGCAAACTGGTTGCTCCACTTAAGTTTACTGCTTGGTGGGGAATCAGTTTACTGGGACTCCTCAGACTGATGAAGCCCTCTGGATTGAGGGCGAAACGTCTCTATATATATAAAAAAAAAAGAAACTGTCCAGATGACCCGGCTGAGAATTATTGGACAATGATACATAATTCCCATGGATCTTCCAAAAGTGAAGCTGTTCAAAGGAGTATCAACAACAGGTGAGATATTCATTATTCATAACTTTTTCATAGAACCCCACTTCAAAAAACCTGAATGAGTAGTTTAAAGAAAAACTGATCAGTGATGGTAGAAATAACCTTCATAGTTAGGTTAGCTGTGGACATGAAGTAAGTTTGTGTACATAAAACCAATAACAACCTGCACACACACACACACACACACACACACACACACACACACACACACACGCACACACACACACACACACACACACACACACACACACACACACACACACACACACACACATTCTCTCTAACAAGCTCAGACAGACGCTGTCTGAGTGGCAGGTGATGAGGCAGGTGTGCTCCAGACATACAGTTTTGGGGGAAGGAGGAAGTGGGTGAGTGTGTGTGTGTGTGTGGGGGTGGGGGGGGGGGGTGAGCATGATGTGAGCAGGCATGCAGAATGAAATCAAATCTACAGCAGTGGCTTAAAGGCTAGAAATATAATCACAGCTAAAGTAAGCTGGTCGTCCTCATTCAGTTTTTCCTCCTGATGTGATGACTCCAGTTACAAAAATGTTATCAGAAGCTGCTTTAAGCGGGGGGGGGGGGGGGGGGGGATTCCCTGCCTGTAATAAATGGCAACAAAACAGATCAAGGTCCTGATTTTTGCTTCATGCTGCTGGTACTCATTTACCCAGCATGCAGATGATGCGTTCAAGTCAGTCGTGGTGCAGTACCTGTGATAATACAGACACCCACAGCCATTTTGTTGAGCTGCAGCCAAAACATTTACCACCAGACGATCTACACACGCCGTCGTCTCACATGACGATCCACTTAGTCATCAGCAGACGCAAACCCTCACCTCACCTCAGTTCACCCGCTCTCCGTTAATGTTTGAACAAAGAGTGGCTCCTTTAACTATCGAACACAGTGAGAACCATAAAAAGAAAGCACAATCCACGTAAATAAGGACACTATGGTTTAGAAACACACGCACACTGGGACACACCCTCTCAGGTGGAGAAGGTGTTGGAGTTTTATGCTAAAATGTTCCACGCAGGTGAGGCCAGAGGTTCGTGTGAGCTGCAGCGCCAAGTTTCAGCCATGCAGGGTTTTTTTTTTTTTTTAACAACCCCTAATCGAACATATTCCAGACGTGCACTTACCTGCCTTTCTCTGCAGAAACTCATTGCTGCTGCTGCATCGGCTGCAACCATCACATTTAGAGCTCACTGCCTAAGGAGCTGCTGGAAACATCACCGATGCAAGAACCACCTTCTTCAACGGGAATACATGAATAAAGAAGCCACTAATCTCACTGGGACGACGAATGCTTCAATCTTTGCAGGTTGAGTGGGTCTCTGCAGCATTTTGTCAATAATATAACTTAAATTTAACAAGTGAGGCATTTTCTTTAACTTTTTTAAAACTTCATTTATAATATTATAAGAAAACACATTTTCTTTGTTACTAAGAGCCTATGTGTTAGTGCACCTGACAAGCTGCACACTCTTTTTGACAACCAGCTCAGCTTTCGCTCCCCAACACAAAACCCTGCAGTGGCATGAAGGTGATGGAATGATACAAGTGTTTATTTTGTCATTTGAGAGTGACTGTAGCCGTTTCTGTGGTACTGTACCTCACTGGCGTTCTCAGCCTGGAGTGTGTGCTGGACGGTGGCCAGCAGCAGTGTGTGTGAGTTCAGGCCATCCCAGGGTCAGACTCTGCAATCCACTGCAGCCTTGTGTTCCTCCCGGCTTCTCTCCCCTCCCACCACTTGGCTTTGTTTTTCTTTTGTAAATCACAGCACAGACCGTTTTTGAAACACAATGCTCTTCTCCTTGGTTCCTCTCCTTCTTGTTCCTCTTGATATGTCTTCTCAGCAGACAGCCAACACTTGTTGCTCTCGTAGCCACTTCCAGTTCAGATCGTCCCTTTAAGCCTCTCTGCTCTCCTTTCCCTGTCGTTTCTTTTCCCTCCCACCCTCGTTCTCTCCCTCTGTGTGCTACTGTTGAGGAAGTGCTCTCTTTTTTTTTCTTATTCTCCTCCCTTTCTCCAGCCCTTCCTCTAATAGTTATTTAGTGTCACATTTCAGCACCTGCTTTGACACAGAAAGACAAAAATTTGAACTTAAACCAAAATGAAAAGTGCCGTTTTGTCATCAGTACCACTACCAGCATGTCTGTGTGTATTATTTTAGCAGGAGATCATTAAGTTATACAGATTTAAAACAAGGTTAAATCATTGCATGCAAAAGTGTAGATCAGGGCTATTCAAATGGTGGCCCGGGGGCCAAATCAGGCCCACTAGTGAGCTCTGTTCGTCCCACCAATGGGTTCGTTTTAAAAATAATAAAACTAGATTTTAAACCGTAAAACAAGCTTAATTAATGACAATAATTGCAATATCTGGCCCCTGAGCTCTTGGCTTTCAGTAACTGTGGCCCAATGAGCATTTAGTTGAATAGCACTGGTGTAGATAGTTTAGCTCTAGGTTATAAATAGTGAGTATCTTACCTGTTATAGATAGCTTTCATAAACAGGGAACTTAAGTTTGGAGAAAGAGTTCAAATCTGACTAAAGCAACAAAAAAAAAGTGTATTGCTACTGTCTAAAAGATCCAAACTTGATCTAATCCAGCCAGAACTTCTGTGTCCACCTTGCTGGCAAGACCTGACTGTGATTCCTGAGACTTGGCCCTACATCAACCAGTCTCATCTGACCAGACCAAAGTCACAACTGTCACTTAGCTTAAATCATCAGTTGAGCTTTGTCCACACCCTTAACAAAAAGTAGTACATTTCAAGTTCATTTTTGCAAGTTAAGTATAAGTATATCAAGTATACTACACACCATACTTGTAGTGTACTAGAAAATTTACTGATTTAATACTTGTTTGGACTAAACTGGGACATTTTTATACTATTTTTAAGTATATCAAATAAAGTTTATAAAAAGTAAACTTCAAGTACACTTCCTCATTTTTAGTGTAAAATAGTACACTTAAATAAACTACTTTTTGCTAAGGGCATCCTCTGAGCTGCACCAGCTTTCATCAGGACCGTCACCTACAGGTGGCCATGGCAGAGAGAAGGAAACACTGCACACACGGTAACTGGTCTTTGTTGTTTTTACAGTAAGTTTACTGTATTTGCAACGGTGCTTTAACGTAGAAACAGTTGCTCAGACTGCTCAGACTAGCCATTAACTCATCAGTTCCATCAGAAATTAACTGTATTTCTCCAAACTGGGGTAATTTAAATAGCTGTCTACGACAGGTAAGATAGTTATTGTTTACAACCTTCCCACAGAAGTCCACTCTTAAAGATCTGAGCTTTAGTTTCTACTTGGGGTGAGTTTCTAAACGTTTCTTCTTGTGCTACAGAAATATGTTTGTTAAAAACACGAGGCTGAACTACTGACTATGAAAAATAACTTCAGAGAAATTAAAAAAAAAAAAAAAAGATCTACAGAAAACCTGACTCCATATGAGACAAACAAGATGGGTTAGAAAATGGCAAACGGTTTTTAAAATACTAGTTGCATTAAATTTGCGAGTGTTTGAAGGAGTGTGTGTGTGTGCAGGAACCTGAAGTGAACAACAGGTTGGAGAAGTTTCACTGTGTTGAACTCCTCCAAGTGTTTTTAATGTCACGTCTGCTTTGCTGCTCTTTTTTTAGCTTCCGGCTGGTTTTGGGTTTTCCTCTGCAGCTAGTGCTCGTCTCCGACTGGTGAGCGAACCAGCCAGTGTCCACAGTGCATACCTGTGCTCGCTGACATGTACTAACTCACTCTACCTGCAGGCCATGGCAGAGGAACGCGTAGAAAATCATAACAATTTGAAGACGAACGTGGCAAAGAGGGAGAAAAGGAAAGGAGGAGGAGAATGCATTGAAAAAGGATGGCAGGAGAAAGACAAGCAGAGAGAGGAGGGTAGGGGAATGAAGGTGAAAAAAGGACGAGGTGAAGGGGGGGGGGGGGGGGGGGGGTAGAGCAAATAAAAGTCAGAAGTTGCTCAAGGCTACAGGCATCAGTGGATAAGGTGAAAGGAGGAGAGGAAGAAAGAAATCATTAACGGCCGCTTGTCTGTTTCTGACTCGTAATAAATTAGGACCTTCATACGTCTCTGCTGCTGGGAGAAAGTTATGACCCAGATAAAAGGGTTGATGGCGGGGGAATGATTAATGCTCACATTGATCTCTGAAGCACAGTCAGTACCACTCAGCTGAGACAATCAGAACGCCACAGTGAGAAGCGCGTTGCATTCGTCAAACTAGATTTATTTTGCTCTGAAATGTCCAAAAAGCAAAACCTTCTGTTTACTGACATTCTTTTTTCTGTTCTTGTTTACAGTTCTGTGCATTAATACTCCAAAAAATTATTTCATATAAACACTGTGCAGAGCATACAAGTATAAAAAAAACAGGCATGCTAAGTATTGATGAGTGAAAACATTAAAAAAAATACAGCTCACTTTTTAAAAATGAACGAGAAACACAATCCATTCTGTGTCGCCTTAGCAACAAGAGAGAGGCAAACTTTGACTTTAAGGCTAAAACCCACTTATTTTACAGTTAAGGTTATTTTCTATCTAAAGGGACTTTGCTCAGTCTGCGAAAAAAGTTGTTTATCATCTTCAGTGTCTTTAGAAGAACACTTTCAAGTGTGAGAAAATTGGGGTTATCTCCACTCGAGGTTAAAGACAATAAATGATTGACAGAAAGTCAGTGTTACAATCTAAAGTGCAATCAGATTTTTACCTCAGGGAACCTTCAAAAAAAACAAAAAAAACTTCTATGGCGTCTTAAATAAAAACATCAATGCAGACACGTTTTACTGAATCTGCACTGCAGCGTGGGATAACTGTTATTAAACATTTATGATGTCAAATAAATACCTGAACAAACCTGAGGTTTGGTGTGAAACACATCAGAGCAAGTCTCGTTGTAAAATTCTGATTGGGCCCAACAGGACCTGAAAACAATTTACCAGCACTGACAGTGCAAGCAGTTTTAAGGTTGTTGCCAGTAGTCAGAGTTGTGGCTTTATTAATCGTTGCATCTACATTTATGCATGACACATACATGCTTTTGTTCCGGCAAATAAACTTTTGCTTCAGTGATGCTTTAAAACCTGTAATTAAAAAAAAATTGTTCTTCGTTCGAAGTGGCCAATGAAGTGAGGTGAGTTTTGTTTCATTATATATCTGCTTCTCATTACGTCTGTGCAGCAACAAAATAAATAACTACTTTACGAAGACAGAATTTCACACAGTGAAAGCTAACACGTGCCGTCCCAGATGCAAAGCAGCGTCTTCCTCCAGCATTCATTCCTTTTGTGCAGAGAAGTTCATGATTCCACAGGACGCGTCGCTTGCTTCAGGTGGGGCAACACCATTCATTTACACATGAAAGGAACGGGGGCAAAAAATACAGGAAGAGGAGAGAATTAGTTTAGTCAAAATGGCAATGTATGAAACTAAAGCAATTGTTTTTTCTGGCCGCGAAGCACAACAGCTTGCTAAGATGCTACATTCTCAAATTACACACGAAACAGCTAAAACAAATAAGACAAGTTTGAAACTTACAGTTTTTTTTTTACTTACAGTAAATCATAATAATTGCTTAAATTAGAAACAAAGCTGCAGTTGGTGTTACTTGAACCTGATTTAACACAAAAGCTGGAAAATGGTGAAGTAATATAGCTTTGTCAAACATGTTACCTGTAGGTTTACAGTAGTCCCTCGCTACTTTGCGGTTCGACTTTCGCGAACTCGCTCTTTCACGTTTTTTCAAAGATTGAGCACAAGAATTAAAAAAAAAAAAAGTTTTACAGAACACGATGGTCAACTTTAATATTTCTTACGTGATTGGGACAGTACTGGATACTACACAGTAAAAAGTTAACGAAAAAACAAAATACTTCGGACAGGCGCCGCTATTTTCTAGTTTCCTCTCAATCAGCCTACACTGTAGAACTACATTTCCCAGAAGCCCCATTTCCTTCTGCTGAAATGCTAGAGGGAAAATTTTGATTTGATCAGAAAAAGTTTGGTGCTTTACAGTGACTTTGGCGCCCAGCGGATGCAGACAGCCACACGGAACCCACTGGGAACGGGACTAAAACCAGACGAGAACCGGACATCCAGACCCATAGGTGAATCTGAGAATTGGTAGTCGGCATACAAGGACTTCCAAGCAGGTGTGCACCACCAAAGGTCCGGCGCTCCGGAGCCCACCGAGACCCTTTCATCTCTCAGTCCACTCAATCGGATATCGGACCACCAGTCCCGCCTTGGCCTGACCTGATCTCAAGGTCCCCCCACCCCCCCAAAAAAGTGCTTTGGTGCTCAAGGGCTGCATAGAACCGGAGCAGAACCAGACATCCAGACCCATCGGTGAATCTGAGAGCTGGTAACCAGCTGTCGGGGACATCAGAGCGGGGACACACAGGTAAAATTTAGTAGCTACAAATATATATGTTGTTAAAATTAGTAGGTTTAAGAGTTCAGAACATTGATTGTGGGCTCGTCGCTGCAGGGTAGGTCTGCAGAAATGAAACGAGCCGGACCGGAACCGAGAGCTGCTGCTGTTCAGCTGAGCGAGTCTGTATAATATATATATATATATATATATATATATATATATATATATATATATA
>NC_056508.1:39943227-39947744 GCF_014905685.2 Nematolebias whitei | reverse complement strand
ATATATATATATATATATATATATATATATATATATATATATATATACTAAAATAAATATAACGTTGCTACTTGGTGGATTTTCACTTATTGTGGGGGTGAGTCTGGAACGTAACCCCGCAATAAACGAGGGACTACTGTATTGTGACCTGTTGGATATGGGTACCAGTGAACCCCGCTACCCGAAAAGGAAGAAGTTGGTAAAGATAATGGATGGATGGATGGATGGATGGATGAACGGACAGATAATACAATACAGTATTTGTTTTTTGTTTTGTTTTTAAGGTGACAGGACAATAGTACACAAATTATTATTTTAGACTTGTAACATTTTACATGTTTGCAAATGTGATTTAAAGCTGTAGATCTTCCAACAATTACCGTACTGTAAATCCACTGTAGAAGTACTTAAACTTTTAAATAAACAAATATTTTCTTCTATAGAAAGTCTTCACTTACTTGAACAGTTCTCACCTGGTCTCATTTCTCAACAAACAACTAAAACACACGGCAGCCTGAGGTCAGAGGACAGGGACACTCGCACTAACACAGGTGAGAGTGAGAACACACTATGGTTGTTATCGTCTCCACTTCATGTGTGAATGTACAGTTTGTTTTATATGAGGTGTTCTACTACTTTTTAAATCTCATTTCCACTGTTAGACATCAGCTGAGGCGTTGACAGAGTAAATAAACTACGCTATCATTCATCAGCTCACAAAGTCTGTGCATGGCATCCACATAATCTTACGTTTGGAACTATTCCCACATAAATTACCTTTAATTATCATGTCGTGTGCAGCAGAATGAGCTCCTGACAGCTAGTCAAGGTGCTTGTGCTTTGCAAAATCTTTATGGATTTGGATGGCAAAGGTTTTAAACAGCTTTAAATAAAATTAATTTATGAGACTGAGTAGGTGATACATTTCACATTACAGCAAATCTATGATTTTATTTTTATTTAAATATTCATGTCAGATATACCAAATCTTGCATGAAAATACATAAATTGTTTACTTAAAGTATGAAGTGTTAATGTGTACAGTTTTAGTAAAGACTCACATGTACTGAGTCTTGAATTTAAAAGTTTTTTTAATGAACGCATTTATAAAACAATCCCTGCAAGTTGATACTACGTCCTGATGTATTTTTTTAGATCATTTAGAAACCAATATAAAGTCCTTATTTTACCTCACTTTGAACATTCACATACTTGCTCATCAGATTTTATAAATACACATGTGCATTTTAATACTACGTGAACGTACTGTGGTGTGTGCATGTGTCCCATGGTCTTTCTGACCTGGGCTGGAGGTGCTTGGAGAGCCAGAGGTGGCCCATTAGCCTTGACTCACCAGCAGGGCCTCCTGGTTTTCAGCCAGTGCTTGCTTTGCTAGATAGTGCTCCCTCTTCACCTTCAGCTCCAGGGACTCGGGGACATCAGGTACAATCCAGTCAATGGCTCGCAGTACGAAGAACACAACATGCTGAAGGAGAGAAAACAAGCTGACGGTTTCATCACCGCGGAACAGCTGGGCTACTTTCAACTTGATTGGAAAAACTAAATAATTTCCAGCTTGTGACAGCACAACATGTGGAATGACAGAAATATTTATCTCCTGTTCTCCCACCACTTAATATTAGACAATAAGAACTTATTAGAGTGATGCACCTGGTGAAACGTAAATTTCTACACTTACATGTTGGCAGTGATCACATGACCAGCTGTTATAAAAGTACCGTATTTTCCGCCGTACATGTCGCTCCGCCCTATAAGTCGCATCAGTTCATATTTGTCTAATAAAGTGGAAAAATCCATAAATATGTCGCTTCGCCATATACATCGTATCTATTATGCGTCACTGCTGAGAACCCGGAAATGTGGGCCGGTGTTGTGCCAAAAATCGATGGGTTACCATATGGCGGCCATGGAAGTGTGCATGGGAGGACTTTAACAAGAATTTAACAAGATTAATACTTAAAAACAATTATTAGTTTGCTCGAAATTAAAGTAAATGTGTGTCACAGTCTAACATTTTCTTAATAAATGCACTTCAATGGGAAAAAATCCATATATATGTCACTTGGGCCTATAAGTCGCAGGACATGTAAATTATGCAAAAAAAGTTTGACTTACAGGGCGAAAAATACAGTAACTTAAAGTCAGAGAGTCTTCAAAGAAGTGAAACGGGCCAAAGGGAGGGGACAAATACAGGAAGTGCCTCGTCTCTTACCTCAAATGCAATAATAAAACCAAGTCTGACTGCAAGGAGCTCCCAGTAGAAGAGTGTGTAGTTTCCGTAGTTGTCTCTGAATGCTTTGTATCTAACAATGAATGGAACATAATTACTCCAAAACACATGGAGACATTTGGTAGAAACAGATTTTGAAACATCATAAACACTCCCCTCTGTTGGTCAGTCTTCTTTTCCTTATCAATTTCAACCCATATCTTCACTATGAGGACAAAGACATTTTAACTGTTTTGCCTATTTGTAAACAAAAAATAAAAATCTACCAGTAATTCTAACCTGTTGCTATAACTCTAGCACCAGGATTTGGAAGCATTTTACTTCAGTTACGGCCTCTTTGGTATTTCAAGTCCAACCATTCCTTGATGGGAGTTATAGCAGAGGCTTAAAAACATGAGACAAGCTTGTAGGATCATTTTTAAAGCAAACAAACTGCTGCTATCAATGGAAAAGATGATTTAATCATTCTCTAAATTGAGAAAGCAAAGACAAATTCACTCACATAAAGCTTACAAGTGGCTTAAAGATTATTCTTGAACACACCAAATTATGGGTTACACAAAGAGTTTGAAAACATTCCACTTGGCCTTTAATTGAAAAGCTGAGCGTGAAATTTAAAATATGTTTCAGCATACCTGCACATGGGGTAATCAGTGTAATTTAGTGGGGCGTAGGCCAAAGTGAAGTTAACGTATCCATGGAGATCGTTATCAAACTTGTACTGGTAGAGCAGGCGAGGTAAAAAATCAGACGTAAAAGCTATGAGGAAAGCCTGAGGAAGGACAAAAATGTTTGTAAAACAACGTTAGTGTTTGTAATATTAGGTTTTATTTAAAAAAAAAAAAGGATCTACGTACGTTGGCAATGACCGACAGGTGAGACAAGGCTTCCAGTATGTTGAACCAGACGCCGATGTTTTGCGCACGCTCCGCCACAGGTCGCCGGTACTCGCACACAAACTTGTGCGCGTCCAGACGCACCTCCACCCAGTTGTTCAGGAGGGCGAAGAGCGGCGCGAGTGGGAACGCTGCCACAAAAATGGTGATGAACCCAAACTGGAGCACTGCGGGGCAAAACGCCATTTTCGATTTGAGCGACAAAACGTATCCGTCTCTATCGTTGACGGTTATAGTTCACAAACGTTTTCAAAGCTGGTGAAGTGATGTGTCATTACCCATTTCCAGATACTCTTCAAACAGGCCCCCACTCTGCACCAGTTTGTAGTCTTCCTCCCAGCGCCGAGGCTCGTGGGACGCTTCATCACCCTGGACGTTGGCAAAACCTCTCTTCTGGTGCCAGGCCTTAATTTTACTGAAAGAAACAATAACAGACATTTTTAAATGAGAAATACTGAAACATCAGCTTTGGAATACACCCATCATTTGGACTGGGTTGAAATACATTTTAATAAACTTCATTGCTTTGCTTCATATTGGCCTGGATCACAACAGACTGGGTTGTGGTTGGTTTTGAGAGTCATATTGTGTTGTTTTGTTTTGCATCATACTGATCTATATTACCGTACTTTCCGGACTATAAGCCACTACTTTTTTTACACGCTTCAAACACCGTGGCGTATACAATGTTGCAGCTTTGGATGTTCCTTTTTTGTTTTGACGGGCTAACAAGCTTCATGCCACAAAAACATTTAGCCTCGTCACACCCAGGCACTCACATAGCTGCCCAATACGCATCTCTCTCGGGGGTGGGGGGGGGTGTGACTCAATGAGACTACCTGTATGAATACAGTAGTCCCTCGCTACTTCGTGGTTCGTTTATCGCAGACTAGCTGTATCGCGGTTTTTCAAAATGAGATTGGAGAAGACACACAATTGGCTGACTGATGGATGAGCTGCACGATCGGCATGGAATTTTTATTTAAAATAAATTATTTTAAATTATTTAGCACCTGCATCACCTTTGTGCAGCCCAGAGCAGCAGAAAAAGCTTCTTCCTGCAGCTTTGTGCAGCCCACACTGCAGGATAAACTTCCTCCTGCAGCTGATCAGCTGTTCCCCGTGCAGAATGGAGAAGTGGGCGTGGCCAAGAGCGCTTGCAGGTGGCAAAGAGCAGCGGAGGCAGGGAGCAGAAATCATGACATTCTGTGCTGTTTTACAGCGTTTAGAGTTTAGAAGCATTGTTTAGAATATTGCAAGAGTGCGGGAAGGGTTTAAATGCTTTCATATATATATACATATATCTATATACATATATGTATTTATATATATATATATATATATATATATATATATATATATGTATGTAT
>NC_056508.1:39913711-39943127 GCF_014905685.2 Nematolebias whitei | reverse complement strand
TATATGTATATATAAATACTAAAATAAACTACTACTTACTACTTGTACTACTATTCCTACTTCGCAGTTTTTCACTTACCTCAGGGTACGGATCCCCTGTGAAAAACGAGGGACTGCTATAAATGTTGTTTAAAAATAAATAAAAATCTGACCTGACCTGAGGAGGAGGCAGGACTGACCGGCCGTTTGAAATAGTTAAAAAAAATGTCCAGTTAAGCTCAGAAGGATCAGCTGATCACCGGCCGCACCCTGCTGTCATCTGCGGTGAAGGAAGTTGCAGCATCTGAACTAAAGCCGAAGCGAGCAGCGCGTTCAATTAAAATTTCCTTGTTCTATATTTTTCCAAATAATTTTGCTCTGCAAATATTTTTGTTCATCTGTATAATAGCTTGTTGTTAGTGTTGTTGTTTTTTTAGGCTATTTGTTTTGTATGTTAATATCCATTTGGCGAAACAAGAAATCTAATATCTTCCTTTCTTTGAAATATGTTTTTTAAAATATCATGTCAAACTGATTTGCTTACAAAAGCAGTAAAAGCTTAATAAAAAAAAGTAAGTTTTTTTATTATTTCGTTTTTGGGCATGTAATTACAGTTAATCCGCCGGGCCGGATTTCCAGGTAGGCTACCATTTTTTAAATTAATTTATTCTTTAAACCAGCCATGTTACAGGCACGGTTCAGAAAAAAAAATAAAAATGTGCATGTTACTGATACGTATTTAATTAACGTTAAAAAAAATCTTTCTGTGTAAATATCTCAAGTTACAATGTAAACACCTGCGGCTCATACACAAGCACGGCCTAGATATGCAGAAAATTATAATTATTTTAATTAGTGGGCGCAGCTTATATCCGTGTGCGCTCAATGGTCTGGAAATTACGGTCGATTGGTTTGACAGCACCACGGTGGGGCAGTGGTTGGAGCTGTCGCCTCACAGCAAGAAGGCTGCAGTTTTACCTCCAGGTCTGTGTGTGTGATTTGTATGTTCTGCTTATGTGGGTTTTCTCCAGGTACTCTGCGTTCCTTCATGTATTTTAGTTTAATTGGAAACTAAACTATCCTTGGCTGTGAGTCAGTGTGTGAATGTGTCCCTGTGAACAAACTTGCGACGTGTCCAGAGTGTACCCCGCCTCTCGCACTTCTAGAAAAAGACGGTACGTACGGTAAAATAAACTCCTGGACGTTGTTGATGAGCTGCTTCCCCACCATTATGATGAAAAGCTGCTCAGCCAGTTCGATGAGGCAACCACCAGGACCACACTGTAACCATCAAGCACACAAATATAACTCAGCTGAGCCACTTTGTTGTTACAGTTTTGAATATGCAATACCATAACAATCACTTTCTCTATGAATTTACAAAATAACAGCCAGATGTAGGAGCACAGATGAAAAAAAAAAAGAGCTTACGTCTTCATTTCTCATCCCAAACAACGTTCCGTAGTTTGAAGGATAACCCACAAACCTAATCGTACAAAAAGATCAACAATTATTGTTATAATGCGATCATCGTTTTCACGTATGATTCCTGTGGCTGACCTACGTCTCACCTTCCTTTGAAGAAAGCCACGTAGAACGGAGACGAGTAGAAGTTGACAAACTGGAAGATGAAGACTTTGAAGGTGAAAGCGTTGTCGTACTGGGTTTGAGTTCGGTGCATTTCTGCAACACAAATATAAACGTGATGTTAAAGAAAACGTCGTATTTTCATTCTTGTCTTTTTTTTCCCATCAGGCTGCACCCATCTGCAGAAGTTTATGCCGTTTTTTTAAACTAAATATCTGGATAGTTCAGGATTTTTTGCGTTAGATAATAAGCTTCCAGCATTATTCCATTAATATATCAAATAAACCTTTGCAGCAAAAACTGGCTTTTGTGTCAATCTAAATTCATATTCAATATTTTAATTGCATAGCAGAAGAAACCACTAAAGGGCACAAAAGGCAGATGTTTAGTCGATTTGATTTTGTGAAAACCACCATAATTTTTAAAGGTTTCCAGAACAGAAGTGATTCTTACCCCATTTGGTGAGCTGCTCAGCTAATGCAGTATAAACCTGCCCCATCAGCAGGATGAGGCCCAGGTTTACGACGCTGCTGGAGATGTTGGCTATAGTCCCTGCCTGGAGAAGAGGCCACATCAGCAGACATGTAGACAAACATCAATGTGCCTTCTGTCATTTTCTGTTATCGGCTGTTATCTGATGAATTTTCTCTCGATTTGTTAAAGGAAAAACATGAACTATTTCTGATAACAAATTAAACCTACATGTCTACTACATGCAGAATACCTCTGTTCGCAGCACAGGACTCCCCGTATGGTACATCATCACGCTGATGATCCCACGGCACACCACTACTGTCACCAGGAAGATCATCACCACACAAAGCTGAGAAGGAGAAACGAGAACGGAGGAAAAATTTCCACCTGAAGGATTGGTGGTATTGTTGAAGTTCAGAATGTTCGTGGTGACAACTAATCCTTTGTAGTCATCTGTAAAGCAGCTTTTTTCACTGATCCAACCCCACATTGCTGTTTGAAAACTCCAGCCTCCTCCACCTTTCCTCAGGGGAATCTTTTGAAAATATTGGCTTCACTTTTCCTGAACACAAATTTACTGCAGGGAGCAAAAGCTGCAAGAGCCTTTACTCCCTGCAGTAACTCTTTATAACACATTTTTACAGCACATATTCATCCTGTGGGTTTGACTGACCGGTATATTTTATTTTCTATTTCTAAAAGCGAACTTGTGCTCAAACTGAATCACAATAGTGTGAATGTTTATGAAGCATTCACACTATTGTGAGCCATTTTTCTTCCTTCAATATTTTGGCATCTTTCTCGATCCAGTATTTTTGTGATATTTCAACAAATCATAAATCAAAAACATTCAGCTCTTTCAGGACAATCCTGCTATGAATTTTGGTATTGGTGCAACTTTAGCTTTTTGAAATATTTAGCCTTTTCTGCCACATTTGTTTCTCATAGAAAATGAATTTAGCTCATTTCACATCCTTCACATCTTTAGATTTGTTTACAACATTTTACTGCACCTTTCACATTTTGTTCAGTTCAGCTTCTTTCAGCTTCTTTGTGCAAAGTTTAAAAAAAAAATTCAGCTACTTTCAGCTAATTTCAGCTGATTTTCAGCTGTTTGTGCTCCTTTCAACTTTATTCTGTTAACTACAACATTTTTGTGCTTCTTCTAACTTCTTTCTGCTAATGTCAGCTTGTTATGTTCCTTTCAGCTTATTTCTGCAAGTTTCAACTACTTCTGCTATTTCAGCTACTGTTTAGCTGTTTTTATGCTAATTTTAACTTGTTTAATGAATTCCACATTTTTGTACTCATTTAAACTTTTTTCAGCCTAATTCAGCAAAAATGTTCTCTCTCTACTTCCTTCTGGTAATTTAAGCTTCTTTCTGCCTTTTTTATAGCTACTTTTCAGCTGTTTTTGTGTGTGTGCTAATTTTAGCTTTTTTTCAGATAATTTCCACTTCTTTGTGCGGAGTTCTGCATCTTTAAGCCTAATTCGACAAAGGTGTTATTTCTGCTTTGTTCTGCTAATTTACACTTGCTCTATCTTTTAAGCTATTTTTTTTTTTTGCATTTCTTAGGTATATTTCAGCTGTTTTCAGATAAATTCAGGTTTTTCATTGTAATTTCTGCTACCTTCAGACTAATTAAATTATGTCTGCTAATTTAAGCTTGTTATGCTCCTTTCAGTTTAATTATCTAGATTCAGCTATTTCTGCTATTTCCACTATTATTCAGTTATTTTATGCTAACTTTAGCTTTTTCAGCTAATTCCACATTTTTCTAGTCATTTCAACTCTTTCCACTTCCTTCTAGTAGTTTACGTTTCTTTCTGCATTTCAGCTACTTTTCAGTCTTTTTTTTTTTTTTTGCTAATTTCAGCTTTTATTAGCTAGTTCTGCTAAATTCTGAATATTTAAACCAGTTTCAGCAAATATGAATTCCCTCTGACTTCTTCTGCTAATTTAGGCTTGTTCTTCAATTTCAGCTACATTGCAACATGTTTTTAAGCTAATTTCAGCTGTTTCTCAGCAAGTTCTTCTGCAATAAGCATGCAAACTGCATTTTCGCAGTAAATGCAATTTATCTAGTTAGCACATTGCATGCTGTATCCACAAGTGTGATTTTGATGGACTTTAGGGTCTACCGCGCTGCGCTGTCAAATCTTTAACACCGTCAGTTTTGTCAGGAGGAGGATGGAGGACACTGGATCTTCTTTTCTGTGTCTGAGTTACAGAGTCTGTCTAAAATCATCCGGTCGTATTTAAGCCTGCGGGCGCACGACCTGGTTTCAGCGTCAGAGAAAGGTTTCAGTTTCACAGCAGTGTTTGTTTGGCAGAACAGATGGCAGGTGTCCGAGCCCTCGTTGTATTGAAGCTTATTAAAAGAAGAGCTCAAGAGACGCCAAGACTCTTCACTGAATAGTGTAAAAAAACAAAGTTAATTTTTTGTCAGATTGGTGAAATACTACTGTTTGCGTAAACTACAGGACGTACTTTACGACATAAAAACAGTCAGATTGGAGTTCACAGTGATGTAACAGTACAAGAATTGTCTTTGTTACCCCGAGTACTTGATACACCATCATCTCAAACAGCAGCGGGTGTGACTCACCATCAGTATGATGACCATGGAGCCGGTGAACATACGGGACAGCCTCGTCTTTTCTGGAAAGTAGGGTTCTTTGACCCCCGTTACGGGATTTTGCTCCATCATCGGGGCCGTGGCAGCAAACTCTGGCCGGGGACGCTCCTGACAGAAAACAGTAGGTTTCTTTATAATGTGTTTAAACAACATGTGTGTTTTTGCTGTAAGTCTGCAGCATTTTTCTTTGTTCTCAATAAGAAAGGTTCACAAACATCAACATTTTGAGTAATCCTTGAAAGGAAGCCACAAACCTATTCAACTTTGTTGCTCAATTCATAAAGTTATCAACTCACAGCAATCAAGATTCAAGGTGGCTTTATTGTCATTCGCATCACATTTCATTTCACATGAAGTGGAATGAAATTGTGTACTCAAGGTCCCAGTTACATCCAGAAAGGAACAGATGCAAGAATCTAAAATATACTTATATATATAATTTGGGGGAGTGGTGGCGCAGAGGTTAGAGAGGTGGGCCTGTGATCCGAAGATCGCCGGTTCACGCCCCGGCCCCGACAACATCAAAATTGTGGGTGGGGTAGGTGAAACACCCACACTTGCCCCCACCCTCATTCGCCCCACTCTGGGCCCATGAGCAAGGCCCTTAACCCCCACCATGTGCTCCCTAAACAGGTCTCTCTTGAAAATGAGTTCTCGTGGCTCAATGAGACTAACCTGTATAAATAAAGGCTAAATGAAAAAAAAAAATACGCTAAACAATATTAAACAGCAGTCTGAATATGAGTCTGTCGTGAGCAGATGGGTATGAATACAGCAGCTAAGAAACCAGCAGCATGGATAATCAGCAGCATGGATAATCAGCAGCACGGATAATCAGCAGCACGGATAAAGTGTCAAATCTCCACATCAAGTTAAATCAGTTAAGGATTCAAATACATCAATCTGCTGATGTTCATATTAAAGCAACAAATAACCCTGATACCTCTTCCTCGTGGAAGTCCATGCAGTCCCAGTGATGAGCCAGAGTCGCCATCTTTCGTTTCCAGTACTCCAGAAAGGTTACAGCCCAGAAGGACATGAACACGCTGAAGAACACGGTACCTGGGTGGTCAAACAGGTACCCCAACTGCAACACAAGAAGTACGACTCAGCTTCCAGCCGGTGAGTCTGCACCAAGTTGGTTTCCAGTAAAAACTCTGGGTGTGGGTTACCTTAGCCATGGTGCAGATCTCAGACATGTTCCAGGCCATGCATGTTTTACAGAGTGGACACATCAGGTAATTAGCTCCACTCTTACAAATGTCCTCACTGTTGACACAAACAGGTTGTTACCGTATGTCTGGATAAATATGCCCAATGTACTCACAAATGTTCAACTGAGAGCTAATCAATTTATTAGATCGCCTAAAAACTTTCCCCCACTAAAAATAGTTGCTTTGAAAGTTAAATAAAATATAAAACCTTTAAATTAGTGTGCCTGCTTGCTGCAGGAAAACAGACACTGAGCTTTCGTTTACAACTTTTCTCAGCCGAGTTTTTTAAACTCAAATAAAAAGTACAAAATTTCCATCAACGGAGCATTTCACTACAGTTTAAAAGTTTGCTAACACAAAAGCAACAGAACACAACTAAAGTATCGAACATCTGATTATATTTGTAACTGAGAAAAAGTTTGCGTCAAACAAAATAATTATTCTTTAGTGGACAGCGTCAACAAATGTGCAACATTTGGTTACTTTTTTCTCAAAGTTATTTGTGTAACTTTATTTTCTTTGAATAATTGCAATTAAAACACCAAGTTATGAGATGTCTGTCAATAATAACAATTCAACAAAGTAAAGGCAAAAAAATACATAATAATGCATATATTTATAGAAGTATACTCACTTCTTATGAGACATAAATCATTTGTTTTGTTGGTACAAAAGAAATATTATAGCCTTTAGAAATGTATAAATGTAATAAACCTGTCACAGACTTTATAACTACGTAATTATGGAGCTTGTTGTTATTACAGAGTAAAATCTGCTTTTGCAGAATTGCACTTATTCATACTTATTTTTAAATAAAAACAAAAAGATGAGTTTATTTTCCCAGAAGTCATAGCATCCCTCAGAGGAAAAGATGCTGTGTGTTTATTTCCTCTCTTTCTCGGTGCATCAATAATAATCTCATAACTGCACAGTAAGTGCTGAACCTTGCAGCTGCAAATGCATCAAATCTAACCTAACTGCTGTTTATTTGCAGAAAAGAGGACGGCGTTCTCAGCTCAGGTAAATACTGCAGTCAGATTTATCTATCTGTATTTTAAATGTCTTTTTTTTTTTTAGTTTGCAGACTCACGCTGGTGTGTTGGCCCCCATGGTCATGACTCCAGACACAAAGATCAGGGTTCCCACCACAGCTGCCGGCAGCAGCCAGGCTGTGTAGAAACCTGCAGGGACACAGAGCTTCATTAGTCTGCAGCTCTCAGCTGTGATGGTGGTGGTGGTGGTGGTGGTGGTGGGGGGATAGGCTATTACACCACCCGCCGCACTAATGCTGCACACATCGAGCTGGAGATGATGGTTCTAATGATGTTTTCTGCTGCCACTGTGCACGCTGCAATTATCTCTTTGTTAATGGTACCAGCTCCCATGGAAAACACTCACATCTGGAAATAAAGTAAATTCTGTGGAAACAACTGTATATACCAAAAAAGAAAGGAAGGGATGGAGGGAGGAAAGAAGGAAGGAAGGAAGGATGGAAGGACGGACAGACGGAAGGAAGGAAAGATGGATGGATGGATGGACGGAAGGAAGGATGGATGGATGGACACAAGGAAGGATGGATGGATGGATGGATGGACAGAAGGAAGGATGGATGGATGGATGGATGGACAGAAGGAAGGATGGATGGATGGATGGATAAAATAAGTGTACCCAGCCATGCAAAGTAGAGTGCAATCTTCTCTCCGAAGTACTCCCTGATGTGGTCCAGCGGTTGGTACTTGTACCATTTGCACCAGCGGGCCCAGTAGTAGAACAGAACCTGCCTCTGGTTCAGCTCGTCAGGACGGATCTGGTAACTCGGCAGCTGAAAAGGTCCCTGCAGGAACCAGAACACACATGGTTGGTGAAGGAAACGACAGGGGCCAAAGAGCAGCTAACAGTCCTGCACCTCGTGCAGAGGATACGCTGCAGTGTAGGCGCCTTCACTCAGCAGCCGCTCCACACCAACCTCAGCCTTCTTCCTTTTGCCGTAAACCGTCTGAGCTAAAACCTCATAAACCTGAAAAATACAAAACGCTGTGAGCTCTGTGAGTAAAATACGCAGTCCATAAGCTTTGTCGTGTTTCTTACGATACGGTGTCTCTGTGTGTTCGTGAAGTACATCTCACGGTCTTCAGAGCCAAGAAATCTAAAGCGAGCAAATTATCTTTAAAATACATTTACATGATATGATCTCACCGTTCACTGAAGTGTACCTGAGCTCACCTGCTCATCTTGGACTTGCGAAAGGCACAGGTGTAGTAGTCCAGCGGCCTGTTTGGCACCGACTCCATCATGGCGTTGGGTATATAGAGTCTGTTTAGCACCCCAGCAGATGTGTTCAGGTCCAGATGTTGCTGAGCCTGAATGAAAACACAATAAATACATTTTAGAACCTTAATTGTTACTTTTTATGAACACAAATACATTGTTAATAATAGGCCCTGTAGTTCAAGTATGATAAAAAATAAATAAATAAATGGTTGGTCTTTTGCTTTGAATCCAATCTGTGCACAAATAAAAACATAATAACTTAAGTGATAAAAATCTCAGTTAAACTGAAGAAAAAAAAGTTATTCAAACATGTAAAATGTTTCAATGTCTACATTTGATTGAAACTTGCTATAAAAGGGACATTGATGTGTTGGTAATTTATTGACAACGTATCCAAAAGTGGTTCATATGTTTAACTTAAAATTTCAATTTTTTTATGGTAATCCCAGAAAGAAAAAAAAAACATTCTTACAGAAGTAAAATGGAAAGGTCACCCACTACGTAAACAGCTGTAATTAAATAAAAAAATTATGATGTTAATAATTGTAAAGATGATCGAGATTTTCTTGTCTATAACATAGAAAATTAATAAATTCTTAACAAATTTGGCCGAACTGGTCCAAAGCTGAAACGAGTATGAGGTCAGAGTGATCTCTGGGGTTCGGCTGCTCTGAGCTGAAAGCAGGTGATTCGGCTGTTAAAACCCCAACATGTGCTCAGCAGCACCACGCAGTCAGTAAACGCAGCTCGTCTTTAAAAACGACAACAAGGAAAAAAAAAAACGAGATCCAGAAAATTCCCCTGCATTGACGAACCAACAAACTGTGATTTTATTAATTTAAATGTTGGATACGTTTTATAAATCATAGATGTTTTGTCCTCCAGGCTAACGAGTCAGCATAGTTGTTTTTTATCATTGCACAGATAAAAAACCTTAACTTTTAAAAGGTTGGGCTGCTTTGTTGTAAAACATGGCCTAAAATATGGAGGATGGAATGGGACAAAATTAAATAAATAAATGTATAATAATGAACTGTATCATTTAATTATTCAATACAATCATTAAACATTCAAATTATTAAATACACAATTAATTAATTAAATGTCCCATGAAATAAATACATGTACCTTTTAAATTATTTAGAGTTCTTTAATTTCATCACATTCCACCTTCCAAAGTCGTCATGAAATTATGTTAACAATGTATTGAATAATTAAATGATACATTTCATTATTATTTATTTATTTACCATAATTTTGTCACATTCCATCCTCCATACACCTGCTCTCCATTAATTAACACAAGAGGAACTTACACTGCCTCCTAGAGGACACAAAGATTCTGCTTATTTTCAGCACAATTATTATTATTATTTAATGTATCCCAGCACCGTAGATCCATATGTGCTAAAAGGTGAATGCAGTTAATGTCATCAATAATTAAATGATCACATATTGAATATTAAGCATCACTGACCTGCAGTGGAGCTCGAAGAGACAGTTCTTCAGCATAATAAACCAGAACATCCCAGGGGGCACTGATTTTAAGAAAGTGAATCGTCTTCTTCTCGTTTGCGGTTTCCTCCTAAAGAAACCAACACAGAAGTTGTTGACTGACGAGTATAAAAATACATATATTTTAATTTAAAACGTAATCAGAAATAAAACGGGGAACCTTTTCCATGAGCAGTCCAGCACTTTCCAGATTCTGAACAAACTTCTCTCTCCACTGAGCCAGCTGTGCTTTCCTTCGCTCGGATCTGCTGCTCTCCTCAGGGGGAAGGAGTTCCCCCTCTCCACAGACCACCTCACTTTTCCCCTTCCCTCGCCGCTTCCTCCGTGATCGGATCTCCCACACCAGCACGAAGTCTAAACTCAGAGAGAAGGTTGAATGGATTGTTTGGCCCACAGGTGTGCTACAGAGCGAGGTGCTCCTGCCTACCTATTTTAGTTCTTCCATCTCTGAAGTAGTTCTCCAGCTGGGAAACTGGTTGGTTATTTGTACTGCTGTGCATAACGACCGCATCATCGCCATGACGACCTCCATCGGCAGCTGCAGCAGAAAGCTGGAACAGACAGCATGATTTCGTTATCGTTATCAAAATGTGCCGTTCAGAAACAAGCTGCTGCAGAAAGAATTTCTTCAGCTCTGCACGTGAACATTTAATTGCCTTTTTGATGAGCTCCGACCACAAACTCTTGTGCAACACTGCATCACATAAAAGCCTTCACTGTGCAGCAACGAGCCCAGAAGGACGGGACAGATCGCTGAGCGTTTTACAACAAAGAAAACAAGCTTCCAGGACAGTCAAATGTTTCCCACAAGCTAATTCTGTCTCCTGCTCTGCTCCAGTGGACGTCACATGAAGGCCAAAAGCTTCCAGGACTCACCTCCACATGCAACATCTGAGTCACTCAAAGTAGGAACGGAGCCGTTTAAAGGCCGTGCACTGAACAGGCAGCAGAATAAAGGGTTGCAAGCTCAATCATCCAGGTAGACAACAACAAAAGATGTTAAATTATGTCATCTGGACCAGTTTCATAAGTAAGAAATGTTTCGTCCCCACATCCAGAGGACTTCTTCAGTCTACGACCTGCCAAAAAGATCTGTCCCATAGGTAGTAGCCTTCACTGCTGTTTCAAGCCAATCTCCTGTGTGAATCTCAGAAGTAGGCACATGCAAACAGGGCCCACCCGTCCAAAACAATCAATCATCGTGTATTATAATCAAATGTTTTAGGCCACATAGTCAACTTGCTACTCACAGAATCAGCCTGAGGACAACCAAGGCCAAAGTGCTTCAGAAAAACAAAAGAGTTGTAAGCTCCATCATCCAGGTAGATAACAGGCAGCAGGTTTTTCTGACATGATCTGTGAAGAGAAAACCCTGCAGCAGTGGGGGGACAAAAGTAAACCAGAGCTTACGTATCGAGGGGGGATGAAGCTCCCGTTCTGCAGGCTGCCGTAGCCGTCTGTGGTTTGGGCTTCACCCCTGCTGTCCAGGTCCAGGAGGACTTCTCTGTCTTCCTTCACCACATCAGAGCTCTTTTTCACCATCATGATAAAAAAAGGTGCTGTGGTTTAAAAAATACAGAACACTGATAAATCAGAGAGAAAAAATGCACACCGAACTTGTCTTGGAGGTAAATATAAATATATATTTAAATGTACCTTTGTGGTGATGGACACTCAGCTGCTGGTGAAGTCTGGGTTTGCAGCAATCTGTGCTTCTCTTCTCCTCTTCCTCTTCTTTATCTCCGGATCCATCGGGCTGTCTGGCTCCACTGCATCAGCCGAGGAGTACCGTAATGGATGTAACATGCAGGCAGAGGCTCACTGCGCTCTGCTGCAGCTCAGCTGGGAAAAGACGGCACATCTGAGCACCATAAATAATGAAATGTTCAGTCAGGAGCAGAGCAGGAGAAACTCTGAGCTCTCAGTCAAAACAGCTGTAGGGTTATTATATAAGTAGTGTGTGTGTGTGTGTGTGTGTTTCTTATTGTGACTCTAATGATTGTTTCCTCGTCCAAACAAGCCGTTCTACATCCTCCTTGCATTTGGCTTTGAAGGCTACAAAAATGTACATAAATTATTAAGAGCAACGGCAGGAAAAGCTCCACCCTGCTGGGATGGTTTATTTTCTTCACAGGCACGAGATAAAATAAAGAAAAGAAAAGGAATATCTTAAAAGTGATATTTAAAAAAGGAACCCAGGCATAAATTATTTTGATTATGTCAGTTTTATGTTGCATTTACAACAGAGCTGGGTGAAAAACTGAATTATGTTTAAAGATCTGGAGTTAACGGAGTCAGAAAAGTCACGGATGCTGCATGAAGTGATCAAGCAGTTTGAACATAAAGTGATTCTGATTGAGCACAGAAGGTTTAAAAAAATTATTATAGGCCGCCCAGGTCCTCTGGATGGTTTATTTTTGTTGAAACATTTCATCTTTCATCCAAAGGACTTCATCAGTCTGAGGAGCTGCAACAAACTCAGTCCCACAAGCAGCACACTCACATAGTGAGCCAACCAGCTTGTTGGTGATAAAATGGTTTCTGGAGTCCGCCCTCTCCCCCATCGACTCGTTATTGAGCATGAACTTTGATGTTGTGAACCACTGTGGCCATGGCTGCCTCTGATGAGTTGTTGGGGGAGAGGGTGGACTCCAGAAACCATTTTATCACCATCAAACTGGTTGGTCCACTGAGTGTGCTGCTTTTAGGACTGAGCTTGTTGTGGCTCCTCAGACTGATGAAGTCCTTTGGATGAAAGACGAAAAATTTCAACACAAAGAAACCGTCCAGATGACCTGACATTGTTGGATTTTTTACCTGGATTATTGAGCATGAACTTTGACTATTATAGGATGGTTTGCTTAATTTATATTTATTTTTTTTAAGCGCGGGTGGGGTCTAACCACATTTGACTGTTTGTTATTAATAAATTCATAGTTATAATAGTTTAGTTTGTTACTTAACTGTTTGCATTATAGAAGTTTTTTTTTAAACTTCATTTAAACTAGAAAACAACAAAGTTACATTAATTTACTAACTAATAATCAATTAATTAATTAATTATCTTTAAGGCTTTCAGAAGAGCTGCTGTTTCAAACTCTGATGTTTTTACAAAATAAAATGACCACTGGCTTTGAGAGTTTCTCTGCTTGGAGCGTCTTCAGTTTATTTATATTTATTATATTTATATTCAACTCCAGGAATAATACCGGAGTAGGACTGAACCGTCCTCAGCTGGTTCCAGCTTCTGTCATTAGAGAGAGAGAAAACAATGATGAATGCTTTGTTAAAACCTCATAAACCTAATGAAATACTCTCAAAGTAGCCTGCAACGATGCAGTATTTAATACTAGAGAAACTGCATTTCCTGTGAAAATGCAGTGAATGCTTATTGCTGAATGGTTTTTGCTGAAAGGTTGAAGCGAGCTGAATTTGAGTAGCTTAAATTTGCTGAAAACAGGAAAATAAAAACAGAAAGCAGTAGAATAATGGCAGAAATGTGTTGAAATACCTGAATAGAGCAGAATAAGCTGGAATAGGCTGAAAAGATTAAAAAAAAACCTCTTAAATTAGCAGAAATAAAAGTAGCTGAAAAAGCTAAAAAAAAATAAAATCCAAAATTAGCAGAAAGGGCCTGAAAGGAGTATTAAAAGTTGAAATGCTTAGAAAGCACTACAGCACAAAATAAGCAGATAGTAGGAAAAAAGCTAAATCTAGCAAAAGAAAAATCCAAGTATCTGAAAAGCAGAAATAGCTGAATAAAATAGAAAGAAGCTGAATCAGAACAGCAGCCGAAATGAGCAGCAAAAGCTTTTAAAGCACAAAAGCTTTGAAGGATGTGAAGAAAGTTTCATGTATTCTTAATGAAAAAAAAAATAGGCAAGAAAAAGCTCAATGTTGCAAACAGAATGGCACAAATAATAAACGTCAGAACATGGACGAGCTGAACGTTTTGAAATATGAATTGATGAATTAGCACAAAAACTGTGAACAGTAGTTACGTGCCAAAAAATTCACAGAACACCCACTAGACTCATGTTCGGGCTGCTTATTAATTTACCATTTTATTTTACATTATTAGTTTTAGATCCTTGTACACCATTTCTTTTTATACTTTATATTTTTGCTATATTTGGATGCAACTGAGACCTTGGGTACACAATTTTGTTCCACCTCATGTACCACATGTGATGTGAATGACAAAGAACCTTGAAAAATGGATCTTAATAGCGTGAACGTTTTATAAAGGTTCACTCTATTATATCTAAAGAAGATTGTTGTTGCCATAGAAACAAGAAGTGGTCTTAAAAGCCTTAAATAGGCAGTGGTTCTGACTGAACGGGACTCAGCTGCAGATGTTTGCAGCTGTTTTGTCACATTTAAACACGGCACACATTTTTCTGAGATATTGCTGTTATCAAACAAAAAACCGTTTTAGCTTAAAATGGGTTTTACTTTAAACATTTACAAAGTTTACTGCTTATTAGGGGTGTAAATCACCAGCTTTACCACGATATATTATATTGATTTGTTTGTATGACGATACGATTTGTCTCGATATCACGATACGATTTCGATTCTATTTGATTCACAAGTCTGTGAGCGATATATTGCGATATCAAATGCCCATCTCATTTACATATAAATTAACCAAAAACAATTTAAATATGATTTAACATATCCTGATGCATGCTCAATATGATTTAACCATTTTATTTATGTTATTACAGGCACCAGGCATTAAAATAAAATATATTTTTTCTTAATGATGTAGTGGACTAGGCAATACAATACAATCAATTACAATGAAAACATAAAAATAAATGACCTGTTCAGTATAGTCTCACATTTCTCGTTTAAGTGCGTTTTTTAAACCACTTAACTTAAAGGTGCCCTGATTACCTTTCAGTTATAAACAAAAAATATATTGAGCTTACATGACTATCAATGTCGTTTCTTCTTCAGGTGAACGGCCAAATTTGTTGTTTCTCGAATATTTTAACTCACACTGGCACCTGTTGCATACGACAAGAGTTCTGTCTGTTGAGTCGTCGTCCTGTCGGAATCCAAAATATTTCCAGTGTTGATTTAAATCCAGCAGGAGAGCGAAGTTCATTATCTGCGTTTTCTGCTTCGCCTGCCATGTTGCTGAGGTGGCCGCAGAGCGCAGCTGTGCACGGAAATGGTGACAGACGTGACTTGGGAATTTCAAAATAAAAGCGCATTTTAAAGATGACGATATGAATCGATGTTTTAGTTTTGCCACAATATAATTGAATCATGAATCATTTAATTGATATAAATCGATGTATTGTTGCACCCCTACTGTTTATGAGATTCACACATCAGTGCATTGCATTAACATTTTTACAAAACGTGTCAGAATCAGTCACGTGCAAATTCCAAGCCAAACACGCTCCACGCTGCATACAAAAACCTCTTTCGGAAGGCGAGGTCATTTTCTGTAGCAGCTCTCGCCCGTGCGTCCCTGCTGTCACCTTCAGTGTAACTGTTAAAAACACAAGCATGAGTACACAAGAGCTTCTTTACGCTTTATTCAGCTGCGCTGCCAATTTCCAAAAGCTTCACTTGTACATTCACTGCAGGCGTCAATATAAAAACCTCTGAACATGCGTGTGCTTCTGTAGACTTCAGCAGTTATGCATATTAGGCCTTCATTTGCATCTCAGTAAACCTGCTAATATGATACAAATATTACATGCGAGTAGTACGTATAAATAAAATCCAAACTTTCTTCTTAATAAACGCATCGCTTCACAGGTTTTATCCATCATTGACCAGCAATTTTCCACATTTAAAACACTGCTTAAAAAACTACTTGTTTCACTTTTTTTCTTTACCTCAGGCACATTTTAACCCAAGAAACTTTTCAAGTAAGTCCTCCCGAGGCTGTAATTCCTTCAAGAATTCATTGGGGTGGGGGGGGTTTAACTGCACAACCCACTCTAAAACCCACTGAATTAATAAAAGGCATGTTTTATAAAACTGTTTGTTCTTGGAGCCAATGCTCTGCTCCTCTATGTGCAAAACCCCAAACGCTCAATAAAATACTGTGAACAGAACAAAAGTAAACCCACACAGTGATTCTCCAGTTTTTTTTTTTTTTTTTATAAAACAGACACAGATTAGTGGCACTTAAAAAGGCTGAACCCCCTGATTAAGAACACAGTGTGACTGCAGATGTTTGGACAGCTGGGTGGTGCTTCTTATATAGTGCATACTGAACAATGTGCAGTTTCAACAAAGCAAAAAACAAAATAAAATGTTTTTTTCTTTTTCCAAACAATCCCTCCCAAAGAAATCTTTCGGTTTCAAATCCAACACATTTACACGCACCTCAAACAAAATCAGGACCCAAACCTTGTAATCGATAAAGCGTCAGTGCCGTGTGCCAAACCTGACCCGTGTGAGGCATCTCGTTAAATGTCGACTTAATTTAATCATACTGGTTATTTAATGCCATTAATATTTAATACTATATATAATGTATAATAATTTAATAAGATTTAATACCATTAATACAATTAACTACTTGTTATTTCTAATAAAAAAGGCAATGTCATTGCAAAATAAATCATTACATTCCTGTTTTAGTGACAACAGTAACAGATCTTAATATTTACTTTATTTACCTCACTTGGGAGAAAGTTGCAGTTTCACCACCCGACTGAAGAGTTTGCAAACTGTTCTCCAATATGTTTGTGCAGAACCGATGAAGACAAATAATTTATTGAATCAAAACCGTGACTCATACCGGCAACAACAAAAAACAAAAAAAGTGCAAGTATGCATGGAAACCTCCGTTTGTTTCTGCGGAGTGGAGAAAAGGCAATCGTGCTGCACCTCCTGATAAAATCTATAAGAAAACTTCAGACTGACGTTACACACACGTTATCCACCGTTTGTGTAAAAGCTCCCAGCTGCTGATGAGCTGCTGTTCGACAGGAGAACTGGTGGTGGAGGTGCAGAGTGACGTTACAAAAACTAATCTGAATATCAGACACAACCGTCGGCGAGAACGCACCGCTCTGGACAGCGTTGCACTTCTGTAGTAAACCTACACCACAGCTAGTGTTATCAAAACAAGTAGTTACTGTTGTGGACGTTAAGGCAAGCAGCAATTATTCATCTTTTTTGTGTGCGCACAAGAGTGTGGACTTAACCCAGTGTGCATAAAAATTAAACAAAACACCCAGATTGATTGACGCGGTCATTCTCACTTCGTGGTAAAGCTCCCGGCTGTTCGTTTCTGTTTCCGACTCAACTTCTTACTCGCCCGCTTCAGAACCATCTCTCAGAGTTTGATCACGTTCAGATAAACCGTTACCGTGACGGAGAATAACGTGTCACTCGTTACGTGCTCTGCAACGTCAGCAAAAAACATTTCTAAAGCTTCGCTCATCCATAATTCTGATTGATCAACCGGCTGCTTTGCGCTGGCTAAGAGCGTCGCACGCACACACACACACGGGTTATCGTGTGTGTGTGTGTGTGTCCGTCAGCACCACGGTTCCCGCTGCGCTCTGCCTCGAGCCAGACTGTCCGCCCTCTGCCAGGCGCTCCTCATCAGCTCGAGGGCCTCGCCGCAGCGTTTCTGCACCAACGGATCGCGCATTTCTCTGCGGGGAAGGTCGACCTGCGGACGAAGGATGACACTCATGAGAACTTAACCTCACAGAACACGTGGTTAAATTATTATTATTAAATATTTGTACTTTATCCTATTCAAATGACAGCATACAGGTTCCTCTGACCTGAAAAATGGCTTTCCATACTCTTTCTAACTCTTGCAGAAGTCGATCTCTCTCTTGGCAGCCGCTGAAGTATAAGACCCACGGGGGGAGGAACTGGACCCGGTCTGCTGCGAACTCCTACAGACACAGCAGTCTAGTTTAAAGGCTTCAATACAGACATCAAAACACACAAGCATGCTCTACGTCAGTCAGAAAACATGTTTATATTCCGTCTGGTGAACATCGCAGCTGTTGTTCTTGTGCTCAGATGAGTTTAATGTTAATTATTATGTTAATGACACTTGGTCACCATCAGTTTGTGTTTATATTCAAGTCTAACACACAAGAAATGTGTTGCTGTACCGTTAGCGTGCGGATGGATTTTAGCGTTTATTATGGAAACAATATTAGGGATGAACGATATCATCGGCATGGGATCGGCGATATTAGCGATAAAGTTAAATATCAGACATTCCATCAAAATAACTAACCGATTTAAAAAGCATCGTTTCAGCACAATGTTATGTCACACGCGCTGTTGAGTTTAAATTTGTGAAAATTTACAAATTTGCACTGTTTGAATGTTGTCATTGTGTTAGAGAGTAAATGTCATGAATAAATTTGACATTAAACATAATCCAAGTTGAAGTGTTGCATCATTTTCTGCCCCTTCTGCATTTGGTAGCAGGTCAAACTGACAAAGACCATGCAGAACAATGTAGTATTTTAATTCCACAGCAGAGAAAGCTGTGTAGGTCTAGGGAAAAAATATCGTATCAGTATCAAAGATCAGCCAAAAATCCAATATCGTGAACCCCTAAACAATATACTTCTGTTTGTGTACTTTTTAATCCTTTAACAGACCTGTGTGAGTTGTGGTTCTCCAGTTGGCTCATTGTTATAGTTCCCAGGATTTTTCTCTAATCTTAGAAAAGTGTTTTCATATTTTTCACCTTGGTCATTGAATAATATTCAAACCAAACTGAAGTTGAACGCTTTTGTCTCTTTTGGAAAGATTAAAACTCTGATAAAGTCTTCTGTAACTGAAGAGCACACAAGTTGTTTTTAAGCTGGACTTTGTATGCATTTTATGTTCATCCTGACTCGTTTTATTTCGTTTATGTACTTTAAGTAACTGTAATCTTTAGTTCAAAATGCTGTAACGCTGTTTCATCTTGACCAAGCTTTGTGGAAAAAAAGATCTCAAAAGACTTCCTGGTTAAATAAAAAAATATTTAATTAAAAAAATGATATTGTATTATTCTGTTACAAAGTAACCTGAACTACCTGAATAAGTACCTTAGTAGGAAGCACTTATACATACATACATACACATGGTTCTAGAACTGCGCCGCTCAAGGTGGCTGCATGTTGGAGCAGCTCTGTTACTTTCATTCTGAGATTTTGCTTTTGGAAACTTTAATTCCTCTTTTTCTGGATGTAAATCACATTTTTTGGATGATTGTTTCCTCTGGTATCAGATGCTGTGCAGCTGGAAGGATTTTTACGGAAACTTTTTTAGTTTTGGACATTTGTTATGATGCGTAACCATGGCAACAAGGCAGTTTCTACAACCAACAGCAGCTGATTAACATCTCAAAAGCTCAAGTATTATCTCAACTACAGCCCTAAATTTCAAATGAGTTGAAAAGGATGTTCTGTGGACACATTTTCATCTACCTGCCAGCTGTGCTCGAGTGCCTGACCACTGAGATCCTGGAACTAGCAGGAAACACGGCTCATGACAGCAGAAGGACAGGATCGTCCATCAGCACCTACAGTTGGCTGTCCGCAGCGACGAGGAGCTCAACAAGCTGCTGGGAGGAGTGGCCATCGCCCTGGGAGGATTTCTGCCCAACATTCAGGTGATCCTGAAGCCCAGGAGGCCAACCAAGTGCAAGTAAACGGATCAACATCTGTGGCCAGTTTTTTCAGATCTGCTATAAGACGGACCATCACAAGAGATCCTTCCCACCCACAACCATCAACATCTAGAACAACTCTTTTATGAAACAAGGAAAATGAGCTACAACAACACTTAATTTCCCTCTGGGATTAATAAAGTATTTTTGAATTGAATATACCATAATTACCAGACTACAAGCTGCTACTTTTTTCAAAGACTTTGAACCTCACGGCTTTTACAATGCTGCGGCTAATTTATGGATTTTTTTTTTTACGGGCTAACGAGCTTCCTGCCACCAAAACATTTAGCCTCATCTCACCTGGGCGCTCACATAGCTGCCCATTCAACATCTCTCTTGGGGGGGGTGGGTCTTTGTGACTTTATTTTACTGTTTAACACACAGACAGACGCAGAGGGGGATCCCCCCTCCCATTTCAATGATTCAACTGTAACCTGTTAGGTAATTTCATTGGCCAGATTTTGTTTTTTAACCTTTATTTATACAGGTAGTCTCATCAATACACATCTCTCTTGGGGGGTGGGGCCTCATGACTCAATGAGACTCAATGGTTCATTGTGGTTGACTGTCAGTCACATGGCCTCAGGGAGGGATTATGGGTAAAATATATGTTCATTGTTAATCATTTGTTTGCCAAGATGGTGTAGAGGCAGGACAGCCGACTCGGGACCCGAAAGTCTCAGATTCGATCCCCAGTCATTGTACATCTCGTGGTGTCTCTGAGCAGCACACCCTATCCCCAAATGCTCCCTGGGTGCTTTCAACAGCTGCCCACTGCACCACCTGGTGGTGGATGGGTGAAATGCAGAGAGCCAATTTCACCATTGAATGGGAACATACAATGATGACAATACATGACATTATTATTTTGGTTAGCTGTTTAGCATTGTTTTTTTTTATCAGTGATTAGTTTGTTCTTCTTATGTGTTTTTTATGTGTTAGTTAGTCCATTCAGTAGAGTAAACATGAGTGAGGGAGGTAGTTGTCATGATGACCTGTGGTGTTCACTCTGTGTTGAGAAGCAAACTAAAGTCTATGAAACGCCATGTGGTGGTTGAATCTTGATCTACAACAAGAACTGCACATTTCTCTCAGTAGCTGTGTGCTGCCACTCATGTTACAACGTTAACACCTGCGGCTTATACATGTACATCCATCCATCCATCCATTATCTTTTACCCGCTTCTTTCATTTTGGGTCACGGGGATCGCTGGTGCCCATGTCCGATAATGACCGTGAGAGGGGCGGGGTACACCCTGGACGGGTCACAAATCCATCACAGGGACACAGAGACAAACAACCATTCACTCTCTCACTCACCTAGAGACAATTTAGAGTTACCAATTAGCCTAACATACATGTTTTGGTCTGTGGGAGGAAACCAGAGTACCCGGAGGAAACCCACGCATGCACGGAGAGAACATGCAAACTCCATGTTTGGACCGGGATTTGAGCTATATATGTACAATTTAATTTAATTTATTTACTGTGCGATGCTTATACTGTATTCAGGTGCGCTCTATATACCAGCAATTATGGTATATGTATAAATATTTGAGATTTTCTGATTGATTGTAAACTATATATCCTTTTTTAAATTTATTTATTAAATATTTATAATTTACAACATAAGTAATAAAATTCATGTTACATGTTAAGTTACAATCCAAACCCTCCTTCCTAAAAAAAACAATAAAAGAAAAGCAACTGGTCTCGTACAAAAATATAATATCTACTTTATTCA
Source organism: Nematolebias whitei (assembly GCF_014905685.2). Taxonomy (NCBI): domain Eukaryota; kingdom Metazoa; phylum Chordata; class Actinopteri; order Cyprinodontiformes; family Rivulidae; genus Nematolebias; species Nematolebias whitei. The sequence continues at coordinate 39,922,024 of NC_056508.1, read as the reverse complement.
TTTCATATTCATTCAGCCTTTATTTAGACAGGGAAATCCCATTGAGCCTCGAGGACTCATTTACAAGAGAGACCTGATTTCAACAAAGAATAATGACAACAAATATCATCTACATTAAAAAAAAGGATTTCTTTAACTGGACGAGCAGCGGGTCACTCACAACAACGCAGTACTCCTTGTCACGCTCCAGGCTCACAGCGGTGACGTTGCAGATATCGGCGCTGCCCAGAGAACGGAAAAAACTGGTCTGACAGTCCTGATGGCAAGTTAGCAGCTTGTTGTCTGTCATTACCAGGCAGCATGGGATGCACGGGGAGGGGGCCACACCCTGGGGGATCACCTGGAGGGAAGATGGCTACAGTTCTTTTACTCCAAATAAAAACGTTGCATAGGAGTTCAAATGTGTATGCAATTAACTTATGGAGTTGACAATGTCATTTATGCTTCACTAAACATGATCTATTTTTATTCTTCTAGATTTTCACAAAAATATATAGTTTAAAGATAAGATGTTTAAGAATTAAACACAACAAATGCTTGGTACGTAGATAATCTCTTACCCCTTTAGAGACAGACTGACAGAGGAGTTGCATCCAGTCAGCCATTTCCTGCTCATTGCTAGCGCAGAGCACCAGCGGGGGGCGCTCTGTCAGAATGACTTGGAAGGCGTGGGGCCGATCTGTGATGTTGGAGCGACGGCAGCCTCCACAGTGCTCTCCGCTAATGAGAAACGGAGACACAAACAGCTCGTCAACTTCCCAGACTGCATGCTTTCATTTCCAAACGTTTCAGTTTTTGAACTTTGAAACTTCAACGTTATGTCTGTCAGCGTCCGAACACTTACCCCATGGTGACCGACAGCAGAGGTGTCACATCTGTTCTCTCCGAATACAGGTACAGAATCCCTTTACTGCACAAAATTACATCAGACACTTAGGGCTATCTATTATGTTGGATAAATATAACAAAACACAATAATTGAGCCAAGTCGATGTGTATTTTAAACTGTTTTCCCTGTTTTAAAACATGTGTTGTTGTTTTTTTTGTTATTATACAAAGTACTTTTTTAATTACAAAATTTAAAGCAATATTGCAGCCATTTTTAGATGGGACAAATATTACTGTATCACCGTTCAATGCTAATGCTAACCTGCCTTTAAAATGTTTAACATATTCAAAACCTTGTTAGGAGGAAGCAATTACAGAGTTCAATGGTTAAAAAAAAACAAAAAAAAAAACCTTTGTTGTAGTGTTTTCTTAATTATCATTTGAAAGTAACTACCGGTACATAGCCCTGTATCAATGAATGATCGAATAAAACAACTTCAGTTTTAACTTTGAACGAATGAGCATTAAAAGGGAAAGGACATTCATGTTTTAATGTGTTTGTAAAGTAAAGTGACCTTCAAACCTTAGATATTTACACTTTATGATTCATTTTTAATTAACCGTTAAAAGAAGTGCGGCGGTAACATCTGAGGGATGTATGACCGGCTCGTACCTGAGAACGAGATAGCAGCTTTTCCACAACTCTTTACCCAGGTATGTAGTTCCAGACATGTACAGTATAGTTCCTTCCTTTGTGCTGGAAGGTACTCCAGAGGTTGGAGTGCTACCTTGAGGGGACAAAGTCAAGTCCATAGGGTCCTCCCAGTGAACCAGGGAGTACAGATGAATAGACACTTCAGATACCTGGAGAAACGATCAAGCGATCCGTTAACCTGTGATTTGAATGCCAGACAAAGATCAGAAACTCTGCAACTGTAAAATGGCAGAAGAGTAAAGGCAGAGCATGACAACAGTTGCTAACTTTTTGAATGACGTGAAAACAGAGACTATGTTTTAGACCGTGCCAATTTTCCACTCATGTTTAATTTATGCAACATTGGTTTGAAATTACTACATAAATATAAGTAGTACTAATAACTAATTGATACAGCGTTCTCTTTGCGAGTGCCAGTCGTGAAAACCTGTAACAGTCCAATATACTCAACACTACCTCACTGTGACACTCCTGGGAGACAAATTTAGTCAGAGCCAGTTTTTCCATTGTAGCATCTGTCAGAACAGACGGATAGGGAGGCTCACGACAACCCTGCACCATGGCTGACGTCAGAGCAGACAGGAACCAGCTGGAAAACGAGGGACGAAACAAACTGGAAGTTAAGACACAATCCTCCACTTTCTTTGACTTGTCTGTCCGAGTCTTCAGTCTAATGCATAACGTATGATTATTGACATATTTTGTAAAAACTACCTTTGACAAATACGTCTGCACGTGCAGGAAAACAAAAACAAACTACTGTAATTTCTGGACTATAAGCCACTACTTTTTTCACAAGCTTTGAACCCCATGGTTTATACAACGCTGCGGCTAATTATTTTGGACGGGCTAACGAGCTTCATGTCACCAAAACATTTAGCATCAAACCCGGGCGCTCACATAGCTGCCCATTACACTTCTCTTTTGGGGGTGGGTCCTTGTGACTCAGTGAGTCTACCTGTATAAATAAAGGTTAAATGTTTTATTTTTGTTTTAATAAGACCAGTGACATTACCAAACAGGTCACAGTGGACCAATGAAATTTCAAATTATTGTAAATCAAACGCACTCTCACTAAATTCTTCAGATCAGTTATTTTGCATGTCATGCACACACCCTCATCATGGAAAACACGAAGAAATGCATTTGATGCAGCTTTCAAGCTAAAGGCGATCAATCTGTCGAAGAAAGAAATAGAGCTGCTGCACGTAAGCTTGGTGTCAATGAATCGATGGTGAGACGCTGGAGACGGCAGCATGAAGAACTGAATCCATGCACAGACAACAAAAGCTTTCAGAGGTAAAAAACAGCAGATGGCCAGAACTTGAAAACATTCTTGAAGACTGGGTGAACACACAGAGCAGACGGCCGAGGTGTTTCCACCGTGTACATCTGATTGAAAGCCAAAACAATCGCCACCGAAAACAAGATTGAAGATTTTAGATTTTTTATTTTTTAACATAGCGATCAGTGACTTTTTCTGGTAGACTAAGTATTTATTTTTTTAACCAGTCATGTTACAGGCACTGTTCAGAAAAACGCATTTACTGTACGTATTTGTGTATGTTACCGGTATGCGTTTAATTAAAAGTTTAAAAGATCTTTCTGTGTAACAACGTGGACTCCCACGGCTTATAGACAAGTTTGGCCTATATACGTACAATTATTTCATTTTTATTTAATGGATGCGGTTTATATTCGGGTGCGCTCCATAGGCCAAAAATTACGGTACAAGTTAGAGCAATAAGAAACACGAGACACACAAATAAGGATCTACTCACACAGTCAGTGAGACATCAGCAGTATCCAACAGGAACTTTCTTCGTCTGTTGGTGCAAACGAGAGTCACCGTCTGCTGGTCGAGGCCCACCTAATGGGAACATATTATCACTATCTTTTAAGAGCAAAACTAAGACTGTCCGTCATCAACCCAACAACCCCATCTGCATCATCAATAAATACGATGTAAATATTGCATCATTAAATTGTGCCATATGGGAAAAAATATCACAAAAATCTTGAACAGAAACCCAAATTAACTGGAAACCCTAAAAAATGAAGGCATCTATATTTAAAATAACAAAACTAAATAAGTTAAGGTAACTTACAGAAAGATAGTCAAGCTCATTATAAGAAACAGCATCTTCAACTGTGTAGGGCTTTTCAGCTGCTCCTGAGAAAAACAAAATACAGCAAAAACAAGCAGTTTCAGTGCTTAGGTTCATGTTGGCGTCTGTCAAACTGTTTGTCGAACAGCATTATTATTTTCTATTATGAAAATGTAAAAAATAGTTTGATGAGAACCAAATGCACAGAAAAAATGAATTGCTAGAAGAAGATGGCATCAGCTTTACACTTTGTGTCCTATATTGCAAAATAAAATAATTTTAAAGCCAGAGAACCTGGGTTTAATCCACTTACCCTTTCTTAGTAGGTAGATGTAACAGTCAGTCAGCAGCAGATACAGAGGCTGCAGGTCCCCCTCCATGTGACCTGTACTCATTCTCACCATCTGAACACAAAAAGAAAATAAATTATAAAACATGCATTTTGATTGCACAGTTTCATGTAAAAACAGTGAAGTTTTAATTTTTCAGCCTGAGAAAAAGATAAAAAGCCAAGAGACAAGGTTAAACTTGAACAAGTCCACTGAGGATCTCTCTAAACCACTTCTTAATGTGAAAACAGATGACAAAACCTCCATCTTTCCTGGCAACAGATACCACAGTAATTATTTAAAAGAATATTTTAAAGACAGGAGAAAGAACTGGAAGTGGCAGAAATGAAGATGTTGAGGTTCTCCTTAGGAGTGACAAGGATGGAGAAGATTAGGCATGAGATCATCAGAGGTACAGCACAGGTTGAACAACTGGGAGATAAAGTTGGAGAGACCAGAGTGAGATGGTTTGGACATGTCCAGAGGAGGGATAGTGGGTATACTGGTAGAAGGATGTTAGAAATGCAGCTGCAAGGAAGAAGACAAAGAGGAGATATATGGATGCAGTTAGAGAGGACATGGAGGTAGTTGGAGAGGATGCAGAGGACAGAGATGGAGGAGGACGACTCTCTGTGGAGAGCCCTGAAGAGGGAAAAGCTGAAAAAATAAGAACAACAAGAAGAAAAATAATAAGATCAATAATAAGACTAAGAAAAAGAAGAAGAGCTTTTAAAAAAATTTTTATCCGATATTCACATTTTTTCTGATTTAACACATGAAAATGTCTTTTTCTGTCTTCACCTTAAAAAGCTGCTCCTCATTCTCTCTGAACACATGAATCATTAGAAGCAGCAAGTGATTGTTGTCCACCCTGAAATATGAAGGATAAAACACATTAGATACACGTGGCTACAACAAAAACCTCATTTGAAGGAACTTCTTACTTGAACTCTGCTGGATGAGACATTTCACAAGGACTAAGTTTCTCCTCCGGCAGTTGTTCTGCTTCCTCGACAGTCGTTTTGTTTTCTGGATCTTCTCGGACGTTGTCCTTTTCCTTCAGGTGGGGCTTCTGTCCTGCTTCTGCTTCTTTGTCATCTTCAAGGCTACCTGAAAGAGTCTGTGACTGGCTTTGCTCTGTAGAGTCATTGTGGCCACCACTTGTGTGAGCAAGGTCTGGACTGATGGGGGTAAAGCAGCACAAGTCTGTAGACACAGCAGAGGCCTGCAGGGAGTTGGAGCGTTGGTCCAGAGGGGAGACACACGTCTGTCCTGGAGCAGGGTCAGGCGGCTTGCCCTCTGAATCCTCCCGAAAGGGCTGCTGCGTTGGAGGCTCGGCGCTCTGATCAACGACGTGACTGTTCTTCTCTTCCTCCACCCCCTTCGCTTCTGGGTTCTCCCATGAGCCATTGAGCCGGTCCATGACATCACGGAGGGGCTGGCCAACACTGTTCATGGAGGTGTCTGTCATCTCTGGGAGACGCAGGAGGCCCTCAACGCTTTCTTCTCCTTCTTCCTCCACGATCACTGATCCAACCCGGCTTCTGCAGAGTTCTCCGTCACTATCCGCCTGTGCTACAGTGGAGCTCAATGAATCATCTGAGGTGAAGGCGCCATTTTCTGTTTCTGTGTGTTCGGAGGAGACGGAGTTATGGATGCTGCTGCTGGAATCCGTGGAACCCCTCGCTTGTCGCTTCCTGGCTGACTTCCTTCGTTTAGCCATCCTTGAATAAGAAGAAGGGTTAGCTGTAGATGAAAGGAAAGACAGAATCTGATCCTTAATGTTAGAAAGTAAAGATGCTGTACCTTATGACTTCAAGCTCGCAGCTGTGGATCTCCGCCTCACCTCCAGGAGCGGCGGTACTGTGATACCTGGCCATGTGAATTGGTGTGACGTCTGCTGAGGTATTTGTGTCCGAGTCTTCATTGAAGGGGTTGTACCTGGATGGGGGGCTGTGTGGAGAGAGGTGAGCGGCCACCTTCCCCTTTACTGTACCAGAAAGCAGCACTGTGTCACTGATGACCGTCTGGGGATCAGAGCCAGCGGACCGTGGGCAGCTGGCCTGATCGGTTAACTCACCCTCTACAGTGGAAACCACACAAAGACAGAGGATTAAACCAAAAGCAGCCTCTAGTGGCATTAAAGTCTGCAGAGCAAAGGAAATACACAGAATTAGTGTTCTCTTGTTGGTAGGGTGGCTGCCAAACTGAAACTTGTTGCTTTGGTTAAAAAAAGTTATTTAAAAAGTGATGTTTCAATTTGTTTATCTACTCAATATATTTTTGAAATTATGAGTACAGTGCAGCCAACCAAACAAGCTCACAGAAATGCTGTGCATCCTTCATCTGCAAAGCACAGTCGAAGTATTTTGGGAACTGGTCTGATGCATGCTCAATAACCCAGGTAGAAAAATCTACTAAGGGTGAGTCAGGTCCTCTGGATGGATTATTCTTTGTTGAAACTTTTATCCAAAAGATTTATTCAGTCTGAGGAGCTGCAACAAACTCAGTCTTATAAGTAGCACCTTATAGTGGATCAACCAGCTTGTTGGTGACATCCAAACCCAGATGTTCACATGATCAATGTATTTTGAGGTTTGAAAGCCACTGGGATGTCATGTTTCAAAAATTAACATCTAAACATGACGTCCCAGTGGCTTTCAAATCCCAAAATACATCAAGGCACAGACTGGTTCATCCCAAAGATCCAGTCCCCCGGCACAGAGTAATATTGTGTATGCTGTTCAGTGTCAGGAGGGTGATCAGTTTTACATTGGGGAAACTAAACAGTCACTGGCCAAAAGGATGGACCAGCACAGAAGAGCAACATCATCAGGCCAGGATTCTGACTCTACACTCATCTCCAGACCAGCGGTCACTCTTTCAGGGATGAAGATGTTCACATCCTGGATAGAGAGGAACAATGGTTTGAGAGAGGAGTAAAGGAGGCCATCTTTGTGAAGAGAACTCATCTATCTATCCATTATTTTTTACACGCTTCTTCCAGTTTGGGTCACGGGGGTCACCGGTGCTCATGTCCAGCTATCACTGTGCGAGGGGCAGGGTACACCCTGGACAGGTCTCCAGTCCATCACAGGGACACATGGAGACAAATGAGACAAACCACCATTCACTCTCTCACTCACACCTAGGGACAATTTAGAGTTACCAATCAGCCTAACATGTATGTTTTTGATCTGTGGGAGGAAACCAGAGTACCCGGAAAAAACCCATGCATGCACGGAGAGAACATGCAAACTCCACCCAGAAAGGCCTCCGAACCGGGATTTGAACCAGCAACCTTCTCATTGAGAGGCAGCAGCTCTACCAGTTGCACCACCGTGCTGCCACTGAAGAGAACCCGTCCATCATTAAACAGGAGCGGAGGCCTCCGTGTTCAACTGTCCCCCTCTTACAATGCTGTTATTGCTAGTATCATTAGCCTTCTGTGAATAGCAAGTGGCCATCAGGGCACTAACGATCAATGTTAGGCTGATGGTCCTTTATTATGTGAACAGCTAGTTTTGAATGTCAACAACAAACTGGTTGATCCACTATGAGAAGGTGCTGCTTATAAGACTAAGTTTGTTGCAGCTTCGCAGACTGAAGTCTTTTGGATAAAAGTTTCAACAAGAAGAATCTGGCCAGAGGACCCGACTCAACCTGAATGTACTTTGGGATTTCTTTGTCAGTGTAAAAGAGGAACAAAACACAATAAGTAGGACATCAAGGAATAGCACAGCCAGCAGCTCTTTTTTTGCAGAAACACAGGTCGAGGTCAAGCATTAATACTGTAGATTCTATCAGTATACTCAGATTTCACCACAATAACTGACCAGTTATGTCTTCAATCAAACTACAATTACAAGACTTTTTTTATGTTTGACCCGTGACATTTAACAACGTTTAAACTTTGAACTCGGGCAAACAGACAAAAACTAGATTACTAGTTTATCGTAAAACAAAAAATTGAGCTCAAAGCAAATCAGCATTCTACGCTCATTAGCAGATGTTTTTTTAAAACACGTACTACAGTTTAGCTGAACCTAGGCCAATGCAACACATCAACAGGAAGCGGGGACTACACAACGTTGTGCGACAGACACAGTACAATGAAAACTAGAGTTGATAAGGTGAGTACCAGCCGCTTCAGGTATTTACACTGCTGTGGTAAATATTAAGGCACAGTGAGCATTAGAGTAATATCCCACATGCAGAATGTGACAGACAGAAAACCTACCCAACAACTTACCACCCAAATGTAAGAAGATGCTTAGTGTTGCTTTAATTGTGTTTCTTCTTTGCTCAAAAAGTTAATTAAAATAGAATATAT
>NC_056508.1:39904746-39913611 GCF_014905685.2 Nematolebias whitei | reverse complement strand
TACTTTTTTGTATCACCAGCAGACATTAATCAACATATAGCGGAAAGAAAATAATGTTTGGGATGTATTTCTAATAAATAAACCCTGGTGTGTCATGAATAACTTCAAGAGAACTTTGCTTCTCCTGAAGTGTTTATCTTAATATCAAAATTAGGATACTAGCTTCCTGTTTGGTTACTCCGAACTGTGGCAGATTATGTTGATTAATGTCTGCTGGTGATACAAAAAAGTACATCAGATGTGTCAACTAAATCTAATATTCATTAGAAACTAAACTAAGTCTTCCAAATAAGAATTGTTTTATCCACGTCTATTTACTTGAGCTAATCCTTTAAATTTCAGATGTAATACTTTGCTCCAGTTAGCCGTTTTATAACGTCGAGCACCAAGAATGCTTTAAACACAAACGATGCACAAACACATGCTAGAAAAGAGTGAAGTGGGACAGAGAACAGGGAGTGGAAATGAGGAGCAGAGGGTTGACCAACGTCCCACCTTCCCAGTCTGCACTCGGCAATGACTGCAACACGGGGAACATGTCACCAAAATCATAATCTAAAATAAAAAGGAGGGATAATGTTCAACATTAAAGTGGAGTGAATTCAGGACAGGAGACAGAGTCAATGGCACAAAAACAGTAAAACATAACATGTAAAATGTGAAATAACAAAATGAATGGGGGTAAAACAGAGAAGTTGGAACAAAAAAAAAAAGGAACCGGCTCAGTACTTTGCAGAGACTGACTGCTGCAATCAAACCCCCAAAAAGCATCTGCAGTCATCCGCCTGCACGTCACGTGATCCCTCTGATAATCTGCACTCCAGCTACTTCATCTTCTCATAAGCTACACGTTACTTCATGTATCTGTGCCACAGCATGCAAATACAGGCCCTGAACACAGCTAAAACTAACATAAAAACTATCTTCTGGCTATTCAATCAGTAGGAAAGTAGAAACTAGGGATGAGTACAAAATTAAACTGCTTTTAGATACAGCTGCACATCGGACGATGGGAAAAACAGCGTCTCATAATTAAGATTTTTATTCAAATTAGGTAAAAAGGAAAAAATATATATGAATTAAGGAAAAATCAGTGCATCGTACCTTCACTGGAAGGAGCTATGGCACTGTCGTCCCACTCCAGGTTGGTGGACGTCATGGAGTTGAAGGAGTGTAGGGAAATACTGTCTGAGCTGGGCAGCCTTTCCTCAAAGTCCAGCAGGTTCTGTGGTTTGTAATACTCAGGCATGTATGGGGCCACATCTAGATAGGGCACATCCTGAACCACCACGATGAAAACAAAAAGTTATTAAAAAAATAAATAAATAGTTGCAGAACGATAATACTGGTATGAAATTGATCCTGACCAGCTCCAGATCAAAGCGAATAAACTCCAGTCCGGACACCAGGGTGAGAAAGAGTGTGAGGTGGTCATGACTGCAAACCAAAGCATTTCTGCAAAAGGACATCGGTTAAAGTTTATTCAGCGTTTAAAAACTCCCATTGACATAAGAATAAATACATTTCTGAGGGTAAAAACTGATCTTGTGCTTACTTGAAATAATACTTCTGCAGCAGTCCTTGGTTCTCCTGGAAGAGGCGCAGGTAGCTCTCTAAAGAGCTCTCGCTCAGTGCCAGGTATAACCATGCACGGCCTGCAGAGAACAGAGCTTACGTAACTCACTGAGTAATAAATGATGATGCAGAGTGACGCCTCATCCACTGTGCAGTAAAGATGTCTCACTTCGACCAAGGTTGGTTGCTATGTGCTTGAGCTCCTCTATCTGTCGGACAGCCTCTCTCCTTGTAAAGTGGACGACCAGGACCCAGTATCCTGACGAGATGTCCTGCAGCCTAAAACAATAAGAAAGTGTTTTTATTCATGAAGAATAACACCAAATTTAAATCTACACCAAGCTTAAATATTAGCATCTTGTATTAGCATCACAGTTCTCAGGCGAGGAATAATCCAAAACACCTTGGTGGGGAAAAATACTACTTTAATCTTGTTCAACTTGTTTTATATTTGTTTGCTTTTGTTGTAGATGCAACAAAGAGTGGGGACTAAATTGTGTCTAACAGGATGGAGGTAGAAGGAGTATGAAAATACAATTCAAAACTCACTTTTTGCCACAATGTCTGCAACATGTGAACAGAACACTGGTTCATTTATTTATGCTTTAATGATTCATAAATCAGTATTGAGTAGTTTAAACAAAAAGCATATTCCTCAGAAGCTGATAGGTATTTAGACTGAGCTGAAATCAGTGAAATCGCAGAAGATCCAATGAAAATCAAAGAAAAAAAAAGTGAAAACCTTCAGAAAGTTTTCAGAAATGATCAAGTGACACTTAAAAAAAAATACACAAATGTCTGCTGGCTCAAGACTTTTGCACAGTACTGTCAGAGTGGACAATGAACACAAAGAACACTGACGCTCAGTGTATCAGAAGCTAGTTGGTAAAAAACCCAAATTTTTAAAGTAAAACGATTTGTTTAATATTTTCATAACCTTCTATTTAAATTTATTTAAATATGGCTGTACCATTCGCACGTATGTGAACGAAAAATGAAAACGATCTGGTTCACACACAGATCTAGTTGTTTCCATATCGAACTTGTCTCACCCGTACAGCAGAGCGTGGTCCAGATGTTCACAGAGGCGCTGAAGGACCCGGTCGTGGTTTCGGATAGCTGGAGTTTCATCCTCGCAGGCCGCAAAGTAACTCTGCAACTGCAGTGAGACACATCGCACACCGTTCAAGAACGCTGCTCGCAAAACAGACAATAACAAAATGTTATGTTCAAAAGAAGAATATGTGCAAATTTTGTTACTTAGTTAAGAAAACTTTGACTGGTCCTCATGACACCACAATTAGTACCTTTAAGGAAGTCGATGAGCAAAAGGGATTTTTTTTTCTTCCAGAAAATAAGAACAATGTGACATTTATTTCGAAAAGGAAAAAAAACCTATAGGTCTTACACTGTTTAACGCATACTGTAAATATGTTGTATCCGTTGTTTTATTACTGTACAAAGTTGATTCACGGGGCAGCACGGTGGCGCAACTGGTAGAGCTGCTGCCTCTCAGCGAGCAGGTCCCTGGTTCAAACCCCGGTCCAGGGGCCTTTCTGGGTGGAGTTTGCATGTTCTCTCCGTGCATGCGTGGGTTTTCTCCGGGTGCTCCGGTTTTCTCCCACAGACCAAAAACATGCATGTTAGGCTGATTGGTAACTCTAAATTGTCCCTAGGTGTGAGTGAGAGAGTGAATGGTTGTTTGTCTCTGTGTCCCTGTGATGGACTGGAGACCTGTCCAGGGTGTACCTCGCCCCTCGCACAGTGATTGCTGGACAGGGGCACCAGCGACCCCCGTGACCCAAAATGGAATAAGCGGGTAAAGATAATGGATGGATGGAGTTGATTCACAGGTAAAAAAAAAATTTTAAAAAAGCCCGAAATTCCCATTTTGTTAAATCTGCATTCGACCTTCACAAGTCAAATAAAGCTGAAGCTGATGTCCACTATACTGAAGTGATGTTCAGATCATTTTTACCTCAATATAGACAATATTAAGCTTTTAGTAAAGCACGTGTTTCTTTGAGATTCTGCCTCAAAGGATTATTCTTTCTACTCTATTTCCACGCGAACAAGTTGGATTTGTTTAGGTAAACTCTGTACGGTGGAGGTATGCACTTGAAAGAGGAGGAATGAATGTCGATCGTAGTAAGAGAGAGTGCATGTGTGAATGAGAGGGAGGCCGGTGGAACAATGAGGCTACAAGGAGCAGAGGTCACAAAGGTGCAGGACTAGAAGTCCACTGTCCAGGAAAATGGGGAGTGTGGTAAAGAGGAGAAGAAGAGAGTCCAGGCAGGATGGAGTGGATGGAGAAAAGTTTCAGGAGTGATTTGTGACAACAGGGTGTCAGCAAAGGTCAAAGGAAATGTTTACAAGACAGTGGTAACCAGCAATGTTGTATGGTCTGGAGACAAAGACATGGACAAAAAGACAGGAGAACTGGAAGTGGTAGAAATGAAGATGTTGAGGTTCTCCTTAGGAGTGACAAGGATGGATAAGATTAGGAATGAGATCATCAGAGGTACAGCACATGTTGAACAACTGGGAGATAAAGTTAGAGAGACCAGACTGAGATGGTTTGGACATGTCCAGAAGAAGGACAGTGGGTATATTGAGTCAGAGATTTTTTTATTGTCATTCGCACCTCATGTGGTACATGTGGTGGAATGAAATTATGTACACAGGGTCCCAGTTACATCCAACAATAAAATGTAAAAGAAACACAATGATAACATCTAAGATATGAACCAAGAAAAACATCAACTAAAAATACACTAAGCTCTAATAGCATAAAAACATTACGTCGAACAGCAGCATGAACATGAACATGAGTCTGTGAGAGCAGATGTGCACGCATGAACACCTCAACATGAAACTGATCAGCAGCAACATGATGTGATTTTTTTTCACAGTGATTATTCTGGTTAGAGAGTCATGCGTCTAACAGCTTCAGGGTAGAAGCTGTTCCTCAGTCTAGTGGTTCTACACTTAATGCTCCTCAACCTCCTTCCTGTGAGGGGGAGCGGGGCAAAAAGTGTGTGTGCTGGGTGAGTGGGGTCCTTCATGATGCAGGTGGCCCTCTTCCTGCAATTGGAGGTGTAAATGTCTGTGATGGTGTGTGATATTGGTAGAAGGATGTTAGAAATGCAGCTGCCAGGACAAAGACAAAGAGGAGATATATGGATGCAGTTAGAGAGGACATGGAGGTAGTTGGAACGAGGACAATAGAAGATGGAGGAGGGTGACCCGTGGAGAATGAACAGCCGAATGAATGTTCATTTGCTTTTAATACTGAGGTACAGTTCATAAAATACTTAGTGTGTTGTCATTTCACTGCAAACAGAGGCAAAATAACCAATCCTAAAAATAAGAATTAAAGTAACATGACAGGAAACGTGCTGACTGCACTAAACACACACAAGAAGCTTTCTTGTGCAAGTTCCTGTGATAAATAACTTGACACACTAAGATGTTTATAGTCTCCAACTATGGAGTTATTGACAGGATGCCTTCAATAGACTAATCATGTCCGAATAAAGATATTTAAAATGTCAGTATTTAAATAAACATGAAGAACAAACACCTGCCAGGTAACCCTTTTACACTGCAGACCTGACTGCAGCTTTGTTTACAACGCATGCGCAGTTAGCTCAGTGCCAATATTACACACAAAAACCACCAAACACAACCACGAACTGGATCAACAACATAGAAGTGGATCACATATACATGTTAATTTTATTATCAGCGAGGTTAAGGCCCTTTTGTAACAGCGAAGTCCTCCGGGCTTGAAAGTTGCCCTGCCTTTCGCAAACAGAACATTAGATTAGCTGCAATGACTCGAGCGTGTGGAAAATGTCAAGCAGACACGTTTGAAGACAATAAAGTGTTGTCCCAACTCAATAGCAGGTCTTACCTTTTTGACGGACAGAGAAATGTTTTCCAATATGCGATCCTTGACTTTCAGTTGATCCATCACCGGGCTGTGGGCACCAGCAGAAAGCGGTCAGCTGACTTTCACAAAGCAGTTTTTTTTTTTTTTGTTAAGCTAACACCGCCCACATTAGCTAAACAACCTTCCGCTAAATGTTCCTCCAAACTAAAGCTACAGCTCTAATTAAGCTGTGAACACGCCGTTTTGACTGCACCGCCGCTAATTCACTTTAAAGCAAGAAGCTGCACGTCCCCATCCAACCTGTGATTAGCCCAAATGTTTTCACGTTAGCTTAAACGACTGACTGAGGTTGACGAGCTGGTTTTTAAGTTTCCCAACACAGAGAACATCGCTGGCATTCTTTACCTTACAGCTGTGCTAACCAGGTAAAACACCTGGTTGTTGCGAGCTAACCTTGTTGCTTTTTTTAATCTCGTCAACAAAACGGATGCTAAGATGCTACACGTGCGTTCAGCGGAACCCCAACTGTCAGGATGACGTCACTAAAACGTGACTCGTCCCAGGACTGAAGGGCGTTCAAAAAGGCTCACATTTTACACTTGTTGTTGCACAATAAACCAATACATTATTTTTGTGACTTATTTTACATAATTATAACCTTTTCTTGTTTTCGGCGTCAGTATCAAACTTTATCTTCTATTCTTTGGTTCTGGTTGGAAGTGTTAAAGCCAATAACAAACCTTACCCAAGCAGCTGCCCTTTCCCCTAATTATGAGAAAATGCTTTAACAAGGAGTACCAATAGTGAAAAACGCTATTACATAGCAAAACATACATTTCAAGCATTCATACAATTGCTTCACTACTTTTTTTTGTTTCGTCTATCTAAACAGATCTCACTTGTAAATGTGATTTATCTGCCTAAATAAAGGTTGAATTGTGTCTCATAACAGATGACACAAGCACTCGTATTAAGGAATGTCAATTTTATTTTTTAAGAGAACTCCAGCTTTTTTTCCCAAAATGCAAACGTCTTTATAAAACACGGGAACAGTTGGCATTTTCAGTGCATGTTTTTAACCCAGAAAAGGCATTTCCTAATTGAGAAAATGTATTTTTTTAACATGATTTTTAACTGTTTTAGCTTAGACTTTAATTCAATGTAAAGCAACTTTGACTTTATAGCATTTTGGCTTTGGAATATTTCAAAGTACATTTCAACAAAACATACTGCGTCGCACTGCAGCAAGAGCCCCCTTTTTGACCCAAATACCATGAGTGCCCTTAATAACAAAATAAAATAGTCCAAGTTCCAGACTGAACAACTCAAGCCACCAAGACATTCAGTTTTAATTAACACAAGTTCAATTCCACATTTGTTTTCCCCCCACACTGTTCATATTTCTGCATTAATCCGACTTTTCCTTCTCTTTCATGTGCAGGAAGACTACGCTGAAGACGAAGAGTCCTGCCATCATGGAGAAGGCGCTGGCGTAGTACGGGAAGGCTGAGGGGATGAAGCGTTCATACTGCGTGTGCTGCAGGGGACGCACCGATACCTGTGGAAAATAAACGGTTGTAAAGTGAAGTTGATGAAAGTGTTACTTTTATTAATTTACTGTGCGATTCCAAATTTTGAAACAAGTCGGAATAATGCCACTGTTTTGATTAGCTTACCTGAGTGGAGGAGTAAAGATGTGTGTATCCCAGTCTGTTGTAGTCCACTTTAAACTGGAAGACTCCATACACATCAGGCAGCTTGAACTGGATGCTGTATTTACCTCCTAAAAAATAAAATGCAGCATTTATTGTGGTTTACAGCTAAAAGCCACTGGGTGTCATTGATTTAAGCTGAATCTAGAACAGCATACCATTTTTCTTTAGATAAGTCCTGACGAAGGGATCGATTCTCACAAACTCCAGCTGGATGTCATCTCCGTCAAAAGGGACCCAGCGGCCCTCGGACAACATTTCAATGACGATGCCGTACTCCTGAAAGAAAATGTCTTACTTTCACATACAGGACTCCTGATTTAGGAGGAAAATTAAAACACAGATCTTCACGACAATGACTGTAAAAACTCACAACGAGATCAGTAACGGTGTATGCTGCCGGAGGACTGGTTTCTCCCACGGGATGATGGGTAACGGCTCCCACTCTGAGAACTCCTGCCTCCTTGAACACCCAGCGAGACAGAGCCACAGCCAGGTCCATGTTCCCCGTCTGCTCATGCCTGCCAAAGCCAGAGGAGTGAAGATTTGAAAGATTTCTTCCTTTTAAATAACTTGTATGCTTTCACAGTCTTGATAAGAACACTTACTTTTGATCTTTGTGAGCATTTTGTTAAATAGTTTTTGTTTTTCAATGCAGACAGAGAAATAAAGGAAATCCAGTACCTCTGTGAACCTGGTCTGGCCTTCTGCACAGCGGAGTTGAAAAAGGCATCGCTGAAGAAGTCCAGGGAGCCGCTGAAAACCACTCTGGCGTTGTTTCTGGCCTGGAGCCCAGCAATCAGAAGCGTATTCTTACCCACAGCATGGGGGTACTGCAGTAGAAGAAGACGTGTAAGTACTGACCTTATATTTTAGCCTGCCATAGAAACTCAGTTTTAAATGCAACAGCATTCTATTTTTTAAGTGTTATTTTTAAACTAAAGCAAATAATAAAAAAAAAAAATCAATGATACCTGCTATAGCTTGTAGCAAAGAATTGAGAACAAGACTGATAGAAAGGTTCATATGAAAGACAAACTTTTTTCTTTCCATGTCACACTTTGAAATGTTCAACAGTTTGGAACAGACATGACGATCCTACAGCTCTGGACAGAAGACAAGTGGACTTCCTTAAGACACTTTGTGGAAGTGAGAGGTGAAACGTCTTGAAGAAAAAAATGAAGTCCAGTTGCCGACTATTCAAAGCCGTTGAATCCTCCATTAGTTCCACCCTCTAAAGTTCTGTAGTGATTTATAGCATTATTTGGAAAAAAAATAAAAGATGCTGTACAAAGTTTAGACTTCATTAAACTGCCAGCCTGTAGAGATGTTTTTCATGACCAGGCTGACTTATCTCTACAAAGTGACAAACTTGGTGGTTTTAAAAATAATAAGTTGCATTTCAACCTCTCAAATAATAATTTTTTTTTTTTAAATCCAAGACTGCTGTTTGCTTCATACTTGAATTTTGTGCTTCAGTTTAGTTGATCTTTATATTACAGCCAATTCTCCTACTCCGCTCCTGTTTCCTGGAATATCTTACAAAAAGATTTGAAGCTCTCGGCCTTGACCTCTCTAAGTGGCTTTAAGAATCTGTTGGACTCCTGGCAGGGACCAATGCAGACATGTTCCTGTTTTTAGTTTTCTACATTCGCCTTAGAATCTAGCTGTTTTTTTTGTTTA
>NC_056508.1:39904164-39904646 GCF_014905685.2 Nematolebias whitei | reverse complement strand
CTGTTGGACTCCTGGCAGGGACCAATGCAGACATGTTCCTGTTTTTAGTTTTCTACATTCGCCTTAGAATCTAGCTGTTTTTTTTGTTACCTTTTCCTTTTAGCCATCCTATTCATAAAAAAATAAAAAAAATAAAACCTGTATTATGACTTTTTTATAATTGTTTATTGTTGTTGCTGTTGTCCATTGTTGTCATCTTTCTTTGTTGAAATCAGGTCTCTCTTGTAAATGAGTCCTCGAGGCTCAATGGGATTTACCTGTCTAAATAAAGGTTGATTGATTGATAACTGATCATCATATTGATTTATTTTGTCTGACAGAAACTTGGATACAACATGAGGATTTTGTTAGTATAAATTAATCCACTCCTGTTTAGGAATGTGCAATATGGCATAAAATTCATATCACGATATGTATTGTGAAGGGTGGCGATAACGATATATATCGCAATATGTTTTTGGTATAAAACTTACAAAAAAAAA
>NC_056508.1:39894120-39904064 GCF_014905685.2 Nematolebias whitei | reverse complement strand
GTAAAAAAAAAATAAAATTAAAAAAAAAAAAAAAAAAACTGTATTATGACTTTTTATAATTGTTTAATGTTGTTGCTGTTGTCCATTGTTGTCATCTTTCTTTGTTGAAATCAGGTCTCTCTTGTAAATGAGTCCTCGAGGCTCAATGGGATTTACCTGTCTAAATAAAGGTTGATTGATTGATTGATAATATCAAACAAAAAGCAAATAAAATACAGAAAAAACAGTATGCTGATGCATTTTCTGTATTTTGACTAAAGCAGGATAGAAAATTGTTTGTGAAGATCTCAGGAAGGTTTCTTGGTTTGTCAAAAAAAATGGAGAATATCCCTTTAAAGAGACACGTTTTAATACAGTTATCAAATTATATGACTGTATCAAACATGCTCAAACATTTTCTGATTTGTTTCTGTATAAGTATCAGAATTGTTACTTTTTAAAGTTGGATTTATACATAAAAAAACATTACGGAATACAAATTTGCAGTAGTCCTAAGTGGAATAATTTTTGCTGCTAACAAAAGAAACCTTATAAAAGGTTAATCAATACACTGAAGTAAATTGCCTGCACTGTTCAGAGCAGGTCAAGTAGAACGTCACCAATAAATCTTTGTAGATGCTAACAAAACCTTTTTTACCAGAGCAAAAAGTTGGGTTCCATAAGTCATACAAATACTTTATGAAACATTATACCATACCATTTTATTTATAGAGCACTTTAAACAGTGACAGGGCAAACCAAAGTGCTGTACAAACAGAAACAAACAGGCAAAGCAAAGATACAGACGGTCTTAGAGCTGAACTTTATAAACAAAGCTGAAAATGTGACATGTTACCTGAGAGATGGGTCTGTCTGGGAAAGACGAGTAGGAAGTTGAAGAGCCAGTAAGGATGTCCAAGACAAGCGGGTTGTCTGGGTCAGCAACCATTCTGGAAAGAAATTTTGCACAGCTGAAAAAGGCTTCATTTAATTTCACCATTCTAAACAAGTAAACTATATTTAATAAATTAAACTAGTAAGGGACAGTTATTTTTTTATTCTGCCAGTGCCTGTCATGTCCATCACACGCTCTAGTAATGAATGGTTTACTGTTGTTTTTTGTACTTACCCAACACCCTTGAATAGAACAGGTTGTTTGGTGGGTTTGCCAACAATAGTAGGAGCCTTCAGCAGGTTCTCTGGGTCAGCAACAATCAGAGTGTGCTGGAGCCAAGATAATTAGTCAATTATAATGCTGAGAGACAAATGCCTTGATTGGTTTTATGAAACAATGTTAAAAGCTTTGGCTGTGCAGAGACAAAGTCCATTTACCTCTCCAGGATCAGACACATCATAGTGATGATGGTCAATAACAGCAGTCTTCTCCTCATCAAACTCGATGCCACATTCACTGCCCAACTCCCTCAGAGGGCCGCCTGTTTAACAAGAAAACAATATGAATAATTAAACATTTATCTTTTAACTGATGAAACGTTAGACAAAGCTTTTATCAAGAAACTGACCTATGTCGGAACTAGCAGCAACCAGGACATTGCCTCCACCATCAATGAAGGACGTTATAGTCTCCACGTTTATATTTCCACCAAAGTCTGAAAATAACCCAAAATGATATCAGATGGCTTGTCCAAGGTGGAAAATATTTCCTTTTGATTTTGAATACAAAAATAAATTTACCTTCGACAGATGGTGAGAAGATGATCAAATGGTCATACAAGAACTGTCCATATTTGATCAAAGACAGGGATGGATCGTCCGCTGTCTTGAATGCGAGGTCAAAGCCTCGGTCTGAAACAGAAACAACTGAACTGAAACAAACTCATGTTTTTTTACGCATTAGCTATAAAAATGTGACAGAAAATTAAAACTCAAAGCAACATTTTTTAACACTTGGAAAAATAATAATAATAATGAAGTAGTAAAGCCTTCATTAAGTCTTTATGAAATGGCAAAGAGGGATTATATAAATCTTTGTTGATTCTGGCAGAATTAAAACAAAAAAAATTCTATATTGATTTTATGAAGACACTAGATTTTTAAGGAAAAAAAAAAAAACAAAGTGATGTTTCTGTGAAATTTGATAAGCACCTGTTACAACTACTTGTTATGCTGCACAGAAGTCTGTTGGAGTCAGCCTCCCCACCATCACAGACATCTACACCTCCATATGCAGGAAGAGGGCCACCTGCATCATGAAGGACCCCACTCACCCAGCACACACACTTTTTGCCCCGCTCCCCTCAGGAAGGAGGTTGAGGAGCATTAAGTGCAGAACCACTGGACTGAGGAACAGCTTCTACCCTGAGGCTGTTAAGACTCATGAATCTCTAACCAGAATAATCACTGTGAAAAATCACATCATGTTGCTGCTGATCTGTTTCATGTGGCTGCTGATCTGTTTCAATGTTGCTGCTGATCTGTTTCAATGTTGCGGCTGATCTGTTTCATGTGGCTGTGTTCAGTCGTGCTCATCTGCTCACACAGCCCATATTCGTGCTGCTGTTCGGAGTATTTTTATACTACTAGTGCTTATTGTGTTTTTAGTTAACGTTTTTCTTAGTTCATATCTTAGATCTTATTCCTGTTTTTTTTTTACATTTTATACTTTTGTTGGATGTAACTGGGACCCTGTGTACACAATTTCGTTCCACCACATGTACCATATGTGGTGCGAATGACAAATAAAGAACCTTAAACCTTAGTAGGGTTAGCAGCCTGTGCTGCATGAAAGTAGTTATGCTAACAAAAATTTCCAAGAGGTTTATGTTTTTAAAAAAAATACTTCAATTAAATGAAGTTTAATGAAGAACTTTCAAATGATACTAGGCTCATGTACCTGTAAGTTATAGCGTTTAAATACACATGCTATTCATGTCAGTGAGTCTGTTTCTGCAAGATTTAATTTTGTTGTCATTTCAAAAGGCACCTGCTTTTCCTAATATCAGGTGGCGCTTAAAACAACACGTATAAATGTAAAAACTATCAATAAAAAGGGCCATTCTTCCACTGACCTGCCAGACTGCGGAAGAAGATTGAATGGGTGTCTTTGATGTTGAGGTTGTCCAGCAGCACCAGCGTTTTGCCGTCAGCTAAAACACAGTGCAACATGGAGGCTAACGACAGGAAAAAGAGAACATTTGTGTTTAAAAGTCTAATCCCCCGTGCTGGTCTCATTCCGGTACGTTTTTCATGCGATTTTAAAGAACTGAATCTGTTAGCCTCCCTCGCTGCTGTCGACGCCGCCATTTTGCTGCAGAAGTCGACGTCAGCGTTAGCAATCGCTGTACAACCTTTGACCCCGACATCCAGCCAATCAGAAGAGGGAACGCGTCCTGACCACTTCTCCACCAATCAGATGAAGGCTGCGCTGACAGACAAGGAAGTGAAATAAAAACATTGACCCGCCTTAATCGTTTTATCTTGAATCATTTTATGAGTTCTAGCCAACATTGGCTCTGCTAAAATTATTTCTCATTAGGCTGCACGTGTACATTTATTTACATTTCTGTTTCAGCAATTGAAAAATAAAAGCGTTGTAGGGTCTATTCAGCAATTAAAATTTTGCAGTACACTGTTACAAATTACTTGAAAATAGACTGTATTAAAAATACATTTATAACAACACCACAGAGTTTATCAGACTGCAATATTAACCTTTAATGAAATGGGGTGGATGTCCAGTGAGTCAGAGCAAGTTTACAAATATTTACAGCAGATTTTTATCAGGTTAAGAGGTTTTTAGACATATCTGTACACACATAAGACACATGAAAGTTTGTCACAAACTCATATTCAACTTCTTCACTTCTGTAAAATGTGAATTGTCATGTTCATGAAGCTGTCCTACATAAAACACCTGTAATTAAGCATAATAAAATAGTTTTTTTTTTTTTTTAAGAAAATGTACTCATTTTATCATGGAAAAAGAAAAATATTAGCTTTTTATTGTACATTTAATAATAGTTCACACCTAACATAAAGGGCAAAACAATGTTCTACATTTTGTCTAATAATAAACCAGCTATACAAATTTTGATAATCATCTCAGTAATATTTTACAAAAATAACTAGGTATTGCTATGCTGTTCTTGGGAAAGCAAATATATGATTTAAGATCAATAACTCATAGGAAAAAAATATTTTAAAAATATATGGTATAGTTCCTCTTAAGAATGTTGTAAACATCATAGTCCAACTCAATCAATGACTAATTAGGACACTTAATATTTTAATGTCCTTCTTTTGCATAAATTAATTCATCAGGATCAATCTTTTATGCATTTTGCATAAATATGAGTCCCTAACCCTGACTCTCACATTCCATTCCTTCTTTCTTTTCTCTGCATCTTCGCCCTCTGTTTGGTGCTCAGAATGAGTTTAAACTTGTCCTTCGTCCACCTCCTCCACTATATGACTTATTTCTTCTGACCCTTGTGGTGCCTCTCCAACTATCTGGTCCTCTGCTTTTCTCTCCCCCTCCTCTGTACGGATGATAACTTGTCCTTCCTGTATAACCTCTTCAGATGTGGGTTGCCATGTTGTGGCAGCATCCCCCTCAGCAGTGGTGGTGTACTGGTAGAAGTCAGAATCTGCCTGAAACATGACCAAGGCCTGAGCTGTGTGGATGCGCACATGCTGAGCGAGGGAGCTGGCATCAAGGAATTTATCACCACACGAGTCACAAGCGTACAAGATTTGGGTATTCGGGTCTGTGAACAAAAGAAAATTTACACAGTGAGCCATAAGATTTTTCATTTTATGCATCCTTTGAAGTTGAAAAGTCTAACAGGAATATTAGCAATTTCCTCTTCTAGTTTCTTGATGAGAACAAAGAAAACAATAGAAATTCTTACATTTTGAAAACAATTGTCCTTGATCTGCTTGAATCGATAGTTAATGCTTCTCATCATACAACATTACACGATTATGAAGATTTTTTTTTTAACTACCTCTATCTCATCACATAAATCCAATTGAAATTAGAAGCTTTATTCCCCCTGATCCCAACTGAAGCATAATTTCTAATCCCAATATTTGAACAATTTCCTTTTTTATATACAAACTTTATTACTGCAATTAAGAGTAGATTCATAGTACAAGTCTTACCTTCTTCTTGAACCTTCTCTACCGCTCTGGTGATTTCAGCTTTCAAAGCCTCAGTCTCATCCACAGACACTGAAGCAGACACTGGAACAACTATTAACAGACATGAAAAACATTTAATATTGTCTGACCACTTTGATTTTTTTTTTCCCCATGTTGAAGAAAAGTGTTTATCCCAAAGTACTAACTTAAAAAAACAGAACTTGTCTGACCTGTAAGCTGACCTACAGCATTAGCTGCAAGGGTTTCAGTTGCCAAGGTGACAATATCCTCTGTGGAGACAGTAACTATTTTGATATCGTCAGTGGTGGTTGCTCCTACACACTCTTCGTCCTCTTCTTCGTCAGCTCTTTCTGCTACCACGAGTAGATTTATGCCAGCTTTGCCTTGGTGAACAGTCTTGACGTGGGAGCGCAGGTTATCCACACGGTTAAACCCTCGGCCACATTTATCACAAAGGTAAGGTTTCTCCCCTGAAACAAAATGAGAAAAGCGAGACCATGCTGTGAGCTCAGCAGGATGTAGATGTGGTTGTAAATATACATCACAATTCACAACAACCTCAAAGCTTCATATTTATTTGATCCAAAGATTTATCCTCACCAGTGTGAATGATGATGTGTTTGGACAGGTCTCCCACGTTGACAAAGGCCTTGTTGCACATCCGACACTTGTGTGGCCGCACATTGTCATGATGGCGAATGTGATTGGCCAACTGGCTTGACTGTACAAATCTGTTCAGGTAGAAAAAATAACGAATATAGTTGGTGTTGACTTTTAGACTATTTCTTCATTTCAGCTTTACTTAAACATTTTATCACAGTATCAGTGAGCAAAGTATCAATATCACAAACAACTGGAATAAATAATGGAGCATTATAATTCAAGTGCCATGCTTTCATATTCTGCACATAATAACAAATTTGGTTGATTTAACAGACTCCCACTAGCCTTGATGCCCACCTAGGGTTTAAATCAGGGCTATTCAACAAAACTGCTTAGTGGGCCACAGTTTCTGAGAGCTAGCAGCTCGGCAGCCGGACATCCAGAAATTAAAGTCATTTTTTTTATACCTTTATTTTACCAGGAATAAATCCATTGAGATCATCAAAGGATGTCCTGGACAAATTATATAAATAAACCATGTTTTACAATGATCTGTTACATCTTAAATTTGTTTATTTTATTGCATTGAATCATAAATGCAACCAGAACCTAAATCCCAAACTCACAACCCCACCCCCCACCGGGAAGAAAAAAAAATCATGAAAAAATAAATAAATTATGAAATGGACTGGATTGAAGTCACTTCCAGAGCTGCTGTCTCTCAGCGAACAGGTCCCTGGTTCAAACCCCGGTCCAGGGGCCTTCTGGGTGGAGTTTGCTTGTTCTCTCCGTGCATGCGTGGGTTTTCTCCGGGTGCTCCGGTTTCCTCCCACAGACCAAAAACATGCATGTTAGGCTGATTGGTAACTCTAAATTGTCCCTAGGTGAGTGAGAGAGTGAATGGTTGTTTGTCTCGTTTGTCTCTATGTGGCCCTGTGATGGACTTGCGACCTGTCCAGGGTGTACCCCGTCCCTCGCACAGTGATTGCTGGACATGGGCACCAGCGACCCCCGTGACCCAAAATGGAATAAACGGGTAAAGATAATGGATGGATGGATGGATGGATGGATGGATGGATGGATGAAGTCACTTCCGGCCCACGGGCTGCCAGTTGAATAACCCTGGTTTAAATGGTAATAATGACCGGAACAAAGGTAAGGAGAGAGGAAATTTTACGTTTGTCACACTTGATAGCATTACTGCAATATTAAAACATAATATAGCACATTACAAGTTTTTTTTTAATGTTCAACCTTAATAAATGTTTTAGTTTATTAGGAGAAAACTTGAAGTAGGCAATTAATTTGATGCAGGGTTCACAAAAATTAAGAACAGCACTCAGTGGTCAATAAAATGTATAAAGCTACGGAACTATATTCCTTAAAAGAGAAAAATATTTCCAATGCTGTTTTTCTTTTGCATAAAATGGAAAATACAAATCTGTAAAAGATCTTTGAGAGAAGTTACAACAGGAGAGAGAAGGCAACAAGGTCTTAAAGGTGACTGATTTTATTACATTGGAAGCCCAAACCATTACTTTGATTTTAAAAAATATATTTAGTTGCCTTTTATTTTCAACCTAAACTACACAAAATAGAACATTTCTATCTCCAACAAGGCTTTTTATCTGCTTTGGCTAATCATAACTTTTGTAGAAAAACATGGAGTTCTGATGCTTGATTTTATTGCCAAGTAGAGCCTGACTGATATATTGGTAATGGCCAATATTTTAGGCCGATATAGGCGTTTGGGGACATATTGGTATTAGTCATAAATGTCCCATTATGCACCAATATAAACACTGGGAACAAGACATGTCCTTACTTACATGAGGTGTAATTGTACAATGTATCCAGCAGAGGGTGCATGCAGATGACTTTCAAGTCATGGCCATTCGCTTTAACTTTCACTTTAAGTTTCACTTTCATCACAGCCGAAGCAGCGAGCAATACTGTGTAGCATCTTTTCTGAACAGAGCACGGTAAGTTTATGTTAACTGATCTGTAAGATTTTAAAAAATCAACAATAATAAATTCTCTTCAATCCTCTGGCTCGCTTGTCAATAGCTACGTGCCTCTCAAGTTAGTAAGCTAATGTTTAAATAACCTAGCATAGTCTATTGTCTTGTAAATCTTTATCCAGAACAATAAATCTGGCATAGACGTAAAATATTTCAGTGTTAGTAATGTTATCTTTGTCATCCTCAATAAAATGCATTGTTTGAAATCTTTACTTCCGTGCAAAGAAAAAAACCGCAGATGTGGTCAATACTAATTAGGCCTTCACCATATGTGACTGAATGCAAAATTATTATTTACTACGGGTGTTTCTTTAATTTATATTTTTGTAACACATGTATAACTTTATGATGAATAGTAGAGGATAGAAAATGTGAACACACGTTAGGAAGACTGTTTCAAGGCTTCAAGTGTTAAAACAGGTAGCTGTTAACTGAGACTCTCATGGGTGGACAAAGCTTAAAATTTTTCAGCAATTATATCAGTTACCGGCATTAGCCCCCACCCAATAGCAGTATCAGCGACAGACAAAATTTTTGTATTGGTCAGGCCCTACTGCTAAGTGTCACTGCAGACTGGACAGGTTTGTAATTTGACAGATGCTGCATGTTTAACGGTTCTGTGGGTCTGATACAACACAGCATGTTAAGCAGGCGATAAAGGAAGATGCTAAACACACAATTATGTAAATACAGCATCACAAACGTAGTGGTGGCCATTTTAAACATTTCTGTACTTTTATCTTGGAAGTTTGTACCAGTCGTTGGTGCATAAGTCGTAATCAAATCATCCTTACTCCTCTGTTCTCTCCTCACATTTTTTTTCCATTTTGAATAATTTCAAATTTTCCAGCAGAAGTTTAATTTCTATCATGTTCTCTTTGTTTCATTATTCATGTGTCAATTACATCTTGGCAAGCTGACCTTTTGCCGCAGCGTTCACAGACGTAGGGTTTCTCTCCAGTGTGCTGACGAACATGAGCGATGAGGGAGCTGGCCTGAGTGAAAGCCTTGCCACAGACAAGACAAACACATGGTTTCTCTCCTGAAACACAAACCACTGTCTCACTACAGAGGGACAAAGTTTACATCTATCTGAGGTTTCTGACCTAAAAATATTTCACAAAACAGCATGCCTGAATGCGATAAGCGTACCTGTGTGGATGCGTTCATGGCGCTGCAGAGCTCCGGGGTCGCTGAAAGCTCTCTGGCAGTGCGAACAAACATACGGCTTCTCCCCACTGTGAACCCGCAGGTGTCTTTTCAGGTTCCCTTAAACCAAGATGGCACAAATGTCTCAAAGTCAAGAAACACAAACTTTAAATTTGCTTTTTAAACAAGAAAACTAACAGCACCTATTATTATGCTTGTTTGACATAATAATGTAAAAAAAACGACAGCATCAGCCCATCTCTTTCCTTCAAGTCATTTAGTGTGAAAACAGTGAGAATTAAATGAGTATCTGATCGTAACTGTACCTGGAAGAGCTTTAAAGCTTTAGTCAAAATTATATACATTATGTGGTAAAACGTGTCTAAAAACAATCCAAAATTATTATTTACAAGATAAAATTATCTTTTGGGTTTGACTGCTTTCAGAAGAGAAAATATTAACAAATTAAAGTACTTCAGGATTAAGAAATGTACACAATTGGTAACTTTAATGCTAATAACTCAGAAATATTTTAATTTAATTGTTTTTCTACCTGGATTATTGAGCATGCATCAGTAAATTTAGATTATTCTTTGCATGACCAATAAAATAGTAGTAGAATAAGAATGAAAAGAAAAAGTGTAAAAGCAATATATTTAATTTACTGGTGACTTAACAGACAATAAAGTCAGTCTTATAGCTGACAGGAAATATCTTTCAGAGCTATTTCTTTAAGAACTGAACACCTAAAAGGATAAACTTATACATTTCTTATACAACAAGCATCATTTGAAATTACATTGCTGAATTAAAATAAAAAACTTAAATCCTTCTTTTACCTGATGTTGTAAACTGTTTGCCACATTCTTTGCACTTCAGAGGCCCGTCTGCAATATGGATTTTTAAATGTGACTTCAGATTCCCCACCTAGTGAGAACAAGAGAAACATATATAAGAAATTGTTTTTGAAACTTAATTTAAATGTGTACTGTAGTCCCTCGATTATTGCGGGGGTTACGTTCCACGCACCACCGCGATAGGTGAAAAACCGTGAAGTAGGAACGATAT
>NC_056508.1:39860382-39894020 GCF_014905685.2 Nematolebias whitei | reverse complement strand
CTTCTCCTACTCAGCTCCTGTTTCCTGGAATATCTTGCAAAAAGATCTGAAGCTCTCGACCTTGACCTCTCTAAGTGGTTTAAGAATCTGTTGGACTCCTGACAAGGACCAATGCAGACATGTTCCTGTTTTTAGTTTTCTACATTCGCCTTAGAACCTAGCTGTTTTTGCTACTTTGTTTGCCATCTTATTTTAATTTGTAAAAAAAAAAAAAAATGTATGCCTCTTTTATGATTGTCTATTGTTGTCGTTGTCCATTGTTGTCATCACTCTGTTGAAATCAGGTCTCTCTTGTAAATGAGTCCTTGAGGCTCAATGGGATTAACCTCTCTAAATAAAGGTTGAATGAAATAATATATTTTAAGGCTTTATAAACCCTTCCCACACTCTTGCAATGTTCTAAACTCTAAAGGCTCTAAAAGAGCAGCGTGTCATGATCTCCGCTCTCTGCCACGCCCACTTCTCCACTGCAATCACACTCAAGCTCATCACCTGTGTCCCACTCCCCCTCCTGCTGCACCTGTGCGCTGCACTTCTTAAGCGCTCCCCAGTCTCTGACTCCCTGCCAGATTGTCTGATCTTCTTGTGCCTGAAGTATCCAGCATTCTTGATCCTGCTCTCATTTCTAAAGGCTTGGTTCGGATCACGCTTGATTATTTAAAATCATCAATCCATGCCGCTCATGTGGCTCACTCAGGTATAAGACACACACCCATAGCCCCTCCTTTCTTTTTCCGAGGCTGTCTGTTGCGCTCCTGCTTGTTGTGTGTCTCTAGGACACAATGGGGAAAGACAGACCCCACCCCCTCCTTTCTCTTTCTGAGGCTGTCACAGCAGAGCAGAGATGTGGGCTGTTGTGTGTCTCTGCTCTGCTGTGACAGCCTCTGAAAGAGAAAGGAGGGGGTGGGGTCTGTCTTTCCTTAGCGACAATTGTGTTGTGTAATAACAATATTATTGCGTATGTATTGTTATCAGTGTATGTTCCCATACAATGGTGAATTTGGCTCTTTGCATTTAACCCATCCACCACCTCTGGAGCAGTGGGCACTCTATTGAAAGTGCCCAGGGAGTGTTTGGGGATAGGATGTGCTGCTCAGAGACACCACGAGATGTGCAGTGATACAATCTTACTTTGAAAAGCCGCAAAAGAGTGAGGCAGCAAAAGTCGAACCGCGAAGTAGCGAGGGACTACTGCACAGTTCAGCTGGGGATGCAAATATTTCTATTTAAAAAAAAAGATGCAGCCTTAACCGCTTTGGAACACGTTGCTACCTGGTTGAAGCATTTGTCGCAGTGTGGACACTTGTTGCCCTTCTCAGTGTCGTGCGTCTCGAGGTGGCGCATCTTGGCAGTGGGGTCGGAGAAGGCTTTGTCACAGTAGTCGCACTGGTATGGCTTCTCGCCGCTGTGAACCAGCTGGTGTCGCTTCAGATTGCCAGATGTCGTAAAGAGCTTGTTGCACACTTCGCAGCTGTACCGTGCTTCCCCCGTGTGGCGCTTGCGGTGCAGATTGAGCAGACTGATCTGGCGGTAGCTCTTTCCGCAGGTGGAGCAGCAGTATGGCTTCAGAGGACTTGAACACCAAAAGACCAAAAATCCTGATGTAGCTCAGTGAGTGGATGTGAGCAGAGAGAAATAGGAGCATGAATTACATCTTTTAATTACCTGTGCGTTTTCTCGTGGGCTTTACAAGCTGCAGGGTCAGAGAAAGCCTTTTTGCAGTCCCTGCAGGTGAAAGGCTTTTCTCCTGTGTGAATACGTATGTGCCTCTTGAAATTACCGGTGTGGGTGAATTTCTTCCCACAGTCCTAGAAAAAAGGAAATGGTGTTGTGAAAGCTGAGCTGCAAAATCTTCGGTACATATATGTATAGTGTGTGAAATAGCCATACAACTTTAAATCACCAACATCTGGATGTTTGATACGATCGTATACGTTTTAAATTAATTCCTTCTTTAAATATAATTTCTCACCTCACATTTGTGTATCACTGAGCTGTAAGACCTGGATTCCGATCGATCGCTCATGGAGGTTGACTGAGTTTGTTTTCCATCTCTCTCATCGGCTCCTTCCAGTTCCTGGCTGGTTTCTTTATTTTCCTCTTCAACCACATCTTCATCGTCAACATCCCCAGAGTCATATTCCTGTTCCTCAGCCACCTCTTCAGGTTCTGCTACTTTTTTCTCCTTTTTCTCTTTTGATGGATCTTCATCTTCAGAGTCATCTTCTATAAGCGTGAATAGAGTGTTGTAACAGTGACAGCCAAGACTAGAAATGGTTACAAAGCAGGATCACGTCAGGTGACGGGAATGGTTTTAAGAACATTGCCACCATCAGTCATTAGACCAAAAAGATGGTTTTAATAAGAAAAATGAAGAGATTTGAATAAAAATGGTCAAAAACCTTCAAGCTATTCATGTTAAAAATGTATTTTTCCCTTGACTGTTCAAACCTGTCACTTTAAATCTGTTTTGGAGGATTCACCTACAAGTGGACAGCTCTGATTCAGACCTTTTACACCTGGCAATACAATCTGTACCCCAAAATGTTTGTGCAATCAATCGGATGCCACAGTTTGAATGCGGACAGCACACACAGCCATGTCACCCGTTGAGCTGCTTGTGAGAAACAGGCAGGATTTCAGCAGGTTTGCTGAGGTTCCTGTAAAAAATTACATATATGTGAATTAGGGATGCACAATATTATCGGTATGGCATCGGTACCAGCCGATATTAGCGTTAAAGTTAAATATCGGACCTGGGCCATTCTATCAAAATAACTCATACATATATATATATATATATATATATATATACATATATATATATATATATATATATATATATATATATATATATATATAAAGGTGGTGTTTTGTATGACAACCCATTGACAAGGATGCCTGCAGCTCCAGCACAATGGTATGACGTCACGTGCGCCTACCTGATCTGATCACGGTGGGAGAGGAAGTTTGACAAATTTGACATTAAACATAATCCAAGTTGATGCCCACTTTTTGGCATTTGCATTTAGTAGCAGGCCAAATTGACAAAGGCCATGCAGAATAATGTAGCATTTTAATTCCACAGCAGAGAAAGCTATGTAGTCTCTGTAAGTAGGTCTAGGTAAAAAAAAATCTTGGTATTAGTATCGGATACTGGCCAAAAATCCAATATTGTGCATCCCTGATCTGAATTATAATTTTGTATACCTACGATATACACAAATGGAGTCACATTCTTTCAGTCTTCTCAATGAGCTTAATAATTAATTACTTTACTGAGGTGATATGTGAGAAATGTAACAGTGATGAGTAACTTCAAACCTCTGTCAGAGCAAAGACTGAGACTTTAATCTGTAAAAACCCACTGCGGTGAAACAAAGTGCGCCGTCAGCCATGAGCTGTGTTTTTACAGCTTCAACGTGAACGCAACAACTGCAGAGTTTAATTAGGCACAGAATGCAACATACAGCTGCTCAGAAAGTTGCTCTGTGATTGTCACAACACATTGTAGTTTATGGTGAACACAGCGGGTCCACTCAGCTCTAGAAGCAATCAGAACAAACTTTAAACCAGAAAAAATAATTAAAATCTCACGCAGCACTTTGTTAATCCACTCTGACAAAATCACAACAAAACAGACATTTGTTTTATTGAGGATTCTGATGAACACTGCTTTAAACTTTAGGCTACAATAATAGTAATAAATTAAAGACATATCTTTAGAATAATGGCTCTTTAGTTATCTTTAATCAGCAGCAGGTGAGCGGTCTCGCTTTCCCCAAGGCAGCCAGGTAATAAATCTGCTGCTTGTGAGGTCAGGTCAGTTCATTAGGAGGTCCTACGTCATGGATAAAAATGGGACCATGTTCAGAGTACCAAACTGAAGCTGAAGGAGGTCCAGACCATCTCCAAAGGTGGTCTGAAGTTTTCACTGCACATCAAGGCCATGTACACCCATATTGAGAGATATACAAGTGCAGTCTATTGAAATGCCAGGTCTCACTGAGGTCTAATAAGAGTTTGTGTCAAAGTAAAAGTGGTGTCAACATGAAGCAGATGTGTAAGCTGACACAGCAGGTCTTGCTCACCTGGTGGAAAGTTACGTCGAGGAGGTTTGCGGATTCTTCTCCCTCGAGAGCTCATGTAGGCTGAGTTCCCTGAAGACTTCAGCTGTGATTCTGGAGATAGATTTGTAAACCAGATGGTTACGAGGGCCAAACACTTGCAATATCTGTTTCAAAACTGATAAATATGTATTTACTTGTTGTGTAGTCAGCGTCCGAGGGGTCATCCTGAAACTCAGAAATATTTGGTGCAGAACGCCCGTCCTCGTTTTTCACATGTATCTTTTTTTGAGCAGTTTTGGGGGGTCGTCCGCGGCCCCTGTGTGTGGGCTGACTAACTGCTTGTTGTCTGACAGCTGAGACGTCGTCGTTTAAATCTTCCTGGCTTTCTGTGGCTTTACGATCTTCTATGGAAGAACTAGGACACT
The DNA here is from genome assembly GCF_014905685.2 of Nematolebias whitei. Classification (NCBI taxonomy): domain Eukaryota; kingdom Metazoa; phylum Chordata; class Actinopteri; order Cyprinodontiformes; family Rivulidae; genus Nematolebias; species Nematolebias whitei. The sequence goes on along the minus strand of NC_056508.1, from coordinate 39,889,525 downwards.
TGTCTGCTGCTGGTGCAGGTTCTGATACGTGGTTTCCAGAGTTGGCGTTCTGCGCATTTCCAGTCACTTTTTCATCTGATTTAATGAAGGAAAAAGGGATTAAGATTTAAGATTGTAGTGGCAACATCTAACAACGATTAAACCCTAAGGGTATTAGATTTAAAAGTGTGGTGGAAAAAAACTAATATACTGGTAGTTTATATAAAAAATATTTAAGTAGAACAACTCTGATATATTTTACAGGAATTGTTTATGAAAAAAGAGCTTATACTAAAATGCTTTTCTAACTATAAGATAAAATATGTTGAACTCTTCAACATTGAGAAATTTAACTTAAAAGCCTGGAATTAAACTCAAGTAACAATTAAATGTATCTGACTTAATTTGGGCACAGATGAATAAAAAGAGCATAAGGACCAAGATACAAAAATATAAAGTCAAGATTCCTAATGGCATTCGTTGCAAAAACTTAGTAAAACTATGTTTGAATACCTGGTTCATCAAGAGGAAGATTCAGGGTTATGATAGATGGAGCTGGATGTGATATAGACTGATATGCAGAACATGCATTTATGATTTCTTGCATCTGCAAGAAGTGAGCAACAGACATCACGTCTTCGACATTTTGTGGCGTTAAACTCAGCTTGGACGTGTACATAAAATTCAGGACTTGACCTAAACCTAAAACAATCAGAAAAAAGAGAGATCAGGTCAGAAAAGAAAAACCTGAGAAAGAACTGTGGCGGTACGTAAAAACGCAGCTGGATTTGAGCCAGGGTGAAACCTACCAGCTGCGTTGCTAATGTCCAAATGCACCACATCTTTCTGATCCAGAAAAAGGGTGCTGAAGTACATACTGCATGCTGCCAGCACAGATTTGTGGGCCTTGAAGTCCACTCCGTCTACAACAAATGTGCAGTCGCACAGCAGGCCCTGACTACGCTGCCGGTTAAGCTGCTCCAGAACCTCTGCGCTGTGCCAAGGGAACTCCATCGTCCTGAGGGCGTGAGGGTCGGACCAGAGGCTACCAAGCACAGGATCTGTGTTAAAGAACATTAAACATTTCCTGATACATGCCGTCTGTTCATAAAAAGCACATTAATCTAGAAACATGACATGTTTTTATTAATTCACACTGTGCTAAGTTTATTATATGCTACTTTCTCGTTGAAGTCAGTTCATATTTACTTAAATTTACAGATCTTTTCAGATTATGTGAATTAAGAACAAGTAAAAGGGAGAAACACTTGTGACCCACACATTTTTTATGATTTACATTGCCCCTGATTAATGTACAGTAGTCCCTCGCTACTTTGCGGTTCATTTATCACGGACTCGCTCTATCACAGTTTTTCAAAATAAGATTGGACATGACACACAGTTGGCTGATTGATGGATGAGCCACACAATCAGCTTGGAATTTTTATTTCAAATAAATTATTTTTAATTATTTAGCACCTGCTGCAGCTTTGTGCAGCCCATACTGCATGATAAACTTCCTGCTGCAGCTGAACAGCTGATCTGGTGCAGAACGGAGAAGTGGGTGTGGCCAAGAGCGCTTGCAGGTGGCAAAGAGCAGAGGAGGCAGGGAGCTGAAATTAGGCCTGTCACGAAAACAAATTTTGCTGGGCGAGTAATTGTCTCATAAATTATTGCAATAAACGATAATATTGTTTGAAATTTGACAATAATTAGTAATTATTGTCAAATTTAAGAAGAAATGTTTAATTTGTTTTGCATGTAGTACCTTTTTTCAACCACCAGATGGTGGTACAAGACTGTTTAACTGAAGGATGGATAGTGAGGGAGCCAGCGTGTCTCTTTAAGAAAATGGGAGGTAGGCCCTTTAACGTGACATGGGCTGTCTCCCCTTCCTGTTTTTCGGTTCTCAAAATGGCGGGCGCTCTGTGTGGTTTGAGCTCTTTAGCATAGCATTTTTCACACAAAGCTTTCAATAAAAAACCAGTCAACAAGTTCTCAGCTTCTTTTTGCAGAGAAAAACAACTTTTTACACAAAGGCACGTGATTCAACTATGAATTTTGGAGCTTCAACAAGACGGAAATTTTTTCCCAAGGTCTGCCTGTTAACTTAGCTCGTAGCTTAGCTTCTCAGCTTAGCTGCTTTTAACGATCCACAAATGTGATTTTGGATAGTTAATGAGAAAAGAGTAAGGGAGGGGTCAGTGAAGAGCACCGGCGTTGAGCTTTTTGTCGTCCAGTGTCTTCAGTAGAAAGAGAGACACGAAGAAACAATAAAGCCGATGAATATAAAGTTGATCATTTTCATTTAGCATGCGATTAATTGATTTATTGTTTATTGCGACAGGCCTAGCTGAAATCATGACATTCTGTGCTTAGAGCGTTTAGAAACATTGTTTAGAATATTGCAAAATTGTGGGAAGAGTTTAAAACGCCTTTATATATATATATATATATATATATATATATATATATATATATGTATAAATACTAAAATAAACTACTAAACGAGGGACTATAATACTGATCATTTATTAACAAAAACCAAAAGTCATAAAATTGTAATTCTTCCTTTTTGTAAGCTGGTGCTACTGTCTGCTGTGTCAAAGATGTTACAGACTGACTTCATCAGACTACATAAACATTACTAAGTTCATCTAACAAACATCAAAGTTCATGCTCAATAATCCAGGTAAAATATCCCACTGTGATAACCCACTACCTTGTTGTGGCTCCTCGGACTGATGAAGTCTTTTGGATGAAAGACGAAACATTTCAACTAAAGGAAACCATGTTGGGTTCATCTAACAAAGTTAAGTCAGGTTCTCTGGACAAATAAGCTCAGTCAGCACCTTCTCGTAGTGGATCAACCAGTTTGCTGTTGACATCCAGAACTAGCTGTTCACATGGTAAAGGAGGACCATCACCCTAACAACTGATTGTTAGTGCCCCGATGGTCACTTGTTATTCACAGAGGGCTGAGTGATACTCGCAATAACAGCATTGTGGGGGACAGTTGAACACGGAGGCCTCCACACGTTTAATGATGGACAGTTTCTCTTCACAAAGACGGCCTCCTTCACTCCTCTCTCAAACCATCGGTCAAAGACGTGAACATCTTCACCCCTGAAAGAGTGACCGCTGACCTGCAGATGAGTGTAGACCACAGAGTCTTGGCTTGATGATGTTGCTCTTAATGAGCATGCGTCAGGATATTATTGATCTCAGTCTTTATTTTTCCTTATTCTGTCTTCTCTGACTTATAATTGACTCGTAATGTCAAAGCAAGAACAAACCTGATTAGCTGGCATTCTGATTTTCTTAAAAGACAGATATTTGTCATTAACTTGAGCATTTAGTCCATTTGGTTTGGCACTCTTGACATTGTGTGCTTTTTACTCCTTCACTATGGTCCACCTGTGTCTGAGCTCATTAGCTACAGGACAGTGTGCAGTCAAACCAAAAGTCCTGTGAGACATGATCATCTCTGTGTTAAGAGTGTGGGAAAGGATGTTGGAACAATTTATTCACATTACTGCTGAACAGTCCAGGTTTGGCCTGCACTTCTGCAGATGTTTTCTCTTCATCTCCAGCAGAACTACCATGAAACCAATCAAACCAGGATGCTCTGACAAATAGGGCTCTGCTTTCGTCTCTTTTCTTTGAAGATTTTCCTTTTTGTGACACGGCCCTCAGCAGGTTTATTAATAAACAACAACACAAACACGTTCAAGACTGCAAGATTCAAGACACAAGATTACAATAAAGTTTTTACGAACAAATTGATTTTTAATGCGCATCTGGAAATACGACACGACGTTAGCTAACTATGAACACTCTCCTATTTTGTCCTGAAAGAACACATTTGGTATATAGAAAAAAGATCTGTCTACAAGTTTTTAAAGGTTGGTTTGACAGCGCAATACATCGATTAGAAATCCTCCATCCTCGTAGCTTTTGTATCAGGGATTAATTTAGCTTGCCTACATGCAGTGAAAGAGGTACACGAGCTCAACTCAGGCCTATTTCCGTCTGTTCTCTGAGCTAGCTTCTTCTTTTCACTCAGGTATTCGCCGTCATTTTTATCAGAAACTAGCTCCCAAAGTACCTACTTGTTACAGCCTCCTTCTTCTGGTTTAAAGCCGCTAAAATACGACGTGTTTAGTTCGGTCTGACCAGCGACAGAACGAACCCAATCGAGCTTTCGGTGATCGATCTTCCACCCCAGCTGGCTACATCAACACCGCCATCTTGCTTTCTCTGGTCGATTGTCAGGGGCCGGTGTTGTACAGTAAAAAGTATCCACGTCACAAAAAGCGATTTTTAGCAAATTTGGCTCGACTAAACTCAGTAAAACTGACTTGTTTACGACTCTGAAAGACATAGATGTTGTGTTGAAGGAAGCGGTACCGATCAGAATACGGAATGGTTAGATCACATGCACACACACGGCAGTACTATCATATTTAAAAATATATTTGAAAAAAATAACAGTGCTCTTAATGGTAGAGAAAATGATAAGTTTTGTCGCTTTTGTTAACGTACAGTAATTCAAATTTGTTTTGCGCTTGCAACGAGAGGGACACTTTTTCCGACACAACACCAGCCATCTATCTCAGTGGAGCATGCGCACTGTGATCACATGCTAAACCGATATTGACCGCTAGATGGCGAAATAGAACCAAGAAGATGAAGCAAAAAATACAAACAAACAACAACAATCAGCAAAAACGACTTTATTGTTATTATTTGAATAAATGTTTATTACTAAATAACTGCAAATTTGGTCATTTGTCAAACATAGTGTTCTTCTTCGACCAACTGTTCACCTTCCCAAATGAATATACAGTATTGTACTGAACAACATAGGTTGATGGAAATCAGTTAAAAATTACACTACACACAGTTGCATAAACTGTGTATGAAATAACATATAATCTTTGAAATTTTGCCTTCAAATATTTTATTTAAAATTAGTGCTTTCAAAAGAAGAACAAGCTTCTTCACCAAAACGTCAACACACGAAAGATTAAATAGAAGCCTCCTCTATCCACTGAATTCAGTTTTACATTGATTTTTAAGAGGAGTTTGCCTTGTGGTTGTCACTGATTACAGGCTTGCACATTTTATTTTGCCTGGATTATTTTCTTTAACCAAATGCATGATGACTATTATTCATTTTTGTTCTTTTCATCAGTATTATAAAAACGGTCATAGTCAGCTACAACAGATGCTCCACTTCCCTCCTGCAGTCCAGACACATGCATTCAAGTTAATTTAGTGATTCATAATTGAGCTAGGCACTTATATTTTCTGCCCCTTTGTCAGCTGCGAAAAGCTTCGACCTCTGTGACCCCGAATTGTAAAAAGTGAATATAAAAACTTGAATAGATGAACGGGTGATGTGAGAGTAAAATGTTGGCACTGAGGTAACTCTCCTACATGGAACTTCCATTTTAATAAATGTAAAATAAAATTCTGAACGCTCTCAAGTTAATTTGTTAAAAAATAAGAACGCCTCAATGTTTTCGAAATGAAATGGAGAATTGTTGGCAAAGTTTTCTACTCTGTGATATTTCTGCTTTTGTCTTTTTTCCTTTGTGTTAGTAAAATATCTCTTGAATCGCTAAATGAATTTTGATCAAACTTTCAGGAAGCACCGCTACAACTGATTACTGTTTGGAGTCAGCTTGCAGTACAGCAAAAATGACACTAACTCCACCAATTTGACATTTATTGAACTAAAACTTGATATTTTAGCAGCTCAGAGCCCAACTTATACTCTGAGCGCAAACTCTCAAATATTATTTCAACTGCTTCTCAACAGCTGCCTGCAAAATATCTCGTGAACCACTGGATGGATTTTAATGAAACTTTTATAAAAAGTCATCAACAGACGTGCATCTGCAACTGACTGACTTTTACTGTCGACTGGATTCATCATGTCCCTCACAGCCAAAACACTAAATGGCAACAACTCAGCTAAATTTGCAGCTACTGAGCTCAAACTTAGCGTGGTAGTAGTTGAGCATCATCCCTAACACACATTCCAAACGCTACACATTGGGCAACATCTACGCTTAAAACTTTGATATTAACTGTCATCAAATCTATCTTTTAGCACAATACCTCACGAGCGACTGAACAGATTTTAGTGTAACTTTCAGTAAATAATGTACGTCTAAAACAGATCAACATTTGGTGTCAACACAATTTAAGATGGCCGCCAGAGCTAATAGAAAAATGTCTATAAGAGTTTATTTTACAGATGTTGAGCAGATGTTTGTTGTGGTTCATCCTCAGCATATGCTGCTTTAACAAACCAGGCAATATCTTGCAGTTATCATGAGATTACAAAATATCTTTACAAACTGCGCTTCCTCTTATCTTAAAGTGATTTATAAAAACGATGGCGTGGAAGGCGATAGACCACCTTATTCAGCCAAATTGCTCGGGGGAGGGGGGGGGCACAGTTACTGGAAGCTAAGAGCTCAGGGGGCAGACATCCAGCAGTTATTATCATTAAGTAAGTTTGAGTTATGGTTTAAAATCTAGTTTGATTTAAAAATTAACCCAATGGTCGGCCGAACTGAGCTCACCTGTGGGCCAGATTTGGCCCCCGGGCCGCCAGTTGAATGTCCCTGCGATAGACGACGTGCATTATTTTACTGAACGCTGGGCTTTTAACCGAGTCTAACCTTTGCCTCAGACTTTCAGAGTGCATCTTTTATGGTGACAACTGGTTACACAGAGTAGTTGTTGTTTGGGCCAGACAAGTTTAATGTAGGTTATTTCAAAGGTGTTTAGTTTACGAAGCGAGCAACTGGTTTTTACGTTGCGTCACAGACCAGGAGGGAAATACTGATTTGTGCTCCAACCTCTGTGTCTGAAATGACCGTTCACGTGGAGTTAAACTAACACTGTCGCCATCAAAAGGTGGCTGGAGAGGAAACAGGACAACATGAGTGAGAGTTAAAGCACAAGCGCTTTAGATTTTGATCTCTGTGCGGAAGGTCTGTACGAGCTCGTGTTTGGCCGGGTTCCTCCTGGCCCGGACTGTTAGGGTCCCGTCAGGGCCCAGCGAGGACGTCACTGAGGTGGGGTCCACGTCCTCGGGTAGCTGGCACTTGTGGGTGAAATTGTTCATCACTGAACCGTCCTGGGCCAGCTGCAAGAGAGAAGAGTGAAGACGGCTGAGTGTGGTGGGAGAGGCTCTGCTTCTGAGAGCTATGTTGAATAAAACACCGCCCACCTTCTCCGCACGAACTTCTATCTGGCTGTTGGAGGTCGTGACGATGACGTCCTCGGGGGAGAAGCCTCGCACGTCGACAGTGAACTGGTACGAATCATCCAGAGTTTTGACGTTTCCAGCTCCACCTGAAAACAGCACAATAATTTAAAAAATGATCAAATCAGTATCAGCCAACACTGTTTTTGTGAGTTTTTGTGCTTTGCGCCACAATAAATGACGTTTTATTGATTTTAAAGCTTCATTTAAGAGAAGTGGGAGCAACACTTTGAAAGGACTTTGTGGTGTTTGGCGTCTTGTCCTGTGACACTTTTAACTAGAACTAGATCAAAGTTCAGTTTCTGATTTTTTAACAGATAACACGAATGCTTTGTCAACGTGCACGTTATTGTTTTACTGTTTTTAGGTTCTTTTGTATAGTTTTACCAAACTACTTCCACAAACTGCTATTTTAACAGAAACATTTAACATTTTTTTAAATGTTGACTCAACTGTGAATATTTTTAACTTTTGTAATTGTAACTCTTAAGACTTTTAAAAATATATATATAAAAAATAAAACATTTTACCAAAAAATCCAAATGCCTAATGAGATTTCTTCAATTCGGTCAACTGAAATCTACTTCAGCTATCTTTCTATGCTACTTCTGGCTTATAGCTACTGTCTTGGAAATTTTAGCTTCTAACTACAGTTTTGTTAATTAAGATTTTTAACTTTGGTTTTGCAACATTTAGCTTGTACTAACGGTGTTGCTACATTTAGCTTTCAGCTTCAGTTTGACTAGTTTTAGCTTTTAGCTACTGTTGAGCTAATTTTAACGTTCAGCTTCACTTTTACTAATTGTAACTGTTACAACCCAAATGTAACTGTTACTATGGTTTTGCTAATTGTAGCATTTAGCTATTATTTTGCTACATTTAACTGTTACTCATTGTATTGCTACATTTACCTAATAGTTACAATTGAGCTAATTTTAGCTTCTGTATGCAGTTTTGCTGATATTGACTGTTATGTTTTGTTTTGCTACATTTAGCTTTTACTAACTGCGTTGCTACATTTAGCTTTTAGTTACAGTTTTGCTTGTTTAAGGTTTTAGCAACAGTTGAGCTAATTGTAGTTTTCAGCTTCAGTTTTGTCAATTGTAACTGACGTGATCTGATATGATTTTGCTAACTGTAGCTTTTAGCTAAGATTTTGCTACATTTAGCTATTAGTTACAATTTTGCTGATTTCAGCTTCTAGCTGCAATTTTGCTACTTTTAGTTTTAACAAGCTGTTTGACTAATTTTACCTTTTAGCTATGGTTTTGCTGAAATAGGTTTTTAGCTGCTGTATTGCTGACTTTAGCTTCTGTTTTGCTTGAATTTAACAACAAAAAAATTATCCTTATTCAATCAGTTTATTCAGTCATTCAAGATTCAAACGGCTTTTTTAATTGAAATTTCTCCAAATATTTTAGTTTTGTTGTTACATTTACTTCCTGTTTTATTTTCTAGGGTTTTAAAAAATATACATATTTTATTTTGGGCTTTCCTGTCACACCTGGTTCAGTTTTGTAAATAGCACACCCTAAATCTTTTATTTTTATGTCTGCTTTTGGGTCATTCAGCTTTTTCCTGCCTTGTTTTGTGCCCCCAAAAAATCTTGATTTGTTAGGGGTTGAACCAGCAACTCTCCAATTAAAAATACAATTTCATTTAAAAACATGTATATAGAAGTGTGTTAATCAAAAGCCCAGGTCAGAGAAGGAAAAACTGTAAAAGACTTAAAAAGGTGTGGAGCTAAAAACAAACAATTGAGATGCAGATTTTGTCAGCAGACGCTCTGTGAAATGTCACACATGAACCCCAACGCACACGTAAATCTCTACGTGCACAGCTGTAAAAATATCCCCACTCTGTCATCTTCAAACAGGAAAGTCATAAATTAATAAACATATTTGTCTTTAATCCTCGGTGGAATCAGAATTTGTCTGACTGACTTATTCCATGTGATGATGCGTGTGTGAAACGACTTCACATGGGCAGTTTTCAGCGTGTGACATCATTCTCGTGTGTGTGTGTGTGTGTGTGTGTGTGTGTACACTGTTCACCAGGCAACCGTTTGGTCGTTCATCACGCAGACGTCATCGCAGATATTCAGTGTGTGAAGTCACACGACTGGCAGTCAGGCCAGCATTCCTGCTTGCAGACGTGTGTGTGTGTGTGTGTGCGTGTGTGCGTGCATGTGTGTGTTTTCATCCTGAAGCTTCATATATGGGATACCAAGGGTGAACTTTTCTAAACACTGCCCCTCACACACAAATCACACGAGTCTGTTTTAAAATGACACGTCAGGTGTGCGCACGTCTGTGTGCACCATCCGGTCGCCTCACACCAGCGTGAGGAATTACAGAAGCCGACTCTGCGAAGTGAAATATCTCATGAACCTGCGTTGTGCTCCAAGTAGGGATGCACGATATTATCGGCATGGTATTGGTATCGGCCGATATTAGCGTTAAAGTTCAATATCGAACCTTCCATCAAAATAACTCACTGATATAAAAGACACTGTTGTTGCCTGCAGCACAACGTGATGACATCACACGCACCTACCTGATCTGATCACGGCGAAGAGGAAGAAGTCAAAATGTCGGCGGTGTGGACGTTTTTTTCGTTGAGGATGTCGGATTCCGAAGATTTTTGGACTTTGTTGAGCCTCGCTACATCGTCCCCAGTCGGAGATATTTTTCCGACGTAACGTTACCCGAGTTAGCCGTCATTTCCGACGTCATTAAAAAGCTAATAGCCGATAGCACTTGGGTGAGTTTTACCGCAGACATTTGGACGTCGTGTTAGCCCCGTTAGCATGATTAGTCTTACGGCACAATAGATAAAAACTTTGAACTTAAAAAGTCTGTCCTTCATGCACAGGAGTGCAGAGGATCCCACACTGCAGCTATAGGAACCTGGAACAAGCCTCCACAAGTGAAACAGCATCGCAGGTGACTAATGCTAATAAATAACCTTTAACACTTTTCATTTAATATAAGTTAAAGTGCTATGCATATCATATGACTGTTACTGAATATATGTCACCAGATCTTACACTGTTTTTATAGCAAATAAACCTAAATAAGAGGGATATGTTCTGACAAAGGAAAGTATATAAAATATCGGTATCGGTTATCGGCCAAGTAAGTTTTAACATATCGGATATCGACCAAAAATCCATTATCTCGCATCCTTAGTTCCAAGCATTAAAAAAGAGACAGATCCTGTAAAACGCAGCACGTTTGTCCCACACTTCATGAAAACTCCTTTCAAACTGCAGCAAAAACCAACTTTCTCAATAAACCCGTCTCTTTAACACAATTTTACAACTTACACAATACTTTTTTTTTATTGTTGTTGTTTACAGAATGTGTCCCGAAGCTTTGAATTTTCCTCGCAACTTACTGGAAAACGCCAGAGTGTTGCTCCCGGGCCTCATGAAGGAGTCAAAGTCCTCAGCGAACACACCTCGGCTCTTCTCCATGTATGGGTTACAGGACGATGAAGTAGACGATGAGGTCTGCTGGAAACTACGCTCCGAGCGATAGGCAGACGAGTTGGTCACACTCATGGATGGTTTGAAGTGCTGGATAAGGCAGAGGAGGAGAGTAAAAGGAGAGAAGAGGGAGGCGGAGAAAGGGACTTGTGTTTTTTTTCTTCCAAGAGCAGCTCGGGGAATCTTCCAGCGGCTTGAATATTACAGATTTATCTCACAGCTCTTTAGTTTTTAACAGTTCTTGCCGTTTTACTGTCTTTGTTTTTCTTCCAAGGGCGTTTACTGTCCTCGATCTCCTGCAGCCAATCACACGCGGGCCTTTTATACTGTATGCATGTTTGGGAAGTGGCACACGTGTCACAGCTTATTGGAAAAGGGTAATAGAGTTCTATTTTTATCACCAGACGCACAGAGGGATGAAGAGGAGAGGCTGTGGTTGGAAAAGGTCTGAGCGATGAAGGACCCGAGGTTAAGAGAGTGGGATTTGATAGACTGGGGGGGCACAACAGTTGTCATTCCAAACACACGAGTCCTAAAATAGCTTCTTTATCCCTCCTCACTTTACTGCACTCCATCTTCCGTCTGTACGTTTGACTTTCCCCACATCCTCGTCGTCGTCGGCCGTTTCAGAAGGAATTTCACAGTGATGTCATTAGAGAGGGATTTCTGTTGTCGTCGTCGCTTTATTAATTTCACCTCGCTCGTTTTAAACGCTCACAGGGAGACGAACGGAAAAGAGAAAAAGAAGCGCTTCCCCCCACGTCTCTGGGGTTAAGTTAGGAGCAAAACAAAGATGGAAACTATGCGGCTGAAAACAAAGCCGTGAGCAGGACTCGGTTGTCACATTGCTTTGTGGCTATTAATATCTGCACGAAGAGTGCAGCCAATCATAATTAGAAAACACGGCTCGTGTTACTAGTTAGCGCTGCTGGCAGCGAATGCATTCAAATATAAGCTGGCTGATGTTGTGCGTTTCACCTCCTGTTTGTTATTTAATTTAAAAGTAAGTATAATTTATACACATGCAAGAGAAAACACTGATTTACACCAACATTATCTGCCAATATAATGAAGCCGCAGGCGCCTGCTCTTAAAGGTTTCCCTCCCTTGTTTCAGTGCTTGTAAGGATACTGCTTAATACAAATGACTCAACAGGGTATTATTTGATTTCAGCCTTATCACCACAGAGCGCAGGAGCCCATGCTTCAGGGTCTAAATCCAGCCTGGCAACTCATCACCTCCCAGCCAGGGAGCACACAGAGCCCCCTTGACTCCCCAACTATAGCAATATTGTTGCTTCACTGTGGCCTCGACTAACAGAGCTGCAACAGGACCACGTCTACAGGTGGAGAACAAAAAGTGTTGTGTGAAAATGTTGGGTGTCTGTTCACATTAATGGGTTTGATGTTTCAAACTTTAAAACATATTATGCAACAAGATTTCATGCTCAAAGTATGTGTTGTGACTGACTCTCAGCAACTATTACACCAAATTTTTGACTAATTCCTAAAGCTAAATTGACTGAGTTATAGCTATTGTTGTGCTTGTTAAGGTCATAGCTGTAGCAATCATTTTAAAGTGGGTTCACGGCAAAAGTGAGGTTGTAGATGTACCGTATTTTCCGGCGTATAAAGCTTTATTTGCATGGGATTAGTTTTACTTAAGGACCACGTGCAATAAATAAATTACTCCCCAACATATGTTTTTTATGTGGCACATTCGCACGGGATAACCAAAGCCTGAGATTTAGCTGAAATTTACGGACTTCTTCCAGATATGATGTTAACGCGCTGCGTTGTCATGACCGGGCCGGTCCATATAATGTGCGGTCCCAGACGGTCTCAGGCTTTGATGTGGTTTTACGAATCAGCACTAAAGAGAACTAAATAATGCACAATATAAAATTGTGTTAATCTACTTGTTGAGGAGGAGGCAGGTCCGACCGCCCGGTTTAAGAGGTAAAAAAAAGCCACATTAAGCTCAGATGGACAGTTGTCACCGACTGTGTGCGGCCGCTGACCCGCCGGTTGAAATGGATTTACGACCTGTCCAGGGTGTCCCTCTCGCACAGTGATGGCTGGACATGGGCACCAGTGACTCCTGCTACCCGAAAAGGAAGAAGCGGGTAAATATAACGGATGGATGGGTCGATCATGCACGCATCTCCGCACCTCCTGTCATCTGCGGTGAAGGAAGTAGCAGCATAAAAGCTGAAGCGAAAAAGAAAAAAGATGTTTGCCAAACCTCAACCAGAACACTGGCCAAACAAAACTAAAACAATCATGGTTTGTGAGATTTGCTTATGTTTTGGGTTTGAGAGGATCTGTGTGTGTTTTGTGTCATCTGTCCTGCTCTCCTTTGTGTTTCTCCCTCGTGTAATCAGCTCCTGCCTCCATCACCTGTTGTCCTTTCCCAGGTGTTTGTGTTCGTCCCCTCGTTACTTTGCACATATTCTGTGCTTCCTTGTTGTTCCCCTGTCCGTGGATTGTCCTCTTTGGCGTCATGTTCTGTTTCCCTCTGTGTCGCCTAATTATGCTCTGTGCGAGTTGTGCTGCCACGTCAACCCTTTTGTTTATTTAAAAAAATTAAATTTATGAAACAGGTCTCCCTTGTAAATGAGTTCTCGTGACTCAGTGAGACTAACCTGTATAAATAATGGTTGAATGAACATTTACTTTATTTACCTGAGTTCTCCGAGTCCTGCCTGCATTTGGGTTCAAACCAGTGCAGATCATAATGGGTTTGGTGCTTCTATTTATTATATTTGTTTCAGCCTTATTTATGAAAATCTTCTGTACTGTTTATTTTATTTATTTTGCACAGAACAAGACTCTGTTTTTCCATTGAATCGTTCATGGAATCGTACAAATGGCACTGATTGAAACGTTACACACAAATATTGACTCTGGCAGTAAATTCTCAGACATTTATGTTCCATCTCAACAGGGCGTGAAGATGTGCAGTAAGCATCAACCCAATGCAGAGATGCATGATGGTCAGTTTTCAGCACTTTATGGTCTCATCACATGTTGCGCTGCAGATCTGTGGGATGCTGTGTCATGGCCGGACAGCTGCTTTGTTCTGATGTGAAATCAGTTGTGTTGTCTCTTTACAAAGTTTCTGTCTCTGTTTTGCAATGTTGTTTTTTTTAATCTCTTTGACCGTGGGTGCTGAGTTATTATTCCCACGCAAAGAAAAGCGGCAACATCCAGTAACTTTTGAGCTTGGTAAAATGGTCCAGCACCCTTGTTTTTTCTTCATCCACCGTTTTGTCCTTGTAAACGTCCTCTTGCTCCATTTTCAGTCCCCCCACCCCCACCCCCCCGTGTCCTTGAACACCGACGCTCCTTCTATTGCTCACTGAGCTACAGAGGAATCAAGACTGAATTAACAAACGCTGTCAGCTGTGATTTGTTTTCTTTTTGAGGCAGATTGATTTAAATTATGGAGTCTTGCTTTAAAAAAGAAAAATCTTCGGCTGTTATCTAAATAAGACAAATCTCAAGCGCGGCTGCTTTTCATCTTATCGTTTACTCATTGTCCGGCTGACCACCTGCTCCCAGGTTCTAGAGGCCTGCTTTTTGTCCCCGTAATGAGGACATGTCCCCAAGGTGTCAATATGTAAACAGAACATTTGTAGAGTCGTATACAAGCGTGGTGTAACACAAGATTACTCACCAGGAAGAACAAAGGATTGTGGGAAAACCAAACAGCTATGTTAGAAAAACGGGCTAATTTTCTTTCAAATTAAGTTGTTTTAGAGAAGTTGTTGGCAACAATCACTATTATATAATTAGTTATTAGGTATACATACATTTTTTTTAAACTTAGTTAAGTTACAACAAAAAATTTAACAGACAATGATTAAAACATTGTCTTTAAATAACCATCAAATCAAGGAAGGTATTTTCTCTTGTATGTCTAACTGAAACATGAACATCCTTAATATTTGCATGAACGTTCTTTGATTTTTGCAGCCTTTATTGAGCTGTTTGTAAGATTTCTTGTGAGAATTTGATGAACCGTCTTCACAGAAACAGACAGTTGAGACATAACGCGGAGACAAATACAGAATAAATGAAAACCCAACAAGCCATTTCCTGGAAAACACATGCTGTTTTTATAGTGGTCGATAGGCACAAACGGCGAAACACGCTGCAAACACATGAATGATGCAAACTCCAAAACATGTGAAAACAAATGCAAAGAAAAAGTGCTGCAAATACCAAAAACACAAAACAACAGGAAGCACTTCTTTCTTCCCTCCATCTTCTGGGCATCCCGTTCATGTGTTTGCCGGGGGTCTGGTCCCAGGTGACTTGGTGGTCGAGTCCCCCTCGTGGTCTGGTCCATTTCCATTTTGAGGAGTGAGTCCGCAGCGTTTCTTACTTGCAGTTGTTTTGGGAAGTTTTAGTGTTTTTGATATTTGCAGCAGTTTTCATTTGCAGTTGTTTTGTTGGCTGCATGTTTTTTTTCTGTGACTGCATTTTTTCTTTTGCAGCGTAACACGATCTGGTGGTATGTTGAACCCAAAGTGCACACAGACGGAACACAAAGGTCATATAAGAGTAATATTTATTAAATGAAAACAAAAGGCTGACGTGGCAGCAAAACTTGCATATGAACGAGGAGACATGGAGGGAGACAGAACATAACACCTTTACAGGACAATCCATCGATAGGGGAACAACAAGGAGACGCAGTATATGTAATGTAGAGGATAATAACAAACATCTGGGGGAGGACAACGAGGGACAGAAGCTGGCAACACAAGAGAAAAACACTGAGGAAGGCAGGAAGACAGACGACACAAGAACAGCACAAATAACACAGATCCCCCCACAGTGTTTGTTTATTGCTTTTATTTTTTTGTGTTTGTGCCTTTTGGAGTTTGCGTCATTCATGTGTTTGCAACACGTTTCGCCATCAACGTCCCCTGTCGGCCACAGTACTTTTTGCCCTGGAAAATAAACAAAACATGTTGCTAGCTGCAAACACACAACTGTAACTGTAAGGTGAAAATAAAACAGCTGAAGTTCTTGTAACTTAAGCTGCTTCGTAAGATTTCATCTTTTCGGACAAAGTAACGCTCAGACAAATAATCTGCTGTTTCCACAGTGAACAGAGTTTGGATCCAGGACTGCAGACTGGCTCGAGGAGCTTGAATGAACTAAAACTTGACTTTATTTTAACAAAACGCTGAAGCGATAGCACAAAACTCACAATTACTTGAGGAGTCACAGAGGTGATATTCACAAGGAGGCATGAAAAGCAAATATGCTCAGAATCAAAATGATTAAAACTTGATGCGATGATTCCGAGTGACACACCTCAGCTGATGGACTGTCACATCAGACTTGAAGGTAAACGCCACTCAACACTTTCTTCTTTGTTTACATTGCTAAAACCATGACGGACTCCACAGTTTTCTCCGGCCCCCTCCCCAACCTGACCAGCGATGACATGTTTAGCCGTATGTCGTCGTTTAACCGCTGGGTGTCCAGGTGGTGTTCTGACAACGACGTGGGCTACATAGATAACTGGAGTTCTTTCTGGAGAAAACCTGGTCTGATGCGGAGAGATGGCATCCATCCCACTTTGGATGGAGCCGCTCTTCTTTCTAGAAATATGGCTGATTTTGTTTATCCCCCAAATTATTGACAACCCAGAGTCCAGTCCAGGAAGCAGAGTTGTAGTCCTCCACACCTCTGTCATTGCTAAAACCATGTCGGACTCCGCAGGCCCGAATGCAACTCTAGTCAGTTCTACTCCCCTGTTCTAGCTCCGCCCACTCTCACCTGTCCCCAGTCTTCTTTTAGCTTAGGTGTTGCCATTTTATCATCAGCCCTCGTCAATAATTTCTATCGGTTTCCGTTCCCACAAGTCGTTCAATCTTTGCTCTTATTCTGTCAGTTTTTTGTCTTGTGTTCTGGGATGTTCTTGAGTTCCTGCTCTGCCGAGTTTGAGGTTTTCATACTTTTTCTGATCCTAAAAGTATTGTTTGCTTCTAATCTTCTTGTCTGTCCAGGTACTATGGATTCCCATAACAGTTCTAAAAGATGCAGATGCATCTAAAAGCTTTTTTCCCCTTCGTTGCAAACAGACAAAGTAAATTAAAGTTGCAACTTTGAGCTTTCAAACGAGAAGGCATTTGCTTTCTAACTCGTGTGACATAAATTGATTGGCTTGTTATCGTATTTGTTAGCAGAAAAGCCTCGTGGGTCTTTGGAAACAATTGTCATCTCGCTCCCCGGGGGTCTCATTGTGCCGTTTCCATGGATACACGTTTCACACTGAGAAACGCTTTCCGTACGAGTATACGTGAATGTGTGAGAGATGGTGTGGCTAATGCTAATAGCATACAGATTTCAAGGCTCTAAAAATAAAATTAGTGCTAAGTGAAAGCATTCATGGAGGGATTGTCTGAGAAAATAAACCGACGTCTCATTAGAACCGTATCTTTGGACGTGAAACTGTCTGCGCAATGATTAACTTGAAGCTTACTGGACCCATACGTTTGGTTCCTATAAAAAGTCGAACATTTAGAGACTTTATCATTTCTTTATGTTTCTTTTGGTTCAGACGAATGTTCTGTTTGAGGATCTGTGAAGGTGGATTCAGACAGGAAGCTCAAAGCAGAAAAAAAACTTTTAATTTACCACTTTGTATTATGAGACTTTTTAAGATGTACTAGTTTTTGGAGTTTAAAGTTTTCAATAATTCATGGCTGGGGGAAATAAATAAAAACACATTTAGAGACTAGTTTACGGGTCTAAAAATGGCAGACCACAGTCCAGAACTGGACCCAAATGGCTCAGATCCCAGAACAATTAATACATTTCATCAAAAGGGAATTCATATTTACTGATAAGTGTATAAAAGCAAGCGGAGAACGCAGCTCAAGGTAGATTCTTCAAACTGGTCTTCATGTATCTACGTTTATTTACATATAATTTGTACTTTTTCATGTCTTACCGTATATTTGATCATTCATTTTTGGAAGAAAACTTTTTGCGAAAGCTCATTTAACGCTTCTACAACTTATTTTAGGTGGCGTAAACTGCCCAACATTTATGGCATTTTAGGCAGCACAAGTTTTCTAGAATTTACGGTAACTTGTTTCAAGCATTTTGTCACAACGGAGGGGTTTACCCTGAGAGAGTGGACTGAGGACAACAGACTCAAAACCTTTTTATAATATGTGATTTATATACATTGCTTAGATAAATATATACCGGTACTATGTACAGTTGGATGCCTTGGAGAGGAAGGAGAGATGTCAGGGACGGTGGGGAATCATTAGATAATGCAGGTTGTTGGTTTCTTACAGGTCGTTGGTTGAGGATTCCAGGTTAGTTAGGTCCTGTTGGAAGGAGTGGAGGTGGAGGTAAGTGGTCAGAAGGCGATGGAACAACTGGGGAAGATCCATAAGGAGGAGTTGTAGCTCACATGTACGCACAGGAGTCAAGGATTCATGGACAGTACGCAGAGGCCCAGTACTGGAGGCTCAGGAACCAGGTTCTGTGAGAACACGAGGAGAACACAAGGTAAGTATTACTTAGGTTAGAGAACTGACACATGGAGGCCGATAGCACAAATACCAGAAGGTAAATAATGCTCCAGCAGGGAAGGAAGCTCTTCTGCAGCTTCTTATATTCCTGGTGCTCGTTAGCGGGATGACTTTCAGCTAGAGTTGCACTCGGGTCCAAATAATCCGCACCGACCCGGCCCCAGCCCGCTGCCATCATTTCCGAATCCCACCCGATCCGACGAATTAACAGTAATTACAGGTCCAATACCAAAAAAAACCCCCATTTTTAATTAAACTTTGACTGCTTATACCAACGGTTGGTGGACGCACGCAGCTGAGGGGACAGAAGATCAGATCTGAAGCGCTATCACAGCACGTTAAATGCTTCCCCTGCTTCTGCCTGCATCCTGCTCTGGCATGTTGGATATTTTGTGATCTCACCTGTTTGGGTCGTCGGCCGCACGCGTCCACTGAGTGCAGCGGCTGAATGAACGTCCATGTGGGTGATGAATCGCTGGCAGTAGTTCATCTAAAGCTTAACTGAACTTTTTACCTCTTTCAACCAGCCGGTCAGCACGTGGTCAAATGGCTGCATGCAGCAGGTGCAGTATGGCAAGCCATGTTTGCATATATTATATCGTCGGCTGTGCACGTTCCTGACGCAATAAAAAGCCCGACCTGGCCCGCACATTATTTTTGCCTGGCCCGGTCTGAATACGGGTCGGGCAGGGCCGGGTTCGGGTTAGAAATGACAGCTCTACTCAGCTCAGGAACCTGCAGGAAGAGCTAGAATCCCTACACATTTATGGTTAATCACTTTACACGGCATTGCTTTATTTAACATAATTTACCACGGTTCATTTTAGGTGGTAATTCAGTGTCTGGCTTTCAGTTTCTTTCTGCTTCTCTCAGCCCAAGGAGAGGTTCAGACCTTAAGCCCACTGTCAGGACCATCAAGATTCTACTTGAACGTTGCATTTACACCAATCAGCGTTGGGTTCTGAAATGGGGGCACACAGCAAGAAAAGGCTCCATGTATTTTTTGGACAAAAGTAGCTGTGGCTGTACATATTTTGACAATAACAATTCATCAGATAAATGAATGAAAACATTCCATATAGGAAAATGTCATTATTATAACCTGAAGAAGTGTTAAGCCAACATTTTGTCAAACTAAAGTTCATTGCTCCTTTTCGGATGAGCAGGTAAATATGAGCCGGTATTGATGCCAACAAAACTAATGAGGTGACAAAAACAGAAGGGGATGAAAATGACAATTGATCAGAGTAAACTGTGACTGAAGAAGAGAAAAAGGGACGAAAACTGATAAAATATAATGGTCTTTGAAGATAGTGGCGCTTTTAGCAGAAAAATCAGTTAATTCTTTAGTCTTAAATGTATACCTCAGTATACAAAATCAATTAACATATTACATTGCGTCATTATTGACCAAAACCTGAACCAAGACACTATGTGTTGGGGTTCACTCTCAGCTGCCAACAACCAGATTTCAGTTTAAAAAAGCTGAGCTAAAGTTTTTTTTTTTTTCTTTTAGCGTAGGCACCATCTTGGATTTCTGGCTTGCATTAAGAATTACGACGCTCTCAGTTACAGCCATACCGAATTTCAGCTTGATGTCTTTAAGAGTCACTGAGTTATAGCCAAGTTTATGGTTTCCGAAGTGGCTGTGGCAGCCATCTTGAATCAAAATGGCTCCAAAAGTTAATTAGTTCGATATATGCGTCCAATAATAATTTTCTGAGTTTCAACAAAACCCAATCTAAAGTTAAGAGGGAGTGGAAATCTATACACTGTTCTCTCTGTTTTCCATAAAAATGTATAATAAAAATAAGTCATGCTGATGACCTCAACAAAAACTAAATGAAACAGCCTGAATTTTTTTTATTTACGTATTTAAAACTACACTCACTCGCTCTCTGCAGTTGGGACACGTGAAGGGCACCTACCACTGTTCCTCCATGGAGTTAATATTAGCGACGCTCTCAACCATGACAGCTTCATCATTTCTATGTAAATGTCTTACCAGAGGTCAGCTTCCAACCAGGTAGCAACTTATCTACACCACACACTGCATGCTCTCTGATAAATGGATATAACTGCTCAAAAACAAGCAGGGGGTAAGTTTTCTATAATTAACACTTGTTTTGTTTAAACGTGCCATTTGAAATTTTATTTATCACACTAAAACGTATTTTAAAGACAAAATGAAGAACGAAGATGAGTCTAATGGGAGAGGACCCGATGAAGAGAATCACATCCAAGAGCAAGAGAATCGATCAGAAACATCCCATAATAAGGTCCCGTTACTTTTGAATCCATGGAAACCCTGCAGACGGACTCGAACGACCGTCAAAGGTCAGTGAAGAGCAAAACGAGAAAGGCTGGAGCTTATCTTCACACAATCTGGCGTTTTTATCTCTTACAGCTCCACTTCTTTCTTCTTCTTTCGACTTTTCCCAAATCAGGGATCATCCTCCTCCATCTCAATCTGTCCTCACTTCAGCTACCTCCATGTCATCTCTAACTGCATCCATATAGCTCATCTTTGGCCTTCTTTGACTTTTTCCTGGCTGCTGCATTTCTAACAACCTTCTGGACATTTCCAAACCATCTCAGTCTGGCCTCTCTAACTTTATCTCCCAGTTGTTCAACCTGTGCTGTACCTCTGATGATCTCATTCCTAATCTTATCCATCCTTGTTCCTCATGAGAACCTCAACATCTTCATTTCTGCTACTTCCAGTTTATTGTGACAGCTTCATTCATTACTTGGAAAATGTCTACGTTAATGAAAGGAATCCTCTGATGTGATCTTGTATTTTCACTTGGGGTATTTTCTTGGACTTACTAGTTTCTCATCTTCATATGTCACACATTTTGTTTTAACTGGTGGGGGTTTGTCCTCACAGGGGGACTGTTGAAGCTGAAGCGTTGTTTAGGATCAGTGTGTGGGATTGAGTGGTATGGCTATGCTACTCTTGGTATTTTGACAGCCATCTTGAGCTTCCTCGTGGATTCCATTGTAGCAAAGTTGCTGAGAGGTGAGTGCACACAAACACGCCTACTCCCTTTGGACAATCTGAGGACACAAGAAGACAAAAAAACAACCATTTTTGTCCTCTCATTTCACATGTAGCTCACATGTGGCTTTATATGAACCTGGAGGGCAACATTCTGCTGCAGTTCCTCTGTTGGACTCTTTACCCAGCATGCCTCTGTGCTTTCACGGCTACTTTCTCCTACAGTATCTGCCCCTTCTCCACAGGTTAGTCCATAAACAGTTACACATGTATGGACTGGATTTTGTTAATAAAAATTCTAAATGTTCAGCTGCTCAGGAGGAAGAAGTGCCTTTCATGAGTTAATTAAAAATGTGTTAAGTATAGCATTGGCATCAGAAGAATTTGTAATGTGAGGGGGACACACTGGTGGGGAGAGGGGTCTGGAGGTCCTCCCAAAAATTTTGAATAAAGTAGATGCCATTTCCTGCATTCTGGTGTATTTTAATGGGTTGTTAAACATCTATGTTTACCTACATATTTAAACACTTGATTCAATACCTATTTTAGAGACCATAAGAAGTAGCCTGACCAACAGCTCTCCTTGTGTGAATAGAGCCTGCTCAGCTCCCCCCCGGTCGACAGTAGCCAGCAATAACGTAGCATTAAGCTAGCATGAAAGACAGAGGTGTCTCCCCACCCTCCCCGTTCACAAAAACCCCTGAAGAGAGAGTGTCCTGCTAAGCCAAGTGACTTAGAGGAAACACTGCATGTGGTGTGGTGAGTTGTTGTAGGTAACCAGGAATACCCTGAGTGGACTTTTAGTGGTTTGAGTATTCTTCTTTTAATCAAGTGGAATGAATTTGTTCATGAAAAAATAGAAACAGTGCTGGGTGAACTAATATTTAAATGTGGGGGGTCCAAATGAATATTTTTTAAATGTGAGGGGGACACGTGCCCTTCACATATAATTGTTGCGACTCAACTGACTTTCATATCAACTGACTTTTTCATTGCACTTGTACCCTCTGGATTTCTTTGTTTTTCATTTCTGCTCAGGCTCTGGGATACCTGAAGTGAGGACCATGCTAGCTGGCTTTGAAATGCCCCATTACTTGTCTCTCACTAACATGTTTGCCAAGTTCCTGGGTCTTATCTGTACGCTGGCAGCCGGCAGCACAGTATTTCTCGGCAAAGTGGTGAGAAACAACTCGACGTATCTGTTTAACATGCAGTGAATTGGATGTTTTAAGTTTGTCACATAGTTTTATCCCACAAACAGGGGCCATTTGTGCATCTTTCTACTATGCTAGGGGCCTACTTGGACAATCTCTGTACCCTTATACAAGGCAGCACAAAGGTAATTCAGGAGTGGGTGGACATTTTGTCCACAGAAATGTACAGGTAAATTAAAAACGAGCATTCCCTGAAAGAGTGCAGCTGCTGGCTTGTATAGCAACACTTTGAACAGAACCTTTGCTAGCACCCAAAGTGTGTGTTTGGGAGGAATGTCAGCTACCACCACAACATATTGTAGTTCAGAGTCTATAAAAGTGACTGAATTAAAGTCGTTTATGTGTTTTCTAAGGTTGATTGGCTGTGGTGGTCGTCTTGAATCCGGTGGACTGTGTAATATGACTGTCTAAAAGTGATGCTGTGCACAACAAAAATAGATTATGCATCTTTTAGGAGAAAGCAGGCACAGAGATGTTGGTTGTAGCTGCTGCCGTTGGAGTCGCCAGCTGCTTCGGAGCACCAGTCAGCGGTGAGAGATTCAGAAAAAGTCTATAAGTCTATTTGTACCTTTGTTTTTCCTTCCTCAGAAAGTTCTGTTGTATTTTTCCCTAACTTATTCTGTTGCATTTGATCATTCCACTGTTAAATGTTTTCACACCATTCCTTTTTGTCTATGTTCTTCGGGCTTTAATCGTGGAAAAAGACAAACGGTCACAATTCACATAAAACCTCAGAGTTTGTTTGGATCAACAGCTGAAACATCTGTTGTACTTTAATGTTTTAGCGCCATTTCACGGTTGAGGATATCCCAGAGCCATTTATAGAGACAGTAAACAGGTTTGATTTAACACGATTTAAGTCCAGTTGAGTCTAAATATAATTTGATTCATTGTTCTTTAATTCAGAATCAAATCCAGTTACGTTCTAATTCAAGCCGGTTGATTCCAGTCCAGTGGATTTCAATCGAGTCCAGTTAAAATCAAGTTAAGTGAAATTCAGTAAAGGAGCATGACCACAACTTTAAAAAACAAAGAATCAAGATAATTTTAGATAAGATTCAAACGATAGCCAGTGCATTCTCTTCAGATGAACACCGCATTCTGAGCATGCACAGGTCAGTGGGCGACAGTGGAGAGGAAAAACTTGGTTTTAACATGAAATACACTACTGCAAGATAAAAGGCTGTGTGTTGTCAGAGGACAGGAAAAAGACGCAAACACAAAATCAAATGGCTCTTAATGCTTGCCAAGAAAAGAAAAATGTTCAAAATGTATAGAAATAATCTGTGCAAATACTTAAAACAAAGAGGTTTTGAGAGTGTCAGGTGTCTTTCCTGTCTTCAGCAGCATAACTAAAGGGATGGCTCACTCAAGTCAGCTATAATTAAAAACCCTATCAAAAATAAATGTTTTAAGCAGTCGTGTGAGCCTCAATGACAAAAACTGTAAGCTGGTCCTTTTAGAAACTCTTGTCAAGACCATGTGTCGAATCCGACTTTGAGACATAAACCTGCCGTCTGAGGACTACGTGCTCTGTTGAGAAAATGTGGATCTTTGAAACCATAACAGTGCTAGAAAGTTTCTTATTTGGAAATTAAAGGACATTTCGGTCAAAAATGAGTCTTTGTTGACTCGACTTGAAGCCAGAGTAATGGCATGCAAAGTAAACAATTGGCTGAGTTAGTGTTCAACTCTAAAGACAGAATTTTCTTTTGAATTTAGAAGCAGAAAATCAAAAATCATTCAAGCTTTTTCATATTTAGGAATATAAAGTGCTGGTTTTCCTCCCAGATGCTTGAATCAGAACATTATTCCTTTAAGTTCACGAACAGGAAGTAAACCTGCTTCTTCCCACTGTGTGAAACATTCAACTCCTTACACACTCCTTCTGTTCTTGCTTTGTGTCCTCGGGTGTAGGTGTGCTGTTCAGTGTGGAGGTAATGTGTTCCCACTTTGCCCTGAGGCACTACTGCCCTTGTTTCTTCTCGGCTGCTTGTGGGGCGCTGACCTTCCACCTGCTCTCCATGTGGAGTGGAGACGGAGGTAACGGACACACTGATCAACACTCGCCCCCTCATGGTTAGCAGGGAGGCGACTCATGTTAAAGTCGCAGACAAATGTAACCCTTGGGGGCCTGAAGGCCAACATCAGCTATTTCACTAACATGCTGGGATATTCTGATAGTTGGGCAAAGATTTATATTTGTGTGAATGCTGATTCAGCTCTCATACATCCTGCTTCTTCATTTTTTTGTAAATTTTTTGCAAGTTAACGCTGCAAACTTTGTTTATTTTAGTCAAATATTTAAAAATAGCTCATTCAGGAGATCAGTGTTGCAACTTTTGGTATTTCTAACTTTAAAACTTTTTTTTTTTCCACATTTACTAATATTTCCCCATAGAAATAAATGGAGATGCTTCATGTCCTTCAAAAACATTTTTCTCTCTGAAATGTGCTTCGATAGTTTGCTCTACTTTTGACCTCTAATGGTACTTTTAGCTTTCATTTAACTACTTATAGGTAGCATTGTGCTACTTTAGGCTTTTCACTACCAGTACCTTTTTGCTACTTTTAGCTTATAGGTAGCATTTTGCTACTTTAGCTGTTTAGCTAATTTTTAGCAACTTTCAGCTTATAGGTAGCATTTTGCTACTTTAGGCTTTTAGCTATCTTATTGTGCTACTTTTAGTTTATTGGTAGCATTTTTCTACTTTAGGCTTTTAGCTAACTTTTTTGCTACTTTTAGCTTATAGGTAGCATTTTGCTACTTTAGGATTTTAACTAACTTTTAGCTACTTTTAGCTTATAGGTAGCATTTTATAGGGGCGGCTGTGGCTGAGTGGTTAGAGCAGTCGTCCTCCAATGCGAGAGTTGGTGGTTCGAATTCACCAGCAGTCACATGCTGAAGTGTCACTGGGCAAGACACTGAACCCCCCATAGCCTCTGATGTGTGTCCCATCAGTGTATGAATGTGATCTAAAGCTTTGATTAGTCTCATTAGAATGATTTGTTCAATTAGCTTTGTAGAGATCAAGTAGAGTGCTGTATGAATGGGTAAATGAGGCACAGATTGTTGTAAAGCGCTTTGAGTATCTTGAAATAAGATAGAAAGGCACTGTATAAGTACAGTCCATTTACCATTACCCATTTTGCTACTTTAGATTTTTAGATAGCTTTTAGCTACTTTTAGCTTATTGGTAGCATTTTGCTACTTTAGGCTTTTACCTATTTTTTGCTACTTTTAGCTTATACGTATGTAACATTTTTCTACTTAAGGCTTTTAGCTAACTTTTAGCTTATAGGTAGTATTTTGGTACTTTAGATTTTAGCTAACTTTTAGTTACTTTTAGCGTATGGGTAACATTTTACTATTTTAGCTAACTTTTAGCTACTTTTAGCTTATAGGTAGCATTTTTCTACTTTAGGCTTTTAGCTATTTTTAGATTTTTGCCAACTTCTAGCTACATTTATTTTCTAGCACACTTTTTAAAAATTATCATTATTTAGTGCTAAAACAATTTCCTGCGGGATCAATTTCTTGTTTTGCTACTTTAGGCTTCTAACTAGCCTTTTTATACATATAGCAAGCATTTTGCTGCTTTATCTATTAGCCAGTGTTCTGGGTTTTTTTTTTTTTTTGGATCTCGTTTATTTATTTAACAAATTTTTGAAAAGTCATTCAGCACTCATCACAGTTTCTGCATTAAAATGTGTATTTATTGTTTTGAGTCACTGAAAACTCTCAGACGCATGTTAGTGATTTTCCGTCTAATCGGTCAGACTACTTACGAATCATATAGAATACGTAAACGTAATAGGTTTTAAAGAAACACTTGATGGTTTGATAAAGTGATCTGATTGGATGGGTTTATAATTTGAATTTTCACCTTCAGAGGCGGAAGCTGGCTGTAAATTTCATTAAAATGTCAGTGCAATAAAGTGTTGGAATATTAGATCTCTGACAGGCTGTTCGAAACCAAAGTGGTGATTCAAATTTGTTTTGTGTCCACAGAGACTCTTCAGGCGTTGTTCAAAACTAATTTCCCCACCGCTTTACCGTTCTATTCGCTGGAGATTCTGCTGTTTGTATTTCTGGGGTGAGTTTACTTTGAAAGCTTCTGCGTAGTTAAACAAGTCCCCTATTTGTCTTTGTCTCGTTAATAAAACCTGACATTTGGCTTTCATATTAATATCAGTCGCAAGGATAAAGAGGTCTGCTGTGTTTTCCTTCACTTCTAATTAGTATTCAGTTTTTATTCCTACTTGTTCGTCTCATTTCCTGCCCTCCTCCTCGTTCTTTCCCCAGTTTTAATGACTTCCGAGCATCACTTCCTGCCTGAATTAAGATGAATGTTCTCACTCTGGATTGTGTCACTGTCTGAAAACAGGCTGCTGTGTGGGGCTGTGAGCTGCTGCTACCTCTTCTGTCATCGCTGGATCCTCAACTTCACGAAAACAAACAAATTAGTGTTTAAGATGCTGACGACAGAGTGAGCTCTTCACTGTGTGATGCAATGAGGAGTCATCCACAGAGCCTTTTCAAACATTTACGTGCTATAAGAAGTCCTAAACATTGTAATGGATTGACCTAAACAGCTGGTATGTGTAAACGTCTCTGCAGGAAGGGTCTGTACAGTTGTCTGGTGGTCTTCTTTCTGGCCTCGCTGACGTTTCCTCACTCGGCTGGTCAATACATGGCTTCTAAGGTGAGATTTAATAGCAGGTAAAGGCTGGTGTAGTTTTTGTTCCTGCACTCATCAAAATGTTTAACATCTTCATCTATATCAGGGGTCTGCAACCTTTAGGATCAAAAGAGCCATTTCTGCCCCTTCGTTCACTAAATTAAATGTGCCCAGAGCCACAAAATCGGCAACAATTGTCATTATCAACTGGTGGCCCACGGGCCACTTTAAGTTTGTTAGAGGGGGCTTTTCTGGCCAGTAGGCACAAAATTATAAAACTAAAAACATCCAATGATTGTTAACATTTATTGATATACAGTAGTACCTCGCTACTTCGCAGTTTGTTTAGTGTGGACTCGCTCTATCGCGTTTTTTCAAAATAAGATTGGACATGACACACAATTTGCTGACTGATGGATGAGCCGCACGATCAGCATGGACTTTTTATTTAAAATACATTATTTTAAATTATTTAGCACCTCCTGCAGCTTTGTGCAGCCCACACTGCAGGATAAACTTCCTGCTGCAGCTGCTCAGCTGTTCACTCTGCAAAGTGGAAAAGTGGGCGTGGCCAAGAGCGCTTGCAGGAGGCTGAGAGCAGCGGAGGCAGGGAGCTGAAATCATGACATTCTGTGCTCTTTTAGAGCGTTTAGAGTTTAAAAACATTGTTTAGAATATTGAAGAGTGTGGGGAGGGTTTAAATCACCTTAGTATATATTTAAGTACTAAAATAAACAACTACTTACTACTTGTACTATTATTCCTACTTCGCGGTTTTTCACTTTTCATAGGTCTACACGTATCCCCCGCGATAAACGAGGGACTACTGTAGTAGACTTAATGGCAGCAACACAGAAGTGGGGACTGGGAATGTTTACCACTGTGAAGCATCCCCTCTTCTTTTAACAACAGTCTGTAAACAACGAGGAACTGAGGAGACCAGCTGCTGACGTTCTTGGAATTGAACGTTGTCTTATGCTTGTCTGATGTAGGATTTTCACTGTTCAGCAGTCCTGGGTCTTTGCAGGACTTTTTGTTTCACGATGCATCGACATGTTCAGTTGGTCAGAGGTCTGGACTGCAGACAGGCCAGCTCAGTGTTTGGACTCCTCTAAAAATCCATGCTGTTTAATGGATGCTGTATGTGGTTTAGCATTGTCTTGCTGATTTATTCAAGGCCTTCCTTTTAGTAAACATCTTCTGGATGGGTGTATATGTTGTTCTTAAACCTGTATATACTTATCTACATTAATGGTGCTTTTCCAGTTGTGTAAGATGACCATATCAGAGGCACTAATGCACACCCACACCATCAGTGAGGCAGGCTTTTGAACAGTGGGCTGATGACAGGCCGGATGGTTCCCGTTCTCATTAGTATGTACAGTATATAGCAGCCAGGGTCCAAAAGGAATTTCACATTTTGATCTGTCTGACCACAGAGCTGTTTTTTTCACGTTGCCTCAGTTCATTTTAAAAGAGTTTTGGCAAAGAGAAGACTGCAGGGTTTTCTGGTGGTGATCACATGTGGCTTTTTCTTTGCAGGATAGAGCTTTAATCAGCATTTGTGGGTGACGGGGTGAACTGTGTTTATAGATGATCTTTGTCATTGTTCCTGAGCCCATGCTGTGATGTCCAGAACAAAATCAGACTCGTTTGTAATTCAGTGCCACCTGAGGGCCTGAAGGTCACGACCTGCCAGTGTTGACTTTCAGCCTTTTCCTTTGAGCTCAGAGATTTCTAAAGATTCTTAACTCTGTTGATAATGTTATGAACTGTAAATGATGGGATATTGAAAGTTTTCCCAATTTTTCATGAATGAAACTTATTTCATTTGGAAATTTCAGTGGGTTAATAACATCAAAGTTCATGTTTAACCTGGTGGTGGATGGGTTAAATGCAGAGACTAATTTCGCCATTGT
>NC_056508.1:39854671-39859982 GCF_014905685.2 Nematolebias whitei | reverse complement strand
ACTACTATTGTACTACTATTCCTATGCGGTTTTTGACTTAGCGCGGGTCTTCTGGGTACTGATCCCCTGCGATAAACAAGGGACCACTGTATTTACATTTTAAGGCAAAAGAAAAGACTGAATCCATCCATTCATCCATCCATCATCTTTACACGCTTCTTCCTTTTCGGGTTGCAGGGGGTTACTGGTGCCCATATCCAGGTTGAAAGTTAATTAATAGTTAATGATTAATTAATTAATAATTAATTTATTATTAATAGTAGTTTATGAAAGCTGCTCTGTGATGTTGGTCTGCATAGTGTTTCATGATTTCCGTGAGCCATCTGTTTACCATAAAGTCACTACAATTATTCAACCTTGTTTATATTAAAAAGTAATCAAAAAGATCTGAACCATCAGTCTGAGCTGTAACCTCGATGCCACTCCTCTGTTAATCAGTACACCACGAAGCAGCTCCTCACTTCCCTCCTGGACAGCAGGCCGTGGAGCTCTCAATCCCACAATGCATCTGTGCAGCTGGATCCACCGATGGAGTGGAACTCATCGGGCTCTTTCGTTTTCCTGCCTTTGACTGTCTTTTTGCTCATGAAGGTAAAAAATAATTTAAAGGTCTCTTATTGAATTTGTTCTGCGCGTCTCTTTATTTTGTGTAATCTCATTAACATTTTCACAATGGAGTAAGCAAACAAAGCCAGTTTAACCTTTCAGGCTAAATGTGTCGTGAGATCTGATATTCATGCAGCAATGCTGCAGCAACACCAAACAACTTTGGTTAAATATCCTGATTCCTGCTCAATAATCCAGGTAAAAAATTCAACAAAGTTAAATCAGATCCTCTGGATGGTTTCTGTTTGTTGAAACATTTTGTTTCTCATCCAAAAGATTTCATCAGTCTGAGGAGCCACAACAAACAGTCTTATATCACCTTCTCATAGTGGGTCAACCAGTTTGATAGTGCTCAGGTGGTTTCTATAGTCCGCCCTCTTCCCCACCGACTTGTTTGAGGTAGAGATGCACCGATCCGATGCCGATATCTGTACCGATATCAGAAAAAAACTTCTGGATCGGGTATTGGTGACAATGCGACCGATCCATGACTGGGCAGATCTATTCACTCTAATTCTATGCTTTGTGCTCTGAGTGACGTCACGCGCTAGTGTACTGACTGAATAAATTAAAGTTGTGTTGTTTTTACATTTGACCAAACTTGTGAAGCTCTTGGTGTGTTTAAGTGCTGTTATCGTGCAGAGTTTTCAATAAATTTGTCATTCAGTACATTTGTGTCTGCGTTTAACAAAACAAATGTTTTAAGTTAATTCAGCACTGGGTTTGTAAGCTCAAACATCCAGGTAAACTACAAAAATGGTTAAATCATGTCATCTGGACCTGTTTCAGAAATGGGTCCAGATGACATGATTTAGTCATTTTTGTTAATTCAGCATTGTTTTTCCTGTATCGGATCGGTATCGATTAATACTAAACGGCAGATATCGGATCGGAAGTGGAAAAAAAGTGGATCGCTGCATCCCTAGTTTGAGGCAGTCATGGCCAAAGTGGTTCAAAATGTCCTGATTCCTGCTCAATAATCCAGGTAGAAAAATACAGCGAAGTTAAGTCATGTCCTCAACTTAGAAACAAAACAGACACTTTGAATAAGAAATTAATTAATCTAGAAAGGACTACAGTAGTCCCTCCATACTTCGCAGTTTGACTTTTGCAGGTTTTCAACGTAAGATTGTACACATTGTTTCCCAAGTTCAAGTCAAGCTTATTGCTATTCACATCACATGTGGTACATGAGGTGGAATTAAGTTATGTACACAGGATCCCAGTTACACCCAACAATAGCAAAAATATAAAAATAAACTGTAAGGATCTAAGATATACGCTAAAATGAACGCCAAATGCTACACTAAAAGATCTAAGGTATATGCTAAACACTAATAATGTAAAACAATATGGTGTTCAGCAGCCCAATGACAGACACCACCCCCCGGGGTCTGTCATTCCCCATTGCTGCTGTGGGAGCTTCAATGAGGCAGATACCAGAGTAAGCAGCATGGATTTTTTAATTGAAAATAATCAAGCGCAACCCAAAATGAGCCTTAACCCAAACCAAGCTGACCCAAACTGAACCGAACCGAGAAATGTCCCGGTGCTCCCTCCCGATGGCCAGTCCACTCCTGATGGCCAGTCCACTCCTGATGGCCAGTCCGCTCCCAATGACCAGTCCACTCCTGATGGCCAGTCCACTCCTGATGGTCAGTCCACTCCTGATGGCCAGTCCGCTCCCAATGGCCAGTCCACTCCTGATGGCCAGTCCACTCCCGATGGTCAGTCCACTCCTGATGGTCAGTCCACTCCTGATGGCCAGTCCACTCCCAATGGCCAGTCCGCTCCCGATGGCCAGTCCGCTCCCGATGGCCAGTCCACTCCCAATGGCCAGTCCGCCCCCGAGCGCTGATTGGCTCAGTAACCGTAGCATCAGTCTGTCTGCTCTTTTTTCTGTTCTCTTTTAGAGCGTTTAGGGAGTTTAGAACATTGTTAAAAATGTGTGAAGGGTTTATAAAGCCTTAATACAATATATAAATAAATACTAAAATAAATATAACTTCCCTACTTCAGATTTTCACCTATCGCGGGGGGTGTCTGGAACATAACCCCCATGATAAGTGAGGGACTACTGTATATCAAAAGCATTTTCTTACATTTTCTTAAGGAAAACACCTCAATTGCCTTTTGGATGTGCAGTTTTCAAGGATAAATTTACTCCAAGTCATTTTGCTGTTACCACATGAACATGTGAAATGGAAATAAGTCAATATTTATGAAAACTGAGGGCAGCACAAGGTGCGAGCAGAGCTGTGGGGATTTTTTTTTACAGTCTGTTTCTCTGTTGTTGCTTCGAAGATGTGGATGTTGGCCCTCGCCTGCACTTTGCCCCTTCCAGCCGGATACTTCATGCCGGTGTTTATCTGCGGTGAGTAATTGTTATTTTAACAGAAAACTGAACAGGTTTACAGTGAAACAGCATAAAATGTAAAACTTTGGCTGGGTTTATACATTTAAATCTGAAAGCTTTAAGGTTACAGAAACTCTTCTCATTATCTGATTTATTTTGTCTCCTCTAGGAGCAGCTTTGGGCCGTTTGCTTGGTGAAGGAGTGGCTTATGTGTCCTCTGGTGGAGGGATTTTAGGACCGCAGTGGGGATCTGTCAATCCTGGGGGCTATGCACTGGCTGGTAAAAAAAAAAAAAGAAGATAATAATGTTTATGCCTGTTTATGCCTGTTTATGCGTTTGTGTCTTTGACCAAAATATTTCATAAAGCAATGGACAAGGTTTGATGAAACGTACTGAAAGTAATTATTGGATGTAAATGCCAAGATGGCCGCCACAGCACAACTTCAAAAACCACAGAAATGGCTTTAATTCAGTGTTTTCTACATATATTGATTTAAAATTTGGTGATGTATTAGCTGAGGCTGATCCCCAATAGTTTGAGCACTAACAGACTGCGCAAGACTCATGCTTAAAATATTGCTCTTGACTTTTGGGAGTTTACATTGTCTGTCTGTTGTAGTGTGCTAAAACGGCTAGGTTAGCTTCAGCTACACTACAATTTTATTAAAATAACGGGTTCTCTCTTTTTCGAGCTTTACAGATATGTGACAGAGGTACTGTGCGTAGATGGTTTAATCAGTGACATGAGACGTTAATTTTCTTTGACCCATCAAAATAAATGTGGTCATTTATTAACAGAATCAAAATTTAACATCAAAACATTGTACACTTGATTAGATTGATCTGCTTCTGATTAATAAAACTTGGCATGTTTTACTTAATAAAACAACAGACATTTCTGAAGATATCTGGATTAATTACTGGCAAGATAGAAGAGTTTTAAAGATGGGAAATGAAGAAGTTTAAATGGAGAGAAAAGATGGATGAGGGAAAGTGTGTTGACTAGGAATGGCACCCTTCATCCGACTCCAGCTCAGCCCCGGTACACTCGGTAGTGAAGCGACTCGTTACCTTTGCAGAAGATAGGTCAGCTCCGGTACGGAGTTCCATTTCAACGCTACCTTAAGCATCTCCGGTCAGGATGGAATCGTCCGAAGTAGTGACGGTACTCCGTTCAACAAACACGCTCATCTCCCGGGTGAACTCACAGCGAGCTGTGAGTCCGTCAGAGGTTCCACTCAGATGTGGAAGACTCCATAGTCCCAACTCGACTCAGAAGACTGAAAAGCCTCAGAAGAGACTCAGAAGAACTCAAAAGACTCAGAGGAACTCAGAGGAACTCAGAGGAACTAACAGTTCCAGGAAATGTCGACTTTTAAAAAGTTC
Source organism: Nematolebias whitei (assembly GCF_014905685.2). Lineage (NCBI taxonomy): Eukaryota > Metazoa > Chordata > Actinopteri > Cyprinodontiformes > Rivulidae > Nematolebias > Nematolebias whitei. The sequence goes on along the minus strand of NC_056508.1, from coordinate 39,855,633 downwards.
TGCTTCTGGTCACTTTTAGGAAGTCCTGATTGGTTGAAGCAACCAACAGGGGTGTGGTTCTAGTGACGTCAAAGGTTTTTACAAGTCGAGAAAACAGCAGAAATGTTTAGGAACAGACAGAGAAATGTTTTGACGAAGTGAGAAACACTGCAGGTGCCAGTTCTCTTGTTTACTGTCTGAGAGCTTTAAAAACACGACAGCTCGTTCTAACAACTTGTTTTCGACTGTCTCCGACTTTTGACCGACATCACTCTTCTCATTTCATACAGAAGATCAAAAAATGCATAATTACTTTGTAAAATAGACATTTAACTTGATTTCTAATTTGAATGAGGATTAAAAAAATCATTAATACTGTTTCACAGTTGATTTAAAATGAGTGGTTCACTTCAACATTTAAAAATGGTATGAACTAAACACACTTTTGATTACCAAGATATTGTAAAATAGTAATGATAATATAAAAAAGAGAGTGTTCTTTCAATTGATTAGTTCAGGATACAATTAGAAAGTCTCTGGATGAGCTAATTTGTATTTCTGGATTCAAATCAATGAAATAACAGTTCCTGTCCCATGAAGGTCTTCAGAGGCAGGTTTTGATCGGAGGCCAAGTTCACTACACTGTTAGCAAAATGTTTCACGAACCACTGGACAGATTTTACTGAAACTTTCAGGAAAGTATCACTAGATGTACCTCTAAAGTTGTTTATCTTTTCAAGCCAACCCAATTCAAAATGGCCACTACACCTTTTTAACATTCTGCAACACTAAAATGACAACAACACTATCAGTTTTACAGATATTGAGCTGAAATCTGAGTGAGTCAATCACAACAAATTAACTTGTGTTTTATTCTCATTCTAAGGTTCTACATCACAGGACAAAACTAAAAATTATACATATATATATATATATATATATATATATATATATATATATATATATATATATATATATATATA
>NC_056508.1:39822886-39854661 GCF_014905685.2 Nematolebias whitei | reverse complement strand
ATATATATATATATATATATATATATATATATATATATATATATATAAAATGTCCCCTCATCTTTACTAAGTTTGGTGTCTGCCTTGTAGGAGCTGCTGCTCTCTCTGGTGCTGTGACTCACACTCTGTCCCCGGTTCTGTTGGCTGTTGAGTTAACGGGTCAGTTCAGCCACGCGGTACCCATCCTTCTGTCCACTCTGCTGGCCAACAGCCTGGCACGCTATGGACACAGGCCTTCCTTCTACGACGCCCTGACCATCAGCAAGAAGCTCCCGTACCTGCCCTCACTGAAGAAGGCATGTCCTCGGTGAGTAGAAACAAAATAAAAGCTCAGAGTCGGAAGAAAACGACACGATTACAATGGAAAATGTCTGGTTCTCTGAATCACAAGGGAACAAGTGTAAGAGCAAATATATCTGTGGAAAACTAGACATCACATAAAAGTTCTGTTAAAACTTTGAGTTATGATGATTTTTCCTTTGTAAGCAATACTAAATCAGGTTTTCATAACAGAGCTGATAGATCGGGGTGTCCAAATGTTTCCATATGTGAGCCAAAACTATTCAGATGAAAGGAGTCGTGGGCCACAAAAATGTGAATTTAAATCTCAACGTGAACAATAATTTGGAGAAAGGACAAAAGTTTACTAATTTTGGTGGAGAATGTTTTAAATTGTTGTAGATCCAAAACATTAAAAGCCTCATAAACACTAAGCTTATGGTTTTTTTTTTATTAAAAATTATTTAATTTATTTGATTAGTTGGGTCTATGTTTCTTGTTTTCTTGTGTGTGGAAAATTCGTTTTAGTCTGTTCTCAACAACAAAAGCGTAATTTGAGTAAGTGTCCTTTTAAAAACGGGTCGATCAGCCTTTTGGACCACAGACAACCCACAAGGCTGATCGAAGTTCTGAAAAATTGTCCAGCTGTCAGTCGCTACAACAGGTTCATAGAAGGTTTCTGGTTGATCAACTCGTATAAAGATGATACCACGTTATATTCATTTAAAAATGTCCAATTTCCCTCTTGATTATTTTATCAACTGCAACATTTAGCCACATTTTATGAATTATTATCCAAAAGTCTCCTTTCTGGTAAGAAATCAGTAAAGGTTTGTGGTGCTTTGTACCATGAAGTGAAAATAAAAAGATTACAGCCAAAGTTTTGTATTTTGTTTAATATTGCTCATTTTGAGAATATTGTTTTTCATCTGTTTTGCTGTTAAACCTAAATATTATATAAAAAATAATTAACTAATTTGCAGAAAGTCTGCATTGACCTCTTAAGCCTGATGACCAAAATGACACCATTCTTAAACTGCAGTTTGTGGGCCGCACAGAATCATTCCAAGGGCCACAAATGGCCCACGGGCCACACTCTGGACGCCCGTGTGTTAGACTGAAGACATCATTAAATGTGTTTAAGGTGTCCCTTCATTACGATAGATGTCCTGACTTTTAGTTAAACTTTACACTTTAGTGTATAACAGGATCAATTGCCAACTATTATCAGTATTAAATCCAGGTTGCAGGTTCACATCCTGGCCTTGCTGTGTGGAATCTAGATGTTCTCCCTGTGCACATTTACTCTGGTTTCCTTCCACAAACCAAAAACATGCATGTTAGGGTGACTGGTAACTAAATTGTCCCCGGGTGTGAGTGAGAGCATGAATGGTTGTTGGTCTCGTTTGTCTCTGTGAGCCTGGCTACAGGGACAAACGAGACGTGCACGTTTGTTACCAAAATGAGTTCATCCATGTCCGCTCGTCCACCGGATGAGTTTTATTGAAACTTACAGAAAGTAATCACTGGCTGTACATCTACAACTACTTAACTTTTGAAGCGAACCTCATTAAAAATGAGGTGTAGCCACAGTCAGCTGACCTTAGAAATGACTACAACTGTACATTTTACAGATATCAACCTTAAAATTTGGTATTTTAGTAGTTGCAAGTTCTGCAACACATAATCTGAGTCCCAACACTTTGAGAAAGGTCCATCCTTTATCTTTATCTGCTTCTTCCTTTTTGGGTCGCGGAGGGTCACATGTCCAGCTATCACTGTGGGAGAGGCGAGGGACACCGTGGACAGGTCTCCAGTCCATCACAGGGACACACAGAGACAAACAACCATTCACTCTCTGGACAGTTTAGAGTTACCAATCAGCCTAACGTGCATGATTTTGGAGTTGGAGCAAGATATTTATGAAAGGTATTGCAGTAAACTATAGTATTTGGAGTCAACACTGTCCTTCTGTCAGCAAAATATCTCATGTACCACTGAATGAACTTCAATGAAACTTCAAAAATGTTATCACTGGTTGTATCTTCTTCTTTTGGCTTTTCTTCAGGGTCTCCCCAGCGAGTCATCCTCCTCCATCTCTGTCCTCTGCATCCTCTCCAACTACCTCCATGTCCTCTCTAACTGCATCCATCTATCTCCTCTTTGTCTTTTTCCTGGCAGCTGCATTTCTAACATCCTTCTACCAATATACCCACTGTCCCTCCTCTGGACATGTCCAAACCATCTCAGCCTCTCTAACTTTATCTCCCAGTCCTTCAACCTGTGCTGTACCTCTGATGATCTCAGTCCTAATATTATCCATCCTTGTCACAAGTTTAGAGTCAATTCAGTTTTATGAATCCCGGCATATGATTTATAGAAGTTCCTTCGTCATGTTGGAAAGCCTGAGCTGGTTTTGTTTTCCTCTGCAGACTTCCCTCCACTCCTGTTGGGCAGGTTTTAGGAGTGAAACCAGTGCAGCTTCAGAGAGCAGCTGGACCAGCAGAGGTTCAGTGTGCTGTCAGAAACAGCACTGAAGCCCAAATCCCCGTGGTGGACTCACACGGTACGCAGACATGTCTGGATTTTCGTTTGTCAACCTATTTTTTTTCACCAAAGATGTAAAGTCCTCTGTAAAATATGGAAACAAAATCATAAAATATTGAGGAAAAAATCATTGCTTTGATTGATGGGACTGCACTTTGAATCAGTATCAAAAAGAGTAAAGAAATAGAGAGAGATTGAAAAACGTTCACAGGCTGAAGCAATTCATGAGAGTGAGAAGGTGACAATTTTGAGAAAATTGTCTGCCACCCGAGCGTTTCAGCAGCAATCATATGGATGAATTTTCATCACTCACAAGCATTCGATCGCTGCCCTGTTGCCTAAAACTGTAGCACCGACTGTGGCAAAGAAACTTCCACTTCTTTCTCCTGTTTTGTTGCAGAGTCCCAGCTTCTGCTGGGTTTCGTTCTGCAATCAGAGCTGCAGACGTTCCTGCGTCACTGCAGGACTAAGGTAACGAGCTGCGGGAAGACGAGAAGCTGCAGAGTTTAGAGGAAGGCCGTCTGAAAAGTAGCTGTTTAGAAAAGAGTCCATGTCTTTCAAATCCTTTTGGAAAAAAAAAAAAAAAAAAGAGCAAGCTGCACAGAAAGCGTTGCTTTCTGACTGACGTGAAAGCTCATTTTATTACAGCTCACATCCATCTGGAAGCAGCATCTGCCCACAAAAATACTTGAGATAAATGCTGCTTATCAAAAAATTGGATTGCAGCTTTAGGCAGGAATAATTATAGGAAGTATGAAGAGTTTTGTATGGGGTTAGAAACAACTATTAATGCTGAGTCATGCTATGAATGCTGATTTTTACTTATGAGCTGTTTTGTGCAGAGAGTGGAGGGACGTCTGGACGATGTTTGCTGCATTCACCCAACCTCGGTCCTGCTGTCTCCTCACAACACCGTTGAAGAGGTAGGAAGGTGCAAAATACAGGAAATCTGCATCAGCATGTGAAGATGTGGGGAAGAGCCTCTTCCCAAAAATGTTTTTTAAATTTCCTAAAGCATGCTCACTCATCACTGTAAGGAAATTAGCCAAACTTATGCCCCATATGCACTGCTCCTGATCTGCCCCAACTGCTCAGCCTGGCTCAGCTCAGCCTGGATTTGCACCTAGACTTTAGGACCGATTCTGGAGGCGTGTCCAGAATCCAAGTCCTGCTAATGAGAGTTCTGCGATGAGTTACTCAAAGCAGTCTGCTCCTCAGATAAATAATAGTAAATTATTATTTTTATATATGAATATTTCTGTTCAGTGCCCTGAGACGACTTCTGTTGTGACTTGGCGCTATATAAATAAACTGAACTGAATTAAATCTGATGAACCAGATTCTACAAAAACATCCATCCATCCATCCATTTTCTTTACCCGCTTATTCCATTTTGGGTCACGGGGGTCGCTGGTGCCCATGTCCAGCAATCACTGTGTGATGGGCGGGGTACACCCTGGACGGGTCGCAAGTCCATCACAGGGACACATAGAGACAAACGAGACAAACAACCATTCACTCTCTCACTCACACCTAGGGACAATTTAGAGTTACCAATCAGCCTAACATGCATGTTTTTGGTCTGTGGGAGGAAACCGGAGCACCCGGAGAAAACCACGCATGCACGGAGAGAATATGCAAACTCCACCCAGAAAGGCCCCTGGACCGGGGTTTGAACCAAGGACCTGCTCGCTGAGAGGCAGCAGCTCTACCAGTTGCGCCACCGTGCTGCCCGCATCAGGATATCTATATTTAAAATTCTATATTTTTTGTCATCATTTGATGTATTTGCGCTCATTGTGCTTTTGTTTCTTGTATACAGATTATTTTTAGCTTTGATTAAAAGTTTAGCTTTCATTTAAAGCTTTAATTTAAAGTGTAATTCTTGTTTTGTGATTTGTACATCTGTGGTTTAGAATAAAGCTGAATTAAATGCTGCATCTCTTCTTTAAACATGTTTGAGGGAAATATCCCTGAGAGATCCAAGAATTTAGTCTTTTTTATGATTTTTCAGCTGAATTAACTTTGATTAACAGATTATTTAATAAAGTCAAAGTGAAAACAGGATTTCATTATAAAGCCGGCACTGTTTAATTATTTTTAATCTTCACTGATAAAAAAAAAAACATTGTTTTTTATACATAAAATGTAAAAAAAAAAAAAAAAAAAATGTTTCCACCCTCCGTCCTGGTCCTGGTCCTGCCGGGGCTCGAATCCGGCCTTTGTGAGCAGTCGAGGCCAGGGCTCGGGGTCCGGCCTCGACTGCTTCCACAGGTCTGCAGCTCGTATGATCCTCCGCGGTGACTCCGCTCGCTCAAATTTCGTCGTCGGTCACCAAACACAAAAAACGCCTGGACTTCAGAATTAAACACGGCGTTGTCATTATTGTTTTTAAAATCTTAACAATAGATCCAGCCGCTGCTCCGCGTCCTGAGAAATTGCAAATGGCGGATCGGTGAAAAGTTTCTGAGATGCAGTGACTCCTCCCCCCTGACCAATCAGAGTCCTGCATTCACGTTTTGATCCAGACTCAGCTCGCTAGATCCCACCAGAGAAGCTGGGATGAAAAGAGGTCCTGAATCAGCCTCAAATCAGCTAAAAATACTAGCTAAAGTACTGGTGCAAAAGGGTTCTTTCCGTGGCGGGCTGCCCAGAGTTGGGGCTTATTAGGGGCAGTGCAAAAGGGGCATTAGTAAATTGTGAATAGCTCACACACCTTAAAGAAATGTAAATTGCCTGACGTCTTGCTGGGCAATGTTTTAAAGGTCACACAGTCCTCGGAGTTTGTGTTGGAGATGACTCTAAGCTACTACCCTACCAAATTCTAGCTAGACATGTAAGACTGATTGGGTTGTAGAAAAATGTGTATGTATATATATATATATATATATATATATATATATATATATATATATATACATATATATATAAAGTCCAAGTTGCTTTGTCTGTGTTCTCTCAGGTGTACAACGTGCTGCGTGCAGCTGGAGCTCAGACTTTATTTGTGACAGACGAAGGAAGGCTGGTTGGGCACGTCACATGGTCAGAAGTGTGTATTCCTACTACCTATATACACAAATTCTACATATTTACTTCTTTGTTTGAATGACCCTGATTTATCTAAGAAGGTTTCTCTTACGTTCTTCTTTTTTCTCTCCTCTTGTCTTTATTTATTTTTTATTTTTTTCAGATGAAGCGGATGTTAGAGACCTTGGCTGCAGAAATCTAAACGGGGATCGGTGCTTCCAGCGACCACGTCTTAATCCCGCTTGATTACATCGCCATCTGATTATCATGCAGCACAGCCAGTGTCTAATATTAATATCACTTCTTCATTCCCCAAGTGTGCCAATGTTTGCACACAAACAAAACTGTAATTGTCTGATGATAAACATCCGTTATAGCTCATTGTTCGGCCTTTAATTGTAATTAGCAGCGTCTCGTTCATTGAAAATCTCATTTACTGATTTGCACTTTTTGACAAAGTAATAATAAAAGTTTGTCTATCAGAATAATATTCAGTGGGCAGGAAAACAAAGGTCCTTGACATAGTTTATTTTTACACTATTTAATATAATGAATCCACCGGGGTTGGGACACGTCTCAGTATCTCATCTAGATGTAGTCGCTCCTGTGATGTCATTTTGCCAACAAGCTTTAGGGTCACGACTCTGAGACTTCTAACATCGTACAATAATCAATGCACCAACAACTCCATGTGTTTTCAGCTTATTTAAGCTGATTTGATTTTCATATTTTAATATAGAATAGTAGAAGCATCATTTTATTTTTTTTCGGCTGCTCCCTTCGTCAGGAGTCGCTTCAGCGAATTAAGTCACACAAAGACTTGGAAATAGTTTTTACGCCGGATGTCCTTCCTGACTCAACCACAGAGCACCGAGCTACCACAGCCCTCTGTGTAGAGCAGAGAGCTGCCATCCAGAGTGCCCGGGGGAGCAGATGGTGGGGTTAAGGGCCTTGTTCAAGGGCCCAGAGTGGGGCAAATGTAAGTGGAGGCAGGTGTGGGGTGTTTCTCCTTTCCCACCCACATTTTGATGTTGTCGGTCTGGGGAGTTGAACCAGCAACCTTCAGATCACTCACCTTTTCTAACCTCTGCACCACCACTCCCCTAGAAGAAGCACATCTCTTTCTTTTTTCTTCTTCTCACCATCCTTTTTGTCTGTATGTTTCATGCAGGAGCTTCCATTTAGCACTTGTCTTGTCCCCATGGTCACAAATTCTTTGCTCATTGGGCTGGTTCAGATTTAAAAAAAAAATCTCTCCCAGTCCACGTACACAAGCAAATGTAGAACAGAGTTTACTTTAAAATGTAAACAACCTTTGCAGTTCTTTGTATTTCATTTGGTTTGCATGAATTCATTTCCCCTCTTATTAGACAAACTAAGCAAGAATATAATCAATAATATGATTAAGGTCTATTTTGTCTTGATAGAAAGCTCTTCACCCACCACCTTTCAGGCCAAAGTTTCAATTTAATATAATTTTATGTTGAGAAATGACAGAGTTGAAGCCATTTTGTGTAATGTCATGCACTGTTGTAAAATGTGTCAGCACTCAGCTCCTACTGCACTAAACTTTAAATTAAAATCTGTAAAACTGACGGAGTCACAGCCATTTCTGTGTTTTCTGAGGTCAGCTGGCTGGAGCCATCAGGTTGCTTTCAAAATAAGTTTTAGATGTACCGGTACATTCAGGGCTTACTTTTACCAAATCTCATTAGTCATCTAGTTGTTGGAAGAGATATTTGGGAACATTCATAAACATAATTACACGCACACATACACAGACATGAGCAAAAACATTGTCTGTCTTTGCCTTTCGCCGATGACCATGACTTTTTTGATCAACTTTTTCAAGTTATTTTTAATTACCGTATTTTCCGGCGTATAAGTCACAGTTTTTGCATAGATTTATCAGTCCTGAGACTTATATGGCAAACCGACTTATATACAATTTTTTCCATATTCATAACGCAATTTTAGACTGATGCTTTAAATTTCGAAGAACTGCAACAGTAAGTCTTCCCGTGCACGCTCGCTGCACTCAGCTGGTGCAGGCAAACGCTGGAGAGCTAACAGCTCTGGCCACGATGGATGGATGGCACCGTGCCGCCCAGACGAAATAAAGTTGTTTTGACCATTAAATAAATTCATAATAAATGCAACTTATCTATATATTTTTTCCTCTTCATGATGATTATTTTGACTGATGCAACTTGTACTGCGGAGTGATTTATATGCCAGAAAATATGGTAAATGTTTAAAAACCCACTTTAGGGAAGTTGCTGCTGTTTTCTGTACGAGTGCCATTAAACTTATTAGCAATCAGACCTTTGTAAATTTTAATAACTTGTTTATTCTGCATTTATTCTCCATACATTCATATCTGTAGGTTAATGAGAAGCAACTTTTTTTATTATTATTATTGTTGCACAGCTTTCTAGTTTTTCCTCTCAGTGTCACATTTTTTTTCCTTAAGTCACCACAGATGTGGTTTTTGCTGTGGAGCAATAAATAAACCCTCATTACGCCTCTATTCTCCTGAAGTTCGGTGATGATGGAAGTGATCACGCCAGCCACAGACGAGCCTCTGTTCCCGGACAAACGCCATCTGATCTCAAATAAAAGAGAAGATCACAATGTCGTTTTGTGTAAACGTCCCCTGAAAGAATCTGATGACAGGTAGTCGTGACACCTCCATCCAGCATCCACCTCGGTCTCAAACGCACATACAGCTGTGCCCCCCTCTCTATTAGTTCATCCTACACTTGTCTCTTCCCTTTATCCTCGCGCCTGTGTCTCTCAGACAGCTAAGTGTGAATGATAGCTAATCACAGCTCAGCCTCAGACAGATAACTGGATGGGCAATCTATGATTTTTTTTTTTTTCTTTAAACCTTTTCAGGTTTAGGTGAGAAATCTTAAAGCAACACATTTTCAGTTTCCTGGTGTTATCGCCACCTAATTATGATTATCTCCACGGTGTGTCAGTGTGAGTGAAAACCGATTCAAAGCACAAACAGACAGCCTTATGCAGCACGTAGAATAAATCTGACGCTTTATAACAAGATATGTACACCTGTGTCGTTCATTCAACTCTTTACAGCTCAGTTCTGCGCTTAAAAAATTAATTATTACAGCTCAACTGTATACATTCACAAAAATGTTGGCCTAAACCAAAGAAAAATAACACTATTTGGAGTCTTTGTTTGTAAATGAGGATGAGGCCTCTAAATCTTTCCTCAAGATGCTTTTTTTTTTTTTTCAAAAGTTGCTTCCTGAAGTGTCTGCAGATGTATTTCGGTATCGATCATTGCTGGTGGTGGAGTCTTAAAAGTCTGCTCGCCGAGTCTTATTTCAGAGAACGCCATCAGAAATGCTGGCTTTTTGATGCTCCCCAGTCCTAGTTGTAAAAAACATCATCCTCCGACAGCGAGCTGCTGTCTACGTGTCGCACGGCAGCTTCGACTGTCAGTGCGTTTCTGTCCTCGAAGGGACGATCTGCGTCCTGCAGAGCGTTGGGTGTTGGCGAAACGGAGCTGAGCGGTGGTGGATGAACCAGGCTGGATGCATAATCATCATAAGTCTGGGTGTGAAAGCTGTAAAGATGCTGAGGAACACCGACACTCCCTCCGTCAAGGAGGTACTTGGACAGGAAATGGCTCTGTGCAGCTGAGGAGGGAAAACAGAACCAGTCAAAACTATTTTAACATCTTGATAAACACACATGGCCAAAGCATGACACAGTTATTGATTTTCACAAAGTTTGATGCATCAGTGTCCTCATAATTTTTTGGCAGATCTTTCTAAGATATATTAACGTACAATTTTAAGCATTTCATAGGTTTCAATGGCTGCTGTTGGAGAAGGCATTGTTTAGTCTTTGGATGTCTTGGCTAAGAAGCAATCCCACACATGAATGTTCTCAAGATGCTTTCCTGTTGATGGGAGAACCCACCTTCTGTTTTCTGGGTGTGTTATTTTTCGCAGACACAGCAACCAGTTGGAAATAGGATTCATCAGAGACTTTTACTTTACCCAGTTCTCATGGGTCTAAATTATGAATGTTTTGCAGAAGATATCTGTCCCTGACGACTTTTGTCAAGCGAATTTACGTAAAGGTCATGGATGTTATCGCTTACTAATGTTGAATTAATGTGTGTGAGGTCAAGAGAGTCTCTTTGTCTAATCCGAGAGGAGCCTGCGTAACTTCTGACGCCTTCACATCTGTGAGCTGTGAAGCAGAGATTGTCTTGATCGCCTCTGTCTGATAACGGGTGTTTAGACTTTCCCTACCTCTTTGTCCGTGAGCGACCGGAGCTTCGATGTAACAGCTGCGTAAGCCTGTTTTGAATTCTGCCCTCCTTGTAAGTAAAACTGTGTTGAGAAGATCTTGCTGTAGTCTCAGTGTGGCTTAATGAGATGATGATAGGATTATTAATTTACCCAGCAACTTTCTTGTAGAGAAGTGCCTTCTTTTGATTGACCATTATTGAGTTTTGTACCTGGATGACTGAGCATGAACTTTGATGTCTCCTCCAAAAGTCTTTGTCTCATGTTCGTTAGATGAACTCACACCTGCCTCATTTCTGAGCAAACTCCACGCTAGTGGTTTCCTGATCTTCAGCTGAATCACCTTTAGGAGATGGTCCTGGCAACTGATGGACTTTCTTAGTGCAAGAAAGCCTTTTTCGAAAAAGGTTATTTGCAACTAACGTTCTTAATGATCTAACAAATGGTTGATTTAGCAGCATTCTTGCCTTTGAAGCCCATTTTGTCCAAAGCACTGATGACTGCATGCGTTTCCTTGCAGGAAACCTTGGTTAACAGAAGAACAGGGGTTTCCAGTCTCTTTCGAAACCTTCAAACTCCAGTTCTAACTCAGTCAACATTGACAGAGTGACCTCCATCCTCATTCTCATCAACAGTTTTCCCATGGTAAGGAAACAACCTTTGGAATGATGTCAACAGGCCTTTTGTGGCGAGGCTGAAATGCAGTGCAAATGTTTTTCAAGGAGTTAAGTTCAGCCTCCTGCAGCTGATACCATTCTGGAGTTTATGCAAGCTGCCATCATGAAAACTGAGGCAGTAAACTTTGACAATATGTGTCATTCTCAAAACTTGTAGCCACGGGTGTAAACAACAACAGATGGGTTTCTCCGGTTGTTTAGATGGAAGCAACAGAAAGTCCCACAAAAGCTGCTCGTTTAGATAAAAATGAGGTGTCAGTTGTGAACCAGCTGCTGCTCAGCATATTGCAGTTAATCTTAATAACCCATAATCCCTGGGAATATAAGAAACTCAGGCAAGCAGCAAGCAGTTTTCAGTTTGGCATGACATCACTGACAGTCTCGCAGTTTAAATTTTCATTTACGTATTTGTGGATGAAAGTACAACTATGCACGCAGAGCAAATACTTTCATAAATTTAGCTCAAAGCAGCAAAAGTGAAATAGTGATTTAGTAATAACTACAAGTAATTCTGCCATAGTGGTAATGTTTTGGGCATTTTATTTAAAGTCTGGAGAAATTATATACAGTAAGTAACACTTTTTTTATTGATATGTATAAAATAAAAAAATATGTAACTTGAAGGCTGAAAAACTACAAACATCAAAAGAAGGTAAACATAAAAAAAGGTAATTTATAGTTGAAATGACATTAAAATAACTAACTTGAATTAAACCTGATTATTTTTTAACAGTCTGAGCTGCAACTTTTGTGCAGATTCAAACTGTTTTAATTATTTGTACTGACGTACACCGCTGGGTTAGAAATCAAAACCGTATTAATAAACTACAATTAATTTTTTTGATACGTCTCTTTTCTTTCAAAAATCCTATAGAAAGATAAAGTCTTCAAATACCGTATTTTTCACCATATAAGTTGCACCTTTTTGCATAACTCCCGGAGCAAACGTCAGATCAGCTGCATTTCACGGTGCATTTATTAAGGAAAAGTTAAACTTAGACACACCTTTGTTATAATTTTGAGCAAACAAATAATTGTTTTTAAGTGTTAATCTTGTTAAATTCTTGTTAGAGTCCTCCCGTGCACGCTCCTGCAGCTGCCATTTGGCAGCCAATCTATTTTTGGCATAACACCAGCCTGCGTTTCCGGGTGGTCAGCGGTGACGCATTAAAAAACGCGATGCATCAGCGGTGATGTGTAATGGATGCAACTTATACAGCAAAGTGACTTATTTATGTTTTTTTCTCCACTTTATTAGACATATTTGGACTGATGCGACTATACGGCAGAAAGTACGATAATAGCTTTAAATTAAAAGGCACTACAAAGACCCTCACAGGAGAAATAGCTCATGATTCTCTTTTAATCTTTTGGTTAATTTGTATTCTGTGGCGTTTGCCGGGTTTTGTACTTAATAAAACTCAAAGCTTCACTGACTCGCCAACCTTGTAAGCTGGTGGACGGCTGCTCCAAGTTATCGCTCATGGGCCAAACATTCATCGCTGCCTCAGCCAGGGCAAACTGCTCTGCTACACCTGAGAAACAACACAAACATGTTTTAAATTACTTTTCTCAATCCCCCGTTGTTTCTTTTGAGGTCTAGCCAACATCACGAATTAGGAAAAATCCAATAAGAGTAGATTTAACTCACTGTCCTTGGAAACCCTTAGGGTTATTGATTTTGTAGCCAAAGCTAATCAAACAGAAACAATGGCAGAGGGCTGAGAGCATCGCGCCACCTTCACTGACCACTTTGTTTTCTTAAATTGAATTCATCCGTCCGTCTCACCTGCTGCAAAGCGAGCTTCCTTGATCTCATCCGTCATTTGGGAGTAGAACTGCTCATCCTCCTGCAGCTCGGTCCCCATCCCCCCCCATCCACCACCTCCTTTACTCCATCCTCTGCTCCAACCGGCGCCACCTCCTCCGGCCTCTCCACTTCCACCCCAACCCTTCCACTCAATCAGGTGAGCCACTCTCCCCTGCGCCATCGCCGTTGGCTTGGTGATGTGCTCCTTTATTGTGGCCACCAGGCCTAAACAAAGAGAGGAGACAGGATACGTCTTCATAAAATTCATTAGATAAAAATCAGGTGAACTGAAATGAGGGGATACCTTGAGGTAAAGCAGAACAATGTGATTTCTGTTGCTGCTATAACAAGAAATAAAGGGCATGCGGTAAAACACGAGTCAAGATCAGGTTAAGTGTTTGGTAAGAAAACTCTTTTTTACACTTTCCATTTGAACTTGCTCTTGTTTAGATTTGACCACGTTTAGCAATTCTCAAGACTCCTCCAACCGCCCACATTTGCTTTGAATACCGTGCGTTACAAACCACAACGACGACACCATTTTCTAAACCAATTTTTATATAAATACGTCATTCTTTATTTGGCTGCTCTCTCTTCAAGTCTTCCGAGTCCTCATTAACAGCATAAATTTCCGTGTTTAAAATAGTAGTCATCATTGTTGAAGTGATGTTCTGTCAGATAATTATTGATTGTCAGTATCTTTTCAGCCGTAACATCACACATGAAGCAGAGGCTAAGCCAAACTTGGTCATGTTGTTTAAACATCTCGTTGTGGGAATCTGGATTTTGTTCTGTTTTGATCTTGCGTTTTCTGCACTCCCCCGTGTTTTTCTTCCTCACGCTTTAATCTTAATCACCCCAGGTGTTCGTCATTTTGTCTCATCAGTCTCCCTTTAAATTCAACGTCTGTTTGTTTCCTCCTTTGTCCGTGCATTGTGCTTCCCAACCTCGTTTCAACCATTTAGTCCCAAGTTTTTTGCTGCCCCATCAGCTTTTGTTTTGTTTTTGTTAAATCAAAAAAGACTTTAGTTTTTACCTTGGAGTTTCCTGTGTCTCTGTGCACGTGGGTTCAACTCAAACCTCAGATCATGTCACTCGTTCTCATTGCGGAAGAAGCTACTAAACCTCTACAGGTTTGCATGACACAGTTTGTTTAGTTTGATGCTGTTTTCTCAATGAACAATGTGTTACTCTGAGTAAAGACATGGACTGACTAGTGCTGATCATGCACTCGTACATTCAGCAGCCTCGGACCGTCGGCATGTATCAACCTATCTATCTATTCTTAGTTCATATCTTGGATCTTATTACTGTTTTTCTTTTACATTTTAATACTTTGTTGGATGTAACTGGGACCCTGTGTACACAATTTCATTCCACCACATGTACCACATGAATGACAAATAATGAATCTTGGATCTTGAATCTATGCGCAACTTTAATACATTTGCATAATGACACAAACATTGTGTAACAAAGTAAACAGACTGTTTTGAAAAAGTGGTGGTGAGTTTATGAACAACTGTGTGATGTTAGAGAGTTTTGTAAGCCTGAAAAACAATAACAGGTCCTCATTTGGCTAGCTATTAGCCTAGCTTGGATGAAGACTTTTGCCTCTTTCTGTATTTTCAGTGCTTTGAAAATGAAAAACATTTGTATTAACCCATTTTAATTTGAAAATTGAGACACATTCACGTCCACATTTTGCAGCTGCAGTAATCAGCAATGCTCTAAATGTTCTTCCTTCGTATTTTTGATGTAGTTATTGTCAACGTTAGCGCCATCTACAGCTCTGGCATGGTATTTCAGCAACTGTTTGTCCTGCATGACTTTTCTTTCTGAACACGTATCAATTTAAAAATATATTGGGAGTGTATTTGAAGTATCTGTGTTCATGTGTCTCTACATTGATTTGTTATTCATAACCTGTGGAGTCACCGAGCCAAACAGAGAAGCCATCATTTCATTTAATTAAAGGAGGCGAGGGCAGAAAGGTCTCAGGAAATGAAGAGTAAAAGTGAAACTGACAGTACACCTGGGTCATTTCTCAGAGAAGAAAATTAAACTGGGACAATAAAATATATAAAATGATTAAGGCTGAAAAGTCAAAAGGTCAAAAGAGGGAAGACAATACAGAGGAAAGGGGAAAAATGTCAATAACAGAGAATATTAATAATAAAAGAATTGTTTGAAGGAACGTGCTGGGTGTCAGGGTTCTGTGAAACTGAGATAAAAATCTCATCAATTTTATTTTTGTCGCCCGTAAGATTTCTTTGTTTTATTGTACGATGTGATGCCTACAGCTGTCTCATCCCGCTTTCACACAGCGACGGCTCCGTTAGGACGATCTGTTCTGACGGATTGTTAAACTTGAAGAAGACAATATCTAAATGGATCAATTTAAGGAGAAAATGCATTTGCATCATTATTTGGTTTGTTTAAAAAGTAGCCATCTGATTAAAGGCTGAGGACCTTTATACCTGGGGGGGGGGCCAAGATGGGGTAGAGGTAGGGCAGCCAACCCGAGATCCAAAAGCCCCAGGCTCGATCCTCAGCCATTCCCACATGTCGTACTGTCTCTGAGCAAGACACCTAATCCCCAATTGCTCCCCAGGCACCCATAGCTGTCCACTGCCCCACCTGGGTGCATCCCAGGTGTGATGGGTTAAATGCAGTGAACTAATTTTGCCGTCATACAATGATGACAAGATATAGCACTTTACTTTTATTTAACTTCTAAAGTCAAAGAGAACACAGGTGACGCTTCCGTGTGTTTTATCCAGACTGATGCATCTAGTTCACTTTACTTAAAGACAGTTCGAAAATCTTCATGGCTCGAGAAAACTGAAAACTTTCAAGCCAAAGTGTTTCTTGTGCTGTCGTCTAAATAATTGTTGCAAAATAAATAAATAAATAAGATTAGAACTAAGATTCATTCAACCTTTATTTATACAGGTTAATCCCATTGAGCCTCAGACACTCATTTACAAGAAAGATCTGATTTCTTTAACAAATAGTGATGACAACAGTAGGCACTCATAAAAAACATACAAATTGAGAAGAACAAATAAAAGAAAATGGCATTTAAAAAAAACAGCTAGATTATAAAGTGGTGTAGAAAACTAAAAACAGGAACATGTCTGCATTGGGTTTTCCCAGGCAGGAACTTAACAGATGTTTGAAGCCACTTAGAGAGGTGAAGGTCGAGAGCTTCAGATCTTTTTGCAAGATATTCCAGGAAACAGGAGCGGAGTAGGAGAAGTCCCTTTTGCCATGTTCAGTCTGCACTGAGGGGACACTGCAGGTAATAATGTCCTGAGAGCGCACACTGTAGCTGCACTCACGCAGAGACATGTAGGAGGAGATGTATGAAGGCAGCAGACCAAGAAGTGATTTAAAGATGAAAATGTACCAGTGAGAGAGTCTGCGTGAAGTTAATGATGACCAGTTAACCAGTGAATACAGGGTGCAGTGGTGGGTATGATAATCACAGCCAGT
The DNA here is from genome assembly GCF_014905685.2 of Nematolebias whitei. NCBI lineage: Eukaryota > Metazoa > Chordata > Actinopteri > Cyprinodontiformes > Rivulidae > Nematolebias > Nematolebias whitei. The sequence goes on along the minus strand of NC_056508.1, from coordinate 39,838,537 downwards.
TAAGAAACTTAGTGCACCGTGATAGACAGTGTCCAACATCTGCAGGGTTCTTGTAGGAGCGTTCATGTAAATAATGTCACTGTAGTCAATGGAGGGAAGGAAAGTCACAGTTACAAAATGTTTTCTAGCATTAAACGTTTGACAGGATCTACAGTATTTCTTAAAAAGAAACCCTATTTAACTTTCAATTTCCTTATCAAGTTTTCCACGTGGGGCTTAAAAGAGAGATGCCAGATTAATTTTTAAAAAATGAGTAGAGTTTAAATCATGCATCCATGTTTAGCTGCTTGTTCATGGTCAAGTTGTGGAGGCAGCAGGTCCAGGAGAGAAAGGCAGACATCCTTCTGCCCGGTGGCTCTCTCCAGTTCCTCCTGTGGGATCCCAAGGTGTTCCCAGGCCGGAGAGGTTACCTAATCTCTCCTGGTCTACTTTGTGGTCTCCCCAGATGATGGAGCTCATCTCATAACACTTAACTCATCTCTAAGGCTGAGCCTGTCCATCCTACAGAGGAAGCCCATTTTAGTCACTTGTATCTGGGAATTTATTTTAGTCACGATTCACTGTCTCATGACAAGAGTTGAGGACTGAAATGCAGGAGAAACCAGAAAATCAAGAACATTGTCATTTGGATAAATGGTCATGGACTGAAGCAACGCTCTCATTACGGCAGACGAGGCCTCGATCTGACGATTCCTCTCATGCTCCATCATGGCATCACTTGTGAACAAGACTACCAGTACTTGAACTCCTCCAGTGGAGGCAGAGGTTAATCATTTGCTAGCCGGGTGTCAGACGAGGGGCCTGCTGATTTCTGGCAACACAAACCAGCTCCCAGTAAGTGGAATGATTTTTTTTTTTTTTTTTTTTAATGATGAGATAAATAATGTAAGTCTAAAGCTGATGTGTCAAATTGATTAAAGACAGCTGGGGAGGGTTTCAGTCAATGGATATGAAATGGCACTTAAAAAAAGTGAAAACTGCACAAATCATAAAAAAAAAAAGTGATTTTAAACCTTATGCAGTTTTTTTTCTCTTTGTCTTGTTGTACAATCCAAAACAGCTGGAGGTGCAATTGAATTTAAACAGTGACGATTGCGATAGAATCAGTGTTTTAAACAATATAATGTTACTTATAAGCTCCCATGCTAACTTGCTAACAATGTAGACAGACCAAACACCCAAAGCTCTGTTGCAGAGCCACATATCAGAGCGTTTTTAAATGTCATGCTGATATTACAGTCAGGGGTCTTTATGGATACCCAAAGACAATTTGATTTTACTAAACCGCCAGCAGGCAAGTAATGTTAAAGTCAGGCTTTATTAATACCAGCTGGCCCATTATGAGGAGCAATCTGTTTAGAAGACGTTATTACTAAATGACGGCTTAAACACCAGTTGACACATGACTCAAGGTTCAAACCATCTGAAACATTTTTTTAACGAATGGCTTTAAATAATACTGCAGCAGCCATTAATCAACAAGAAATACTCACAGCTACATCAGATGCAGCTATCAAAAAACCTTTCAAAGCAATTAGATCTGAGTTGCCTCAATGTTGCTTCAATGTTGCCTCAATGTTGCTTCAATGCCCACAAGCAAAAGAAAAAAGGGCAAAAATATTAACCTGCTTCCATATTTGTTAATCAGCAAAAAACAAAACAAAAATCACAAACCCCTGGATGGATTATTTTGAAACTCTCAGAAGGAGATCAGTCGATGTACATCTGTATCTGATTGACATTTAAAATCTATTCAAGATGGTTGCGATGGCTACGTGATATTCCCAAACACAAAAATGGATCCAACTCAGCCATTTTACAGATAATAAATTAAATTCAGTGTGTTAGTAGCTAAGACTAATCATCAATTTCTACTTGAAACTGACCGTGTAATAACTGCATTTATAACTTTGCCTCCAACTATTACTGTAAAATGTCTGTCAGCGTAATATCTTACCATACCATACCACTTTATTTATAAAGCACTTAAAACCAGCAGCAAGGCCAACCAAAGTGCTGTACAACAAAACAAATAGCAAAGGACACGGGATGAAATATATAAAATCCATAGAGGTAAAGATAAACTAAATGACTAAAATAATAAAAATACAGTGAAGTTAAAAATCAACTCACACTGGATCAAAAGTCAGGGAATAAAAGTGTGTTTTTAAAAGAGACTTATGAACAGTGAAAGACTGAGCCTGCCTGACATGTAGTGGTAACTCATTCCACAGTTTTGGACCTACAACAGAGAAGGCACTGTCACCTCTGAGCTTGAAACGAGTGCCAATAACAGCGTCTGGTCTGCTGACCTCACAGAGAGCGCTGTGGGACATATGGCTGCAGCAGATCAGCAAGATAAGAGGGGGCAGAGCTGTTCAGAGATTTAAAAAACATACAAAAGAATTTTAAAATTACTTCGGAAGTGATCCGGGAGCCAGTGGAGGGAAGCCAAAACTGGAGAAATGTGCTCTCATTTCTCTGTACTGGTTAAAAATCAGGCTTAGATTAAAATAAAACTCAAAGTAATCATTGGATCTACATTTACAACTGATTAACTCTCGGCATCAAACCCATCATCCATCCATTATCTTTACCCGCTTATTCCATTTTTGAGTCACGGGGGTCACCGGTGCCCATGTCCAGCAATCACTGTGCGAAGAGCGGGGTACACCCTGGACGGGTCGCAAGTCCATCACAGGGCCGGCATCAAACCAATTCCTCTAATTAATATAAGCAAACACAAAAATGTCTAACACTTGGTCAAAATGATGGATGTTGAGCTAAAGTTTGATGAGGTAGTAGATGAGCTACCTCATAGCGCTAGCAAATCTTATGGGGTTATGCATGACATTTTTGACCAAAATGGCTGTAACTTTGACCTTTTTCATCAGAAGATGATTCTAGTTTAACAGTCTGACATAAAAGGTGATTGTTGTTGGTCAGAAGACACCATAAATCTCCCGAATGCTGAGCTAAGTGATGAGTGATGTTGTCTGGGTAAATAATATTAAAGAGCCTTTTAATCATTTCGTTATGGTACTGAATCTGTCACTGTCGGAGCAGGTGCCAGCATCTCCGCTGTGCGCCTGAATGTATTTGTCGGACTTATTCATGAGGTTTTCATGCTCTTCATAATTACACTGTCAGCCTAATAAAGGAGCTTTCACATGGAAAAGTTCAGCAGGGCTCAACACATTAACTTAAAACGATGAGCCTCATGCAGAGCGAGGGAAGCTGTAAAAATGACACAGAGTGACATGAGATAGGGAGAAATGAGGAGGAGGCTCCAACATGAAAAGAGCAGGAAGCCAGACATAGAGTTGGACTCTAATGGTTGTGGTGGAGTGTGCTTTTGGGTGTTTGAGAGAAAAAGAGATGGAAGAAAAAATAAATACAACTTTCACAGTTTCACATAAGAAGACACTACTATTTACTCACCACATGATCAAAACATCAGCTTTTTCTGTTTCTTACCCATTAGAGTAGATGTAGCCAGCTCCCCAATGTCATAGTGGCTGGATTTATCTGCTACGGTGCCGTTGGAGGGGTTCTGACCATCCTGCACAGCACAAACAGAAAACAGGTTTAGGTTTTTTTTTAATTCAACCTTTATTTACACAGGTTAGTTCCCATTGAGCTTCGAGGACTCATTTACAAGAGAGACCTGTTACAGACAAACAAAAGTAGATAAGGAAAAGAGAAAATACAAGGGGAGGGGAGGTTAAAAAAAAAGTATCTTGCACTATGTTGTGGCCGAAGCACAGTGCGAAAGCTGAAAAAAAACACCTTGCGCATAAACAGCAACATACTAATGACATCATAATACATTTATGCATGAGGAGGCCGATGAGAACAGTGAGTTGTCCGTGGAGACTGACAGAACGTTTCATAGTCCTGACAAAGAAGCCACAGTGTCTATCAGCCGGCTCAGCTCTGACACAGATCCACAGATGTTCTCGGGAGGGTAGTGATAGGGGAGAGGGGGGAGCGGAGCTTCTCGCTCACATGAACAACCAGCAGAAGTTTGAGATAGCTGGTCAATTCAAGGCCAAATGAGGAAGCCAAATTCAGATAATTATTTTGGGTCAGGCAGCCTCTGATTGAATCTCCACGTCTGCCTTCATAGTTCTGCTGGTCTGTCTCAGTGGCGATTCCAAACAGCCAAATTTTGTGGTCACACTGCTACACCAAGCTTGTATCCTTTTCCAAGGTCAGTTCCTTCCCACCAGTGAGTCCCAAGAGCCGCAAGTGGCCTGCAATCCTCAAATTGAGTCCAGCTTACGGCTCAGTTCATGCAGCGTCTGAGTCTGAGTCTGAGAGCGTACCGCTCGGTACATTCCTTCATACAAGGCAGGCAGCCTCACAATTGCCAGAACCGCTATTGCTGTTTTCTGAATTTGTCGATATGCCAGATACCTGCCAACACCAAAATGCAGAAATCCAGTTATCATAAACCCAATTATGAACGCGTCTTCTACGTCCTCCACGGACAATACAGACAGACACCATCTTCCACTGGCCCCAGGAATCCATCGTGTATCCAGCTGCGAGTGTCCCTTCAGGGCATGAGGGCTCTCCTCTGCCCCGTCTTCTCGTTGAGAAAATTTTGTCAATTGCGTTGAGAGACCAGCTGACCAGGTCCATAATTATAATTCGGATGATATGTAGTGAGAGGCTCCGATAGGAATCACAAGACAAACACCAAAGCAGGAGGGAGGGTAGGAGCAGGAGGGAAATGTTTCCGTCCTCATCAAGAGCAAGCAGGAAAACACTTTTAAGAGTTATTCTAGTGGAAAGGTTGAAAATACATCTCATTTTACTGAAAGTAGAGGGATATGTCATTTAGAAAAAGAGAGCAGCCCTTTTTTTGTTCTTTAGGACACTTCTTGGTTGCTAAAGTGTCCTTAGGTGAGATGGTGAACTCAACTTTGCTGTTAATCTGTTCAAAGCTTTGCATCGACTCTAAGGCCCTGTTCATACCTGGCACAAACATCCGTCTTGGGTGATTTGACTGCAAGTGGACAGCTCCAGTTGAGAGCGTTCACACCTAACAGTTAAGTCTGTACCGCAAAACATTGTGCTGCCAGATGTTAATTACCAGCTGACACATGCAGCCACATCCCACAATGGGCTATCAGCTGAGCAACAAACCCAATTGATGTTTCTGTAAACATTACAATACATTCAGACACCTAAACTACATTATTCTGACATTAACCTGATCTGAGCCACATTTATGTGGAGTTATTTAGTGCACAATTTTCATAAATTCCATTAACATACGGGAGAAATGAAGATGCGTCTTTAGTTAGACTCAGTGTCAGAGCAAAGACTGAAGATTTTAACCCCAAAATTCATCGCATTAAACCAGTGTATAATTTTTCCAGCCATCAGCAGTTTTCCTTTCTACTCAGCTTCACTGGTGACTGTAACGTCAGCGTTGTGTTTAATTGGGTGAAATTAAAGCTGCTCAGACTGTTGTCTTGTGATTGTCACAAAATATACAAAATACAGCAGCCATGGGTCTAATTATAGCTAAATCAATGAAGAAACAAGAAACGGAAGAGGAACTTCCCATGCAGCAATCTGGTATACAAAACTGACATAAACCTTCTTAGTTAAACCTTTTAAGCTAAATTTTTAAGAAGTGTTTCAGAATATTCTTACGAATGGCTGGCTTCATTTAGCTGACAATTTAAACTTTTTTTTGTTGTTGTTTTTTAACCCTGATACATTCAGTTACTAATTCTGCTACATTTGTAGGGTCACATCAGTTCAGTAGTGTTGCAGTGTGGCTGTAGATGGACTGTGTTCAGACAACCAAACATGTGGATAAATCTGAGTCCAGACCACTTCCAAAGGTAATCTGAATGAAAATGTTTTCAATGTGCATTGAGGCCATTCACTGTACTGTGCTCTGCCATAATTAGCTCTATCTGAATCAGCTGGGGTGGAGATCAGTGGCAGGTGTGAATGGGGTCTAAAAGACTGTTCGGACAAGCAACTTATATATGAATCTGTTTGAATGGGTTGAAGTACTTTGAGTGGTAAACAAGGCAAAAGAAAAAAGTATTTTGTAATGATATCTGTTTACCATTTCCCAATGGAAGGAGAAGTTCTTTCTTTAAGGTGTACAATGTTCAGAGTCACAGATTGGGTGGTGGCAGTGGTTGGGACATTCAGTGCAAACCCAACATCCATCTATGTAAATTAAAATACACACACACATGAAAAGAACCATGCTCCACTAGAGATCACATACTGTGACTCAACCCACACGTTTCCCACGTTTATTTTTCTTTCGGTGATAATGAAGAAAACGTGAAGAGACTCTGCAGCCTTCACGCTGAATCAGGTGCAAACAACAGAAGGTATTCTCAACACCCAGGAAGACGCAATCAATATGGAGAGAGGAGCTTTTCTAATGGATTATTCCAGATTTAGTGTTCTTGTGACGACAGCAAAAACTTGAGTTAATTTTTTTAGGAAGTGCTAACAAGATGGGATTACAAATATTTCAGGGAATAGCACAGAACAAACTGTATCGTTTATTTATTTCGCAGACTGGTTGGCATTTAGGCTCTCTTTGATAATAATCTGGTTAGAGTGACGCCCCCCCCAAACCCACCCTCACACAGAGCTTTACATTCAAATCCCTTGTGGGTAAGTCTGCTCGCCTAATTCACAGCCACCAGGTGACACCTTCCTCATAAATGTTAATGAGGTTCTTCATGTTCACTCTGCAAAATGAAAAAACTCTGCCCAGGGGTTTACTCTGGATTTCCTCCTTTTTTTCTGTGCAGACCTAATTCTGCTCTGGTGGTCAGTTTCTGTTTTATTTATTTATTTGGCACTTTCACTGTAATTTAAATGTAATAATTTTTTTAAAGCCTCAGTTTTTCTAAACTATATGAGCCTTCATGCTGCGAGTTCTCAAAGAAATGATTTTCAGCATTTTGTCCTTTGAGCTCCTTTAATTCTTTCTACTTCAAGAAGTTGCCTTTAGGGCAGTCACGTCATTTAAAATGGCTGGACGAGTCTGTAATTCATTTGTAGAGCAAGGTTTCAGATAGTTAATCTCCATCTTCTACCACTTCTTCATGGTCTCTCCTGGAGAGAAACCCAGACACCCCAGCAACTTTCTCCAGCTCCACCTGGGAGACCCCGATGTGTTCTCAGACCAGAGATGATACACGATCCCTCCAGCGAGTTCTGGGTTTGCTCCGGTCCTCTTCTCAGTGAAAAATACTCAAAACACCTCCAAAGGGAAGCATCTTCATCAGATGGAGCAGCGGTTTTACTCTGAGCTCTCCCAGCATGATGGAGCTTCTCACCCTATAAGGCTTGCACTCTGTGAAAGAAGCTTCATTTGACCTCTTGTATCCAGTATCAAGTTCTTTTGGTCACAATACAAACCTCTGTTGGACTGTAGACAGGCCAGTAAACCGAGAGCTTTGCCTTTTGATTCAACTCTTTCTTCACCACAGCTGACCAAAGCAACACCTCTATTACTGAGGATGTAGCCATCATCCATCATTCCTTCTCCCGTTCCATCCTACTTGTGAGCAAGACGCCCAGATGATGCTTGAACTCATTCATATGAAGCAAAGACTCCCTCCCCACCCAGACAGACATTCCCAGACATTTCATCCCCACTAAGTCTTGACATGGTGTTAATGAACACCGTTTCATATTTTCTGTCCTATAGATTAAGGTTGCATCACTAGGAAAACCTGAAATCCAACGTATTAAAACCAAACGACTTCCAACACGACCCAACGGACACGTGTGGGACTTGTTGGACACTCGTTGGTCAGCATGTTACGAAACGCCATAAAGAAACAGTTTTCCAGGACTGGTTGCTATTGTGAAAGCAAATTTTCAGAATTTGACAAGTACATCTCACAAAATGGCAGCTTTTCATTTTGGTGCCTCTTACCCGATTTACGGACTCACCGAGGCTCCGAGGCATGAATGAAATGTTTTGTTAGTCACGTTTTCAATGTGTGAAGTAGAAATGTGATTTTTTAAAACGCTGTGACAACAACAGCTGTACGGCTGTTCAGGAAAAAGCTGAGACACTATGTGAAGAAAATTTAAAACAAACTTATGGCTCAATGCCAAATATAAAATTACTTGATAATATACCTGCGTGCATTTTAAAAGTACATTATTGTATTTCTTCGAGTACCGTTTGCTGTTGGGGTTTCAGCTGCTTCGTTCTTCTGGGGGCACCATTGTGAGTGAACTTACACCAAAGACTTGGCTTTTTAAAATGTATTTATTGTCTGATGCCCTCCTTGATGCAACCTGGACTCAAACCCGCAGTCTATTATGGTATGGTATGGTATGGTATGGTATGAAGTTTATTCATTTTAAAAAAGTACAAAACAATTCCATAACAATATATAAAAAGATACAAAAAAATTTAAAATGAAAGGCAGCAGAAAGAAGAAAAAATCTTATTTTATCTGCCCCTTTTTTCAAACAATTATTTCAGACATATTAATTTTCAAGTAACAGAACAAAATGAATAACTTTCTAATTTTTCTAATTCTAATACAAAACACACACTAAGCTACTTCATATATACTTTTTTAACAATCTAGATTTGATCTTTTTCTTAAATGTGCACATTGACTTGACATTTTTCACATCACTCTCTAGACCATTCCACAATCCAACTCCTTGGATTGAGGTAGACCTTCCCTTCAGACTAGTTCTGAATTTTGGTTTGACAAATATATCTATCCCCTTAAGATTGTAACAACTTTGTCTTTTAATAAAATTTCTTTGGATATTTAACGGTAATGTGTTATTTTGAGCTCTATACATAACTGATAAAATACTATAATCTACTAAATCATGGAACTTTAATAACTTCAGTTGATAAAATAATGTGCTTGATGGGTGACTGTAATGCTTTCTGGTGATAATTCTTACAGCTCTTTTCTGTAAAATAAAAATTGGTTTTGTAAATGTTTTACACGCTTTCCCCCAAACATCAATGCAATAGATTAAATGTGGAACAATGATTGTGTTATACAACATGTACAGAGCTTTATCATTTAATAATTCCCTGACTTTGTATAGTACTGCAATAGATTTAGATATTTTTGTTCTTACAGAATTTATGTGATTTTTCCATGTTAGCTGTTCATCAATGATTACACCCAAAAATTTCATCTCATTAACTCTACAAATCTCAACACCCTCAATTTTAAATGGATCATCAACTGTTCTCTTTTTGTTACTAAATATCATGTATTTAGTTTTATCTAAATTTAATGATAATTTATTAAGTTTAAACCAAGTTTGTATTTTATCAAATTCTGTCTTCATCAGTTCCAACATCCGTTTTACATCTTTACCCAAACAGAAAAATGTGGTGTCATCTGCAAAAAGGACACATTTGAGGAGTCCTGATACATTCACTAAGTCATTCACATATAAAATAAATAACTTTGGTCCAAGTACAGAGCCTTGAGGAACTCCACAAGTGATATTGCACAGGTCAGATCTTACACCATTTATTTGTACAAACTGTTTCCTATCTTTTAAATAGCTAGATACCCAGTGTAATGCTGGTCCTCTTATACCATATTTATTTAATTTTTCAAGGAGAATAGTGTGATCAATAGTATCGAATGATTTTTTAAATCAACAAAAATACTAACACAATACTGTTTTTGATCGACAGCAGTAGTTATTTGTTCCATTATTTCCATGAGAGCCATTGATGTAGAGTTTTTTGCTCTAAACCCATACTGACTGCTACTTAGAATGTTTTGTTTAGTAATAAATTTATCTAATCTGGTCACAAACAGTTTTTCTAGAATTTTTGAGAATTGTGGTAATAAGGATATTGGTCTATAATTATTGAACACACATTTATCACCATTTTTAAAGAGAGGAACTACTTTTGCTACTTTCATATTGTCTGGAAATATTCCTTTTGAAAATGATAAATTACAAATATATGTAAACGGCTCGATAACATAACTCATTATGTCCTTTACAAACATCATATCCATGTCCACCCAGTCTTTTGATCTCTTATCTGTAAGATTTTTTACTACATTCATTATTTCTTCTTTGTCAGTTCCATTAAGAAAAATACTGTTGTCACAACTTATAACTGAATGGTTGACATTATTGTCTACTTTTGGTATTTTAGCAGCAAGGCTTGATCCAATGTTCACAAAATGATGATTAAATCCATTTACAATTTCATTTTCATCATGGATTTCATCGTCATCTTTCAAAAAATATTGTGAAATACCTGTTTTTGCTTTATAACTTTTCAGAACACTATTTATTACTCGCCATGTAGCTTTCATATCACCATTACTTTTATTTAATAAATCACTATAATATTCCTTCTTGTGTTTCCTTATAATCGCTACTAATTTATTTTTATACTTCTTATATTTCTCTTCAGCCTCTTGTGTTCTCAATTTCAAGAAACATGTATACAAATAATTCTTTTTTTTACAAGCATTTCTCAACCCTTTCATCATCCATGGTTGGTCAACAACATTTCTCTTTGTACAATTATTTTGCACACAATTCTTTTCATACAGAGCTCCCAAAATATTCATAAACTCATCATATGATCTGTTCACATCATCAACATACACGTCTTTCCAGCTTTGTTTATGTAAATCATCTTTTAATTTGTCCAATGCTTTTTTTTATGTGTTTATTGTTTTTTCCTTAATTGTAATTTCTTTTGTAATGCTTTGATCATTTTTATAAATCATGAAAACTGGTAAGTGATCACTCAAATCACTCATTAAAATACCTCCCATCACATCCCCATTTGTTACATTTGTGAAAATATTATCAATTATTGTAGCACTATGAGTTGTAATTCTTGTTGGTTTTGATATTAACGGATAAAGATTTAAACTACACAATGAATTTGTAAATGTACTGATGTTATTTGAATCTGTTTTATTTCCCAGGTCAATATTAAAATCTCCACACAAAAAAATGTTTTTATTAAAACTCTTGTCCAATAGTTGTACGATTTTATCAGTGAATATTTCTATATTTGATCCTGGAGATCGATATACACAACTTATTAATATGTTTTTATCATTCTTGTTTATTATTTCTATTGTTATTATTTCCATGATATTATCAACAACTATTGACATTTCATTAATTAATTTACATTTTATTTCATTTTTAACAAATAGAGCCACTCCACCACCCCTTTTGTTGCTTCTGTTCACATGATATAATTCATACCCTTCCATGTGAACATTATTTGTGTTTTCATCGTTGAGCCACGTCTCCGACAGAGCTATTATTGTAAAGGTTCTGTTTAGCTGTTTTAAATAATCTGTTATTTTGGATATATTTGCATTTAAACTTCTACTGTTAAAGTGAATAATAGAGAGACCTCCATTAGTTATATTGATGTCATTAAACTGTTCTTCATTATAATATTCACAGTCTTTTATTTCAGGGAAAAAATTTGTATCAATCGCATCTTCAACATTGTATATTTTAAACTCTGAGTCTTCGTATGTTGCCATGTTTAATGTATTTGTTTGTTTTATATTTTGATTATTCATTGCTTGTGAAGTTGTGTCAATGATTTATCATCTATCATTTCCTGAGCTTATTTTAGTCTTTCCAGATCTTTCAGGTCTTTTATTATCTTAGCCTGAGATCCTTCCTGTAGTTTGATCCAGATGTTTCCATTTCTTGTCCAAGTTGATGCTATTTTTTTCTGTTTTTTCAACCACCTTGCTTCACGTGCAATGTTTCCATTTTTTTTAGTTAGATGTTCATTTATGTAAACATTTGTTCCCTTCAGTTTTTTTGCTTGCATTATTACATGGTTTCTAGATTTCCTGCTAATGAACTTGATGACTATGGATGGTTTGACTTTGTCTGATTTGTTGGGCAGTGTGTGACAGATTGAAATGTCCTCATGTTCAATGTCAATGTGTTTGCTTTGTAAAAAATTCACTACTTGCTCCTCCAGAGTCTGTAGTTCTTCCTGTGGTGCGTCTTCTGTAGTGTTAGTACCAGCAACAACTCTTGCATATGTCCGGTTCTTAACTTCCAGTCCAGTGATCACCAAATTGTCTATTTTTGTGTATTGTTCCATGTCGTCAACTTTCTGTTCCAGTTCAGCTATTTTTTTGTCTTTATTAGTCATCAGTTCTTTCAATTGTCTCACTTCTTCAGACAGTCCTGTTAGTAAATCACATTTAGCTGATAATTTAGTCATATTTGCACTCAATTTAGTCACTTCAGCACTCAAAAAGTTCAAAGATTTTTTAACTTCCTCCATATCTTCTGAATTACTTTCCGACACTTGTCTCCTATCTCTGTGTTTGCTCGGCATTACTCACGATACTTCTGGATTATTGGTCTCAACTCTCAGAAGCACAGGATCCAGCCACGAGGTTCTCAGGCTATTGTTGTTAGCTTATGTTGTTAGCTTGTTGTTAGCCGAGGCCTAGCCAAATCTAGCCGAGGACTAGCGACAACAACCTCCAGGTCCCACGATTCACTCGGTCCAGAAGTTCGCAGCCCCAACGGTGACAGACCAGGTCCCGGTTGCAACAGCTCCCAAATCCCACAGCTGTAGTTTAGCTTCCTTGGTTTCCGCGGCTCGCAGGTCCAATCGGCGACGGACCGGGTCTCCGACGTAAACAGCTCGGTTCAGCGGCTCGTAGGTCCAATAGCGGCGGACTGGGTCTCCGACGTAAACAGCTCGGTTCAGCGGCTCGTAGGTCCAACAGCGGCGGACCGGGTCTCCGACGTAAACAGCTCGGTTCAGCGGCTCGCAGGTCCAGACAGTGGCGGACCGGGTCCCCGACGTGGCGGACCGGGTCCCCGACGTAAACAGCTCGGTTCAGCGGTTTGCAGGTCCAACAGCGGTGGACTGGGTCTCTGCAGGCCTCACTAGCCGAAGCAGCTCTCTGACCAGCTCGTTAGCCAAACGTTAGCTAAACTCGTGGCTCAGCTTCCACGGTTCAGAGCGCGCGGATTTCCTTCTTCCACCTGTTCTGTATATATATATATCCACATATGTATTATCTATATAGACATATAAATACACATATACAGTTGGAGTCAGTTTTGTAAAGTTGGCAAAGTTAGCTAGAGATCGGAGGGAGCATCAGTCAACACCTCCTACTCCATCGGCGCCATCTTGGATTTTGGGGCCTCAGCACTGACCACTGAGCTACCGTTGCTGTGGCAGACATCTTGGAACGGATTTATGCTAAAAGTGATTCAGTTTTGTATGAATCATAGTTTTTTTTAACTTTCAATAAAAGCCATCCAGTAATTTCTGCAATATTTTGCTAACAGACCAACAAGGTTGACACCAACATTTGATGCTAAAGTTTTAAGCAAAGTTCTTGTGCATTGATCTGAGTTTGAGCTGTGAATGAATTAAAAGCTACTTTCTAACAAAATGTTTATACTGTTTGTTGTTTGTATAGTCTGTTGGATCTGCCAGGCATCTTGAATTGGTTGGTCTCCAAAATGTAATAAATTGTACCTCACATGATTATTTTAAGAGCGTTTCAGTAAATCTGTCTAGTGATTCATGAGTTATTTTGCTAACAGACTGATGCAAGAACAGACTTATAGACAAAAGCATTAATGCACGTCTTTTGCCTTTTGGTGTCTGCCCCTTTTCCATTAGTACCGGTACGGGCCGACTCGACCCTACTTGGCCCGGTTCTGAGGCTTTTCCATTAGTACCGGTACTTAGCACCTGTTACTATTTTCAGTACCCTTGGCTCTGTGGTTCTAACCGGTACGAAGAGGTACAAAAACGTGACGTCAGTACACTGTCGGTCACTGGTTGGTCGGGGACGGAGTCGGGGGCGGAGTCACTGGATCCTTCAGAAACGTTTCAAAACAATAATCCGCCATTTGCAATTTCTCGGACTGGAGCAGTGGCTGGACTTATTTTAAAGATTTTAAAAACAATACTGACAACATCTTGGTCTAATGTTGATGTGCTGGCATTTTTTGTGCTTGGTGGCCGACAACATAATTTAGAGCAAGCTGGATGGAGCTCTGCTGGTCTACCCCGATCCTCCCTCCAGAGCCTCGGAGCGCCAGACCGGGCAGGGCGTCATCTCCCCGGCTCCAAGTTCAGCTGGTCACCGCGGAAGATCCATCCATGTGCCGACTCGGAGGCTCGGGTTCCGGATACCAGCCTTGTGTGCTCAGAGCTCCGCAGGTCACTGCGAAGCTGGAGATGGGGACTCGCAGATGGACGTTGCCAGACCCCGGCCGCGCGTAATCATGAAGGCTGAATCCCGATCCCGCCCGGCAGTCAGGCGGACTGGACAGTCTGGGACGGACGCTGGAAGCGATTTTTAAATAAAATAACATTTTGTTTTTATACAAAAAGTGTTTTAAAAAAATGCTGAAGCGATTTAAAAATTATTATTTTTTTTTTTACACGTAAAATGTTTTTTAAAATCGCTTCCACCGTTCGTCGCAGACCCGTCTCTGCCCGCCTGTCTGCGCGGGTCGAGCCTTCATGATTACGCGCGGCTGGAGTCTTGGAACGGACTCTGTGAGTGACCAGCTGAGCTGGAGCTGGGAGGATGAGCCTCCCAGCCTCCTCCTCTCCGGAGGAGAGGATCGTGTGACTGCGGGCAGTGTCGTGCGAGACCAGCAGAGCGTTGAAGATTTAAAAAAAAAAAAAAAAAGACGGTGCCAGCTTCATCATGAAATCCTGTTTTCACTTTAATGGCTGTTAACTCAGCTGAAAATCATAAAAAGACACAAAACTATTGGATATCAGGAATATTTCCCTCAAACATGTTTAAAGAAAAGAGACGACCTTCAGTTCAACTTTATTTTAACTCACGAATGTACAAATCACAAAACAAGAACTTTAAAGCAAAGCTAAAAATAAAATGTAAATATGTGAACAAGAAACAAAACCACACATTTAAAATGAACATTAAAAGTAGACACAATGAGTGCAAATACATCAAATGATGATGAAAACCTATAAAAATTTGAATGTAATGTTTTTGTAGAATCTGGTTCATCAGAGTTTTAATTTATATACATATATATATTTATATCTATAAATAAATATAGATAAATATATATGTATATATATAAATACATATATATGTATATAAATATATACGAATATATATGTATATAAATATATATGAATATATATAAATACATATATATATGTATATAAATATATATGAATATATATAAATACATATATATGTATATAAATATATATGAATATATATAAATACATATATATATGTATATAAATATATATGAATATATATAAATACATATATATGTATATAAATATATATGAATATATATAAATACATATATATATGTATATAAATATATATGAATATATATAAATACATATATATATGTATATAAATATATATGAATATATATAAATACATATATATGTATATAAATACATGTGTATATATATACATATATATATGTATATAAATATATATGAATATATATAAATACATATATATGTATATAAATACATGTGTATATATATACATATATATATATATACATAATTGTGTGTATATACATATGTGATATATATATATATATATATATATATATATACACACATAAATATAT
>NC_056508.1:39818126-39822320 GCF_014905685.2 Nematolebias whitei | reverse complement strand
ACATGTGTATAAATATATATATATATATATATATTTATACACATGTATACATGCATACACACATACACACAACTTCAAAATAACATAAATTCTCAACCTGTACTGAAAACAGTTTCTGCGTCTCAGCGCCACCATCTGGTGAGAGGCCGTGACGTCAATTTGAACCCCGCCCACTGGAACCGGTACTGAAAGCATAATGGAAACACAACCTGTACCGTACCGAGTAGAGTAGAGCTGGGCTGTACCGGCCCGTACCGGTACTAATGGAAAAGGGGCAGTAATCTGTGTTAAATGAGCAGCACACCGATGTCCTCGGTCACTGAGGGACTGGAATAGTAAATGTTGGTAGTTTTTGAGTCGTGTGTTTTTCTGGACTGGAATAGAACAGGGAATGTAAGTAAACCTTAATGTTTTGGTGCAAGATTTTCAAGTGGATATAAGTTAAACTGTGTACAAAGAACAGAGGTAATTTTATTTTATTTCATTTATTTATGTATTTATTTGTAATTTATTTGCTTATCTGAGGCAGCTCAGAGTGATGAATCCTGGCAAGAGAAGGGAGCAATTTTTTTTATCCACCACCAGGCACAATGGTGGAGTCAGGGGGTGACCAATGGTGGTCTTGACCCCCATAGAATAACCTTCAGCCCCCCAATCATTTGAGGAAACTATACTTTTAAGCAACATAAAAATTAGAAAGTTTCCTCAAATGATCGGTTTGAGAGTTCTGCAGCTGTTCTGGATCTGTTGGAGTCACTCTTCCCGTTTGGGGATTGTACTGGGACTCCACTGGGACTACTGATGCTTTGACTCTCCACAACTTCTGTATTTCCTCTTTCAGCCTTTGGTATTTCTCCAGCTCCTCGTGCTCCTTCTTCCTGATTCCTTGCTCAAACGTTGGAACACTGGGTCCAAAGTTGTTACTGGGTCAAACTGGATGATGAGCATTAACGTATCAATGGTTCCCACATCCTTCCCAAATAGCCCCTCTCTATAGCAACATTCCAGCAGTGTTGATTCTCTGCCCTTGTCCATGCATGTCTTGTTCCAGTGGCCCATTTCTCATCAGAATGTCCTGGTTCCCCCACATCTGACGCAGACCTTATTAATCCGGGCGACGTCCGAGCCGTCATGGCCTCATTATTTTGTCTCTCCCCTGATATTCCCATTTTCAATTCCCCCTCTGTGACAGGGACAACGAGGATGAGTACTGTTGTATAAATCTATTTTGTTGCACGTACTTAGTTTAAATGATGTGATAACAATACATGCAATCACGTGGAAACCGCTCCGTACCTTAACAGAAGATGACTGACCGTCCTCGGACTGGTGCAGCGTCGACAGGGGTAGTTGGAGCTCTGCGGGGAATCAAACACACAAACTGATGTTAGCTTCATGGAGTGTTTGTGGTCCAAGGGTCAAGCGAGGCTCATCAATAATGGATGAGGCGTGTGAGAACACTCTGAAACCCGTTGAGAGTCATTTAACCAAAGCCCTTCTGCATATTTAGCTTCACGTGGGTTCACATCGGCCTGTTAGCTCCAGAAGATGGTGATTAGGTTTGTTTGAACGACGGCAGGAAATGGAGTGGAAGTCAGTGCAGTGGAGAGCTGGCATCATTAAAAAGGTCAACACACACTCACACGTTTTCACACTCAAGAATAAAAACAACATGCTTGGGGGTTCCCAGGGGAGGTGTTGTCAAGACCGTTGGTAGTCGCTATGGAAACGCCACAGCAATAAGATGGAGTGATCCCCGTCCATTTACTTGCGTCGTGGCCGCGAACGCGCACGCTCCTGCATCTGATGTCTGGGCTCATCCAGCAGGTCATGAAACCACATTGTGATTCCTAAACCAGTCTGCTGCTCCTGTGGGTTTCTGACACACATACACACACACACACATCCTCCCACTGTGCCTTCATCTGTTTGTCGTTTTGTAGCTACTTATCCTCTCTGTAGCTTGAAAGCACCTCTCTCAATATTGTCCAGCTTCTTTCAAAAGAGGCCCTTTTGATATAAAAGACTTTGCTAAAGCTTTTCAGCCTGTGCGCACACAAACTCAACATAACACACACACACAGGGAAGTCAAAACGCAGACAACGATTGTTATTTGGAGTCAGTGGGACAGTCAGGGTTCGATGGCACCATTTTCTGTTCCTACCGGGGGAAACAACCAACAGCTTCTGAGGTGAACTAGACGTTTTTCCCTTCATGAGTCACAAAGTCTGACAGAAAATTACAACTCGAGTCACATCTTCAAGTCATGACAAGTTGGGGAGGGAGCTGCCACATTTTTAAAGCCACACAATCCCCATCATCACCATCAACAAAAAAAAAGCAGCTGAATATACAGAACATGTGTTTTCACTCACACTAAGCATTCCTGTGACATCATCTCCACACAAACACACCTGTTGGGCTACAACGGACACCAAGATGTTTGTCAGCGCCTCAGTCACATCTGAATTCAGCCACAAGACAAAACTCCGGTAACGTGACCTTTTCAAGCGTGGAACAAACGAGCGTTCCTCAGAACTTCTCCACTCCGTGGATGTCTCTGGCTGCTGTCAACTCGTCCTGCAAACCTCCACTCGAGCGTTCAAACACAAGCAGCTGGGCTCTGGCACTGACCTTTGTGACCTCTGCAGAGGCAGCCTCCCATGGTCTCAGCACAGCCGGGCAGTTATCTGTTCACCATGGTGGTCTGAAGATGAGGCGGAGGAGGAAGGAGGTGAAGGGAAGAAGAGGAGGAAGCAGCAGAAGTATCACCCGGCGCAAGGGGAGAGTGAAAAATATTGAGGCTGCAAAGTGGAGCGGGGGGAGTGTGAACGCAAACAGGCTGATGCACAGGCTGACTTCTCTGGAGAAAAGAGGTGAGAGAGCGAGAAAGTGTGGAGAGGGGGTGAGGGAGAAAGGTAGAAAACTGGGGAGAACGCATGAAGCCTGTTTGCTGACGACTGTGAGTTCCCTCCCCTCTGTAGCTCCTGCTCTCCTCCCGCTGTGTTCTCCCTCTCCATCCCACTGAACGCTTTCCACCCTCACTGTGTGAAGGGAGCGCGTGTTAAAGGAGGCTGTGCCATGTTTTTATATTTAATCCCAACATTCTTTGAGTCTGCATCTTTCAAAGCGTCACTCAGGATTCACGTAGATAAATGAGGTAAGGGTCTTACTAGACTTCATCTTCACCTGTTTATTAACCCGTTAATGAAACATGGTGGCCGGAGCCCTGTGTGATCAGAGCAGGGAAGTCAAACTACGGTACTCCGTGAGGCTTTTCAGTCCTGCGGTCATCTCGTCACGCCGCCACGCTTTTCAAATCAAAGCAAGGTCAAGAAATAAAATAAAAGTCAAAATTATTATTTTCATCTATAACTCCAGAAAGGCTGGATGTGCCGTGTTTAATGCAAAAAAACAACGATAATTGAGATTTGTAAATGGCCGCTTGTCCTGAGCCTGGTTCTGCTAAAGGTTTCTTCCTCATGAGGGAGTTTTTTCTTTCCACTGTCGCCTTCATGCTTGCTCAAGATGAGAGTTCAGCGATGGAGTTAAACTCAAAGCGGTCTGCTCCTCAGATAAATAATGTTAAATTATTATTTTTAAATATGAATGTTTCTGTTTGGTGCCCTGAGACGACTTCTGTTGTGACTTGGCAATATATAAATAAACTGAACTGAACTGAATTATTCACAGTGGAACATCGTTATGTCAAATGTTGAAACTAAAAGTACCATTTTTAAATGATGACTGAGTTTTATGGCAGGAAAATATCTCTAAATAGGTGTTACAGGACCATGATTCTCACTGTGAAGACCCCCTTCTTTTAACAATAGTCTGTAAATGTTTAGGCACTGAGGAGACCTGCTGCTGGAGGTTTTGGAGGTCCAGTTCTGCTAAACAGTCCTGGGTCTCTCTGGCTGGCTGGGTGCATGTGTCGTTCTGACATCTGCACATACTGTTCTGCATCAATGGTGCCTTTGTAGATGTATAAGCCAGAGACACTAATGCACACCCATACCATCAGAGAGGCAGCTATTGAACTGTGGTGGATGGTCCCGCTCTTCTTTATGGAGGATGTGGTGTCCGTAGTTTCTAAAAGGAATGTCACATTTAAATTTTTCTGACAACAGTTTTCCACACTCAATTCACTTTGAAAGAGATTTGACCCAGATGTGACAGAGGTGCTTCTGAAT
>NC_056508.1:39740232-39818026 GCF_014905685.2 Nematolebias whitei | reverse complement strand
TGCACAATAGAGCTTTAATCAGCATTAGAGAAGAACGCAGTTAACTGCTCTTTATAGACAATGATTTATAGAAGTATCCCTGAGCCCATGCAGCGATGGTAAGAACAGAATTAGACCAGATCACAAGCATCCAATAGTGACTTTCAGCCTTTTAGTTCTTAGCTAATATTCAGCTCATTTTCAACATTTAGCTACTCTTTTGCTCATCTTTAGTTTTAGCAACGGTTTTGTTGGTTTTAGCTGCTAAATTATTCTATTTTTTTCCTTGCAGAATTCGCTTTTACATTTTGTTTTGATTGTAGCTTTTCTTTTGCTAATTATATATTTTAGCTACTATTTTTGCTAACTCTATTCTTTATATTTGTTTTTTCCTTAATTTAACTTTTAGCTTTGCTTTGGCTATTTGTAACATTTAGCTGGGGTATTATATTTAGCTAATTTAAGCTTTTATTCTGGTTCTTTTGCCTTTAAACTACAAGTTTCAGCTCAACTAATTTTAGCGTCCAACCTGAATTGTTACAGGAAATTAAGATCTTTGGTTTCAGGTGTGATTCCTTGTTTTTCTTTCAGCCAGTCCTTGTTGATTAATGAGCTCACCTCTGAGCCTCTCATCATCATCATCATCATCATCACTCTGTAAATATACTCCTGGGCTTCACTTGTCCTCTGCTACATCTGTCTCTGTTTCTGATGTGTGCTTCGGCTGTCATCTCGCTAAGTGTTTTGTTTTGGTCTGGCCACGCTTCTATTAGTTTTGGCACTTGGATTTTTTTTTTGTTTCTGTTCGTTTTCTGTTTTTGTTTAGATAAAAGTTTAATTATTTCCTCTGAGTCAACTCTTCATGCAGTCATGACAATTACCTTGAGGAAAATCAATGGCTGCCATTAGGTGTCAGCTAATTAAAGTGCAGAAGCAAGAAACCAGTGTCTCCTCACCTCTCGAGGTGACACTTAACAAAAGGCTTCACGAACTGAGGAGCTGAAAGTGAAGATAATTTATATCTGCAGAGCCAGAGAAGAATGTAAAATGTACCAACGGGGTGGGGTCTTGGGCTGAGAGTGGTCATGTTATTCAGGAATAATAATTAAAGAAGTTTATGGATGTAATGAAAAAAAATGAATAGCCTCAAGACAGACAGATGACAAGAATGTGTGAAGGTTGGAGAAACTAACAGTAGATCATTAGAAAAACGTTTTCTTCTGTCTCAGCACTTTTATCTACTTTACATGAAGCTCATGTGAAAAGTCAGAGTGAAACCAGATGGTTTTTATTTATTTATGTTTAATTCACAGAAGTGTGTACACATATATTTATCACTCGCTGTCTCTGTTTGTATCTGCTAGAAAAACGTGTCATTAACTACTAGATAAAGATATATAAAAATATGTTGTAAACTCTTGATCAGAACCAATGAACTATGTCAAATATGTGTTTTTGTTTGTTTTAATAGGAAACAGGCAGCCATAGTATGAATATAAACACAGAAGCAGATCCTCACGATGCGAGTGATGATTTGGACCAGAACCGACACACACTCATGTCCTCACACCCAAAATTAAACAATTAGTGCTTCCTCGTCGGCCATTTTTGTCCCCGTCTGGATCAGATTCCTTCTGGAATCAGCCTGGTGGTGTAACAGAGGCTGTTGTGACGTCACCCACGGCAACAGAACTGCCGTGATGTGGGGAAAATCCTGTTGCCATGGTGACCATGCCACTCAATGCCTGTTTTCTTGCTAACTGGTCAAAGGAAGATGGGAATAAAGCAGATCTGGGTTGATACAGGAGGCCTGAGCTGAGAGTTAGCCAAACGATAAACGCTGATGTCACTATTTAAAAAATAAAATAGTTGTTGATGGGTTTATTTTTCTGTTCAAAAGGGGGATTGGTCTAACTTTGTATTTTGCTTTTTAAGAACAAACTTTACTGTTGGCTAAAGCAGAAAATGTCTGGAAACAATTGCCATTTTTACAGAAGAGGGATAAGAAAATGTTTTGCAAAAAAAAAAGAATGGTCAGATTTTATTTTATTTGATTTTATTGTTTCTCAGCTCTCGCCATTCTGATAATTACAAACAGAAATATGCAATGAATAAATATTCCTGCACTCTCCATTGTTACTGTATTAATCAAAACCTGCTTGAGCTTCTCAGACAGCTTGATCTCATCAACAACCCAATAAAGAATCAAACACTTCTTTTTATTTTCTTAAAATCAGTGGGGTATTGAGTGTCCCCCTTTTTGCCAACAGATACAACATCCAGGAACTGTGGGAATTTCTGAGGAAATCTGCCCCTTGGGATCACTAAGAAATTAAAGGCAACAGTAAAAACAGCCAAAAGCTTTATTAAGCAGCCGATAGTCCCCTGTGTGCTCCTGAAACCTCCTCGAGGCTCATACTGATGAAACACTAGAAAACCTCCAAGAATATCGAGGCCCCTCGGAGATCCGCTGTGCTCCTCAGAGGAAACCTTAGAAAATGGAATGCCTAAAGGAAGAACCTAAAATTTGAGCCTCAGGATGTTTGAACCCTGAAAAACCATCAAGGTGCTCAGGAAATACTCTTTGCACTAATGGGAACACCTCAGGAAACACTTAAAGACGCCTTTGTTGGAGCCATTTTACTTACTTTTTTTTTTTAAATGTACATTTTCTGGAACATCCTTGTCTTTGTCTCCTCTAAGAATCCTGTTCAATTCAAATGATGGGGACAGAAGAAGCCTTATGAACAGCCTGACCTCTGGTGGTAACAAGCCCAAAGTGCATAAACCTGTAACCTGCAGAATATCATGGCAGCAGCATCAACAGGCTGCCTGCTGTGTTTCATACCTTCTCCTTGTTCACACATCACTGAATCAAACATGACACATGCCTGAAGCAGAGGGAAATATAAGATTTGAGAAGTGTTTCATCAACAATCCAGTCCAGCAAAAATAAATAAAATTAAATAGTTCACTCACATCTCCAGAATGAGGAGCCTGTCACCTTGAAAGAAGCATAAAAATTCATTTCTGTGCTGTTAGATCGTCAGAGCTTTAGGAAGCCTCAGCATGCCCGTGTCCTCCGTGGCCTTATCACAAACATTTCCTACAACTCACCTCCTTTCGTTCCTCTGTGCGTCTGTTCAGAGCTCCCATCAACAAGTGGAAGTCTTGTTTTTGATTAGATGAGAACGTCAGGACTTGTTCTAAGGCTGGCTGAGGTAGCTCAGTGGTCTATGCCTGGTAATCCTGAGGCTGCAGGTTTGAGTCCAGGTTGTATCAATAAAACAATTGTGATATCTTTCATACAAGTTCATTTGCTGTGGCAAACCCTGAAGAAGGGAGCAGCCAAAAATAAAAAAAAAAGTTTTGTTTTGAGGAGCACAAAAACAGCAGGACTGCTTAATTTCTACATGCAGATGTGGATAAATCTGTTGATTTCCTTTCACAATAATCAGGCTTGAGACTTGCCTCCAACCTCCAGTCTGAGTTTTCCTTGGGCCTTCCTCCCAAACCAACCCTCTTCATACAGACGTACAACTGGAAAGATCCCTACATACCCCTTCATCCTGGTCCAACCGGCCACTCTCATAGACCTTCCTGTGAATCTCAGCCACCATACCCACCTTCCTGGAGTCTGAACTCCTCTCCAAACTAGAGGATCATGTTTTTTCAGGAGTCCTGCGGGTCAAGGGATTCCCGCAGGATTCTGGCAGGACAGGAGTCAACTTTATTATAACTCACAGGATTGGGATGGGACAGGACAAAAAGCTAACGGGACCAGACAGGAGCGGGAACCAACAAATAGGACAAAAAATAAAATAAAATAAAATAAAATAAAATTTGAACAGGCGCCGCTATTTTGTAGTTTTCTTTCAATAAGCCTTCACTCTGGAACACCAGACTTGCAATTCTCCAGTCTGCAATGTGTTAAACACAAAATAATATAAAAAATATGGGTACAAGATTAAATCAAATTCTATGTATTTCCTAAAGACTAAATGGAAAAAAAAAAAACCAGGAGTGGTACAGGAGTGGGAGTCATGTTACCAGGAGTGTAATGGGACGGGATAGGAGAGAAAATCCACTCCCGTGTCATCCTCTACTCCAAACCTGAACACTTAAAACCGGAGTAAACCTCCCCCACTAAAGATACAAACCTTCCAGAAGATCTTCTCAAGGTTCAAGGTTCTCTATTGTTATTTGCATCTCATGTGGTACATGGGGTAGAACAAAACTGTGTTCTCAAGGTCCCAGTTACACCCCAAAATAGCAAAAATATAAAGTATAAAAAGAAACAGTGATTTAAGATATACACTAAATGATACGATACACTGAAAGATCTAATATAAACTAAGCACTTATGTAAAATAATACGGTGTATTAAACAGCAGCCCGAACATTCTGCCTGAATTACAACTCTAACATCCACATTCTGCTCCACACCTGTTTCCTCCCAAGTCACCCTTGTAAATATTGTGAATCAGAATAAGCTTTATTGTCACTGCACCGAGATACAACGACAACATGTACGCACAGTCGTCTGAAAGATGGACGTAGTGCACAAAGCTGCTGCTAATTAGCGCTGCCCTCTTATTCTTATTCAGAATGATCTTTCTGCTTAGATGAGAAAAGGGAAGAAAACATGGAGAGAAGGTATAAAAAAAGATCTCTCACACCTTGTCCTAGACAGGGCACGGTTTGAGGCATCATAAAACCTACCACAGTAAAGCAACATAAATAGACGTGATACATATAGGCCACATATAAATAAATTTATTGTTTAATTTCTTATTTTAGTCTCACGAGTCTTCCTGAGGGTGGCAGCACGGTGGAGTAGTTGGTAGAGCTGCTGCCTCTCAGCGAGCAAGTTGCCTCGGTTCAAATCCCGGCTAAGGGCCTTTCAGGGTGGAGTTTGCATGTTCCCTTTGTGCATGCGTGGGTTTTCTCCATGTACTCCGGTTTCCTCCCACAGACCAAAAACATGCATGTTAGGCTGATATGTAACTCTAAATTGTCTCTAGATGAGAGTGAGAGAGTGAATGGTTGTTTGTCTTGTTTGTCTCTTTGTGTCCCTGTGATGGACTGGAGACCTGTCCAGGGTGTCCCCCACCTCTCTCACAGTGACTACTGGACATGGGCACCAGTGACCCCCATGACCCAAAAAGGAAGAAGCAGGTAAAGATAATGGATGGATGGATGGATGGATGGAGTCTTCCTGGATTTCAGTTTATCTACTGTGAGAAATCAAACTATACATTGTGTCTTTGCTAATTTCCACTCCATATTTTTTGTCCAAACTGGAGTCCTTCTGGGGCTTTTCTCGATGCAGCCCATTACGACTCAAAATGTGACGAATGCTGCAGTCAGAGAGTGACCCAGACTTCAGCTTGAATGATTTTCAATGGTTTATTAGGCTTTTTTGTTCTACCATCAGCATTACAGGTACTCATTTGATCATCCTGGGGTTGCATTTCCTCTTGCGTCCACATCCTTGTAGGCTAACCAGTCACATGAACCTCATACTGCTTAATAAAACTGTCAACTGTGCTCAGAGGAAAATAAAGCTGTTTGGAGACAGTCTCCATGTTCAGCGTGGTTCAGTTGTCTTCTTTAAATATGAACGAAGCAGAAAAAGCTCGAGGCACCTGTGATGCTAAGTAAAGTCAAACAGTTTGAAAACACGACTATAGTGTAAAGATGAATAGTCTCTTTTATGTTACCAGTAAGTCTGTTACTATTTTAGCATGAGTTCATAAAACATATTTCTGTCTGTATTTATGCTTACTGTCATATACAGTAGTCCCTCGCTACTTCGCGGTTCAACCTTTGCGGACTCGCTCTTTCGCGGTTTTTCAAAGTAAGATTGTACACAAGAAAAAAAATTGTACACAACACATGATTATCAACTTTAATATTACTCACACGATTGGGACAATACAGGCTACTGCACAGTAAAAAGTTAACGAAAAATAAAATACTGAGGACAGGCGTTGCCATTTTGTTGTATTCTGTCAAATAAGCCTACACTGTATCCCCTCTCATAATGACTACATTTCCCAGAACCCAACAGGTCCCCACCTAGAAGCCCCGTTACCTTCTGCTGAAATACTAGAGGGAAAGTTTTGATCTGATTGGAAAAAGTTTGGTGCTTGTTCATACAATGACTTCAGCTCCCAGCAGATGCAGAGAGCCGCATGAAACCCACCGAGAACTGGACCAGAACCAGACCTCCAGACCCATCTGCGAATCTGAGAGCTGCTAGTCGACTCACGAGGACCTCTAAGTAGGAACGCGTCACCGTAGGTCTGGACTCTCCGGAGCCCACCAGGACTGTTTTCATCTCTCTATCGGCCCACTCCATTGTACCACCGTCAGGTCCTGCACAAGTCGCCCAAAAATCTGGTCCCCCAAAATACGCTTCGGTGCTCAAGGGCTGCACAGAACCAGATCAGAACCAGCAGGGTAGGTCTGCTGGACTGGAACCAAGCCGCTGTTTCTGCAGAGCTGGTGAGTAAAATTTTGCAGTACTATGCAGCTAAAATTACATAGGTTTAAGAGTTTAGAACATTACAAGAGTGTGGGAAGGGTTTCTAAAGCCTTAATATATATATATATATATATATATATAAATACTAAAATAAACATAACGTCCCTACTTTGCAGATTTTCACTTATTGCGTGGGGGGTGGTCCGGAATGTAACCCCCGCAATAAACAAGGGACTAATGTATTAAAAACACACAGATATACATTAGACAAATGTTTTTTGCTTAATCTCTTTTCCTGTGAAACGTTTCAACGAGCTGTGAAGCTACCAACAAAATGGTCTGTGAGAGATGTTCCTCGGAGGGAAGCCACAGCCGCTCAGCAGCATCTCTGTGGTCCTCTGAGCCAAAAACAGAACTGGAAGCCTGGATGATTCTGAAAGGCTGCAAACTATTCATGAAACAGCTTCTTTTTTCCTGCTCTGTGCTGACAAGTTATAATGAGAACCATGTGCGATTAAGTGGACTCTTTTATCGTAGACAGGATTTACTCCAGCTTCTGGGGAACTGTAGGTTCTCTTTCCTGCAGCAGTCTGTCTCGATGTCAGATTTTCACATTAGGATAACTGTTGGAGGCAGAGTTTTAAATCTTTAACGAGGTCGAGCTGACAGACCACCGTGCTTTTTACAAACCCCACCCTGCTTCACATTTCACACCGTACAGGCCTGCCCCCATGGACCGTGGGTTCAGAGAAAAATTCACCCGCTCAAGGAGAAAAGGTTTTTAAAAAAAACTCAACAGGATTTGCTCAAATAAAACTGGATAATTTTAAACAGTTTAGACGAGACTGACCGATCAAGACATTTGGTAAAACGCAGCAGATTTATGAAAAAATGTGTTTTACTTTGATATCTGAAGATGTTACCAACTCACAATGATAAATTGTTTAGGGCCATCGAGGTAAAAAAAAATAAAATAAAATTTGAAAATAAAACCATATATACCAGGGCTATTCAGCTGACGGTCCGCGGGCCAATTTCGCCTGCAGGTGACTTCAATCCGGCCCACTTTATAAAAAAATAAAAGTAAAATTTAGTCTGTGTTGTTTAGGTTGTGTTTAAAAAAATTAAAAATCACAATTCCAGCTATTTAAAAAAATAAATACATATATATATTTTTATCTTTTACATTTCTGGTTTCATAAAATTAAGTTTGTATGATTTTTTTTCTGCACGTTTTTTACTACTGGAAACCGTTTGTTCATCCAGTTGTGTTTTTACGCATTTTTATTTTATTTTTTCAAGTTTGTCAGTGACAAAATCCATTTGTTCATTTGTCCAAATTAAAATCGTACAACTTCCCTGATGTTTGCAGGTTAAGTATGACCTACTTTAGGACTTGTTAGTAATTATTATTTAAGGTTATTACAATCCCCATTATGTAAACTGGTTTTAAGTATCATTGCTACAAAAATGAGAAATAAATTCCTGGTCTGTTCTGGTTGCTTGTTGGAATTAAATTTAATTTACCATTTGTAAATTCACTACAGTACAGTAAAGCTGCTAAAAAGCCATCAGTGTATACTTTGTAAGTCAGATCTTTATTCCTCCTAACTTTCCTAAAATCTTTTGTAAAAATTTGTGCTAACTCAGCTTGCCATTTAATCTTAACACTTTTCTCTGTGTAGGAGCGCTCATTGTGGATCCACTTCTGCCAAGTGCACTGATGTGTCACATCCAAAGAGGCAAAACATTAACAAAGTTTTTTTTTTTTTTTTTAACAAAGTTCTGGGTGGAGTTTGCATGTTCTCTCCGTGCATGCGTGGGTTTTCTCCAGGTACTCCGGTTTCCTGCACAGACCAAAAACATGCATGTTAGACTGATTGGTAACTCTAAATTGTCCCTAGGTGTGAGTGAATGGTTGTTTGTCTCTATGTGGCCCTGTGATGGCCTGGAGACCTGTCCAGGGTGTACCCCGCCCCTCGCACAGTGATTGCTGGACATGGGCACCGGTGACCACCGTGACCCAAAATGGAAGAAGCGGGTAAAGAAAATGGATGGATGGAACAAAATCTTTTACTATTTCATAAACAAGACTTTTGCTCTAGTATCAAGTTCAGTCAGAATATAAAAAGAACTAAACTAATTACATTTCCTGCAAAAATGCAGTGTGTGAATGCTTATTGCAGAGGAACTTTCTGAAAAACAGCTGAATAAAAGCAAGCTGAAATGTAGCTGAAATGAAAGAACAAGCTTAAATTTGCTGAAGAAAGCAGAAAGAACATGTTCGCCCAAATAGGCTGAAAGAAGCAGAAATGAGCAAAAAAAAGGTGGAAATTATTTGACCCCCTCCAGAAATTATTTTAAAAAAACAGCTGAAAAGTAGCTATAAAGGTAGTAAGAAGCTTAAATGGCCAGAAGGAAGTTGAGAGAGCACATTTTTGCTGAATTAGGCTGAAAAAAGAAAAGTGCAAAAAATGTGGAATTAGATGAAAAAGCTAAAAAATTAGCATTAAAAACTGCTAAATAGTAGCTGAAATAGCAGAAAAAGCTGAAACTTGCAGAAATAAGCTGAAAGGAGCATAACAAGCTGACATTTGCACCAGGAAGCTGAAAGAAGCTGAACTAGAACAAAATGTGAACGGAGCAGTAAAAGGTTGTAAACACATCTAAAGATTTGAAGGATATAAAATGAGCTCAGTTCATTTTCTATGAGGAAAAAAGTGGCAGAAAAGGCTGAATATTTCAAAAAGCTAAAGTTGCACCAATACCAACAGTCATAGCAGGATTGTCCTGAAAGAGCTGAAGGTTTTGATTTATGATTTGTTTAAATAGCACAAAAACTGTGGAACGAGAAAGATGCTGAAAAATATACGTAAGAAAAATGGATCACAATAGTGTGACTGCTTCATAAATATTCACACAATAAACGTACAACAAGATCAAATTTTCTCTGTTTTTTATATTGCAAAAAATGACAATGACTATATTCTATATGAATCACACTTTTTATTGTTTTATTTTGCACAAGGCGGCTGTGGCCGAGTGCTTAGAGCCGGAGCGGTGTTAGAGCAGTCGTCCTCCAATGCAAGAGTTGGGGGTTCGACTCCACCAGCAGTCACATGTTGAAGTGTCCCTGGGCAAGACACTGAACCCCTCATCGCCTCTGATGTGTGTCCCATCATTGTATGAAAGTGATAAAGCTCTGATTAGTCTCTTTAGAGCAATTTGTTCAGTTAGTCTTTGTATAGATATAGTTTAATGCTTTATGAATGGATAAATGAGGACACAGATTGTGTTGTAAAGTTCTTTGTGTGTTTTGATAAGATAGGTAGGCGCTATATAAGTACAGTCCATTTACAAGTCAAAGCTTGAAAGATAGTTGTGGCTTTTAAAAGTTATAATATCAGGACTTAAAAAGATCACATTACCAATAATTTCAAATTAATTCAGTAAGTGTCATGTTTCCTTCCTGACATCCACAGCAAACCAAAGGTTGTGAAAAATGAAATGAATAGTTGAATTTCCTGACCTGCTTGAGTTTCTCCTATCATTTACACATTCGTTAAATCTGTTCTAATATGGCCGACAAGCAGGCACACGCCTCGTCAGGGAACATGAAGCCATGATTCTTTATCAGGAGATATGAGCCCAGCTTCGTTTAACTGCCAGGAAAGTATTTTCTGATAAACAAAATCTAAAACCAAAGATTTTCTATTTGCCTTTTGTTTGGGCAGTGGATTATCTGGTGAGAAGACACAACATGTTTGAGCTTTAGAGATTTCTGCTGCGAGTTTGAATTGTAGAAAAAGGCTGTTACCTCCACACGCCTCCACTATTTCCATTTCCTGCTTTTTCGTGTGAAGGTTAATGAAGCATTCACACTATTGTGATCCTTTTGTCTTCCGTATCTTTTTCAGCATCTTTATTGTTCAAATATTTTCACATTTATATTATATATATTTTTATATTTATATTTTAACAATTCATATATCAAAATGTTCAGCTCGTTCAGGAGAAGGGTGCTATGACTTTTGGTATTGGTGCAACTTTAGCTTTTTGAAATATTTAGCCTTTTCTGCCACTTTTTGTCTCATTGAAAATGAATTGAGATCATTTTACATAAAACCTTTAGATCTGTTTACAAACTTTTACGGCTCCTTTCACATTTTGTTGTGCTTCAGCTTCTTTCAGCTTCCTTGTGCAAATGTAAACTTATTTTCAGCTACTTTCAGCTGTTTTTTTTCAACTGTTTTGTGATCTTTTTAGTTTTTCTGCTAACTAGAATATTTTTGTGCTTCTTCTAACTTCTTTCTGTTTATTTCAGCTTGTTATGCTCCTTTCAGCTTATTTATGCATTTCAGCTTTCTCTGCTATTTCAGCTACTATTTAGCTGTTTTTTGTTGCTAGTTTTAGCTTTTGCAGTTAATTCCACATGTTTTGCACTCATTTCAACTTTTTTCCAGCCTAATTCAGCTAAAACATGCTCTCTCCACTCCCTTCTAGTAATTAAAGCTTCTTTCTGTTTTTTTTTAGCTACTTTTCAACTGTTTTTGTTTGTTAATTTTAGCTTTTTGTCAGATAAATTCCACTTTTGTGTGCTCATTTCTGCTTCTTTCAGCCTAATTAGGCAAATGTGTTCTTTCTGCTTTCTTCTGCTAATTTAAGCTTGTTCTACCATTTCAGCTACCTTTTTAGTATTTTTCAGCTATTTTTGTCTGTTTTCAGATAAATTCACATTTTTCAGGGTAATTTCTGCTACTTTCAGCCTAATTAACTTATTTCTGCTAATTTAGGCTTGTTTAGCTCCTTTCAGCTTAATTGTGCTAGTTTCAGCTATTTCTGCTATTTCAGCTGTTTTATGCTAATTTTAGCATTTTCAGCTAATTTTCTTTTTTTTTTTATTTATTTTTTTTTTAGCTCATTTGAGCTCTTCCTGCTTCTTTCTGGTAGTTTAAGCTTTTTCTGCCTTGCAGCTACTTTTCAACCAGTTTTTGTTGTTTGTTAATTTCAGCTTTTTAGCTACTTGCTTAATTTTTCTACTTATTTCTAAATATTTAAATACATTTCAGGAAATTTGCGTTCTTTCTGCTTTCTTCTGGTAATTTAGGCTTTTTCTTCCATTTCAGCATGTTTTTTTAGCTAATTTCAGCTGTTTTTCAGCAAGTTCTTCTGCAATAAGCATTCACACAGCATTTTCTTAGGAAATGCACTTTTTCTATATTTACTTTTCAAAATCCAGATTATTATTGGACTACTAGTGGTCCCTAGTTTGGACCCAAGTGTCTTATCAACAATATTGAAGCATGTTCTGTTTTTCTTGATCACTTTACTTTTCGGTCATTCTGCCGGTCAGCAGAGAACAGTTCTTCTTGTTTCATGCTCTTTTTTTGCAGAGGTCACATGACAAATACCACATGCACACAACACAAGACAGCTCGTCGTCCGATTTAACTTTCTGAGAAAATGTGAGGAACTTTTCCATGGCTTAAATCCAGATCTGACCGATGACTGGAAGTCTCACGTCCATTCGTCTGTATAACTAAGTCATCACAGTTGCATGTAAATCGTGTTCTGGTGTCATTTTGCCAGAACTCCCACCGTGTCAGGCACAATGAAACCATAATATTAGCCCTAGAATCCTATGATAGACCGGGCACGCTGAAAACCACCGTCTGCAGAGTGGCCACTTTTCCCTCCCTTTCCTGCCACTTCAAATTTATTTTTCTGTTTTGACGTGGGAGCACCAAAATATCTTTCTTAAGTCTGAGGAGAGCATATTTTGATGACACCAACCTCAACGGCTGCTACGCCCCGGAAAAAAAAAAAAAAAGATCTGAAAATAAGGAGGACGTTTGCTGCCCAGCAGCTTTGGTTACTTGGCCTGCAGCAAGTTGGCAAGGTCTCTCAAGGCTACACCAACAGGAAATTGCATTAATCCAAAGCTGGACTGAAGTAATTCTCTCTCTTCTTTTTTGAAGGCTTTGCCAAAGATTCAGCGGACCACCTCCGCTGTCCTGTTAGAGCCGAACAGGAGTGTTAGGCCTCGGGGCCTCCCCACCATGTGCTCCCTAATTGGTTTAATGACTGTAATTATCTGCTGGGGTGCATGTTGTGCAGGGGACGATTAATGGCCTCCAAAACATATGCAGACAGGCGGAAATCAAGAGAGGGGGCCATCGAGACAAAGAATAGCTGTGCAGGAGAAAAGAGGCGTGACGCTGCAGAAAGTCCTGCTGGCTCTGAACGGTGACGACACGAAGCGCAGGAGCGGTTTGTTTTTTCTTGCTGGGTTCGTTCTTTCCTTTTGTTCATGGATTTGTGTAGGGGGTGGTAAATGACGGTGTGACAATTTACAAATAAAAGTTGTTGCAATTTACTTTATTTTGTGTTTTTCATTGATCAAACAAGAGCCAAGTTTGCAAACCTCTACAACTCAAGTGCCAAAACTGAGAAACCCCTGCAAACATTTCAAACCCCTTTTTGGAGACTTCCTGTTCACCAGCTAATCACCTGTAGTGTCAGCACAGTGAAATACTCCCTAAAACTGTGTTTTGTACTTTACTTTTACATTTTATATACCAGGTACAACTACGAGAGCAAGCGAGACAAAAGGTCTAATGAAAACACAAAGTTTGTTTTCTCAGTCATCCAGGTATATAACAACAAAAAAGGTTGAATCATGTCATCTGGACTTCGTTGTTTTTGTTAAAAAAGAAACGTTTCGCCCCTCATCCAAGAGGCTTCGTCAGTCTGAGGCCTAGCCATCTGGTATTACCCAGAAGCCACCCTGACTCTTGTGTTTCAAGCCTGCCTCAGATACCCCTGAAGTCTGGCCTTTTCACTAATAGTTTCAAAAACACAAAGTTTGTTTTCTCAGTCATCCAGGTATATAACAACAAAAAAGGTTGAATCATGTCATCTGGACTTCTTTTTTTTTTGTTAAAAAAAGGCTTCTGGGTAATACCAGATGGCTAGGCCTCAGACTGACGAAGCCTCTTGGATGAGGGGCGAAACGTTTCTTTTTTAACAAAAAAAACGAAGTCCAGATGACATGATTCAACCTTTTTTGTTGTCTAATGAAAACATTAACACATTCTGGAAGTGACAGAAATGAAGATGTTGAGGTTTTCCTTAGGAGTGACAAGGATGGATTAGATTAGGAACGAGATCATCAGAGGTACAGCACAGGCTGAACAACTGGGAGATAAAGTTAGAGAGACCAGACTGAGATGGTTTGGACATGTCCAGAGGAGGGACAGGTGGTATACTGGGAGAAGGATGTTAGAAATACAGCTGCCAGGAAAAAAGACAAATAGGAGATGGATGCAGTTAGAGAGGACATGGAGGTAGTTGGAACGAGGACAGAGGATGCAGAGGACATAGATGGAGGAAAATGACTTGCTGTGGTGACCCCTTGAAGAGGGAAGGAGAAGAAGAACAAGTACAAGAAGAAAAACAAAAAGATTTTTTTATTTTGATTTTTAACAGCTTTATTTACACAAATAGTTAACACAACAGTGTTTAAAAAAAAAAGGTGATCAGGACAAGCTTAAAATAAAATATTTACATGAGTAGCTTGGTGTATTGTAGTTCTCCCTGATCAGAAATGGTGCATAAAACCATAAAACCTTCTTAAATCCCCACAGATTCACAAAATTCTCCAGGTGTCCAGTGTCTCTGTGTGCGGAAGCAAAACTCCAACGCCAGTCTGGCCTTGATGTTGCACCTCCACAGAGCCACGGCATCAAGCTGAGGTCCAGCCTGCAGACAAGTAAACTGACATTTTTGCTTCAGCAACTAAAAAAATTAAAGTTTGGGATTTGGGACAAGAAAAAAAAACAAGAACAAGAAGAGCAAGAACAAGAAGACTCTCCAAAACAAGGAAACAAATTTTGGTGTTTTCATCAATGATTGAAGACTTTAAATTTAACGAGTCACAATAGTAATAGGTTTAAAATATTAGAAAATAATGGGGATGGGGTCCTGAGTTTTTGGGCCCCAGACAAACTAAATCTGCTCCTGCATGGGAGAAGTTGAGTAAAGATGAAAGCAAAACGTTTCCCGCTCTCACCTGCTCACACATGTAGAATATATTCAGATTAAATGTGTCGCCTCAACTGGAAACAGTTTATTTACGACCCAGTGAAGCAGGAAGACGATGCCACGTTTGTCTCTAATGACTGTTCGTGTACCCAACATGTGCATGTGTGCATGCCTCTCTGACGAACGAGTGGAAAACAAAACGGAGGCCGTAGCGGCAGTAAAGCTGCATCAGTCATCATGAGGCGCGCTCACTCACTGTCAGCGCTCCACAGAATTACCTGCTCTGCTACAACAAGGGCTTATTCACAACTTTCCTGGGCTTAATGACAGAGAACTTGCAGGAGGACGCCTGCTAAAAGTCAGGGTTTATTGCAGGCCATTGCTGCTTCGCATGTAAAAAAAGTGGAGGGTCTGGAAAGTTTCAGGGCTGCAGAACATTCACGTGCAGATCTGGAGCACATGGGACAGAAAAGAGACGAGAGCTCAGACTTAGTTTGGACAGAGATGTTTTCATCCACACCGATTTGAGTCTCAGTGTTTTTACCACCAAGAATTGTTGGAGCGTTAGTTATTTGTATATTTGCTGAGGAGTTAGTCAACTGTACAAGATCAACTTTCCAAAATACCTGATATGTTTACTTTTTCTTTTTTTTTTTTTGTATTTGTATGACAGTTCAGAACTTTTGACGACTTGAGCCATTTTGGTTTTTTTACATGAAATGAACTTTGTGTAAATGTGTCTCATGCTGACAAAGTGTTTGTCCATCACCCTCAGCTGGTTCTCCTCTACCCTCACATTTACATTTAGATCGATCAGACTTCAGCAGATTAAAACTACACGAGGTCAAAGCCAGATTCTCTAATGTTGCATTTCATATGTTCTGTTTAAAACCTGCGTTCATGAAGAAAAGAGAGAAACGAAAGCATCGCTCTGATAAAAACTGGTACAAAGTGTAAATAAATAAAACTAAAACGTAACAACTTGAAAAAATCTATTGGATAATATTTGAAAATATGAAAAGCAACATACAAGATTGTTTAAAGGAAATTATTTTGTTTATATGATCTGATGAATCTTACGGCACAATGGATAGACAAAAACTTTGAACTTAAAAAGTCTGTCCTTCATGCACAGGAGTGCAGAGGATCCCACTCTGCAGCTATAGGAACCTGGAACAAACCTCCACAAGTGAGACAGCATCGCAGGTGACTAATGCTAATAAATAACATTTAACACTTTTTATTTAATATAAGTTAAAGAGCTACAGTATGTATGTCATATGGTTGTTCCTGAATATATGTCACCAGCTCTTACAGCTGTTACACAATTTTTGTAGCAAATAAGCCTAAATAAGAGGGAAATGTTCTGACAAAGGAAAGTATATAAAATATCGGTATCGGTTATCGGCCAAATAAGTTTTAATATATCGGCATATCGGATATCGGCCAAAAATCCAATATTGTGCATCCCTAATTCATAGAACTGATTTGGGTACAAACTGAAACCACTTAAAACAAAAGCAAAACAAATATATGATAATAAATGCTAATAACTAATAAAAATTCTTACAAAAAAAAGTTTACTTGTTTAATTTTTTAGGATCATCTACTCGCCTGTAGAGTCCTGCAAATAGTCTGACATGTCTGCTGATTATAGTTATTTGTTATTTTTGTTTATTGAATTAAAACAATGTGATTTTATCTGGGAAAAGTAAAGTTGCTTGTTTAATCTAATGCTTTTTAATTATTAACCTAATAGGATTATGTAGCAAAGCTAAATCAATAATAATAATAATAATAATGCATATATTAAAACAAAACTGTCTATTTCTAAATAAATAAAAAAAACAAGTAAGAAATTTTAAATTAAAAACACCTAATAAAACATGTTTTTTTCATAGATAGTTGTTTAGTTTATTGTTTTATTGCTTGTTTCTGATTGTTTATTCAGTTTTATGTTTTTTATGTCATTTTATTGCTGGTTATTTTATTGTTTTTTTCTATTACAGTACATTTATTTTACTTTGAAGCACTTGGTAATGTTTAAGAAGGGTGCTATAAAAATATATTTTATTTACTTCCTTCGTAAAAAACATACCTAACTGAAAAAAAAATTCTTCATGTGATGTTTTAGTCTTTTTAGCTCCTAAATGCTAACACAAAGAGCAAGAGAAACACTGGATTAAACATTTTTCTAACGTTTTTTTTTGTAAACATTTACATTGAATTTATTCACATTTTTCTCTTTTTAATGAAAGCATCACAGCTGATGAAGTCATTGTTTGGGCTTTTGAGTCATTTCTGCAGAGAAGTGGTTCGTTAGCGTCCAGGCCGCCTGTAAACCCTGCAGCAGTCGCTCGTGCGAGGCAGCTCTGTAACGGTGACATCAGCAGTGTGATCAGAAACGTGGAGTGAATTAGGCGGACGTTTGTAAAATATACAAAGTGACTGCAGAGAGATGGATCTTATGTCAACAGCAGCTTGTGTTACGGCGCTCTGCTCCCCCTCACGTCGTCTGTGGTGACATCAAACAGCTCTCGAAGGGAAGTGCTCCACGCTGCAAATGATTAGTTTCTCCTTATTATATTTTTACAGCATCTGCTTCGTGCAGCTTAGTTTATTTTCTCGTGGATTAACCCGGGAGAGGAGCTTTGGCTGTGCTCTCCGCGTAATCTTAGATCGGGACATTCAAGATCCTCCAGAATGCAGAGAAAATGGGAAAATGAAGGGGCTTGGAGGAGGCCGAGCTCTGGGAGAAATCTGCATAATCCTTGGAGAGCTGCTGAGAGCAACAGAGACGGAAAGACGCAAGAAAGACCGATATAGACAGAAATTGGAGGATGTGTT
This sequence comes from Nematolebias whitei, assembly GCF_014905685.2. Classification (NCBI taxonomy): domain Eukaryota; kingdom Metazoa; phylum Chordata; class Actinopteri; order Cyprinodontiformes; family Rivulidae; genus Nematolebias; species Nematolebias whitei. The sequence goes on along the minus strand of NC_056508.1, from coordinate 39,800,667 downwards.
TTCTGGTCAGGAACCCAGGGCTAAAATTAGCAAGGATGTGAATTCCTGAGCGTTGCCGGTTTGCAGACCAGCTCGTGACAGCAAAGTGCATGAAACAAAACGGAATAAAACATGTAAAAATAAAGGGCAGCGGTGGAGGAAGAGGTCATACATGAGCAGTGCTGTGGTAATGTTTTCCTTTAACCCGTATTTCTTTTTTAATAGGCCTCCGCCTGGGGAACAAAGACATCTAAGGCGCCACAAGAAGAAGGGAAAGCCGCGGCCCCCACATACAACAGTCCACAGAGGGGAGGCTCGGGCCCTCGACGCCAAGCCTTCAACACAATCACCACACATGCTATTGTGGCCTGCAGTAAAGCTCTGGTACAGCTCAAATCTCCATCTAAACACCCTCTGCTCCCACTATCATCAGCGGGCCTCAGACTCTCCTCCTGCTCTTCCTCTGCCTCTCCGTGTGTCTCTGTCATTTACAGCACTAATGACAAGACTCGAACTCGCACACTCTGCCCCGGCAGCGCGAGGATCCTCACGGCCGACGACAGGGACGACAAACCACAATCAGCTTTGATGGACTGCGAAGACGAGTCGCATGAATCCTAACTTTACACTTAAACTGTGCCGCTCTGTTCCCGTTTTTCCACTGTGGATGGGTGGAGGAGGAGGAGGAGGAGGCGACGAAAAAATAAATAAAAAAATGAAACACTTCACATGCTGCGAAACACTAAAAGGAACGGACGGGTGAAGATGGAAAATAGTGGCGGCCTTTCTTGGTTTACAGTGGCCACATGAAGCCAGCACTATTTCTGGGCATCCTGAGCAGAGAACATGCAGCCAGCTGGAAGGGAAGGACAAAGCCTCATGGGAGACAAAGTTCCCATGCTCTGCCTTTGCCGGTCCTTTAGCTCGCTGCTTTACTGATTAGTTCAATACCTAAATATTGACATTCCTCCATGTGGTGCGTGCGCCTCTTATCTGGAGCTTTGCGACTTGCATCAATCAGTCGATGCCGACAATTCCCAGAATTCAAGGCGTCGTGACTTCCTTGTCCCAAGGTCAAAGACGGGGAGATAAGCTAAAAATGGGCATGTATGGTCTTGATTTTTGAGATTATTAATTTTCCGAGCGTTAGCAGAGGTCTAAAATATGAAAAGAAACTTATAGCTGCAACATTTATCTTTTAATAATGCGTTCCTGCAATCCTAAAGAGCTCTGTAGAGCATGTTTATAAAAAAAACCTGGGCTCATGTTGGTAATCAGAGGAGTGCATTCTTCTGATTTTATTTAGCTTGTAGTGGTTGAGTTCAGGGATCAAGATAATCCGTAGCAGTCGGAGTCTAAAGTGAGTCTAAGGCCGTCTTAAGACCGACTGTGTAGAAAATAACATCACCCTGTTATTTATTTGAATGGGAGCGATCCCACAGCACAGGAATGCCAGCACGAGGAATAAAAAAAGCTCCGCGAGGGTTAGATCCTGCACACACAAGCCAACGAGGGCATTATCTCTTCTGATTGTTGTTACCCAGAGTCATACAACCCGATCTGACGGTGTTAATAACAAAAGACCTGGCATTACTTGAAGGAATGCAAATCACACACCGCCTTTTAGAAAAGATCTTTTTATGCTGAGAAATGACGGAGTTGATTTGGTCAAACCTTGAAAACACGAGTTGATGCTAAAGTTTAAAGCAAAGGTCTTGTGCAATGAGCGTATGTCTCGTGAATGACTCTCAGCTACTACCACACCCGGTTTTAGCACAATATCTGTCAAATTGATTGAATTGTAGAAATTTTTGAGTTTTCTAATGTCACTTGACTTTGGCAGCCATCTTGAGTTGGATTAACTCCAAGAATGAATCTTTTAAAGATGTACATTCAACTATTATCTTCTGAGAGCTTCGTTAAAATCTGTCCAGTAGTTCACGAGACGTTTTGCTAACAGATGCATTGACATAGCAAATCTAAGGCTAAGATCTTGCTCAATCTATTAGTCTTTAGGATATGTGTTGGAGATCAGTCTCGGCTAATAGCATACTAAACTTTAAGTCAATATCTGTAAAATTGGCTGAGTTAAACATTTTTTGGCTTCAAAATAAGTAATCTAGGATCTATCTAAGCCAGAACACACACACACACACACACACACACACACACTCACAGAGACATGAGTATAAACATGGCCGTCCACCATCACCTTTGAGTGGTGGGTAACAAACAATGGCGCTGTTCTGGCAAGAAGCACATGAGAATCTTCTGATTAACTAGATAAATTGCGTTTCCTGCGAAAACGCAGTGTGAATGCTTATTACTGAAGAACTTGCTGAAAAACAGCTGAAATTAGCTAAAAACATGCTGAAATATAGCTGAAATGGAAGAACAAGCCTAAGTTAGCAGAGGAAAGCAGAAAGAACACAAATTTGCTGAATTGGGTTTAAATACGCAGAAATGAGCACAAAAATAGTAAAATAGCTAAAAAAAAAAAAAAAAGGGCTGAAATGAGCAATAAATTGCTGAAAAGTCACTGAAATGGTAGAAGGAAGTTTAAATTACCAGAAGAACGTGGTCAAAGCACAGTTGTGTCCAATTAGGCTGAAAGAAGAGTTAAGGAGAATAAAAAATTGGAAATTATCTGAAACAAAGCAGAAATTTGTTTTAAAAAAACAAACAGCTGAATTGTAGCTAAAAAAAAAAAAAAAAAGGCCGAAAGAAGCTTAAATTACCATAAGGGAGAGAGCACATTTGTGTCCAACTAGGCTTAAAGAAGCATAAATAAGCGCATAGAAGGAAATTATCTGAACCAAAGCAGAAATTAGGACAAAATAGCTGAATAGTAGCTAAAAAAGCAGAAATAAGCTAAAATTTCCAGTGGAGAGAGCATAATTTTGCTGAATTAGCCTGAAAATAGTTTAAATGAGTGCAAAAATCTGGAATCAGATGAAAAAGCTCAAATTAGCATGAAAGAGCTAAACAGTAGCTGAAGTAGCAGAAAAAGCTGAAACTTGCAGAAATAAGCAGAAAGGAGCATAACAAGCTGAAATTAGCAGAACAACGTTAGAAGAAGCACAAAAATGTTGTAGTTATCAGAATAAAGCTGAAAGGAGTACCAAACAGCTGAAAAACAGCTGAAATTAGTTGATTTTTTTGTTTTAATTTGCACCAGGAAGCTGAAAGAAGCTGAACCAGAGCAGAATGTGAAAGGAGCAGTAAAAGGTTGTAAACAGATCTAAAGATTTGAAGGATGGAAAATGAGCTCAATTCATTTTCTATGAGGAAGAAAATGTCAGAAAAGGCTAAATATTTCAAAAAGCTAAAGTTGCACCAATACTAAAATCACAGCAGGATTGTCCTGAACGGCTGAAGTGGGTAAGAAGGCTTTCGTTCACTCTTCTTGGAACTTGCTACAAGAATCTCTGCAATTGACAGAACTCATCTCATTCAGTGCTTTTACATCAAAACTAAAAGTTATTCGGGCCAATTCAATTCAATGTACCCAGGTTTTGTTTTTTTTTTTTTTTTTTTATAGCATTTTATTTTAACTGTGTAATTTTTTGGGTTGTGTTTGTTGCTGCCTCTTGGCCAGGACTCCTTTGAAAAAAAGTTTTTTTTAATCTCCAATGTTGTTGTTTTTTATCCTAAAAAATAAATGTAAAAAAAAAAAAGAGCTGAACATTTTGATTTATGATTTGTTAAAACAGCTTAAAAATTGTGGAATGAGAAAGATGCCGAAAAACGTATGGAGGAAGAATGGATCACAATATGCTTCATAAACATTCACAATAAATTTATTACTGAGAGTGACTCATCATCACCTATGAGTCACTCTTACCTTTAGCAACGCCCTTTATAATTCTTGTTTAACGCAGGACTTACTACTGAAATGTTCCAAATAAGTTTATTTGTACTTCCTCAGATTTTCACATCTTTTATTTAGCAAAGCGGTTGTAAAGCCTGGTTATGGTTTTAAATTAACGCTGACAGGATAAGAACCAGGATTCTGGAGTAGGAGAAGTCAGGCGGCGTGGAAACAAGCCCAAAGTTTAATCAGATCGTTTGGATCACTTCGTTTAAAAGACTGAAGGAATCTCTGATTGCATGAGAGAACTTTTAAAGCGAGGAACAAAGAAGCTTTTTCTAAAATATGCTCCGTTATCATCGTTTGTGGCTCACCTAAAAACTTTTCTGTCACGAGTGACTGTCTCTGAAATCCTGCTTCACTTTTAACCGTAACGACTCACTGACCCACTTCAGTGTCATTCCTAACGCAACAAGTCAGACCTTTTACAAGAGTTCTGGGCAATAACATCTCACCTGATCGCCGCATTTTGCTAAAACTGGGTTTAATTCTGACCAAACTGGTGAGCTAAAGGCCAGTACAAATGAGAACCAGATTACAGTAATCATCAGAAAACAGCTTCAATCTCAAGAATTTCAAAGCAGCTGATGAAAACGCCATCGTTTAAACTTTTACACCGCCTTCAGTTTTACATGACATGGTCATTTCTGCAGAAATGTTATAGCCGTTGTGTCATGACAGCCTACAATGTCATAAAAACCTAAACAGACGTAAAAACCTGGATGACCCTTAATTTTCTCCTGTTGAACACAGACAAGACTGAGGTTTTGGTTTTTGGACTTGAACATCTGAGGAATGAATGTTTCAGTCTTTCTCCCTCCTTGGATGACATTAATCTGGCCTCCAGCTCTAATGTTAAAAATCTTGGTGTTGTTTTTGATCAGGACATGTCTTTTATCCCCCACATTAAAAACGTTACTAGAACTGCCTTCTTCCACCTGCGTAATATCACTAAAATTAGAAACATCTGATCTAAAAATGATGCAGAAAAACTGGTTCATGCATTTGTCACGTCTAGACTGGACTATTACAATGTTTTATTATCTGGATGTCCAAATACGTCTTTAAAACGTCTTCAGTTGATCCAAAATGCTGCTGCCAGAGTCTTAACTGGAGTTAGTGGGAGAGATCATATTTCTCCAGTTTTAGCTTCTCTCCATTGGCTCCCTATCAAGTCCAGAATAGAATTCAAAATCCTACTTCTAACCAACAAAGCTCTCAACAACCTAGCTCCATCTTATATTACAGATCTTATTGTTTCATAGTTTCCTAACAGAGCACTTTTCTCTCAGGCTGCAGGTTTACTCGCGGTTCGTAGAGTTTCCAAAAACAGAATGGGAGGCAGATCCTTCAGTTGTCAGGCTCCTCTCTTGTGGAACCAACTTCCAGTTTCTGTCCGTGAGGCTGACACATTGTCCAGTTTTAAAACTAGGCTTAAGACTTTCCTTTTTGATAAATCCTATAGTTAGGCTTGGGTTTCCTGAACTTTCCCTTAGTTATGCCATTAGACTTAGACTGCTGGAGGACAATCTGACCACACTTTTCACTCTGCTACTGTCTTCACTTACTCTGCTCAACCTGTTTTGTATTTGTAATTATTTTTTCTATCCTTAACATGTGTGTTTTTTTTTGTCTTTCAGATACACCTGGACCCATACCTGGACCTACCATTCTATGTTCGTCTGTCTCTCCTTCCTGTCCTCTCAAACCAGTCGGTCAACGCAGATGGCCGCTTGTCCTGAGCCTGGTTCTGATGGAGGTTTCTTCCTTTTAAAAGGGAGTTTTTCCTTTCCACTGTTGCCACTGTGCTTGCTCAGGATGGGAGACTGCAACAAAGCCAAGACTGAACTTGTCTGCTGGATTCCTTAGAGAACTTTACTAATTGGCTTTTCAATGTAAGTGAATGATTCTGTAAAGTGCCCTGAGCTAACTTTGTTGTGATTTGGTGCTATTTAAATAAACTGAACTGAATTGAAAGTACAAAGAGGTGGTAAAAGGAAAGGTTGCACCTTACCTTCAGAAGCAACAGATGACTAAAACATTAAATTTGTTTTTAAAAGGCGCCGCTCACAGAATACGGTCAAATCTTAATTACTATAAACAATGAGGGTTCCACTTGAGACTTTCTACTTTATTTGAATTTCATGGTTTAATCTTTTAAAATACAAATAGCTGCAGACAGGGGAAGTTTGTTTGTGTGTTTGTGTTTTCTTGCATGGACATTAGTTTCCAGGACGTTAGGAAACGCTCGTTTACTTCAGGTTCCAACTGTGGAATTAAAGCCGCTCGGCCTGATTACAAGCAAATCCAGGTGGATATAAACATCCTGGATCTATGAAAGAAAACTCACACAAAAAGGGTTTGTCGTCGGTTCAAATTCAGTTTAAGACTTTTATTTAGCCACAAATGCAATCTCAGGAAAGAACAGATCAGGAGAAATAAAGAGGAAAATTGCTTCTTTTTCTTTTTTTGTTCTGTTGACAATTCGTGAGCAACCTCCAAGTCTAAAACCAGCTCAGTGTTTATCAGGATAAATAAATAAAAGTTCAAAAAATAAATAGACTATTAAATACAGAAGGCAAAAAGAAAAGAATTTGCGCTTACGATCAAGAAAGTTTAAAGAAGCGAGACAATGACAGAATATTCATAATAATACAAAATGTACAAAATGAAACTCCAACCAAGAAACCAGAATAACAAAAAATATAAATCCCTTTTCATAAGTTGGGTCTCTCAGCTACAACAGATTGAAACATTTAACAATAAAAATTCAAGTACAAGAAGGTGTTCATCAGTAACACGAAGGTTTGCAGTCATCGATGAGAGCGGGGGGGGGGGTGTGTTTAAAGAGGCTGAGGCAGAATCTGGCTCAAAGGCACTTCAAAACATGTTTAAATGCCCCAAATGAGTCGAGCCCTTCATATTTAAAGCATCAGCTTAAACTTGTGATTAACCCAAGCAGACTAAATATTCATAAAGCTTGAGGGAAAAATTAACAGCAAATGAGAAGTTGAAATAGAAACCAGAGAATTATTAGAACATTTTATTTATTTGTTTTTTGTATTTCTGGGGGTTTATGTGCATTTTCCCCTCTTTATTTTTAACAAATGTAAAAATCTCAAACCAAAACAATGAATTTACCCAAATCCTGAAGATCCAGACTTTGAGTCATCTTTAGCTTGAAATTCTCAAAAAAAAAAAAAAAAAGATTTTTGATCCAAGTGCTACACTACAAAACTTTTTTATCTCAGTGTTTGTTAGTTGTTTTTTTTGGTAACCAGCAAAACACAAGCAAGAAATAAAAAAGTGAATTTGCACACAGAGTACCTCCGTTCACCCCCTCATATGAACATCACTCATAAGATCATAGCTTAATTTCTGCTCAGAGCCAGCAGGAGGCCAGAAACGTCCAGTTTTATCTTTTTATTCGCTTCTGGATGAGCTCAAGCTCGTTTCAGCTCCCCCGTGCTCCGTCCTGACAGGAAATGGAGCCAAGCGCCATTTAACGAAGACATTTTTTGACATCAGCACCAACGAACTGAACCATGATTTGCTATTTATGATATTTATATAGCTCCTCTCCTCGTTTTGTAAAGGCTGGAGTGGACTGTTTGTTTGAAAAATGGACAAAAATGCAATAAACTGCATCTCGTATGGAAAGTACAGTTAAAAAAATAGATATTTAAATAGTAAACGTCTATCATATTTGCTCCATTCCCTGATAAAAATAGAAATCAAACAATGTACAGTAAGTTAGTCTGATTCATTTGGCCCAAAGGACGGCACGTTTCTCTTGGTTCCGTCGATCCAAAGCCGTCCCTGCCGTCCCGCTCCCGCTCAGCGTAAGAGTTTATAGAGTCCACCTGCTGCAGTTCCAGTTCCCTTCGTGGTGAGGATCACACTGCAAACACGCTCAGGGTGCTCGTCTGGTCCTTCAAGCCCAAGATGCTGTAAGCTATTCGCTTCAGATGGCCGGGCAGCCTCACTCCGATGTTCTTAATATCCCTGTAAAAGAGACACAACATTTTTTTTTTTTTTTACTCTGGACTCAGTCCAAACCCTTTCCACATGCATCCTTCCTGCCTTGAAGCAATCACTGACTCATTCCGTGTGATGAAACAGCAGCCCGGAGCTGCAACCTGCTCAGCGAGGCGGGGCGCATTCCAAGTTCTTAAGTTTTTTATTCACCTTCAACAAGAAAACGTATTACAAGGCTTTTTTTTAAAAAAAATTTATTCTGGATCAGCATGTGATGCAAACCTGCAAAAGCCGTGCATAAACACCAGCCCTCAGTCAAAGCCTTAATTACAGCCTTAATTGCTTAACGAGGATTCTCCCTGTTGACCATGAATCACTTGTCTGGCGAGCAGAGGGTGGATCGTAAATGGCTGGTGGTTTTTCAGAGAGTGCTACCAGATGCCCTGAGATGGAAACATGGGGCCCTGAAATCTCACCATACTGTACGACAAACACTTCAAAAAGAGTTTCCCTCGGCCTTAAAAAGGTGCTCATCTTCACAGACGTATACAATGACAAAGTTAGGTGGAGCTCCTCCTCGGCTGGTCATGTGTGGTTAGAAAATGTTCCTATTCCTCAAAAGTAACCTTAAATTATGAGCTTCACAAAGGCGTGTTTCCCCCCCCGAAGGTTCAGTGTGTTTGGTTAAATTGCCTCCTGCAGCTCTCCTACACATCATGGAAGATGTAATTGTCTTAAACTACCTTTTTGATGTCTTCAGGGGGGTGCATGCTAAACACTTCTTCTATCTTTTAGAACTTATAATGATGTCCATCTATTTCAGGCCCTTCATTTCTTCAAGCGCAGACAGGAGAGTCTCTCCTTTTGTGGTTATCGTTGAAGCAGCAACAACAAAACTCTTTTTCTGAAACAGATGAAACTTTTTGTTTTGCGGCTCAAGCAGAAATGCTTGCGCACGTGTGTGCACGTGTGTAGATGGGACAAAAAAAAAAAGGAATTAAATTAAAGGATTTGCCTTCCTTGAAGAAATGCATATCACCCACCACTAGGGTTGGGCGATATCTTGATATTTTTAAAATATCGAGATAATTTCATGTGCAATATAAATTTAAAATGAGACTATATCGATATAAAACGATATAGTCTCATACTCTATGTAGTTCTAATTATACTTGAGTTTTTCTCCCAGTCTGCGCCTTCACGCGGCCCCTCCGCCACTCCCCCCGCCTCCTGCTGTGTAAAACGCTGCTGCAGCTCTGACTGTGAACAAGCTGGATGCAGATATCAATCGTCACAATAGGTCTTTGTTGACCCACAGTGGAGACGCTCCGGTGACATGGATGTAAATTCCTGATAGGTGTGAAAATGACTGGGTAGCTGCTACAAAGGAGGTTTGGTGTTCTCCAGGAAATTAACTGGTTTAGGGGGCGTTTACACGACATGTATTTTAAGTAAAACCGGACCTGTTCATTTACACGACACTAGTAGACCCCCCTCTTTGAATCTGAAGGTTTCTCAACCCACCTCACAGAGTGGAGGTTTTTGGGAGGCCTCCCGCTGATAATGCACACATTTCCCGCAGAGAGGTTAAAGCACATGCGCACAACAGACGTATATTTCACGCACGCGTGGACCGACAGCATATTTCTATCAACAATGGCAGCGGAGTAGAACATACTGCTTTTCTGAGCTATAACTGATGGAATATATTTAGAGTCTCGTAGTTAATCTACGCAGGAGTGTAGCTACTGTGACCGACATCTGTGTTGGGAAGAGACGCCAGTCAGATCCAGTTCTAATATCACTATTTATTGAACGAGGCAGGTGGATATTTCATGCGTCGCGCTGCACTACAACATACAAAATGTGCTAAATAACAACAGTTTAATAATAATAAACAGTATTTCTGTAAGTGATAGGAGATACAATGAAGCTATGCTAAATGAAAATAGCTGGACATTATGTAATTCAAGTTATGCGATTTAAACGATGTGAAACATGTTGCGTGTTATTAAATTTGAAAATGAAGACATCAGGTTTAATTTTTATTTATTTATTCAACACCACAAACACTGATCATTAAACTGAATGCACTATTAAAACACGTTAACTGAACTGTAAACTACATTAATGAACTGTACGCTTCTGTTGTCATCCTGGATACTGACGCCATGTTGTTTATCTGGCTTGTACAGGCTGTCACTCCTTCGCTTAGTGTAGCTTAAAATGTTGAATGGACTGGAAAAAAGAACTGAGGGGAATTTTAAATAAATAGTTTGTCCGACATGACATCTCTCTCTTCGACGTCCTCCTGCACTGCACCCGGGCTGAGGCTCGTTCAGAACCGGTCCACCGCTGGTGGGAGGACAGCTTCTCCTCACAGGAAAAACTACAATAAAAACTAAGTTGGTTGTTGTGTAATCGAAGTAAACAGAAGCTAACATTATTAAGAACGCTGCTGTAAATCAGCTACTGATTATCACGGAGTAGAAACTCCGACATCATCATCGTCAATTCTGGTCCGCTCAGCGATCCATGTGGAGCAGTTAGATGAAGCGGTCCCGCTTGCCTCGGCGTCAAGTCTGTCGCCTCTTAGCCACATCCAGCTTAAACTTGTTAAGTTGTTAGCTGGGCATTCAATCCAGAGGATTACAGAGAGCGGTCCGAGGCAGCATGCATGCGTATTAGGTGAATGTACAAAAGTCACAGCGCCAACTAATGACCCGGCATGGTAACTACAGCGGACTCGGGGGATTCCTGGGGATGCATGTAAACATAAAATCCGTTCGTGTCAATGTGGATGTTTTCCTCTAATTAAAATCTGAAAAATTTTTTAAAAACCTACGTTTTCCCCTGCTGTGTCCGTGTAAATAGGGCCCTGGAGTGGCAATGTATGAAGTTGTCTTCTCATTAGAAAACAAAGAGACAGATATCCAGCTTGGGGTGATTTATTTGCCATTTCTTCTGGTATTTACACACAGCAGTAACGCACGCAGCACGCCAATTTACACAGAGCGGTGCGTTCACTAGCATCAGAACAGCCACGTTGCATTCAAGAGCATGGAAACCATGAAATTCAGAAAGAAACAAGCTGCAGCCAAACAGAACCGAGCTCAGTAAACGAGCCAACTACACAACAATGTGGACTTTCTAACAGCTTTGTTAATAAAGGTTGAATGAATATAATTCATTAGAATGATACTTTTTAAAGAGCAAGTCAGTCTTTCATTATGTTTGCTCTGTGTGTTTTCTGTTAAAATTTTGAGTACACAGCTGTATATTTGTTTTTTTTTTTACTTTTATTTTAATTTTGAGACATTTATTTTGTACAGTTGCAGTTGTTTGTTAGTAAAGGTGCCTGTGTGATAATTGGGACTAAGCTTTGATTCAGAAATATATTTTTATTACTTTATGGAAAGAAAAAATATTGAGATATATATCGTATATCGCCATTCATCTTAAAAATATCGAGATATTAATTTTGGTCCATATCGCCCAGCCCTGCCCACCTCCTTTCATGCCAGAGCTTTAGACTAAAATTAACTAAAGTTGAGAAGTTATTGAGTTCCAGACATTTTGGCCAAACACTGAAAATATTTTTATGTGCAAACTCATGCTGCAGTATAATATCTCACATGATCTGTCAGCTACAACCACACCACATCTTAGCTCGATATCTATACAGTTCTTTGAGGTAGAGCCATGTTTGCGTTGGCTGAGGTTGATTAGCTGGGGCGGCCATCTTGAATTGCACTGACTTCAATTTTACATGTGCATTCAATAATTACCGGTACCTCCAGAGATTTTCACTGAAATCTGTCCAGTAGTTCATGAGATATTTTGCTAACAGTACAAACACACAAGTTTAAAACATTTTTTTCTTATCCATGACTTTGTAGAAAAACTATTCAACGGCATGTAAAAAGTTTTAATCCTAAGAAAATGTAAATAAACTACAACAGACTCCACCTGTCACTGTGCAAAATGTCGCTTTAAATTCAAAAGCTGCTCTGACACAAACTGGTTTGATCCTTCGCCAAATTATGCAGCTGTATAAGTAACACTTTGTTTCATTGTTCACTGCACACTCATTCATTGCACAAAAGCTGACAACTTACTCGCTCTTCATCTGCAGGACCTGGTCCATGGTGCAGATCCCAGCCCGGGTGAAGTTCTCGCTGTACTGGCTCATCTTGATGGACTCCAGCCACTCAGACACCGACCTGAAGGGAGAGCCGTCCGAACCGCTGGTGCTGGGCAGGCGGATGGAAACACTGGCAATAAAAATAATAATAATAAGAGATAATAATCAGCAGGTTTTCCCACAACCAAAACAGACAACCAAGGTTTGTAATTACAGAGCAGGAAACCAGTTGGTGGTAAAACCAGTCGAGAGAGTCAGAGTGAGACCTGATGAGACGTGAACATACCTTTTTGTCCTTTCTCACAGAAGGAAAAATAAGGTATTCATTCACACAATCACAAACAAAAAACGCTTAACGCCAAGTTGACACCTCCTTTTTTGTGACTGTGTTGACTGCAGTCACCCTTTTGTCTTCCCTAACTCCAAACATGCAAGGACTAAAATAAGAATAAGTTCATCAGAACTAATGTTTGTCTTTTGCATGAATCCAGGTCAAAGTTTGCATCCGTTACGAGAAAAGTTGACTCCCAAAACATTTTAAACAAACCCAAAGATGAAGAAGTTGAAAATGAGGAGAGAAGAGTCAAGTCACCACGTTAGCATCAAACACTGTAAACTGCTTTCTGTTAAATGTCTTTTATGAAAAATAAAGTTGATGTATGTCAGCAGACAAAACTTCTTTTATTAGCACTGAGTGTAAAACTTAGTCATGAAAGATTTAGATTATTGACTTAAAATTGTATATTTTAGGAGGATTTTGGCATAAAATGGGAAATTTAAAAGTAAAATGTGTCTTTTTTTTAGGTCCCGACTCCTAATTCACATCTGTCAGCAGTGAATTTATAATAATTTATCCAATTCATGTAAGAAAAGACTTGTTGCTACCAAAACAGTGTGAATATATTTTTAAATTTCCCTTGTAAGCGTGTATTTTTAGAGATTTAGTCTAATTAAATTGCTAACAGACATGAATGTGAAACAAGCTAACAGGAGTAATCATAGTAGCAGAATTTCAAATGTTCTGGGTTTTGGTTCCCGTTTGTTTTTAAGAACTGGGTATTGACGGTGGCAGACACTCCGGTAGTCGGTCAGCACCAGAACAAATTTGCTTTATGAGCTCTTTGCAAGACATAAATAAATAAAATAAATCTTACCGAGGGTCAAAGTCTGCGATGGTCTTTAGTGAGTCTGGGCTGCGCAGGAGCTTGTCCAACAGACTAACGATGTCTCCGAACCGCGGCCTCTTAGAGCGATCCTGAAGCCAACACTGAAGCATCAGCTGGTAGACGGCGGACGGACAGTCCATGGGTGCAGGCAACCTGAACGCCTCGTTGATAGCTTTCATCACCTGCAAGCACACGATCAGATCACTTAGATCCTGTTCTTTATGCTAGCTTTGCTAAAAGGAGTGGGAGCACAAAATGTAAAAATGGAACCTTACCTCGTGATTACTCATGTCCCAGTACGGCCTTTCACCAAATGCCATGACCTCCCACATGACGATGCCAAAACTCCACACGTCACTTGCTGAGGTGAACTTCCTGTAGGCGATCGCCTCCGGTGCTGTCCATCGGATGGGAATCTTACCTCCCTGTAAAAAACAAAAACAGTTGAAGATGAGAAAAATAATAAAACTACATGCTGCAAGACGGAAGTCGGTCTTACAGCTTGATATCTACTCACGCTTGTGGTGTACGTGCCCTCCGGCTCGTCCTCCAGGACTCGGGACAGGCCGAAGTCAGACACTTTACACTCCAGGGTGGTGTTCACCAGGATGTTGCGAGCAGCCAGGTCTCGGTGAACGTAACTCATTTCAGAGAGGTACTTCATGCCTGCAGCGATGCCGTGCAGCATCCCCACCAGCTGGAATGACAAGAACTCGCCGTCGTGGTCCTACCGGGACAACAGAAGAGTAGATTAGTCAAGGTCAAGGTTCTTTATCGTCATTCGCATCACATGTGGTACATGTGGTGGAACGAAATTGTGTACACAGGGTCCCAGTTACATCCAACAAAAGTATAAGTTGTAAAGAAAAACAGTAATAAGATCTAAGATATGAACTAAGAAATACGGTAAACTGAACTAGTCATGGTTTATGAAGGAAAATACCTACAAATTTCAACAAATTTCAACAATGACTATTATTTAAACTAAAGTACAAAATAATAAAATACAAATGAGGTGAACTTACCCTTAGATATCTATCCAGCGCTCCATTCTCCATGTATTCAGTTACTATCATTGCATGTATAACTGCACCAAAAAGAAAGAATAAATTATAAGTCAAATGCACAAAAGTTAAATAGTAAAGCCTTTAAGAATGCAGAGATTCTTACATTTGGTGACCACCCCCTCCAGACGTATAATGTTCTGGTGGCAGAACTGGCCCATGATGGAGGCCTCGCTCAGAAAGTCCTGCCTCTGCTTCTCCGTGTAGCCAGGCTTCAACGTCTTGATCGCAACCGCTAACTCCTTCTTCCCAGATGCTTTCAGAATGCCCCGGTACACCTCCCCAAACTCCCCTGCAGGAAAAGCATCATCATCATCATCGTGAGTTGAATTGGAGAACAGATATTAAACAAAATGCGAGTGTCGTCTTAAGTTTTTGGCTGCAGGGCTTGGCAGCGCAACAAAAGCAACACGAGGAAGTCTCTGCGTCTGTTTTGCCAGCGGCGCTCTCAGAGGTGTGCTCTGGCTCCGCGTTCAGAAAGAGGCAACATTGTGTAAACGGTTGACGGCCTGTTGTGAGGGAGCATGGGAATCAGCTGTCGCATGAGAAGAAAAGAAAGGCGTACGGTCGTGGGAGCTGGGGGGACCGAAAACAAAGACTTTTGGCTGGAAGGGTAAAGGTGGTCGCACTTGAATGAACGCACCTTCAATAAAAAATAAAACCCGAGCAAATAAGGTGCTCCGGTATTCTTGCGTGTTTCTGCTTCTGTGTAATCTTCCTGTCATCTTCAGGCAAAACACAAAAGGTGCCACAGCCAAGAGGTGCCACACAACAAAAAAATGTTTCGACTTGTTTTGAGACGTCAGTCAGATAGATGCTAATCTCACTGGAGCAACCGCTGTCAGCCGGCCTGTTTAAGCTGCTGGAAACGCACAATATAAACAGGGAATTTTGGAGGGATTGGAAAGATCTTTCAACATCTCGGAGTTAAGCCTCGCAGCAGATTATCTCAGCAGGGTTGTCACTCACCAGCTCCAATAACTTTCTGTTTGGTTATGTGGCTTGGGTGGATTTCAGTGGCAAACTTGAGGACAGCTATGTTGGGGTCCTCATACGTGTGCGGATCCACGTAGGTCTTCAGTGGTTTTAATTGCTCTGCAAGCCACATCAAATATCAGAAAACAAGTCAGTAAAATAAATAAAGTGGAAAACAGACAAGATTAAAGAATCGTTCTTGTTTTTTTTTATACCTGAGCTTGAAAAGTAAGTGTCTTCTGGTCCTTGCCGGATGTGAGAGTTGCCATTTCTGAGTCAAACAAACACATTAGCAAATCACTAGGAGTGGGGAATGTTGGTTATCGGTGCACTGTGACGCGGACAAAAACAATTCTAAATAAATTTTAAAATATCAAAAATAAATGATCGTTTAGCATAAATAACTTCATGAAAAACGGAAAAGAAGAAAGTCTGGAGTCTAATCTTCTGCACTGAAAGGAAGTGGACACACTTTGGCTTCGATAAATTTACCAGAATTCACAAAAGAAACTGGTCCAGATCTGCCCATGTTCATTTCAAGTACTTTCCAGTAGATTAAATCATAAACGTGGAAGCAACGGACAAGGTGGATACAAAGAAGGTTGAGGTGGGTACGATGAGGGCGAGAGTGGGCAACAAAATAATGTGCACAGCCTAGACTACATTTGTTTAAACCATGCGCGCACAAAAAAAGAGTGATTTAAAAAAAACTAGCTTCTCAAACTGTGGTCGACCAGCTCACTGGTCCCAAACACTCGGGACTCAGTGAGACTGAAACAGAAAATTCACCCGCTTTCACAATTTTCTGTTGCCAAATAGTCTCTAGCAGTCCCAGCCCAGTGAGACAGAACCTTATATGGAACAAGGACAGATTTTAGGATTTTATTGTTGGTTTTTAAAGCTCCTAATGTTTGGTTACATCTCAAAACGTCATTCTTTATCAAAAACATACAACAAAATACTTTTAGATGTTCCAAAATCTCAACTTAAGAGTAGGTACCGGTAAGTTTCTTTCGGCTGCTCTCTTCTTCAGGGGTTGATGCAGCGAGCAAATGCGCATGAAAGGTTTGGCAATAGTTTTACACTATATGTCAAAGACAAAGATTTTTTTATTTGTCATATGCACCACATGTGTGGTATATGTGGTGGAATTAAATTGTGTACACAGGGTCCCAGTTATATCTAACGGAAGTATAAAATGTAAAAGAAAAACCGTAATAAGATCATCATAAAATGGTTTTATTTATGCTGCTGTGTAGAGCAAAATATTTCAGTTTTGGTACGTCTGAGATTCAATGCTCTGGATTTTGTTTGAAGCGTGATAATCAAGAAGCATAAATAACTTTAATAAGTGCATTGCAACCCTCTGAATTGAAATTAGAATCTCATCAGAATTGAAATGTGAGGTGCCTATAGATTCTCACTCCTATTTTTTTTTAATCTAAAAGACAAAATACGATTAAAAAAAAAAATGTCTTTAAACCATTTGACTGCTTTTATATCACTAGCACACAGCACCCCATGTAACCATTTTTCTCACTTTCAAAAGCATCCAGACTCTGGTGCAATGCATCCATTCAGACAGAAGCGTCCCTTTGATAAAACCTGGCTGTAGACTGTTTGCCAAGCCAATTTAAACACTAAGAAGGAGGAGGTTACACAGGCTACAGTCTGCTACAGTACAGGCCCAGGTCGACTTCACAAAGCGCCCGCGACCTCGTACAGAAAGAACCAAACGCCTCTTATCAACAACAATGTGCCACTCTGGGCTAATTTCCTTTCAAAGGCACCAAACGCTCAGTTGAATGCAACCATTGCGCAATGACAAGACACATTCAACACAAATTCCTCGTTGGTGAGTGCCAGGACACAAATCCAGATAAAGAGAAGGAGACAGTTGGTTAAAGAAGGACAGAAAAAGAGGGGTGAGGACAGAGTGAATGCAAAGGTCATTTGGAGGCCTCACAAAGGAAAAGCAGAAGAATGAGACAGGAAGGCACTGAAGGAAAGTAGACTGTGACAGATTAGCAGAACAGACAGGACAAGTAAGGCCAACAGAGCGGGCCCACTACTCACCGTCTGCGCATGAACAGAATCACGATCACCAGGATCAACACTATCGCTCCTCCAACCGATGCAGCGAGGATGACTGCTGTTTTGTTCAGTTGTCCTGCAAGACAAGTAAACCCTACATCAGAGAGATCTTCTAAAAACAGAGCCCAGGAACTACTTCTGTTGTGGTTCGATTCCGTACCTTCGGGCGACGTCTCAAACTGTTCCTCCCCGCTGGGGACTCCAGACCTACCGTCGCTGCTAAAGGCCTGAACCTTGACCAGGTAGGCCGTGTCTGGAGCCAGATCGTTAATCTGAACAGAGTTCTTCTCCAGTTTGAGCACAACATAGGTTGTCACGTCATGTTTGTTATCCTGGGAGGTAAGAGAATACATCCAGTGTTTCTGCTGAAGACAGCTGGTTTATACTGATAATTAATGGTATAACTGGAGCATAGCTGGTGCTTTCTGTGTGATAACGACAAAGTGTGGCACCTTTCTCTAGATGACACTCATCAAGGTCTCAGGACTATCTGAACTACAGATGTAACCACACAAAACTACAAGGTCCATGTCTATTTTAGCTTCTTTTACTATCACTACAGCTCATGCCTAAAACCGGTGATAACATTTGAGGCTCTGTCTGGAAATAGAAAAGTCGTGCTCACCTTCTTGCGGTAAGCGAGTTCATAGCGAACAGGCCGGGCCAGAACCCGTGGCTGGGGAGATACGTCCCAGGAAATGGACAAACTGGTGGAGTCCCGTTCAACCAGTCGCATGGAGGTGATTTTGGGTGGTTCTGAGGACAAAGAGAACATTTGAAATGTTATGATGTGGAAAAACAATAAAAAAGGTACATAAATAAAGACTTGAAGGAATGCAGAGCATCTACTTTCTTTTATGCCAGAGTTGATTTTTTAAGATCACTTTTTGTTGAGAAATGACAGTCATAGCTGTTTTGGTAAAACCTTGAAAATAATTTAAAACTTGATCACACGACGTGTCAAGAATCTCAGTGTTGGGAACGACTTTCTGTTTCTACATCAAGCTTCAGCTCAACATCGTTGTGCTGTCTCAGGTCTGTTAGCTGGCACTCGTCTTGTAATCAGTTCTAGATTCACATCCAGTGATTAGTTTCTGAAGATTTCCTTAAAGTCTGTGTAGTCATTTATGCAATATTTTGCTAACAGGAGAGTTGAGTCCACATGTTTTAAACAGCAATTATCTGCAATCAGTTAGTGCTCAGAAAATATGCGTTTGGGAACGAGTCCCAGCTACAAATACGCCAAAATTACAGCCGTGTTTATGTTTGTTGAGGTTGATTAACTGTGGCGACCATCTTTAATTTGGTTGACTCCAGCGCTTAATTTGTAAACTAAACAATGCCTGGAGGGGGAGTGGGGGGGTCCCTCCTCTTCTCTCAAGCATCCTTGCACCTGCTCTAGTACTATTTTCATTGCCACTGCCTTCATGTGCCTCAGTTCTTGGTTGTTTAGTTGAACAATGAGATTTATTTATTTTTTAATGAAAGTAAGTCTTTTCAACATTTTCATCGCAGTTATTTAGACAAAATGACACTTTTTTTAAAATACGTGATGTACGAACGTGATTACCCATCAAACATTTCTCTCATATTATTAATAAATAATAAAAAAATTATTAATGACCCACTTAAATTGTCAAACTGATTTGCAATTTAGCTGTGCCGTTTAATTATATTTTTGCGTTTTTAATTAAATTGCCCACGACTGTAGTTTTAGGGGCGGAGATTTTCTTTAAGGGCAGAAGTGGAAATGCTTATTTGAAGGGGCAGCTCGTATGTGTTGTTAGGAAGCTCGTGAGTGGATGTTGTGTTTAAAATGAGTGTTTATGTAATTATTTTCAGATTACATGTCCAATATAGGTTTTATTCGTTCAAGGCAGTCTAATTCACTCTTAGCTTTATTATTAGTAAGCCTGAGAATTACCGATCCACACAAACAGTTACCAGAACGCACCCTGTCAAAATAAGAGTTCCCGGATCCTGTTCCGGCAGGATCCGGCTCAAATTAAGCCCTGGCTGACTCTAAAAGTTAATACCTACTTCAACAGATTACTTTGAGAGTTTCATTAAAATCTGCTCTGATTTTAAATCTGGTATTTTGCTTAGAGGTAGCTGCACAACCACGCAAAAACATCATGGTCTGTCTTTTGTAGGCGATAAATAAGAGGAAAACATTGGAAAATGCAGCTACACCCTTGTTTATCTCCTTCTTGTGGGCCAGTTTGATTTGCAAAGCCGTCACAGAATCTCAGATAGCATCTGTCATTACAGCAGAGCAGATAGCATCGCAGCCCGGCCTCCTATCATTGCTGCTCACCTGTGTAGTGCAGAGACGTAGTCAGGGTGGTGGAGGACGGCAGCCTGGCAGCCCGAGGCGCTGCCTGACTACTGCCAAACACAGACACGCCACTGAGCGTCTCCACGGTGAAGGTGTAGTTGAAATGAGCGTCCAGCTCACTCACTGACACCTTGGTGTCAGTCAGCCCCGTGCTGGCTGGGTCGAAGCGAATTTTCTCTCCGCAGGGTTGGCACCCGAAGCCCTCGCATCGTTGGCACACAACGCTGTAGGTGATATCGTTTCGACCTCCGGTGTCTTCAGGAGACTTCCAGGAGAGGAGGAGCTTTCCCGTAGAGAGGAGACTGGGGGTGGCCACAAGATCTTGAGGGGCAGAGGGGAGGCCTGGTGAGGACAGAAGAAAAGCTGTGTGAGATGCAACAAAATGCTGATTGTTCTCGTTAAATAATAATAATAAAAAAAGTTATTTAAAATAAACTAGCATCTCTTGAAGGAATGTAAATTTTTCGGCACTTTAGACTGAAATCATCTTCTGTTGAGAAATGAAAAACTTGTAGAGGTTTTGCTCAAACCCTGAAGACATTATGTGACCCGTGCAATTCTGCAAGAGGTCACACTCAGAATACCTGCTGGATATGACCCTCAGTTACTTCCACACCAATTTTTAACTCAATTTCTGTAAAGCCTACTGAGTTATAGCCACTTCTGTGTTTTCTAAGCTCAGTTAGCTGTAGTGACTAGCTTAAACTGGGTTAACTCCAGAATTAAATTACTTGTAAATATGCGCCCAATGATTACTTTCTGAAAGGTTCACTAAAATCCATCTTGTGATTTATGAGACAATGAGGTTACAGACAGATAAACGTGCACTCACACACACACACACACACACACACCAACAAATATAGACATGCAAAAACATTCTTGATATGAAGCCCCTGGCGTTGGGTTTCTTGCGCAATAAAAAGGTCAGAAACAATCAAATTAATTTCTTATACAAATCTAAAAATTCTTGCACATTTTTTTTTAATTTTCTGCACATCTTCACCTGAACACGGTCCAGTGACGGGGTCCTTGGGGGCCCGGTAGAAGCCATTTACACAGGGACAAAACAAAGCCCCCTGTGTCAGCCCCTGGGTGTTGGCAGGACACGGCTCACACTTGTTGCTGCTGGACATCTCAGCTTTGAAGAAGCCAGGCTGACATTCTGCAAAGACAAAACAAAGTTTGTGATCAATAATCAGCCAAACAAAGACAATAACGACTTCCCAAATGACACCAAACAGAGCCAGTTCCTTCAGATCAGTCGGTCGTCTTTGAAAGACCAGTAAAGTCTGAACTTTTCACCTTCCAGTGCAACCCTCAGAGGTCAAGGGGGACACGTTATTATGTCAAGACCACATTTAGACAAGTGATAGAGAGATGGGAGGAAAACCCTGCGCAGGCCTCTGCACAGTGTTGACTTTACTCATTAAAACTTCGTCCAGTTCAAATAAAATGCTGCTCACATGAGCCCAACCCTGAAACAAAATCACAGACTCCACGACTTGCTTGTACTCCTACTCTTTACTTTTTCAACCACTAAACCCCCACTGCTGCTGCTTTGTTGCAGTCTCAGGAAACGCAACCAGTATTCCTACATTCCACAACAATAAGCCAGTTTTCAATGCTGAACTAGAAAAAAAATGTCTAACTAGCACCAGAGTGGCATGAGTCAGTGCTCAATAGTCTGGTATACTTTTATTTCAGACGCTTGTGTGGCTTCTTTGAAACTGTATCAGCTAGATAAGTAGCTGCCTAATTTCACACGTCTACAGTATCGCTAAATAAAGAAATGTAGGTAGACCGTCCAGCTGTGTAGAAACGGTGAAATGTGAACTTAATACAGTGTGAAATTTGGTTCGGAGAGCGCCATAAAGGAAAGCGAAAATGAGACGGCTGCCCTTTAACTCTGCAACAGCATTCCAGTGGCTGCTGCTCTCGTCCTCACACCATTGCACACGCACACATGCTTGTGTATGCACTGCACACAGGCACACACAGCCACATGTATGCACAAAATACACATACATGCATGCAAAGCACTCCCGGACACATGGGTATTCAGACATGAGGAGGGGGATTATGTCGACTGCCTGTCACCTGTTCATGTCCCTCTGTCACACACACATATGTGCACACAATTCTTTCTTTCCAAGTTGTTTTGCCTGGAGAGTTTAAATAGCTCATAACAGATGTTAGAAGATGTTGAGAATGTAAATAAGTTCCAATAGTTAGGTCAAAGGGCATCGAAAGATAACGCAACAGGAACCAAAAGAAACAGGCACTAAAGTAAAGAACCTGTGGCAAAAAAAAAATGACTTCATGTAGAAGCAGATGATGTTAGCCAAATAAAACAAGCCATTCAAAGTGATTCATATTACAGCGATGCTGCCGTCTGGGAAATTGCAATGAAACATTCAGTCAAAGGCAAACATGGTTTGCAAGGCCAGATTCCAAGAGAGCTAATTGAAAAGCAGTGCCAAGGACAAAGGCAATATCAGACTCGCTCAGGAGATACCGTCTGGGTCTACAGTTGCCTTTCAGCGAGACAGTTGAGCGGAGCTCATTTGGAAGCCACAAGTGACCCCACACAAGACGGAAAGCACAAGCCCCATTTAGATCATATCAAGGGGATTTACTCAATTGAATACGAGCCTCATTTCAACCCTTGTTTGGCTTTTTATATAACTGCGGTTCACTGAGCTGATGCAGAGCATATGTGGGAAGGTGTGTAGGATCTAAATAGCAGGACAACAATGGTGGCAGGAAACAAAAACCACTCTGCCAGAGGAACTCTGCTCTTGCTCCTCTGCTTGTTCTTGGCCAGATGTTGTACTTTTAACTACTGCTACTCATTAACATAAATGGGGCAGAAGACGAGCGAGGCACAAGAGAGGTGGGTGAAAGAACAGAAGGTTTAAGAAAAGAAGGGAGGAATACTGTATCCTGCTGAGGACTGAGAAAAAGGGACAAATCGGGGCAAACGTCTGCATTGAGAAGAGGGAACAGCTGTTGCCTCAAACCTCGATTCATTCTCTTACATCTCCTTCTCGTAATCCCCAAATTCCTCGCTTTTTTGCTTTCTCCCCTCCCAGTCATCCCTAAAAGGGCTCCCAGCTAACCCATTAACATTGCCATTCACCACCGACCAGCAGGCAAGAAGAATGCACTGCCATTCAAATGCTGAAAGGAAAAACACACACACACACACACAAGTATTGCAGATGGGAGTAGCTTAAATGCCACATGGCAACTGAACAGAGGAGGATGACCCCCCCACACACTGTTGGTGTTACAGTGCCGGCTGCAATGCATCATGGTCAGGCTTGTGGAGATGATGGCCTTAAAACTATGTGTTGCCTCTATAATCGAGATGCATTCCACTGCACACCACCCAACAGGACAGCCTGGAGCACCTCCAGTGCAGCTTCAGGCTCGTCCACATGGAAACAGCATTTTTAGGATATGCAAAGTTTTTGTTTTTATCATTTTAGCCTGGTTTCCACACACAAACATTGTTTTAGGAGCCTCCGAATTGTATGTTTTTAAACTGAGGTCTAGAGTGAAGAAAAAATATCTTGAACCCTTGCATTAGTGTAGACAGCCAAAATGCAATCTTTTGAAAATGATGCTATAGACCCACCTAACCTATGACCCCAAGCATGTCAGATGTAAAGATAATGGCAGATTACTTGCTTGCATTTGTGTTGCAGATGCCAGATGCTCAAATACAGCAAAACCTTTGTACACTGCATTACTCCAATGACGAGACGAGGCTAAAAAATAGTAACATTGCCATAAAGAGTAGAGGAAAAAACAATTTTTACATCAATAATGCAAGGCTGAAAATGTATTGAACCACTTTATTGAACTGTTACCAATGTTAAATCAAATGTTGCAACAAAAAAACCCCAAAAGAATACATATCAAGTAAGTTTTAAAAAATGTGGAAACCTGGAGTAGTTTTAAAAGATTGGGACTTCCGTATACATGTACATAATTTGACAGTGAGGACACTCCCTCCAGCTGTGTCTTGTGGATACCGTGTCTAAATTAGTTATGTCCACATGTTTTGACTGACACGACTAGTAGTTTAATATGACAATAAAGAGGGAGTTCCACATTGTAAAATTATTTGATTTTTGCACTTATATTCACAATCCTCAACTTTTTTGCCTTGTGCTTACAGCTTGGAGCATCCATGCCTTGTTCCTGGTTTTAGGTGGATTTCTGTGGCACCGTTACAGATTAAAGTGCCACATACAGGACTAACTTATTATAATGTTTTGGGTCATTTTCTTTGTTCCTGTGTGGATGAAAACCTTTTCAGAAACGGGGCCATGTTTACCAGGATATTCATAAAAGCTTATAATAAAAACATTGTTTTGGAAAGACGGTGTCCCAGTGTGAACAAGTTCTCAGCTTCAGCCAAATACTCCGTTGTAACTGTACAAAAGTTTGTTACCCTCAAAAATGAGTTACGGTAATAGTAAATGGAACCAGGGGAGAATTCCTCGACAAAAAATAAAAGTCTGGAGAAAGCGAGCTTCCTTGTTCCATCAAACATGGGGGGGTTCGATTGTTGTTGGACACAACAGGAAGCAGGCGGCTGACGAAGCCTTCCTTCCTAAAGCAGCCGATAAAAGCATGGACGCACAGAGGTGCACGACCAACCGAAGGGCCAGCGCTGCAACTAAAGAGTTTGAGTCAGAATAATAACCCAAAAGGAAGTACAAATATGTTGAGCCAACATGGACACAGGCACTGAACACATGAAGGGGGTCCTGTGATGAGTGATCCCACAAACGTCTGAAAAGTTCGAACGGCCGTATTTTCCCTCCCTTTTGCTACAAAGCAAGGAATTGTTTGTCATCTGAGAGGCCCCCATGAGCCTTGAGTGGTTCTGTGTTTGTTTATAGAGAATGAGTGCAGGGGCCTGTTACATTCAGGGAGCCCGAGTGGCTCTAGAGCCTCCGAGGGCTCCCCAGTTCGTCAGTGGACTTAGATGGATGAGACGGCGACAGTGATGGATGCCTGCTTGTATAGATGGAATAATGGGTAACATGGTGGCTTGACAACAGAAATCACCCCCAGGACATAAAGATGAAGTGGAAGAGGGGGCCTCCACACACCCCGACAATGCAGCCATGCGTTGGGCTTTTAAAGGCAGCGAGGTCATGTCTGCCTCAGGGTGGCTGTGAGTTAAACTGTGCATGGCTTTACACAGAGTCACCGGCCAAGTAAAACAAACACATGCTCACACTGACGAGAAGGAAAAAGGAGAAAGGGTCAACTCAGAGGTACGGCCAGAGAGCAAAAAGGATCTTGGAAAAATAAAACTAAGGAAGAAATAAACACTGTCAGATCTATATCAGCGCAGGCCTCGGTCATTTGTGAAGGCCAGCAAAGGCCTTCCTTTGTCTCATTTATTTCACTTCCCCTCTTTTCATCTCCCAACTGGACAGGCCCGGCTGTAATTGCAATGTGTCATGCTGCGTTGTTTATATGAAGGGTGACAACATGTAATTAGCAATTCAGGGTACCTGGATTTGGGAAACAGAGAGGGTCTCTGATGGGGGAGATGAACCTAGTAACATGAGCCGCAGGGTCACTGCGGTGGAGGAGGGGAGGGGGTGCAATGAAGGTGTAGGGGCTGATGAAGTGTGTGCATGTGGTTTGAGAAGGGGGGGACATTAGTCAGAAAGATTAGCTGACCAGCAAAGCAGCTGTAAGGGCATTACATCTGTTTTACAATTACACCCAGGCTTTCATCTGCGGTTGTTATCAAGCACAATGGATTCCCTGATCCACTTTCTCCTCTCGCTCCCCGTGTTGCCTTACACAAGACAAGAGGAAGGACGTTGGGATGACAAGTGGAGACGAACCCTGCTCGGAAAGCAGATCTTCTGAAGAATCCAACGAGCTCACAGCTTCCCAGAGGTCACAGCCTGCGCGTTTGTTTTTCCAAGTGTCACTGTCAGTTCCAGACAATCAGGTGGCAAACACAGCACCATCACACTTCTGCAAGCCAACAGGTCACACACCTGACACTAACAACCGCCAGCTTCCTGAGGGGGAAGTGGCCAAAACGAGACCAAATGCACCAATAAAGCGAACAAACAAAAGAAAAACGTATCGAGCAGGACGACAAAAATTAAAAGCAGCTGAGCTGAGGCTGCACGGCGCAGCGTGACAATGAAAAGCCCTGAGCCAACGGGTCGGGGAGCCACCGGGGGATTAGGTGACCTCCGGTTTCCGCTGTGGGCTTGTCCTGTTAGCAGCGAGGCCCGGGCGGGTGGGTGTTGAACTGTGCTGAGGATGGGGGTGGCGAGGTGGATAACTGACTGATTGCAGGGAAGGAAAGTGCTGACCTCACACATCACCAGCAGTACAATACAATGAGCTTCACATTGCTCTGCACACACACCCCCACCACCACCACAACACACATGCATACATACATAAATACAGCCTGCAGGAACAGGAATGTCACCAAGAGAGAAAATTTGTCCCAACTGCCACAGCACAATAAAATACTTGCCAACGCTCAACTATAGAACAAAAACAAGATGCATGGAACTAAATAAAGAAGCTAAAAAAAGACACTTCTGGATGTTACCACATTTACCCAGATTTGATCTTTTTTTTTTAGAAATTAAACTACCAGTAGTATTTCTTGAATGATTCTGTTACCTTCCATCCTGCCTGCTAGTTTGTTAGCATGCAGGGAGTGACTGCCAGCTGCTACGACACCACGTTACGGCTCAATATGTGTAAAACTGAAACATTCATAACCATTTCTGTGTTTTCTATGGTTGATAATTAGTGGTGGCCATTGTGAATAAAAGTGAATCTGTTATAGGTATTCATTCATGTTCATTCGTTCATGCATGTTAGGCTGCCTTCAGGCCTCCCTT
This sequence comes from Nematolebias whitei, assembly GCF_014905685.2. Taxonomy (NCBI): domain Eukaryota; kingdom Metazoa; phylum Chordata; class Actinopteri; order Cyprinodontiformes; family Rivulidae; genus Nematolebias; species Nematolebias whitei. Next base: position 39,774,141 of record NC_056508.1, on the reverse strand, counting down.
GCAAAAAGAGATCTGTGATCTCAATGGGATTTGCCTAGTCAAATAAAAGGTTAATAAATAAATAAATTCAACCTTTATTCTTACAGGTTAGTCTCTTTGAGTTACAAGAACTCGTTTACAAGAGAGATCTGTTTAATGATCAGCATCTGATGATTCATTTCTGGGAGATTCCTTATCGCCTGCCGCCATAAAAGGCATGTGATCATGTTTCTCTATGTGTTCCTCTGTCTGTTAGCAAAATACCTCATGAACCCACTTGACAGATTTGAATTGAACTATCAGAAAGTAACAGTAAAGTGACCAGGACACACAAACATGCAGTTACATGATCCCCCGTCTTTCGATGTGGCAGGCGATTAAAAAAAAAAAAAAGAATGTGCATCGTGAAAGATATTTAAAAAGACAAAACCCTCTATGAAAATGTTTGACTCGTCCATTTTTGTTCCGACATTACCGCTTCAGCTTGAAACCTAAACGTTTTTGGTTTAAGCTTTTAGTCATAATCTGAGCATCACACTTTAAGCCACTGCTGCGCTCGCCTCTGTAACCCGCATTTCATCGTCAAAGGGTCCATCAGATCTCCTCCGTGCTACATTTTCTATTATCGTTTGCAGTTATTGCAGCTTAACAAGACGGTGCATGACACCACTTGAAAGCGCCTTCAGAGGCCTCCCCCCAAACTAACCGCCTCCCTTAAGCTCAGCCTGCTGAGCAGACGCTGCCTTGGCACGACATCTGAGGAATACACAAATTAAAGTAATCAGGGGTTTTCAGGAGGCAATGAAAAAAATACTGCATATATCTATATATGTATAAAGCCTGCGCAGCGTTGTCCGTCGAGACAGTGAGTCAGCGTTTTTGAGACCAGCTATGAAGACCAAGAGTAAAGGGAAATTGGTGGAGCAGAAAATGTCTGTGTGGGGATTATCCTGCTGGAGTGAGATGATTCCATCATGGGAAATCCACCTTAAGCCTGCTCAGTCAAATCTGGGGGATCTCAAGGAGTGATGCTCTTTGTACGCCCAACATGAGATAAGCTGCCCTCAACACTGATTTATTCACTGTGAACTATTGCTGACCGTACATGAAAGCAGACAAAAAATATATACCGGTATATATTCTGGAGGTAGGGCTGGACGATACGGCCAAAGCTTTTATCACGATATATTTCTTAACTTCGGTCGATAACGATATAATTCCGATATCGATATAAACAATATATATACGTCTCAGGAAAAACTGTACAAACTGTACAAATAAATTAATGTTCACCTTTTATTTGTATTTAGCCTTCAAATAAATTTGAAATCACCGTCAAATAAACATAAAACTCTCAACTTTGTCAATATTAATAGTTTTAACTTTAAACAACAACATAACCCTAACCCATGCAACAAACTGGGTTTCTCCTTTGATACAGCTGTTGTTTCAGGGACCCGTTGGCTCAAACTTTTATTGACTCTTCAGCAGAATGGGCACTCATTTTGAAGCGAAAACTTACCGCGCATTGGAGCCTAGCCTAGCCTGCTACCGCTGACTCCTTCTGGACTCGAGCTCTGTGTGTGGTGTACGTCACCACGCACTTACGTAGTTGTGTCGTGGTTTTTTCTGTTCGGGTTGCAACCCGAACAGAAGAAAAAATGTGTCAGTGAAACGCTGTAATGTATATAGAAATATCGAAAATGTGCTTAAAACTCATATCACCGTTATTGTAAAGTATATCGTGATATATATATCGATATCGAATTATTGTCCAGCCCTATCTGATGGTAAAAACACTTCATTTTTCTAATGAACATTCAACACTTCAGTTCTTAATCAAGTTAATAAAGAGAACCAAGTGGCTAAAACCTGTATCCTTTGTGCCAAGACATGCTGTAAATTTGTTTGAATTGATTTGTTAATACGCCGATGAGAATGTTAAAAATAGCTGGATTGCTTTAGATTTTTGAAGTGAATAATAATGATGTTGATACAACATAAAATAGTAATAAAGATGACATTATTAAAAAATGAAATGTAACCAAATAAAAAATAAAAAATGTCTATGGCACTTTGGTTCCTATAAATAAAAATGGTATTTGCACGTTTATTTTCCAAAAACTAATTAAAAAAAGTCCCAGCTTCCAGTGTGAACAGTAAGTAGACTCAGGTGGTCCGGCCTTCAGAGCGATGGGACTGAGTGAACTTGAGAGGCTCCAGCTGTATATTTTAATTTTCATTGCAGTCTTGCACAGTTTTGAGTGTTTGTGACCAGCGAGTTGGGCGACTACCTTTTTTTCTTTTTTTAAAAACCATTGTGTATTTTGTGTGCACGACTTACAGAACAGTAATCTCGTCTGTGCACATTATTTTGTTACCCCTTGGTAGCTGCGCCCACATTTGTGATTTAATCTGCTGATGTAGAGTTTTAAATGAAAAAGGCTACTTTAAATAATTATCTCGGCAGCAAAACTTTTAAAATGTTGACGTTGGGACTAAAACCTCCAATGTTTTCTATCAAAATAAGGCTCCAGTGCAGCTTTAGTGCTCTACAACTTGCAGAAACTAAATCAAGAAGGGTTTGAGACGACTGTTTTGTGTGAAAATTTGTCACACAAAATATTTTAACCGGTTCAAAATTCTCAGAACAAGGCTTTGAGACTGTCAAACGAGGAAAATGAGAATCCCTAAAGGTTTCAATTGTATCTCCATCAAGTGTTTATGCTTCAACCACTGTGCGAACTGTCTTCATCTCCCTAATTGGCAGCATTGTTCTGATTTGGCCTTTATTTACCTTTAAAAGTCAGTCAGGGAGAAATACCTCAAGCGTACACAGTCTAAATAATCCCATCAGGGCCATGTGAAACGGGATGTTTAAACTCTTTTGGTGTCAGATTCATGACCTGCATATTAGCCAAAAATAACAGTCATCGTGTCATTTGATGGCTAACATGAACACAAAACAAGTAGCGGAAAAAAACCCTGTTTGCCTCTTAGTTTGTTGTCGTTGGAGCAGCTTGCACAACAGAGTGCATTTCATTAGTAAACAGCATAGAGCACTGCAAAATATTCATGGGAATAAAGTGTTGGGATAAGAAATGAACAAATAAATACTAGATGAGAGGCAGAAAATTGAGGCTGAAATGAGGCTTTTGAGAAACGAGGGGGTCAGAAACAGATTATCCAAATACGGAAAGGGTAGCCGAACAAGTAGTTCACTCAAACAGCCTAAACACACCTAAGTCAATTACTACCTGTACAAATCATTCATCGCAGTGTGCAGTTACACTGCAGCTTAGTCACCAACCGTTTGTTACATCAGCCGAGTCTGGAGACAGAAGGAAAGAGTGGGAGAGAGAGAAAATGGTTTACTGGAACCTCCTTCCTTGGGCAGAGTAATAGCTTTACTGGAATTCAGTGGACAGTTGTTCCACCGGGATGACATTTTCCCCAAGCGTCAAACTGTCCCTCGGCGCTCCAAACGTTCCGCACCACGTCCCCGTTTATACACAGAGCCTTGTGCAACCATAACGTTGGATTAGGTCCTGTTTGCCGAGGCTTTATGGGTAGCTGGCGAGGTGTTTACCAGGACAGTTCAACACAAGCCCAAGGATCAGCTGAGGCAGGTCGGGATGAGGGGTGACGCATCGTCATTAAATTGTACCAGAATTATGGCAAAAAAAGAATGAATAAAATAAACGAGAATGTGAAGTGAGTCACGGTTAGAAACCATAGTTTATAAAAACGTCTCGGTTATACACTTTCCCACGTAAGGAAAAAAAGAAGGGTAGTTGTGCATTGACGTCTATGGATAGAAGTCATCAGAAGAACAAAGTAAAATGCTTTTATGCTTATATACTACTGTGCAAAAAACTTTAAAGTAATCCCAATTGTTTTTTCTTTAAATTTGTTTGTGGTCTTGACTCTTAAGTGTGTCTGAAGCTCTTTTTGAAGCCATCTTTTGTTGTTGTTGTTCACTCGTTTTCTATGAAGTACTTGCACCTGACACTGACTACATACTGAAGAAAAATGAAGAGTGGACAGGCAAAGGACAAAACGTAGACATGTCCGACCTACAAATCAAAATGCAGCAGACGAGCAGCATTTGAAAGAAGAGGTCCACCCAATTGTTTATTATAATGCAATGGTTCCCAACACTGATCCTTGAGGAACACCATCCTGTACGTTTTACCTGTTTCCCTGCTTCATCACACCTGATTCAGTGATTTAATTACAGTACTTCCTCAAGTTCTGCCGAAGCCTATTAATCACCAAATCATTCAAATCAGGTGCGCCAAAGCAGGGAAACAGCAGGATAGTGTTCCTCGAAGACCAGGTTTGGAAACCTGCTATAATGGACGTTTTAGCCGATGTTGAACTTTAGAAATCAGGATAAATGGCCAACATACAACACTGATTTTATTTATTTATTTCGTCAATATGCATTTTTAATTTAAAATACTATAACAATTACTGCTCATATTGCCTAAATTAGCACATATTGACCAAGAACTCGTAAAAATAATATATAAGAGCATTCACGCTTAAAACACTGAAGAATATTATAAAATATATATAAAAAAGGTACAGTGCTAGAATGAATATGTGAGCGTAAAAGCAGCCAAAATGCTAATGAAAACGTTGAAACTTTGATTGATGATAAAATGTCCTTGACCACTTTAAAAGATTATGAAAAACTCTGGCTCCTTGAAAGCGAGATATAAAGACACGGTACTGTATAAAGCCTGAATTGTGTACTGTTATAGCAAGAATAAAAAGAAGAGACATGTAAAATGTTCCAACAAAAGGTAATTAACTGCATGAAAATAAAATTAAATGTACACCCAGTAGTCTTTCATCAGTCTTTTGAGGATTGTGGTTTTGTATAAACCATAACTCATTATGAAGATCTGTAATGTTTTCACTGATAACAAAGCCCTTTTTGTGTTTAGCCACAGCCTCGTTATGATTTATAACCTCTAAGATTTTACGCGTCTCCACACCACAGGAAGTGTTTTTTTATCTTTAGTTTGTTTGTTTCATATCAAAAGCGACTGAAGGCCAACGAGAGGAGACAGCCTCAACCAGAATCGTTAACGCAAAGATAAAAAAAAAAAAAACGTGTAAGATTTGAGAGACAAGCCAAAAATCCTCGGTGAGAGCCGATGGAGAGCCGAAGACACAAACCAGAGCTCAGATCTCTACTCCAACACGTCCCGTGGGGTTGAAGAGCTATAAAACTGAGTGAACACATCGCAGAACATGGAAAATTTCAACCTAAATAAGAAAAAAAAGGCACCACAGTCGAAGTTTTTGTGGTTGGGTTGGGTTTTTCTTCCCCTGAGCAGCAATCCATACAGGAAAGAAGTGGGGAGAATGATTAACTGTGCACTCGTTGGAGAGCCCTCCGTCCCGTTTGTCTTGGCTCGGCACTGCGGCCCCCTGATTCATTTTCATCTTCATCTACAACTGCCTCCATGCGTCTCAGACCTGTCGTTGGACTACATCCTGGTAGTTCTCGTGGGGCGGGGGGTTCTTTGTTTAGTCGTTTTAATGTGAGGGCTTGACCCGGACTTGTTAACTCCCCACCTCACCTCCTCACCACCTCCTGGGAATTCCACAGGTTTGCAGTAATGTTGGGAGGATCTTTCTCAACAAACTGATCAGGAATTTACCAACTAAGAGAGTGTGTGTGTGTGTGTGGGGGGGGGGGGGGCAGTGGGTAAGTGTAGGTGGGCTACGTCTCTCTTTCTCAAGGAAAACACAGCACTTCATTGTTCTGCTACCTTTGCGTTCCATTCCTCACCCCTGTCCGTTTAAAAAAAAAACGACAGAGGATCACTCCCCTCCTCTAAACACAACCTCTCGCCTCCTCCTCCATCATCTCACCCGTTTTTGTTTTTTTTTCTTTTTGATTGCTTTTTACTGCAGCGAAAATTGATGCACCGACATAAAACTTCAAATCTTGTATCGGTCTGTTGCCAACGGGAGGGAAAACGAAGTGGGGAGGCGCAACTATCATAACCAGGGCCTGGTGTGAATTTATAGCTGCAGTTTGACGTGTGTGTGTGTGTGTGTGTGTTTCAGGTATTTCTTTGAGAGTGTTTCCAAGTTGTGCAAGTGTGAGTGTGCAAACAAAAGAGGTGAAGAAGGAATACCTCTTAGGGCTGATGGGAGTCTTCAGGTGTTTTTGTCATGCAGCAGATCCCAACAGGCCCTCACACGCCACCCGCTGCTCCATGTTCGAAAGCTGAGGTTCAGTGTGTACAAGGTGGGGGGTGGAAGGGGGAGCAAAAGATGGATGTGGAAACATGCAGGGGGCAAACATGCCTGATCATAAGAGAGAAGGGGGGGTGTAGCGGGGGCTTCTGCTTTCTGTGATGCATGTGAACAAAGTCAGAGAGGCTCAGGAGCTGCATCCCTTCTCCTCCCCCTTCCTCCCATCTGCCTTGAAAACGCCAATCCATCAAGTCCAGTAAGCCCTCAGCTACTTTGATGAGTTTCCCAACAATAAAGTCATTCTTTACAGTGAGTTAAAACACAACCGAGGCAGGACTACAAAGTCTAAGGCCTGAGTTATGGCTGGAGTGCAGAGCAAACTCATACCAAGATAAGACGGCAGATGATTATGAGAGAGCAGGAAATCACCTGGCGCAGGTTATGGACAGGGTGAGGGGCTGTAAACGCTGAAGTGTTTGAACAAGGCATTCCATGAACAGGGTTTGGAAGACGTCATTTAAAACACCGTCATGGTCATGCCCAAAATAAAGCAGCTTAAAGAAAATCTGTGGGCGTTTGTTCTAAGAAACCAGTGTTTTAAAGAAAATATACAGAATCTTTAGCATCAGGATCATTGTGACCAACTTATACAAGTTTAAAATGCACAAAAAATGGTAAATGGACTGTACTTGTGTAGCAGCTTTCTATCTTATCAAGATACTCAAAGCGCTTATCGGTGCCCTCGTTCACCCATTCATACAGCACTTTACTAGATCTCTACAAAGATTAATCAGAGCTTTATCACATTCATACACCGATGGGACACACATCAGAGGCAATGAGGCGTTCAGTGTCTTGCCCAGGGACACTTCAGCATGTGACTGCTGGTGGAATCGAACCCCCATCTCTCCTATTGGAGGACGATTTATCTAACCACTCAGCCTCAGCTGCCCCTCTTTAGAAATAATTTCAACAAGAAAAACTCAATTTATGAACAAAATATATTTAAACACCGGCAATACAATTGTGTTTTCTGCTTCGTGATTGTGTAACTTTATCCCTGACGACACAAAACATGAAGCAACCCATGACCAAATTAAGATGTGCTCTCACAAACTGTTCCAAAGACCTGGAATAATTGCAACTGAAATTTTAAAGCACATTTCCCACTTTTACCCATTTGAGGTCAGGGATTATGCCAGGACATGTACCAGACCGGCCCGACATTCTTCCCACTGCAGAGGAGTCGTGATAGCCAGGGGCAAATTCCACCGAGCAATGATAGCAGCGCCTATGATAAATATTTGTCGTACAGACCTGTTTTATTAGCTATGGCAATTAGAACAAGGTTTGTAAGCCCTATGTAAAGGGATCTGCAACCTTTAGGATGAGGCGCCTGAAGGCAGGAAGGTGTCCTTACCTTGACACGAGTCTTGAACTTCTTCAAAGCCAGGTTTGCATCGACACTGTCCAACTGGTACCACCCACTCCCCGTGCAAAGTACAGTAGATCTGGGGTATCTTCTGACTCTCGGCATTTTCCACGCATTTCCCGCTCACCTCCTTGAGTGCCTGGTTCTCTCTTCCGGCCACAGTCTCAGGGAACACCGCAAGGCTCTTCACTGTGGCCGGGCACGTTTTGTAGTACACTCTAACCATAACAATAGCAACGCAGGCTCCGATGTCTTGAAAGGCCAGGTAAAAACCTTTCCGAGAGAGGTTCTCCACAACTTTCGTCTCTTTGTTGATGTGCATTTCGTTTTTCTTGGTGATCTCATCAGGCGCTATGGTGGCCACCTTCTTAAACTGGCCCTTGTGGAAGGTGGTGCCCACGTCCGCGTCCGCCTCTAACACGAAGAGGTTGAAGGTTTCCTTGCAGGTTAGCGAGGCCCCGTCAAACGAGTTGCAGTCGCGCACGATGAACTGCAGCTCCACGAAAACCCGCGAGGCCGAAGCGTGCCGCTGGATGAAGGTGGTGCGCAGCCAGTTGTCCTGCTCGCGCTCGTCCACGTTGCAGACGTAGTAGGTGTAGAACTGAGAGCCGTTCAGGGTTCTCTGGTGGACCTCCCACTGAAACAAAACCACAGAAACCAAACAGGTTAGAGGTAGAAAAACGAGGGGGCTTCCAAGCACGCCGGCTGAACCAACACTCAAAGGATCGCCAAATAAAGGAGCAACCATTTAACCATGAGGGTTCAGCCACTGAAATCTGAGCCTGGAAACCAAAACAGAGACATTGTTAAACACTCCCCGTGAAAACTTTCTGGTCCTTCGCAGTAAAAATACATTTTCTACCAACAGAACTCCACTTTTCGAGCCTCACAACACAACAGACCTCAAAGCATTTTGCCTGACAATGGATTTGTGCCTTTGCTGGAAAAAAAAATATATTTTTTGTTTGTTGGGGGGATTTTTTACATTTGTTGGCTTCTACTCTCAAATAGCATTGCTGCTTGCATACTAACTATATGCCACAGAAATGTTTGGAGAAAAAAAAAGTGACAACAACTTCTAACCTTGGCTCAGGAGGAACAACTGGCCCCCACAGAGGCAGAAGCTGCGGTTTGCTTTCTGTATGTAGCCACTGTGCCGTTAATTAAAGGAATGTGCTTTGCTGGCAAAGTGTGTGGCTCTGAATAAAAACGTCGACTAACAGCATGTGTCGACTACACATCTACTAAAACAGCTGGTGGACATTTTTATAACACAACGCAGTATGAGAAACCGTATAATGACACACAAAAATATGAAACTAAAAGTTTCAGAGGAACATTTAAGCGGTGACATCTTTGGGAAAGTTAGGTGAACCACTGCGCAGCATGCCTGCACATGCCTTTGAGTCATCAGCACATGAAATGAGGCTATTTACAGTGAATCTGCATGAGCCCGGCTGGTCAATTACTCTAACCGCACCATGGAGGAAGGCGCACATGTCGTTAGTACACTGGCAACGAGACAACCACAGAATTTGGGATGCATCACTTAAACGTAGACATTTTCCCCTGATGTAAGGAAAAGGTAGCTGAAGCCCCTACTCAAAAAAAAAAAAGAGCTACCACATGCTGCAAACTTTAAAAGTTAATTGCTCTGTAACACACAATTCTGGAGTTGAAGCCTCGAAACCACAAGAAGCCGCAAGTATTTCCAGTTCAGGGCAAGCAGCTACTCTATCTGCATGTGCTTTTGGGAAGCATGACTCTCTCTCACAGCCACACTTTAAGACTTTATATGTGCTCACACACACATACGTACTCAAGAGGAGAATTACGCAAGTTAAATGTTCAAATGTGTGTGCACCGGAGCACCTTCCTGTAAAATTGCTCCACAGTAATTTATCCCGAGGCAAATTCCTATCAGAAACGTGGGAGTTGAAGTTGCAGCCAGAGAGATACTCACCCCAGTCCTGTCTCTCTGAGAGCTGTCTCCCTCACTTGGGGACCATGTCAACCAGCCCAGCTCTCTTCCTGCTGCCCTCATGTCCAAAAGCACTTCTGTGGAGACAAGGAGACACTTGAAACTGAATGAAATGATCTGATTAAGACTAAAACATTTCTCTCTTTTCCAGGTTTGATGTGCTTTGTCATGATGATGCACTAAAGAAAGTAAACTTCTGACTTTAGGATCAGATCCCAGAGGGATTTAAATCCTGACAAACTAGAAGCTGCTCACCTGCTGCTGCTCTTACAAACTTTCAAGCAGCTTCACCATAAATGTAGTTTTATACAACTGAAAACATGCGTGAGTAATGTTTATTTTTCTTTATGATCTTTACGACTGTTATTTATTTATTTTTTATTTTTTTTTAAGTTTCCTGGTTTTAAAGTTCCTCCGCCGAGCTTCCCCCGCATGGCAGCGCGTGTTGCCTTCACGAACGCAGATTTCACGCCAAAGCAGCAGAAAAAAAAATTTAATAAAAAGTTTTAAAATATAAAACGCTCACCTTCTTTAGCTTCCAGCGTCCTTAAAAAGCCGTTAATGAGTACGTAGGATAAAAAGAAATGCCTGAATCCGACAGAGGAATCCATTTGGGAAAGTTTTCCTCCGCTCCCTCAGCTCCTTCGGCTCTGCGGGACAAGGAGCTGCGGCTCATTCACACAAACGGCTCGGCGCGCGCGCGTCACTGGCTCCGCCCACTGGAATGTACAAATCCCCACGTGTGCGCGCGAGCGCTCGGAGCGCTCAGTTGCTGGATGGAATAAATAGGCGGAAACTTTTTTTTTTTATTGAGTAATGAACAGTGGTGGGATGTAACTAAGTACAAATATTTCGTGACTGTACTTAAGTACATTTTTCATGTATCTGTACTTTACTTTAGTAGAGTTGAATGTGGGTACTTTGTACTTTTACTCCACTACATTTTACATCAAGTATATGTACTTTCTACTACACTACATTTCTATAACGCGTTGCTTTACAAGTTACATTCATGTTGCGGCTTTTTGATTTGTTTGTTACTTTGAAAGTAGCCAATGGTGAGAGGGGAGCTGGTCCATTGAATCACTGCAAAGTGGGCAGGTAACGTTAGGCCCACCTTCAAGAAGAGCTGGGCCAATGATGTATATTCTAGTATATATGTCACTGAGCTGGGTGCACCTGCAGCACCTCTACACCCAAAGTGTATTCCACCGCAAGAGAGTCAGCCAGAAGATATGCTTCACTCATGTCCTTATTGAAAGACTGCTCAGTACTGCAGGACAGCTTGTCTCTCCCAAAAGAGTCAGAGATTCTTTATTGTCATTCGCACCTCATGTGGTACATGTGGTGGAGCGAAATTATGTACACAGGGTCCCAGTTACATCCAACAATAAAATGTAAAAGAAAAACAGTAATAACATCTAAGATATGAACTAAGAAAAACATCAACTAAATATACACTAAGCACTCATAAAACATTGAACATCAGCACAAACATGAACATGAGTCTGTGTGAGCGGATGTGCACGCATGAACACATCAACATTGAAACAGATCAGCAGCAACATGATGTGATTATTCTAGTTAGAGATTCATGAGTATAACAGCCTCAGGGTAGAAGCTGTTCCTCAGTCTTGTGGTTCTACACTTAATGCTTCTCAGCCTCCTTCCTGAGGGGAGTGGGGCAAAAAGTGTGTGCTGGGTGAGTGAGGTCATTCATGATGCAGGTAGCCCTCTTCCTGCATCTGGAGGTGTAGATGTCTGTGATGGTGGGGAGACTGACTCCGACTCAAAAATCTTTGAAAAACCAACTTCTTCTGAACTTGAACAAGAAATTCTTGCTGCAATATTAAAATGTATCAGTTCATGGGATGTTGGGACAGGAGACAAGAGATGTCTCCAAAAGGCTCGACACTCGGGCCCAAGTTTTGAAAATGGTGTCAGGAAGTTACAATATTGTTCAATACTGACCCATTACAAGGTTGAATAGACATTATTTTAACTAGAGTTGATGACAAACTGGAGTTGAAATATCAGTGGAAATGATCGGTGCCTGTTCCTTTGTTAGGTCTAATGCCCCTTTTGTTCAGGCAGACAACTTTTACTTAAATATGTTTACTGCAGTTAAAATGACACATTGGTTTTTCTCTGTGTTAAATAACAACTTTCAAAGGTATAATCATTCCTCTTTCTTATTTTGCTTAATGACATTTAACTCTGCAGGTCATTCCTGAAATTTTGATGCACAGAATCACAAGTCTAAGTGTGAACTGTGTCACAGAGTAAACACAATAAAAACATGTATTATCTGCAGCATTGTTCATTAAAATGGCTCAACACTATTAATGTATTACAGAAAATATACATATGGTAGGCAGACTTAAAGATATGTAGACCATTACATATTACATTACATTACCATTATTAGGTAATACATTCAGGAAGTACTTTTACTTTTAATACTTTAAGTATTTTAAAAGCAAGTACTTATTTACTTTTACTTAAGTAAAAATGTTAATGTAGTACTTCTACTTTTACTAGAGTACATTTTTGTCTGTTTATTTGTACTTTTACTTAAGTACAGTGTTAGAGTACTTTCTCCACCACTGGTAATGAAGCATTAAAAATAAATAAATAAATAAACGACTTGTTCACAACAACAATTATATAACAGATGTACAGAAAATATAATTTGTGTAACATAGGTTACAACTATAAGGAAGCCCATTTCTGCCATAAAAGAAAATAAAATATAAGAAAATAAAAGCCCAACAGGAAGTCATAATTTTGACTTTTAAAGTCATAATTACGAGAATAAAAGTAATTTTTTTCTAGATTACCCAGAAAGTATGCTAAATTTAAAATATATATATATATATAATAAACTTGCTAATTCTTTTGGCCAAATTTTTCATTCATAAATGTAACTTTAATAACAAAACGCCTTGCTTTCTTCATTTTATTAAGGATGTGGAACTATATGTAAAGTTAATAACAGACTGTACCAACAAAAAGGCCCTTAGGACAATTTCTATCTGTAAATCTTTGCCAATATTTCCTTAAAAATCACACCCCTGGTTGTTTGTTCATATAAGTGTTGTGTTCATATACTCCATTCATTTGTTTGTTGTATACTTATCATTTGCTTTAATAAAGATTTATAAAAATATAAAAAACAACAAAAAAAGAGAATAAAAGTCATAATTATGACTTTCAAACTCAATTATGACTTCCTGTTGGGCTTTTATTACATAGTGGAAATGGGCTTCGATACTAAATGCTATATAAAGTGGCGATGAAACGATGTATACATTACATATAATTATTTAAAAGAATTGATGTTTGAAGGCAGAGGGACATATTGAATGAATTAATCCATGTGCTATGCAGGAAAACTACTGGTGTCTGACAGGAAGTTGCATCCCTCTAGAGTCACGGTGTCTGGCAAGGGACAAACTTTGAAATTAAAATAGAAAAGTCAAAATTATTACTTTAAAACTCGAAATTATGACATTTATTATCAGAATTATGACTTTTATTCTCATAATTATGACTTTAAAACTCGTAATCATGACTTTAAAAGTCAAAATTATTACTTTTATTCTTGTAATTATGACTTTAAAAGTCAAAATTATTACTTTTATTCTCATAATTATTACTTTAAAACTCATAATTATGACTTTTTTCTCATAATTATGACCTTAAAACGTGTAATTATTACTTTAAAACTTGAAATTAGGACTTTAAAACTCAAAATTATGACTTATATTCTTGTAATTATGACTTTTAAAGTCAAAATTATGACTTCCTTTTGGGGGTTTATTTTTTCTTTTATGACGGAAATGGGCTTCCATACAACAAAGTATGAAATAAAATAATAAATAATAAAAAAATCAATAAAAAGAACTGTTAGGGGGGTTACTATCTGAAACTCTTCCATTAACTCGTACAGTTTTGCTGTGTTTGATGCATCTTACTGAGGCATCCTTTGAACAAGGAGAGCTCATTTTTGAGAGCAGGGAATGAGAGGGGGCATTTTGCAAATTGCCATTTATGAATGCAGCATTTTGTTACAATAATCATAATATTGACTAGAAATTCCACATTTCTTTCTGTGACAAATAAACCAAACTGAATATTATGAAGTGAAAAGAAATCTATATTTTTGGCCTTGGAAGACAGGAAGTTATGAAAGAGTTTCCATAAATTCTGAACTTCTCTGCACTCATAAAACAAGTGCTTGGCTGTTTCCAGCTGAGTTCTACAGAAAACACAGTTCTCAACATCAAACTTAAATCTCTCTCTTATGAACTCATTTAAAAGATTGTTTATTATTTTAAAATAAAATGAATAGGCAGAAACGAAAACGGCTCCAACTCAATCGGTTTCACAGATATGGCGGTAAAATTCGGTGTGGTAGTAGCTGAGAGTCGTCTTCAACACGCGCTCTGAGCACCAACTGATGACGTGGAATCTGTTTCCATCAGTTTGCCATCAACTGTTGTGGTCGTCTCTCTCTGTTAGCAAAACATCTCATGAACCACTGGGTTAGTTGTTTTTTTTTTACTTTTTAAATTTAAAACTCTGGCATTTAAAATTTTTGCCTCAATTTCTTATTAGTTCGAGATTTGCGCCTCTCAAGGTTTATAGATGTTGGAGTAGCTGTTACTTTCATTCTGGGATATTGCTTTTGAAAACTTCATTTCCTCTTTTTTCTGGATGTAAATGTTTTATTTTGGATGAGTACTTCCTCTGGTATCTGATGCTGCGCATCTGGAAGGATTTTTACTGAAACATTTTTACTTTTGGACATTATGAAGCGTAACCATGACAACATGGTGGGTTTTTCATGGTGGGAGCAGCTGATTAACACCTCGAAGCTCAAATATTACCTCAAATATAGCCCCAAATCACAAATGAGTTGTAAAGGAGGTGCCCTGGATGCATCTCCGTCTACCTGGTGGAGGTGCTCGAGTGACTGCTGAGATCCTGGAGCTGGCAGGAAATGTGACTCATGACAACAAGAAGACCAGGATCATCCCCCGACACCTTTTGCTGGCTGGCTGCAATAATGAGGAGTTCAACAAGCTGCTGAGAGGAGTGACCATCACTCAGGGAGGAGTTCTGCCCAACATTCAGGTGGTCCTGCTGCCCAGGAGGACCAAGAGGCTTGCTAGGTCCTGGTGGACTAATCGGCATCTGCAGCCAGTCCCTTCAGATCCACTGTGGTACGTGTTGCTGCAGATCCTTCCTGTCCACAGCCATCAGCATCTATAACAACTTAATGAAACCAGGATGATGAGCTACAACAGCATTTAATTTGCCTTTGGGATTAATAAAGTATTTTGAATTGAATTGAGTTATAATCTCTTAAAGTCTTTTTGAGTTTTATTTTTGAGGCTTTCTGAAAATTGCTTAGATTTCTTTGTTGTTGTTGTTGTTTTTTTTCATTCTTTTCACTCATTTTCTGTTCTTTCGGTTATGTGACCTTTTGTCTTTAGAAGTGTTTTCTTGTTTGTTAAGCCTCTAAACTCCCAACCTGAGTCATTCAGGCATAAAATAAAGCTCCCAAACCCAAAGAGTGGATCTCTGTTGTGCTGACACACAGACAACAATAAAAAAAAAACAACTTTACCATTTGTTCCGTTATTTACCTAAATGTATGACAAATATCAAAGATGTCAAACCATGTACCGGTAGTGATTTGCATCTTAAAGAGCTGTTGAGATTAAAAAAATAACTTTTTTTAAATACCTTCATAAAGCCTAAAAAAAATATGGATCAATGTTACAAAAGCCATAAGAAAGTCTTTATTTTTGTGAACAAAAATAAATAAATTTGAGGCATTTTAAAACTTTTACATGTAGCTGCTGTCTAAAAAAGTGCTAAAGGAATACAAATAAATCCTAAAACTAGCAAACAACAGGACTATATACAACTGGTGGGGCGATGAGAAAAGTTACAAAAAATAAATAACTAATACAAAGGAGAGCAGCATGTAAAGAAGGAACAAACTATTTACACATTTACAACATCGGTTCTAGTGTCGAGTCTACCTTTGACCCAGAGGTGAGCAGTTAAAATGTAAATGTAGAAGCTGGATGGAAAATGTGTGTGACCTGAACAGACATGATTTAGCTACTGTCCTTCACTTTTTCTCCTGGTTGTCTTGTTTTAACTTTTAATTGAGCTTAATGGATGACATTATTGAGCAAACAGAATCACTGATCAAATAGCTCCATCATCCTGCTGTGTACAGGTCCTTCTCAAAAAATTAGCATATTGTGATAAAGGTCATTATTCTCCATAA
This sequence comes from Nematolebias whitei, assembly GCF_014905685.2. Taxonomy (NCBI): domain Eukaryota; kingdom Metazoa; phylum Chordata; class Actinopteri; order Cyprinodontiformes; family Rivulidae; genus Nematolebias; species Nematolebias whitei. The sequence goes on along the minus strand of NC_056508.1, from coordinate 39,758,217 downwards.
TGTAATGATAAAAATGAAACTTTCATATATTTCAGATTCATTGCACACCAACTGAAATATTTCAGGTCTTTAATTGTTTTAATACTGATGAATATGACATACAGCTCATGAAAACCCAAAATGCCTGTCCCAAAAAATTAGCATATCATGAAAAGGTTCTCTAAACAAGCTATTAACCTAACCATCTGAATCAACGACGTAACTCTAAACACCTGCAAAAGATTCCTGAGGCTTTTAAAAACTCCCAGCCTTGTTCATTACTCAAAACCGCAATCATGGGTAAGACTGCCGACCTGATTGCTGTCCAGAAGGTCATCATTGACACCCTCAAGCAAGACGGTAAGACACAGAAAGAAATTGCAGAACAAATAGGCTGTTCCCAGAGTGCTGTATCAAGGCAACTCAGTGGGAAGTCTGTGGGAAGGGAAAAGTGTGGCAGAAAACACTGCACAACAAGAAGAGGTGACTGGACCCTGGGGAGGATTGTGGAGAAGGGCCGATTCCAGACCTTCGGGGACCTGCGGAAGCAGTGGACTGAGTCTGGAGTAGAAATATCCAGAGCCACCGTGCACAGGTGTGTGCAGGAAATGGGCTACAGGTGCCACATTCCCCAGGTCAAGCCACTTTTGAACCAGAAACAGCGTCAGAAGCGCCTGACCTGGGCTACAGAGAAGTAGCACTGGACTGTTGTTCAGTGGTCCAAAGTACTTTTTTCGGATGAAAGCAAATTTTGCGTGTCATTCGAAAATCAAGGTGCCAGAGTCTGGAGGAAGACTGGGGAGAAGGAAATGCCAAAATGCCAGAAGTCCGGTGTGAAGCACCCACAGTCAGTGATGGTCTGGGGTGCCATGTCAGCTGCTGGTGTTGGTCCACTGTGTTTTATCAAGGGCAGGGTCAATGCAGCTAGCTATCAGGAGATTTTGGAGCACTTCATGCTTCCATCTGCTGAAAAGCTTTATGGAGATGAAGATTTCATTTTTCAGCACGACCTGGCACCTGCTCACAGTGCCAAAACCACTGCTAAATGGTTTACTGACCATGGTATTACTGTGCTCAATTGGCCTGCCAACTCTCCTGACCTGAACCCCATAGAGAACCTGTGAGATATTGTGAAGAGAAAGTTGAGAGACTTAAGACCCAACACTCTGAATGAGCTTAAGGCCGCTATCGAAGCATCCTGGGCCTCCATAACACCTCAGCAGTGCCACAGGCTGATTGTCTCCATGCCACGCCGCATTGAAGCAGTCATTCATGCAAAAGGATTCCCGACCAAGTATTGAGTGCATAACTGATCATGATTATTTGAAGGTTGGCGTTTTTGTATTAAAAACACTTGTCTTTCATTGGTGGGATGAAATATGCTAATTTTTTGGGACAGGCATTTTGGGTTTTCAAGAGCTGTATGCCATAATCATCAGTTTTAAAACAATTAAAGACCTGAAATATTTCAGTTGGTGTGCAATGAATCTGAAATATATGAAAGTTTCATTTTTATCATTACATTATGGAAAATAATTACCTTTATCACAATATGCTAATTTTTTGAGAAGGACCTGTACATTGTAGGATCTGTTTCTTCGCCTCTGTTCTGGTCTAACCTGCATTAAAGTATTTGTAAAGCTGAGTAATTTAATCCTCAGCTGATAAGACGTTAATGGAGTCGAAGGTCAGAGATTTTGTCTTCCTATGGCCAAACATTTCTACAATGTCCAACATGTTGTTCCTCAACATTATAGTTTCCATTGATCCCACCTCTGCAAAATCATAGATCCACTGCAGGTGGTGTGATGTGAGGTGTACTATGAACAGAAATGGATACAGGACACCTGCGGTGCGCCGACATACTGAGGTTTATCCAAAGGCTTATACCCAAGAGACGGGTTTAACCCTCACACCCATCCAAAACAGCTTCTCACTCAGCAGCATCTTCAACGGAGGCAGGTAAGCAAAGTGAAAAGAGTCAATGAGCGATTCACAAGTGGTCCAGTAGGTCAGAACCAGTCTTCTTTATAGGGACTAAACAGTGTGATTTCCCGAATTCTAGTACCACTTTTCTGCAACAGACTCTGGTTGGTGTAGAGGTTGGAGTTGTTGGAGTTGGGGGTTGTGATCCAAAGAGCCCAGCAAGAGATTGGGGGGGGGGGGGGGGGGGGGGGGGGGGGTTTTTAAAGGAAAGGGGGGGGGGGGGAGGGGGGGGGGGGGGGGGGGGAGAGTGTGGAATGATTTAATGACTGAGAAGGTGATGAAACTGGTGGAATGTGGGGTGAACCAGCAAAGGCTCCAGTGCTGAGCTTGTTGAAAAGCAGCTTCGTTTATTTAAAAGCTTCAATTTCCAAGCAGCAGTTAGTTACATGTTCATGGAAAATTTCATTAAAACTATAGCGAGCTTCTTTGTTTGTGATAATTAGCGTCACTGAGCGTTCCAAAAGTCCTGCTTTCTTCTGAGGAACAAAGTGAAATGAATGACAGATTAAAATGGTTTTGTTTTACTGTTTCAATTACTCTAACAATTTTATTTTCCTCCGCTACTAAAAAGAAAACATAATGTGAGTTTAAGAAGAGAGGAGTAACTTAACTTAGCTTCAAGGTTCAAAGTTCTTTATTGTCATTCGCATCCCATGTGGTGCATGAGGTGGAACATAATTGTGTACACAGGGTCCCAGTTACATCCAACAATAGCAAAAATATCAAGTGTAAAAGAAAACTGTAATATGATCTAAGATATGAACTAAGAAATATGCTAAACTAGAATTATCTAAGCACTTAATGGTGCAATAACAATACGCCGAAAAACAGCAGCACGAACATGAGTCTGTGAGGAAACGAGTACAAATGAATACAGCAGGATGAAATAAATCAGCAGCATGAGATCAGCAACAGCACATATCAACAATCAAGTGGCAATTAGTGATTTTTTAAAATTTATTATTAATAATCCTGATTAGGGATTTATGAGTCTAACAGCTTCTAAATTGTGTAGGTCCAAGTTACAGCCAAAAATAGCAACAACAAAAAAAAGAATAGAAAGTATAAAAAGAAACAGTATACAAGGATCTATACGCTAAACACTAAATAATACGAGCTTATTAGTTAAAGTACATTTAAGTACTTTAAATTTAGGGAATGTCTTTTAAAAGGTATCTTTAAATTGTCATATTGCTGTTTTTACTTAAAAAAATCCATCTGCAGCAAAAAATCCAATGCCTTCAATCCAAAAGCTTCAAGGTACTGAAGTTTCATTTCAAGGGGAGATTATCGAGATTATTGTACAATTGATGACATTAATAACTCGGAACAGCACTTGGAGAGTTCACCTTTTTAGAGGATGTAAATCAAATTAATACTAATATTAATAGAAATGTGATATTTCTGGGATAAGGGCACCAGCAACCACCACAAACCAAAAAAGAAGCCGTGGGTAAAGATGATGGATGGATGGATTGATGGATGGATGGATGGATGGATGGATGGATGGATGGATGGATGGATGGATGGATGGATGGATGGATGGATACTTCTGTCTAACCCAGCTTCACCTCTGCTGAGTTTCATTAAATCCGGTGATGTATTTTTTGATGAAAGATGAGGTACCACCTGGAATAAGGGTTGAGATGTATTGTCTCTCAAAGGATTCACCATCTATCATTTCATAAACTGTAAAACAACCATTGTAATCTGCAGAATGGAATGGCCAAAGTGCAAAGTTTTTCTATAGGTAGAGCACAATAACTGTGATCCAGCTTCAATAGCAGCCACTGAGATGGATCTGATTCCTCTTTTCCATTAAAAAAAAAAAGGTGACAAACTTAGAAAACTTAACCAAAGGGGACAACAAAGTCCATGCTCAATAATCCAGTTATACAATCCAACATTTTTCAGTCAGGTCATCTGGACAGTTTCTTTTTTTTTGTGCTGAAACGTTTCGCCTTCGATCCAGAAGACTTCATCAGTCAAGGAAACACACAACACAAAACTGATTCTTCCCCCAACAGCTTATTCCAAAGTGGAACAAACCAGTTATGTTGGTGCTAAGATGGTCTCTTAAGAGATTAACCAAAGGGGGATTCTTGGATTTAGAAATTACAAGCCTCAAATTCTCCTGGCCTAAATAAGATTTACTGTTTTTTGTAAAAATACTTTTTTTTCGAGACAAAGGTTAATTTTTTTTCTACATACCTTATTTTATGAAACTGTCTTTTCCATTGTGTTGCTTTCATGCAGTGTTTTGACCACCGCTGCAGACCGAACCGGCCCAACTTTTTGTGCACACTTTTGTTCATGAAGCAGATTCTTGCTGATGGAGGATCTCTTACAGGTGGAGCACTCCTGTCAGTGGACTCTATAAAAGGACTTGAAGTTGGTTTGAATCAGTATGACTTCCTTAAGAAGGCTGATGTGTGAGAACATGTTAGTAGTTTGTGTTACTGGTGGCAAGGGGAGGGTGCAAACTGACCTCATGTCCTTAAATGATTTGTTCAAATTGAATTATTTTCATTTTATACTATTTCTATCTTAACTTGTGATTCTTAACCTGTCATTGTGTATCTGTTCCTACCAAACCCAGCCAGTCGAAGCAGATGCTTGTCCTGAGCCTGGTTCTGCTAAAGGTTTCTTCCTCATGAAGGAGTTTTTCTTTCCACTGTCGCCTTCATGCTCGCTCAAGATGAGAGTTCTGCGATGGAGTTAAATTCAAAGCAGTCTGCTCCTCAGATAAATAATATTAAATTATTATTTTTATATATGAACGTTTCTGTTCAGTGCCTTGAGATGACTTCTGTTGTGACTTGGTGCTATATAAATTAATTGGGGACTGCCAGTAGAATGGCAGACATCTATTATTATCCACCTGACAAGGATTTCCTAACTTTACATCTTATTTTTCCCTCAACGTTAATGCGGCCCAAACTGTGTACCCCTACAAATGTTATATCAAAACGACCGGCTCGGCACCGTGATGTGTGCTACTACTTTGATTGTCATTTTGGGTTACCATGGTGACGTAATTTATAAAGACGTCTTTTTTCTCATTCAAAACACCAGACGGAACTCTAAACTGACCACCAAACGATAGTCCTCATCTAAGTTTTTCCAGGAACTTTGTAGTTAATTTTATTCCTGTTTAAGAAATGTCAAAAATGTTGACTTCCTGCTACTAAAGTAAACTTAAAAAGTTAAAAAAAAAAAAAAAAAAAATCCTATAAGAACAGTTTTAAAAGACAAATCTGCTAAGAATCAGTTTTAATATTGAATGCAGAACAAATCTTGTGTACCTCGCCTCTCATTTCAAGTATTGTTTAAACAGCCACCTTACTCATTTGCAGCATTAAAGAGAGCACAAGAAGGCATCATAAGACTGCTCAGACATCTGCCCAGATATCAAACAGCGTGCAGGGCAGTCATTTGTATGAAGAAGCTGATTTTTTAAATATATTTCAGATTCAATGGGCCTGTGGAGGGAAAAGAGGCCGAAGCTGTTTTACATGAAGTGCCTTTGTTCTGAGCATCCACACATACAGAAGAAAAATCCTTGTGACAAGTGGAAAGAGATGTATTCTTACAAGCATAATAGCATTTCTGAACACCAAACACTTAACGGCACAGCTGGTGCAGTGATAGCTGCTCATAATTCATGGGAAATATCCCAAAAATGTAGCACCCCGCCACACTGTTGATTAACTGTGGTCAACAACAAAAAAAATACAGGTTTAATCTACATTTCATTCTGTCTCAGGAGGGTCTGTGGGAGTAGACGTGTAGGAGTTCAGAGAGACTCTGGAGCTGTGGAGGAAAGTCTTTTACCTGGCAACAGGCGCAGAGAGGAATTCACCAAGCGTTCTCTGACTCTCTTTGTTTGTTGCACAGTGTTACTGCAGTAAAACGCTAAGTAATACGTACAACAATAAGGGGATGCTGTGTCTTACATCTTGCCTCCTATTCCTCTCCTCCCCTCTGTGAATGCAACACTTCAACCAAAAAGCTGGACCCCAACAATTTTCTTCCCCAGTTGTGTTTACATTTGAGCTCCAGTCTGGTCCTCACAATGGGTCATTACAATACGGTGTGTAACTGATTGGACACGGGTTCCCCACTCTTAAACACACACATGCATTGTTGTTCAAACACCTGTGATGCTGATTCTGCAAGAAAAGAGGTGGGCTTCTGCTGATCAGGGCTGTCTCAGGCCCCCTCCATGCTCCCTTGTGCCCTCTGGGGGCTCCAGTTTCACAAAGGGGGGTTTTCCAGCAAAGCGGCTCCAGTTATAGTTTGCTGCCAGCGTACCCAGCTCTGCTTCTGTCTGCTCCAGTATTTCCTCTGTCAAATCACCAACTTCAGCCCTGAAAAAAAAAAAAACTGTTCCGAACATCACATTTTGGCTGGACCAGAACTGTTTTCCTTAGGGATGAGGGTAAACAAGCAAATCAAGTAAAACGTCGTGACTTCCAAAGCAATGCAGCGGTGAGTGTGTTTCATTAGAGGCAGAACAATAAGAAAACTGAGCTCAACATAAATGTAAAAACAAAGCAGCTGTAGAAGAACGGGAGCTCATTATTTCCCAGTGGAATGTTGATTGAAAAACCACATTCACAATGAAAGTTTTGAACCTAATTTGTTCATTTACACAATATTCAAACCACTGATGACTGCAGATAAAACCCCCACATAAAACCAAAATCAGAATTAGAATTTAGCGACATAATGACTTGGCTCCACAGTGGATTATTGGTTGTGGAAAAACATGTTCTTGGCTCTTTTATTTAATATTTACAATGTTTATTTGTACAGCCTGCAGCACGGTGGCTCAGTTGGTAAAGCTGCCGCCTCTTGGCGAGAATGTTGTCAGATCGAATCCCGACTGGAGACCTTTCTGGGTGGAGTTTACATGCTCTCTCCATGTGTGTGTGTTTCCTCTGGATACTCCAGCTTCCTTCCACATACACAAATGCATGTTAGGCTAAAGACTCCCACAGACTCGGGCATATCGTGAGCCGCTCATACACTGTGCGCACTGTCCCCATACAGTTGAGACTTCATACTTGAGCGTACACCTGATGGGCTGCAGCCCAGCTCCGCAGACAAGGGGTGTTCACCTCTGAGACAAACTTAGGTCATTGATTGGTCATTTGCTGACATGCCTACTGGATTGATTGACATGTCGCAAAAAAAAAATAAAGAAAAGCTGGCAGCCCAGGAGCAGCGGTGTTCTGTGTTTATATGTTGTTAATAAAAAGTTCTAAAATATTTTTAAAAAACAGGGAGCGCTGCCCCTGCAACCCACACATCAGACCGGCCCACCAGGAAATCTCCAGACCCGCCCGCAGCCACGCTGGACCTGATTTTAATTCGCTCGTGACAAATTCCTTCATTTCTCATAATTTCAGTCATGGCGTCAATGGACGAGGAGGAAGAGATTGCTTGCCTCTTGGAAAACTAAAACTAAAGAAAAGGCCTTGAACCAGACCACGGATGAAGAAGGGGAATTTAATACATTGGTGTCACATACAAAACAGTCCCTCGCCGGGCCGTTTATTGTGCGACACTGAGTACGTAGTTGTAAAAATTGATCTTTGCTTAGATATGCCTTGCGGGTGTCCGCTTCTAGTCTAATCCGGTATGCGTGGGCCTCTGCGAACTCAAGTATGACTGAGTCTGTGGGAGCCTTAACTGGTAACTCTAACCTGTCCCCAGGTGTGAACGGTTCTCCTGTTTGTCTCTGTGTCCCTGTTATGGACTGGAGACCTGTCCAGGATGTCTCCCTCACACAGTGACAGCTGGATATTGGTACCAGTGACCTCCGTAACCTGGAAAAGAAGAAGTGAGTAAAGCTAATGGATGGATTTGTAGAACCAGTTAAAAACAAATTTCATCAACAGCCTTGATCTATCTGGAACTGCTTTAGTGGAAAACCCCTGAAATCCCACTTAAAACCGAAGAATGCCATGAATCTCTCTGAGCTTTGAACCCCTAAAACCCAACGGCTCCCCACCTGTCTTCATGTTCCCTTTGATTCTCACACCTCATCCTCAGGACAGAGACGGGAGGTCTCCACAACTCTACCTTCAGGTTTTATTTTAGGATGAATGAAATTAGAAGCTGCTTAGAACGAGCAGAGAGGAAGAAATTACCTCATTTCCATACTTATACGACTGATAATATGAGCGCCCGGGGGGACACATGTGCATCATTCCAAGCTGATACCACTGTTGGAAACGTATCGTTCTTTGTAGTGCAGAAACTAAAGGCTAATGCAGGATGTAAACTGAGAACTGAAAGGAAATGGAATGAAATGGGTAAAGTGGGGGCTGATTGAGGTAATGTGTGTTTCTTGTTGGGGGTTGGGGGGTACCGGGGAGAGTTGCATGCACAGGTGTAAAGCAGCTACTGCGGCTGCTGCGAACGGGCAAACAGGGGGGCCATTGTTTCCTCAGACACACACACACATAGCGGGCAACAAGTGTGGCCCCAACCAGCGCATGTGGGACTACAACATCGTCTCATCTGTTAGTCTGATTAGCTACATAGCTCATACTCCTCCATCTCCCCACCACCATTACCTGATCCTTTTCATCCCTTGGTTCAGGACCCGGCATGAGAAAGTATCCTTGTCAGAGATTTACTGGCTCCTGATAAGGGCGATGCTGTGGGTGGAATTAAGAAGCGGGGTCAAAGTGCACCAGGCTGTTTGAACAGATGAATTGCAAATGACCAACCAACGAGCCATGTTCGACATGGACTGTTCACAGTTTACCAAAAGATAATGATCACTTTGACGTTTCACTTGAGAAACTCTTCCTCTGTACGAACCGAAACCATGCAGCACTAATCACTCTGGTCGCTGTAGATGCTAAGCCGGGTTTTCTCAAATCAACATACAAGGCAAACATCTGTAAATTGTATAAATGTGCATGCTGTTTTCATGTGTGTGGTAATGAGCAAACGTTGGGGGTAACGTGGTCCTGGTGTGCGTGTTTTGAGGTGAGGGGCTCCGGGGCATATATGGAGCCATGTGTTGACTTGTAATGTAAACCGCCCGTATGCAGTTTGCTTCAGTGTGGTCATTTGTATTTCAATCGTCTGAAGGGGCCAGAGCTGAGGGGAAGCACTCAGAGGCAGCTGATGGTGACTAATCTCCTGTTTTATTATTCTCCTCAGAGTTGTATATGGTTTGTCAGTAACTTTAATACGAAACACATTGAATGCCGTTTGCGCTACAACAAACTCAGTTGGTAATTACCAAATTTTTGAAAAGGGCTTTTCACTGACAGTTACATTTTTATAAAGTAGGTGGTCTAATACAAGCCTCCGTTGAAAAACACAAGTTAAAATTAAAACGGCACAGGCTGAAGTACACCGAAGCTGGTTCCAATTGTGGATTTAGGTTAAAATAAAACATTCTGAAACAGCTACTACACTGATCAAACACAACATTTTGACCACTGACAGAGGAGGTAAGACATTGCTAAAATCAAAAATGTTCAGAAGATACTAAGTATTATGGTTTGTATAGGTACAGACTGGTCAGGGTACCCACGCTGACCTGTGGACCCTATATAAAGAGCTCACATTAGGCCCATCACAACTGGACCAAGAAGCAATGGAAGAAGGAGGTCTAGTCTGATGGCTCTTGTTCTATTTTAGGTCCAGGTGCATCTATTAACTAGAACCTGGCACCATGATGCATCATGATTATTATGTATTGGAAAGTGTTCTTCTAAGAAGCCTTTGGTCCTGTTATTCATATGGATGGTTTGTCAGATTACTCCCCCCCACCAACCTAAACACCATTACTCACCAAATACAGCCCTTCATGAAAACTGATTTCCTGTTGGCAGTGCTCTAGTTCAAATAGACAATGAGTTTGAGACGTTGACCGAGCCTTATAGTTCTAGAAATCTCAGTAGATTCAAACTTTATTGGGATTTTCCAAACAAAAAAAGTCAAATAAATGGAACGACTTACCACTTAGTATATACAGTAGGACGTTTAAAAATGTGCTGATGGGCTCGTGATGTATGGTCAAAAAGTGACTTGGTCTTCATGGCAGATCTGATTATTTACTATTTAAAAAGAAATGTGCATAGAACTGTGAATGAACTATGAATTGTAACAACAACAGAATATTCTATCATTAAAATTGTATGTTTTTTATTTAACAGCAGCATAAGAGCAAATAGATGTCCAGTTTACCTGATAAAACAGGACATTTAACACAACTCAGTTCAATTCAGTTGATTTATATAGTGCCAAGTCACAACACAATGTTAAGACCACTGTATTGTGAGTAACGCTGCTCTTCTTTATTCAGTATTGTAATGGTAAAAGGTGCACTGTGGTATTCAAATGCATGTTACTTTAAAAGTTTTTGCAGACTAAGTAACACCAACAGTTTGGTTAAATGGGGAAGAAGTTTGCACAACAAATAAAGTTAAAGAGGTTTCATATAAAATCAATCATAATGTATACCCTGTTAAAAAAAACACTGGAAAGATTTAAACTTGTTCTGAACTACACAAGGAAACAATCTCTTATTTATTCTACTAATGTAATCAAGGCATTCTGGACAGATGTACAACTCATACAACAGAAAACTGGACAAATAATTCAACTTACAGAGAAAGACATTGTATTATGTTTCGACGATAAGGATCTGGAGAAAGACTTGATTTACTTCACCCAACTTCTACTTCTCCGGGGAAAATTTCACATTCACAAGAAAAAGTGGTCAAACTCCAAACCAAGCACTTCAGCAAGGAACTTCACATTTACAGCACCACTATTAAAGGACTTGGAAACAAAAAGGCCATGAAAACCAAACTTAATGTGAATTTATCTATATAACCTGTAAATAGATTTTGTATTTTTTTTTACCTTTTGTATATTTTTATAATTAGCTTGTTCTTTTTTACATTTTAATACTATTACCTTTGTACCTGTTAATATACCACGGGCAGACATATGTTTAAATGTTGATAAATTTAAAAAAAATTTAAAAATAACAGCAACTTAAAAAGCTTCTCTCTTCCCGAGGCTAAAATTCCTTCAGTGTAATGTTAACGTTATTAAGTGGCATGGATACTGTAAAACTCTTGCTTATATCCTCTCATGTTGGTTATAAAGTTATTAGAATAATTTTCCCATGTCCTCCTCTGCCCTTTTTTAATAAAGGTTAAAAAACATTCTAATTAAGGCAAAATCTCCTCATTTTAGAAGCTTACCAAATTATTAAAGCAAGTCTAAGTCCAAACCTTCTCTGCCGCCTCTCCCCCCCCCCCCCCCACACACACACACACTCCTCCCCATTAAAGATGACTGTCCTTGAAAAGTACTGATGTAGCCTGCGGGGGTAAAGCAGAATAGTTACAAGGTACCATTCATTCAAGTCCTTATCACAACATTATCTCAGCATTCCAATACACTGAGCTGGAACGTGCTCATATTCTGAGACAACGCCTCCCGTTTTGTTTTCTCGATGGAGACTAGAGTCAAACTGGAGTGGCAGATGTTCCCATTTGCTCACCGAAGTAGAATGACCTGCTCCTTAAGGCACCTCCTTCCTCTCCTCCTATCAAGTGACTTCAAACCTAAAAGCCACTCCGGACGTTACAAGTAGAGCAAAAGGAGACAGCGCTCAGATCATGGATTCCTGAGGGGTGGGATGGAAAAAAAGACATAGCTTTGAGAAAAGAGGCCTCGGGGCGTCTGAGAGCCTCCATTGAAAGCCACCTGTTGACTCAGTTCCAGATGACCTGCTGGGATCACCGATATCAGATGAGATGGATGGTGGGAGGAAACAGGGAGGTATATTACAAAGTGTGAGGATAAACTGGTATCAGTCTTAATATCTAATCAACCATGGAGTAACAATTTAAAAATATATAAAACGGCATCAAATTGTCAATTGTTTTTGCAATTTAGAGAGTCAGAGTCAGAGTCAGAGTTTCTTTATTGTCATTCGCACCTCATGTGGTACATGTGGTGGAGCGAAATTATGTACACAGGGTCCCAGTTACATCCAACAATAATAATTAGTGAACTATTTAAACATTTTCCCTTTTTGTGCACAAGTTTGACATATTTTTGTCCCATTAAAAGCAGGACTGTGACTCCAGAGTGATTGGCGCTCAGGTCTTTTGTGGAAGAATGAACAGAACAAGGAAAACTAAATGTCTTCAGTAAATAACAGAAAGCAGAGGAAGCTGCCAGAACAGCAGCAACTGGTCCACAGCTACTTTTTCTAACACAGAGGCTGATGATGTTTCTTCACCAGTTAAACAGCTGGCATCTTTCACTCAAGCTTATTTTATGTAACTTGTTGGAAAAAAAAAAGTAAATTATGTAATTGTTAAGTCACCATTGTTTAATTATAATTGACCATTTTAACACATTTAACAATAAATACTACAATTTATTTGTCTAAATGTTATGTTGGGACCCAGTTGCAGTTTATTTTAAATTGAGATCTTTTGGAAAAGCATTACTTTTTAATGATTTTTATGTTTTCATTGATGTTAAAAGAGACGACAAAAGGTTAGATTTTGTAATTTATAAAAGAGATGTAATTAATCTTCAGATGTTTTCCATTCATCCATCCATTATCTTTACACGCTTCTTCCTTTTCGGGTCATGGGGGTCACTGGTGCCCATGTCCAGCTATCACTGTGCAAGATGCAGGGGACATCCTGGACAGGTCTCCTGTCCATCACAGGGACACATAGAGACAAATGAGACAAACAACCATTCACTCTCTCACTCACTCCTAGGGACAATTTAGAGTTACAAATCAGCCTAACATGCAAGTTTTTGGTCTGTGGGAGGAAACCGGAGAAGCCGGAGAAAAGTCACGCATGCACGGAGAGAACACGCAAACTCTACCCAGAAAGGTTCTGGGCCAAGATTTGAACCAGGGTGACCTGCTCGCTGTACCACCGTGCTGTGCTCAGACGGTTTTTATTTGTAGAAAAACATATTTTTTTGATTTTTTTAGTTTGTTTATTTTATTTCATGAGCTGGTGAAGCTGCTCAATCATGCAGGACATGATAAATCTAATCCAAAACAGACATTCCGTTGTTGTTTTATTATTATTTATTTATTTATACCTTATTTGGATTTTTTTTTTCAGAAACAAGAAAGCTTGAGCAGCTGATGCCATTTTTTTTTTATGTTTTGTTATAAACACATTGAAGTTTCTTCTTTATCCAAATATTAGACAAAAAACGTTTTCTGATAAATTCAAGAAATGTTACAAAATTAGAGTCACCCTACAAATGATGCAGCTTTCTTGAAAGTGTGTTAAAGAAAAATGCAAAAATATTAATAAAATATAGACATTCAGAGTCAGAGTCAGAGTCAGAGTCAGAGTTTCTTTATTGTCATTCGCACCTCATGTGGTACACATGTGGTGGAGCGAAATTATGTACACAGGGTCCCAGTTACATCCAACAATAAAATGTATAAGAAAAACAGTAATAACATCTAAGATATGAACTAAGAAATGCATCAACTAAATATACACTAAGCACTCATAACATAAAACATTGAACATCACCACAAACATGAACATGAGTCTGTGAGCAGATGTGCACGCATGAACACATCAACATTGAAACAGATCAGCAGCAACATGATATGGTTTTTCACAGTGATTATTCTAGTTAGATATTCATGAGTCTAACAGCCTCAGGGTAGAAGCTGTTCCTCAGTCTAGTGGTTCTACACTTAATGCTCCTTAACCTCCTTCCTGAGGGGAGTGGGGCAAAAAGTGTGTGTGCTGGGTGGGTGGGGTCCTTCATGATGCAGGTGGCCCTCTTCCTGCATCTGGAGGTGTAGATGTCTGTGATGGTGGGGAGACAAAATAGACAAAATAAGCATATATTTTAACTTGCATTAGACATTTCAAGGGCAGCATGGTGGCTCAGTTGGTAGAGCTGTTGCCTCTCAATGAGAAGGTCACCGGTTCAAATCCTGGGGCCTTTTTGGGTAGAGTTCGCATGTTCTCTCCGTGCATGCGTGGGTTTTCTCCGGGTACTCCGGTTTCCTCCCACAGACCAAAAACATGCATGTTAGACTGATTCTAAATTGTCCCTAGATGTAAGTGAAAAAGTGAATGGTTGTTTGTCTCATTTGTCTCTATGTGTCCCTGTGATGGACTGGAGACCTGACCAGGGTGTCCCCCCACCTCTCGCACAGTGACTGCTGGACATGGGCACCAGTGACCCCCACGACTTGAAAAGGAAGAAGCAGTAAAGATAAAGGATGGATAGACATTTCCAGCAAAAATACTCATGGACCATTTAATTTCCTTTTTCTTTTATCTCTACAAACTGATCTCCAGCCTCCATCTGCTCCATCAGTCATCCGTCCTAACTTTATTTGCCTCAGCTCCTCCTGAAGGATGCCACAGCGTTCTCAGGTCGGGAGGGAAATGTCTCAACATGTTCTCAAAACACCCGAAACCTTTACCCTGCAATCATTCTGCAACAGAAACTGATGCTCGTCACGTTCTTTCACTTAAAGACGGAGCTCTTTATAACACTTTGTTCACAGCTTCATTACAAATGCACCGGTCCACCTGCAGCTGCGGAGCTGGCAGCAGACGTTGAGGGAAGCCCAGTGTGCTGAGGGTTTGTGTGAGAGCTCGTCCCCTCTCAGCTGGATCTGTCAAAACCCAAAATTGCTCGTCTCTGTCTGGCTGGGTATGAACTCGGGCTAAAAGGTGCCTCAGATGTTAAAAACTGCGGTAGGTAGGTTTAAAGATCAACAGCAAGATAAACATTTTTAGTTTCCGCTCCCCTCCTCGCTGCCAGTGGCAATTAGTAACAGGTGAGTGGCAACACAGAGCCCAGCTTTCATGCTTCGCTGTTGATCACGATTAGTCATAATGTTCGAGCCGCACAACTCGGTCTGAAAGCAAACACAGAGCTGTCAACTCTGCCAAGGCCCGGACAGAGTCAACTGTTTATTTATGATTATACCACCTGTAGATCACTTTTGCTGAGTGCACAGAAAACAACAAGTTATAAAAACCCACCCAGGAGAGCACACAAAGAATCTCAGGCTGATCTTTCAGCAGTTCTTAAAATCAATAAAGGACTACTCCTGGGAAGAATGCAGTGCGCTCGCAGCCTTTTCGTGCAAGAGTTTAGGATTAAGATCATTTGAGGTTAGTGAATAGTTGTAGCCTTTTTGGTTAAAACTAAGAAATAAATTTAAAAAAGTTACGTGTGGACATTTTGAACGAGTCAAAACGTCAAGAAGAGGAAAAAGTGGCAAGAGAGTTTCTCGCTATAGAAGGAGCCGCTGCTCACCACGGTGGAGTAAAATAGTCTGCTTAATCTTAATTTTAAGAAAATTAGGGTTGTGTATGACTGTCAGCTACTACCACGTCCAGTTTTAGCTCAGTGTCTGTGCATTTGATTGTGAATAAAGCTTAGCATCTTTAACTGGATCAACTCCTAAAGGTAAGACGATTAGATTCTGAAACTTTTAATGAAATCCAGTCGCTTGTAGGATATTTTGCTAACAGACAATCATGGCTGACGCCAACAGTTACTGCTAAAGTTTTAGGCAAAGGTCTCCAAGACTGTCGAAAGGCTCTCAGCTTTAACTACACAACATCTCATGCTCAGTATGTGTACAATTTACAATTATATATTTGTGTGTTGTCAAGGTTGAGGATTTATTTTCAGTACATGCCTGGGGGCTGAGATGGTGTAGGGGCAGGGCAGCCGACTTGGGACCTGAAAGTTCCAGGTCCCCAGTCATTGCAAATCTCATGGTGCCTCTGAGCAGCACACCCTATCCCCAAACGCTCCATAGGAACACCCAATAGCTGACCACTGCACCACCTGGTGGTGGATGGGCTAAATGCAGATAGCCAGTTTCACCATTGTATAGGAACATGCAATGATGACAATACATAACATTTATTATTATTATTATTGGAGATAAGTCTCAGTCACTACCACATCGAATCTTAGGTACATTTCTGTCAAACAGAGCTATAGTTGTGTCTTTAAAGTTAGTTGGCTGTGGCAGCCATTTTGAATCAGGTTGACTGACAGTTGTAGATATACAGTAGTCCCTCGCTACTTCAAGGTTTGTTTATAGCGGACTCGCTCTATCGCGGTTTTTCAAAGTAAGATTGGACATGACACACAAATATCTGATTGATGGATGATCCGCACGATCGGCATGGAATTTTTATTTAAGATGAATTATTTAAAATTATTTAGCACCTGCTGCACCTCTGTGCAGCCCATACTGCAGGATATACTTCCTGCTGCAGCTGATCAGCTGTTCACCATGCAGCGGAGAAGTGGGTGTGGCCAAGAGCACTTGCAGGTGGCCAAGAGCAGAGGAGGCAGGGAGCTGAAATCATGACATGCTGTGCTCTTTAAGAGCATTTAGAAACATTGTTTAGAATTTTGAAAGGGTGTGGGAAGGGTTTAAAATGCATATATATATATATATATATATATATATATATATATAAATAATAAAATAGATGACTACTTACTACTTGTACTAATATTCTTACTTTGTGGTTTTTCACTTATTGCAGGGCTTCAGGGTACGGATCCCACGTGATAAATGAGGGTCTACTGTACTGTACATGCAATAATTACGTTCAGTGGTTTATAAGATCATTTCGAAACATACATACACCCATCCATTACCTTTACCCGCTTCTTCCATTTTGGGCCACGGGGGTCGTCGGTGCCCATGTCCGGCAATCAATGTGCGAGGGGCGGGGTACACCCTGGACAAGTCTCCAGTCCATCACAGGGACACAATAGAGACAAACGAGACAAACAACCATTCACTCTCTCACTCACACCTAGGAACGAGTCACCAATCAGACTAGCATGCATGTGTTTGGTCTGTGGGAGGAAACCGGAGAACCCGGAGAAAACCCACGCATGCACAGACAGAACATGCAAACTCCACCTAGAAAGGTCCCCCGACCGGGATTTGAACCAGGGACCTGTGCGCTGAGAGACAGCAGCTCTACCAGTTGCTCCACCATGCTGCCCATAACAATGCTCTATTTATTAATAGTTCCTTTTATTGTTATGACCAGGTAGAATATTTTAGATATCAGGATCTATTTTAATCTCCACTTTAGTGAAGAGTCTCTGAGACAACGTGAGCACAGTTTGGTTATCTCATGCTCTCCGTTATCGCAGAGCTTTCTTTACATGTCATCACTACACGGTGGAGCGGCGCCCTGAACAGGCCGTTCGCAGCCGCAGCACCTGTCCTGGTGGTTGGACCCCACCTCCCCTCCGTGGTTTGAACTTTGCTGAGACAGGTATGTCTGGCATGTTTTGTGCCATTAAGAGTGTTGGGACAGCTGTGTGTGTGTGTGTGTGTGTGGGGGGGGGGGGTAGTTTCCTGACACCCAGCCAAGGTGGATGTGTATTAGACTGGATATTATCAAGGTAATCTCACACATGGCTGAAACTCAACAAGGTCACAGCACCAAACCATTGCACCATCCAGGAACTGTGTCATGTTTGTTGGTTGATGGATGGTTTGGACCTGAAAGTGCAGACAGCAAATAGGCAGAGCAACATTTAAAAATATATATATATATATATCCATCCATCCATCCATTTTCTTTACCCGCTTATTCCATTTTGGGTCACGGGGGTCGCTGGTGCCCATGTCCAGCAATCACTGTGCGAGGGGCGGGGTACACCCTGGACGGGTCGCAAGTCCATCACAGGGCCACATAGAGACAAACGAGACAAACAAACATTCACTCTCTCATTCACACCTAGGGACAATTTAGAGTTACCAATCAGCCTAACATGCATGTTTTTTGGACTGTGGGAGGAAACCGGAGTACCCGGAGAAAACCCACGCATGCACGGAGAGAACATGCAAACTCCACCCAGAAAGGCCCCTGGACCGGGGTTTGAACCAAGGACCTGCTCGCTGAGAGGCAGCAGCTCTACCAGTTGCGCCACCGTGCTGCCATATGT
>NC_056508.1:39705955-39739832 GCF_014905685.2 Nematolebias whitei | reverse complement strand
TAATAGTTTTTAAAAAGTAGGTGTAACCAAAAAGCAAATAAAAACAAAGAAACAGGAAAACACTGGTGTTTGAGGATTCGACAGTTGACTTAGAGAACCCAGGACAACATTTCAGCCGAGATGTGACTGTGGAGCGACAACAGTTGAGAAGCTACTGAAGAACCAGTAAATAATCAGGGACGCAAAGAGACTGACTGAGAATCTAGGAAGTACAACACAAAACATGCACGAGCAGAACACTAACACAAAAAGAAACCACAAAACTTTAACAAGTTGCTTTGGCTGCCAATTTCTTTCAATCTTTTCAAGTGCGGCGTGAGATTATGTGCATTTTGGGTTGTTGATAGCCATCAATCTGTCAGGCACAATCTGGTTAAAGTCATTTGCTGAACTGGCCCAGATTATTAAAATACTTCAGAAACAAATATAAATATTGTATCAGGCAGCTGGGGGTGGTTAATACGTCGGTCATACTTGAAGTATGGGCTTCACACTGAGTTCATCATTCGTTCTGTTTTTATGCTAACGTGAAGAGATGCTCATTATTATTATTATTTTTTTATTGTTAATTCAAAAACATAAAATATCGACTGACAAACTGGAAAAATGGTACAAAGCAACATACAAATAAAGCACAAGTCAAAACACCAGTAGGACATTATTGGTTGGTTTTGTTTTCAGGTTTTAAAAACATTAAAAGGAGAAACCATCAGATTTCCCACAGAGTCAAGGTGCATCAAATGCAGCCACATTTAAAGCTGACACTGACGATGCTGAACGTTTTTAATGAAGTGACGCAGGATTTATGTCCAATCATAAACAGCTCACTGAAAAATACTTTTTATTTAAAGACCCAAAACAAAGTGGCAGCGTTGCTGTTTTTTTCTGTAATAAAAAAAAGAAGGTCATGAAGTAAAAAGCTTTTACAACACAACACAGATCAGCAGCAGACGAGCTGCTAGACCAAAGGTTCTGCAGGAACACGTGTGGTTCTGGTTTTCAGGCAGGGGGGAACTGAATGCATCGTAAAAAATTTAACTATTTGAGAAATCTTATGAAAGCAGGACTGTGTTTGGTTGTGTTGTTGGCTCTGTATTTTCCACACGGTGAAAAGAGCAAATTGTTCAACACGGTGACAACCAATTAATAATCAATAAACATTTAAAATAATAATAACAAACGTACCTTCGCTGACTGGTCTCAGAGAGGATGTTGATCTATACGTTTTTACTGTAAGTTCTGCAGGCTGTTGGTGTTTTATCAGTGGTTTTCAAATGTTTCTGCTATTATCAGCTGAGACACACGTCTTTTATAAAATCTCTTACTTTAGGTTGGTCAAGAATTATTTGTAAAAAGCTAGTGGAGGGATGTTGCATCGTGGGAAATGTGGGCAGATAAAATTCGCCAAACAGAAGAGATTTTATCACTTTAATTACTTTTCTTTCCCAGATGAAATCCAGTCAAGCAACACAACTCTAATCTTTGTCCAAAAACGTATGAAGCTTCCAGTCTTTGAACTTGTCGACGTGCCTGCAGAGACCCTCCAAGTGGCTGCAGCACACAAACACTTTCACTGGCTGCATTGTCAGGAACAGTGACGGTGTTGCATTTAGACAGGCACCTAGCAGCTGTCACAGCCACAGGTTGAAGCGTGGGAATGTGTGCTGAGTCTACGTGTTTGCACGTGTGCAGGCAGGTGCATTCATGCACCGTCTTGCCTCTCTGCTATATTAGAGAACCAGTGGACACCAACAACGAGGGAGCTGCCGGAGCTGGTGAAGGTGGTGAAGGTGACGCAGCAGAGCCATGCATCTGACAGCTGTTTGTGGAATGATGGTTCACTTCAGTGCCTGTCTGTCAGGGCCGCTGCACAGAGAGCCTGTTCTTGCTTGCTCAACTCTTTCAACAAATACCAAAGTCTGCCTCCGCACCTGAGAGGCTGAGAAGATATCAAGACAACGTGGTTAAGAATGAAAAGAGGAAATTAACTTTTTGGCTCATTAGCACTCACATACAGTCTAAAATGGGTCTACACACACGGCAGCAGCTTTTAGGAAAATGTGCTTAAATGGGATAAATAAGATTTTCAAGTAGAGTTGTATGGCATATTTAAGAGTAGTCAGTATCTTACCTGCAGTAGGCAGCAGGCAGAGCAATCTCAGGTTGGAGAATCACAGAAATTCTTATAAAGTACCGTATTCTCCGCCGTACACGTCACACCGCCCCATAAGTCGCATCAGCCCAAATATGTCTAATAAAGTGGAAAAATCCATAAATATGTTGCGTCGCCATATACGTCGCATCTATTATGCGTCACTGCTGTCAACACGGAAACCTGGGCCGGTGTTGTGCCAAAAATCAATTGGCTGCCAAATGGCAGCCGTGGAAGCGTGCACGGGAGGACTTAAACAAGAATTTAACTAGATTAACACTTAAAAAAAAATTTGTTTGCTCGAAATTATGGTAAAGGTGTGACTCAGTTGAACTTTTTCTTAATAAAAAGACTTCAAGGTCAAATCAGATGATTGCACCTGGGCGGCGTGGTGAAATGCAGCTGATTTGACATTTGCTCCAGGAGTTCTGGTGCGAGAAGAAGGTGGCAGAATATGGCAAGCCAAGTGTCTCATTAATAGCCACTTTTACCTATTAATGAGACACTTGGCTTGCCATATAAGATCGAAGGCCCTCTAGAGGCTGAAAATGGTAGTGTTCAATATTTTCCATGTCAGAATGAATGAAATCATCAGATCTCAGCCAAAAATTGGGTTATAAATATGGGGGGAAGTACATAAATATATCGATTTGCTGTATAAGTCGCAGGCATGCTAATTTACGCAAAAAACTGCGACTTATACACCGGAAAATACGGTATAACATCGGCCTCATCATAATATGTTTTTTGTTTAAGGAACGTGGAGGGCGATGTGCATTACTTTAAGGAACAAAGTTGAAGAGCTGATAACAAGATGAATCTATTTTTGGAGTTTATAAAAGCAACTGTACTTTCTATATTTCAGTAAGGAGTGAAGCTTTATAAAGCAGTGCAGATTTCCCTGGTGAGAAATTTTCAAGAGCCAACAT
The DNA here is from genome assembly GCF_014905685.2 of Nematolebias whitei. Lineage (NCBI taxonomy): Eukaryota > Metazoa > Chordata > Actinopteri > Cyprinodontiformes > Rivulidae > Nematolebias > Nematolebias whitei. The sequence continues at coordinate 39,736,751 of NC_056508.1, read as the reverse complement.
CTGCAAACCATTAGTGGTGGCTCACCTTCAGGCAGTTTAACCCTGATTTTAGCGGTGGCTGCTTGATTGGCTCAGATGTAAATCTGGTGTCAGGTATGATCAGTTCTTCTCCGTCCAGAGAGGGCTGCATGTTCACAATCTGAAATTATATCTTTAAAGTTCCCTGTCCCTTTAGCTTCTTTGATGTTGCACATCAGAGACTTGGCTGCATCGCTGAAAGCTGCGTGCACTTTAATGAAATAAGCTTTTAGGAGTTCCACGGATTGATTTTCAAACCGCTCGGTGTCAGCTTTTATATCGCCAAAGATTCCTCGCAAGCAATAAAACTGTTTTACTTTAAACAAAGAACACTGTGCGCTCCTCGGTGCTTCTGTGTGACATGGGAATTTCCAGCGTGCAGGACTCTTACTATGAATATTTTAAGCCACAAATGAGTGCTAACATGCCTGAAAAGAGTGGGACGAGATGAAACGAGACTCTTTTAGCAAATTCTCTTGTCTCTGAAATGCTATTTGTTAAGGCAGACATTTAAAAGAATAAAAAGGTTCACAAGGGGGGAATAAATTGAGTCTGCAGAACTTTAACCATCTCCGTATGCAAGAAAGGACAACTATCAGGCGCAGTGTTCCAGTTTACACAACTTAAAAGGCTCTAGAGCCCCTCACCGAGACATAAATCAATGTGTATAAAGACTTTGGTAATTGCCCAGATCTCTGGTGAGACCACAGCTTTCCATAAATCATAACATGGCTGAGGTTTGAGGGCAGCAGTGATATTCTTGTAAACAGCTTATTGCCTGTTAGTGTGCTGGAAGCACTGCAGGGCCGATTCACAGACGAGCAGACAGTCAAGAACAATTAGCCACCCAGCAAACACAAACAGATGCACAATAGAAAATATTGTCGCTGAGGAATCTGAACGGCTAAATGCCTTCATTTGGGCTTTATCTCCTCCTTAATTACACTTCTATAGTTTCCAGCTTTTAAAAAGTTCCAACCCCGTAATTTTCATTGCCCGGCTCTAAGCAACAATCAACACATCCCAGCTGTCATAATGGCTCTTTGTGCGCACACACCCGACCGGTGATGACCTATTTAACGGGGTCACATAGGAAGTTTTCGGACCTACACCCTCTTCAAGTGACCCGTGTCCAGTTTTGCCACCCGAGGCTCCAGCTCCACTCTCCCACACTTATTCATACTGGCTGACAGATTGGGAACTGGAGGCGTGGAGGGGTTGAATTCAGAGTAGCTGGATGGGCGTATTGGGAGGAGGGGGAGACAGCAACACATAAGGTTGTCTTTTATTTTCCCTGAAAAGTGACAGAAAGCTAAATCAACTCTGCATCTTGACAAACACACACACATGAACTAGGGGGTGTAAATCACCAGCTTTACCACGATACGATATTATATTGATTTGTTTGCATGACAATACGATTTTTCTCGATATCACGATACGATTTCGATTCTATTCGATTCACAAGTTTGCGATTGATATATATAATATATAAATCGATGTATTGTTACACCCCTAATATGAACCAGTATTTTAAACTGCTGATCATTTTAATTTGGTGGTGAATGCTTTGATTTAGGCGACACCGTGGATCAGTTGGTAGAGCTGTTGCCTCTCAGCGAGAAGGTCGCCGGATTGAATTCTATATGGGATTTGATCTGATGACTTTTCTGGGTGGAGTTTGCATGTTCTCTCCATGCATGCGTGAATTTACTCCGGTTTCCTCCCACAGACCAAAAACATGCATGTTAGGCTGACTAGTAACTAAATTGTCCCTATGAGAGTGAGAGAGTGAATGGTTGTTTGTCTCGCTGTGTCCCTGTGATGGACTGGAGACCTGTCCAGTGTGTCCACCACCACTCGCACAAAGATAGCTGGATATCGGCACCAGTGACCCCCCCGCAACTGGAAAAGGAAGAAGCGGGTAAAGACGATGGAGGGACGTTTTGATTTAACAGGTGTTGAGACAGTTGTCTGTCTGTGTCTCGAACAGTTAATGTCAAGTGGCAGAAGCGTTGCCCATGTGTAGCACTTGGAGTATGGGCTGGGCAGGACTCTCAGCTACTACCACACCAACCAATTCTGGCCCAATATCTGTGAAATTCACCAAGCTGTAGCCATCTTAGTGCTGGTTAATTTGATTACCTTTTAATTTTTTTTAATCAAGAACAGTGTACCTTAATGAACATTAGATAAATTAATTTTTTTTGTTGTTCATCTCTTGTCCTTGGACAAGTTTTACAAGTCACCCCAAAAGAATACATCCAATTATAATGCAGCCAATAAATAAGTTAGCCTTGAGCAGCGGGCGATAAAAATATACTTTCTGTTTCCTGTTCTTTGGTACCAGTCGTGGTATCAGTTCTTGTTCCTCTGAGCATTCTGAGGAAGTGAGTGGTTCTACTGGACTGGAACCTGGTACTTCTGTTGGTGATGAAGCCTCATGGAAGCTGCAGGCGGCTGAGCTGCTCTTGTCTTGTAACAACAACATTCCTCACGCTAAGTTCAACGCAGAGATATTTGTGATCACTTGCAGAACACAGGAGCATTGTTGGTTTAAGATCCATATCTTGTTTGCGTGTTTATGGGAACAAAAGCTACTGCCGCACTTCAACTTCTTGGTTTTTAACTGAGCTGCTGCTGACAACAAATGAACCAAACAAGCAATGTAAAGAGAAAAGGGAAATTAGTTTTCACCTGCTGCATTGAAAGGTGAGAAATTTTGTTTGTGTGCCTGTTAGCAAAATATCCCCTGAACTGCTGAATGGATTTTAATGAAACTCTCAAAACGTAATCATTTAGTCTGCATCTATGACTGATGAAACTTTGGAGTCAATCCATGTTAATCTGGCCGCCACAGTCAACAGAATTTAGAAAACACAAAGACGGCTCTAAATCAGTGAGTTTTACAAATCTTGCACTAAAATTAGTTGTGGTAGTGGCTGAGAGTCATTCACAGCACAAATGTTGACCACTTTACAATACACAACCTTTTTGCTCAAAGCTTTAGTATGAAACCTTGGCGTCAACCCATTCTGTCTGTTAGCAAAATATCTGATGAACCACACACTTTCATTGAAACTCTCAGAAAATAATAACTGGATGTAAATACACGACTGATGAAGTTTTAGAGTCAACATAATTTAAGACGGCCACTACTGGTAATTAACCAATACAAAAGAGGTCATAGCCTAGAGATATTCACCAGTACTGAGCTAAAGTTTGGTGTGGTAGTAGCTGAAAGTCATCCTCAATACATGCTCAGAAAGTAAAGAGATCCAGAGAGATCTCACAATACTGCACGAGATCAGCCCTGATGTCATTTACAAGGTTTGACTAGAACTTTAAATCCGTCCTTTCTCATCACAAGATGTTGGTCTGAATTTTGGCCTAAAAAGTGGCAGCAGATTTTCTTAGAATGCTCATTTGATTACAAACATGGCTTATATATATATATATATATATATATATATATATATATATATATATATAATATACAGTATATAATGAACATTCTCCCAAAAGGCAGTTTATTAAAGTAGTGTTTTAATTTTTTTGTAGATTGTTTTTATGAATTGTGTTTATTTTTATTGGTTATTTATATTAAAACAATGTGTCTTCATCATTTTGTTTTGCTATATGTAATGTGCTTAATGAATAAACTGACATTAAAAATTATTATTATTTTATTTAATTTTACTTTTTACCTGCTGAGATTCTCCAGATTATCACAAATGAAAAAAAAAAATTACATTTTCGCTTGTTTTTTTCCTAGTTACATGAATGAATGGAAATATTTCCATCACTTTTGTTTTTTCTTCCGTTTAGATCCAGAATCCATTTATCAAACCACTTAATAATCCACAGGAAGCCAAACGCAACCATTTGGCTCGCTCATCTCCTGTCTGGCTACCACAATAATTTAGAGAGTTATAAAAAAAAAACATTTAAATTGTTGTTAAACACAGATTTATGATGTGAAAATTATATTTAGTTGAAAACTGACGTGAAGTTGGACAGAATTCAGCTGCAGAGGAACAGAAAAGGCCAGTTTTTTACACTCTTGGTGTTTTCAGTCGTTGCTGCTCATAGTTCTGCTGACGAATATTTTAATTTAGTCAGAAATTAGCGCGGTCCAGTTTCTTATCATCCTGCTATGTTTAAGCATGGAAAGCATGGAAAAATACCAGTTTACAAAAAAGTTCAGTTGGGTCACCTGGATGTTTTTTTTTTTTTATTATTTTTGAGAAGTTTCGTCCTTCATCCAAAGGACTTCATCAGTCCGAGGAGACGCAATAAACTCAGTCCCACAAGCAGCACACTCCCATAGTGGACCAACACGTTTGCTGGTGATAAGATGGTTTCTGGGCTGGGGCCCGCCCTCTCGCCCGTCGACTCCTTTGAGGCAGCCATAGCCAAAGTGGTTCAAAACATCAAAGTTCATGCACAATAATCCAGGTTAAAAAAAATCCAACAAACTTCAGACGTCATCTGGATGATTTCTGTTTTTGTTGTTGAGCCGTTGTTTTGTTGAAACAACAAACTTGACTTTTGTTGAAACAAAACAAAACAAAACAAAGAAACTGTCCAGATGAGCTGACTGAACTTTGTTGGATTTTTTTTAACCTGGATTATTGAGCATGAACTGTGACGTATTACCAGTATTTTTATTTGTTCCATTCTGAAATGAAACAGTGTCTCAGTGAAGCTGTCCAGCAGCAGCGCTTTATTAACCTGAACTGTGTGCAGCTCAAACACCGTGCATTAAACCACACGTATCACATTACAACATAAAGCCCCTGATGTTGTTGTGGTAACGAGGTCTGAGTCACCGGGGCGAGGCCACGCCGCTGCACCGAACGTGTACCGTGACCCCATCAGTCACCGGCTCTTATTTCTAGCTGTAGCTCATTTTAAAGTGGAGCGATCATTTCATTTCGTTTTGTTCACTGGTGCTTGTCTGACTCTGACCTTCCCCGTTCAGCCCGGAGAGACTTTCTCATTTTACACAGATGCCAATCATAAATTAGTTGTGCATGATTTTTTTCGGCTTGTTGGGCAACTTTTTCCAAAAGTTACAAAATAACGTGAAGGAATGGTTTGGATGTATAGTTACAGTGAGAACCTTCATTACTGAATAGAGCCTTTGTGTACATATCTACATGACCTTTGACCTCCTAATCGTTCCAGTTGTAATGCTCTGCGAGGCTCCACACTAAAACACTAAAACAGCATCTTATCTAACACATTCCAGCCTGGTTTCACATCGCATCTCCCAGATTATTACATTTAAACTGAGGCTCCGGACAAAGTTTGTCTCCCAAACGTCCCCCTGAAAGTTTATCTTCGAGTTGGCAAACGGTAAATGTTAAAGCAATACACAAATATCTTAATTATTCTGCAGCACCTTATCGTGTTCACTTGGAAATCAGCCATTTGGGAGAGATATTGTTTAATGTTTCATTTTCCCACGTTTGCCTGTTTGTAGCAAAACGTCTTGCTGTGTTTTTGTTTGGAAACAACAGATGAGCTGGTGTCTTCGCCAAAACTGTTATAAAAAGTCACAATGAAAATCTAAAAAAAAATACATTTATGTTTGTTATAATAACATTTAAAATAGCTCCAAGGCCATGTGCTGACCCTAGAATTGAAAGATTAGCTTAACATGGGGCAAAAACAAACAAATCAAAATATGGTCTATCCGAGGGGTAATCTGAGTCGCTAGTTTTTTTGAAAACAACGGTTTTCAGATGTAAAATGTCAAATGAGCCGTGTATGTCAGGATCAGTTTTAATTTTAAGTTGCGTTCCTTGTTTTCTTTCATTCGTCCCTGTTTTCCTTTCTGCTCCATCTGTCAGCCTGCCACGCCCGGTTTACTCCTGTTCCCAGTTTCAATTAATCGCAGCTGCAGCCACTCTTCTCATCGCCCCCAATCCATTTTATCCCGTTTCACTCACCAGTCGAGCATTACTGGTTTATTATGGAACTTAAGTCATTTAAGATGAAGTATCTTTTGTTCTGAGTCTCAATCGGATATGAAAAACGACATTGCCACACTAAAATGTTACCAAATTTTCTTGACCTTGGCTTACGTCATTCTGCAGGAAGTCTGTAAAATTGTTAAAATCACAATTCTTTCACTGTTCCTTTAAAGGCTATCCGTCCTTTACAGACTGTGAATGCATGATTCTTCCTAAAAGTACATGTTGTGAATGACTCTCAGCTACTGCCACATCTAATTTTAGCTCAATCTCTATAAAATTAGCTGATTTATAATCATGTTTATGTTGACTAATTTCAGTTACGTGGGGCAGCCATATTCAATTGGATTGATTTTAAAAGTTAACTAGAGAAATCACATTTCCTGCGAAAATGCAGCGTGAATGCTTATTACTGAAGACCTTGCTGAAAAACAGCTGAAATTTGCTAAAAGCATGCTGAAATGTAGTTGAAAAGGCAGAAATAAGCTTAACCTACCAAAAATGAAAAGAGCTGAATCGAGCAAAAAAAAAAAAAAAGTGGAATTATCTGAAAAAGCTCAAATTTGTATATGTCGTTAAACAGATACTGGTAAATAGCGCAGTAGTCCCTCTTTTATCGCGGGGGATCCATGCCCTGAATACCCGCGAGGTGTCTCCTGTTATGTTATATTATTTTTCACGTGTTAGGTGAAAAACTGCGAAGTAGGACTAGTAGTACAAGTAGTAAGTAGTAGTTTATATATATATATATTTTTTTTTTTTTTTCATTTACCTTTTACTTATCCAGGTAGTCTCATTGAGCCACGAGAACTCATTTTCAAGATATATGTAAAGGTGTTTAAATCCTTCCCACACTCTTGCAATATTCTAAACAATGTTTCAAAACTCTAAACGTTCTAAAACAGCACAGAATGCCGTCATCAGCTCTGCACGCTGATCAGCTGATCAGCTGCAGCAGGAAGTTTATCCTGCAGCTCTGGGATGCACAAATGTGCAGCAGGTGCTAAATAATTTTAAACAATTTATTTTAAATAACAATTCCATGTCGATTTTGTGGCTCATCCATCAATCAGCCAGTTGTATGTCATGTCCATGCTTATTTTGAAAAACCACGATAGAGCAAGTCCGTGATAAATGAACCGCGAAGTAGCGAGGGACTACTGTATTTGAAATAGCAGAAAAACCTGAAACTAGCAGAAAAAGATGAAAGGAAAATAACAAGATGAAATTAGCAGAAAGAAGTTAGACTGAACGTAACAGAAATTACCAAGAAAAACTTGAATTTATCTGAAAACAGATAAAATTACACAAATTAGCTAAAACATTTTTTTACTCTTGTGTCTGGCTTATTCTACACCTGACCTGAATGTGACAGAAAAAGCTAAAATTAGCTGAAAAGAGCTAAAAGGTAGCTGAAATAACAGAAATAGCTGAAACTTGCAGAAATAAGCTGAAAGGAGCAGAAAGAAGTTAGAAGAAGCACAAAAATGTTGTAGTTAGCAGAAAGAATCTGAAAGGGGCACAAAACAGCTGAAAGTGCCTGAAAAAAAAGTTTATTTGCAAAAGGAAGCTGAAAGATGTTGAACCAGAACAAAATGAGAAAGGAGCAGTGAAAGGTTGTAAACAGATCTACCGTATTTTCCGGCATATAAGTCGCATCAGTCAAAAAAGCATTATGAAGAGGAAAAAACATATAAGTCGCATTTATTACGTGTCACCGATGACCAGTCATGTTTATTATATGTTTATTTAATGGACAAAACAGCTTCATTTTGCCTGGGCCTGAAAGAGCTGAACGTTCTGATTTATGATTTATTTAAATAGCTTGAAAATTGCAGGACGAGAATCGCACCATAACCGTACAGAAGAAAAATGGATCTCAATGCAGCAGTGTGAATGTTTCATAAACATCCACGCAATGAGTTGTACATCTAATTCTGGAAATGTCATCAAAATGTATCCAGGGGCTCATGAGACATTTTGCTAACAAATTGAGTTGATCCCAACTAATAGTGCCACGTTTTTTGCTAACTGATACAGCAAAATACTGCTTTCAGCAGCGGAGCATAAAAATGATCAAACATCATGTTTAGCACACAAACTCATCACAAACACAAAGAAGAGGAAAAGCTGGCTAACGTCGATTTTACACAAAAGAGCAGAACGTTTCGTGTCAAGTCACTCTTGAGGCTTCATGGTAAATGCACAATATATTTTATGTTTTATAGTTGTGTGAGAAATAAAATCACCAAAAACACAAAAATCCACCAACTATGTAGAACGCTTGTTTTATATTCCCTAAACTTAACAACTGCAATAAAACAACCGAACCCTTTTTTTTTTCTTCTTCTTCTTCTTGAATGAGGAAGTCGGTGCCCACATGGGGACACAAAACCCTCTGAATGTTACGACTTGCAACAAATCATAGTTTTCCTGGTCTTTTCTCCGCCTGCAGCTGCTGAGCCAAATCACTGGACTCGACCGCAAATCAGACTTCAGGCTCGCAGCCGAGTGGAGCAGAAGAAAAACTTTACATGAGCTGTTAAATGTTTCAATTGTGAACTCACTCATCGACTTCCTGGGCAGGTGTTCATTTTAAAACCTTTAACTGGTCCAAATGGGAGAGTTTTGCACATTTTATTTTGTTTTAAAGCCATTTTAAAAATTAAACCTTATGTTTTTTTCTCTACATTATTGCCCACCTCTGAAGGCGAAAAGGCAATGATTGGCTTGCGTCTATGTGCTGTATCAGCAAAATATATTGTGAACTACAGGGTAGATTTTAATTAAACTTTATATTTTTTAATCATTGGATGTACATCTAGAATTGGCACAATTCAAGATGGCCGCCATAGCTAAGCAGACATTGTGAACAAAAGAATGGCTGTAATTTGGTTGGTTTTAGGTATTAAGACAACATTTGGTGTTGTAGCCGACACATATTCTACGTTCACCTCATTTAGCAACAGCTTTACCTAAGTTTTGGCATTAACTGATTCAACAATATTTGCCTGTTAGCAAAATATCTTCATAACCCCTGTACACATTTTATTAAAACTCAGAAAGTAATCACTGCCTGGACTTCTATGACTCGTTAACTTTTAGATAGTCAATACTATTCAAGATGGATGTCACAGCCAATCCACATCAGTCAACATAAACAATTCAGTTTATTTCTATCGCGCCGAGTCACAACAGAAGTCGTCTCAGGACACTGAACAGAAACATTCACATGCATTATAAATGCCAATTAGTAAACGTTGTCTATCTAAGGAAGGAAGGCAGCAGACTCGCTGAGTCTTCACTTCATCGCAGTCTCCCATCCTGAGCAAGCACAAAGGCAACAGTGGAAAGAAAAACTTACTCATAACAGCAAATTACAGGGATTTTTTTAACAGTGATTTTCCTGGTTAGAGATTCATGAGTCTAACAGCCTCAGGGTAGAAGCTGTTCCTCAGTCTAGTGGTTCTACACGTAATGCTCCTTAACCTCCTGCCTTAGGGGATCGGGGCAAAAAGTGTGTGTGCTGGGTGAGTGGGGTCCTTCATGATGCAGGTGGCCTTCTTCCTGCATCTTGAGGTGTAAATGTCTGTGATGGTGGGGATGCTGGCTCCAACAGTTTTCTGTGCAGCCTTCACCACTCTCTGCCGAGCTTTTCTTTCTGCAGCTGTGCAGCCTCCATGCCACACATTGAGTCTGGAGCACAGGATGCTCTCCACTGCACACCTGTAGAAGGAGGTGAGGACTGAGCTTCCCAGACCAGCTCGTCTCAGTCGCCTGAGGAAGTAGAGTCTCTGATGAGCTTTCTAGATTAGGCTGGTGGTGTTGTTGCTCCAGCTGAGGTTGTCATTCAGGTGCAGACCAAAGTACTTGTAGCTGGATACCACTTCCGCTGCAGATCCTTCTATGTTCAGGGTGGGGGTATGTGTTTGCTCCTTCTGAAATCCACAATCATCTCCATCATTTTCTTCTCATTGATGTGAAGGTTGTTCTTCCTGCACCAGATCTCCAGGTGTTCCACCTCCTGCCTGTATCTGGACTCATTATTGTTTGTGATGCATCCCACCACAGCTGTATCATCTGCAAACTTTACAATATGACAGCCTGGGAAATAAATGTATCTAATGGAAGCGTATATAAAATAAACTATATATGTCCAAGCACTGAACTTTGAGGAACTCCATGACTAACTTTGGTGTATGAAAAGATTAATTATTTAAATTTACAAATTGGAATCCATCAAATAAGTATGATTGAAACCATTTTAGAGCTGTTCCAATATCATATTCAAGTCTCTGTAGTAGAATATTGTGATCAACTGTATCAGATACAGCACTGAGGTCTAACAGGACCAGTAGGGACACATGTCCATTGTCTGAGGCCATGAGAATATCATTAGTAACTTTCACCAGTGCTGTCTCCGTGCTATCATGAGCTCTAAACCCAGATTGAAACTCTTCAAACAGATTATTTCTTTGCAGATGTTCATGCAACTGACCTGAAACGACTTTCTCTAGATATTTTTTAGATAAAAGTCTATAATTGGCCAGAATTCCTGAATCAAGATTAGGTTTCTTAAGGGTTTAATTAAAGCAAAATGCTGTGGTAAGTAACCATTCATTAGCATGGCTATAATAGTCAGTTCTACAGATACTGAGCTAGAATTTGATATGGTTGTAGCTGAGAGTCATCCACAACATATATCACAAACACTAACAAATTGCACAAGATATCTCTAACAGTGGTCAGTTTCTTCAAGGAATCTTTGGTCTTTCATTTTTTCATGCGTCGACACAAAGTTCAGAACAAAAGGGACATAATGTGGGATTATTTGTCGTAAAATGCACATTGAATCTATTTTAAGAGAAGTATAAACAAAGCATTATGTGAGAGGCATTAAAGGTTGAATTAAAAACCTTTACAGCTCCTTTAAAATTGGCTTGAATGTCTAAAAAGTGCAGGCATGTGCTTCTTAAAGTTATATTTTGCAGAGCGCTTGAAAACATTTGTCTAAATTTAGCAGAAAAGTGCTGCTGTCTGTGTCTTGTATTTTCTGCATCAGTGATTCAAGTCACCAAACAAAAGTGTGGACAGTCTGAAAAATTACCTTTGAATAAACACTTTTAATATGTGCAACATCTTACTTTTAAAAATAGGACTTGTTCCTCTCAGTATCTCTAAAATTATCTTGCAGGGGGGTGGGTTGGGGGGTGCTCCCAGTGAGGACAAATTGTTTAAACACCCACATGGAATGTAAAACTGAAGAAAACGAGCACTTATCAAAGTCTGAAAAAGGAGCCTCAACATTTTCAACATTCCTTTTGTTTTGTGACTAAAACTGGGCTTTCAAAATGTCAGCTTGTGGAGCTCGAGAGAAAAACGTCTTTAAAGCATAGATGAGGTCAACTTTAAGGTTAAACCCACGAGTACTTCTCTGAATCTCCCAAACAAAGTTTATAATCTCAGAAAAACAACTAATCTGAGGACTGCAGAGACAAACGATGAGCGGAAGCCTTTTTCTGGAGGTTTTACCAGTCTGATCTGCTTCTTTTCACTCAGGAACTGGGTGTCAATTAACATTCCTACTCCTGGCCTGACAGGGAGCCATAAATCACTTATGCCTCGGCTCATATGGTCGGACTCTTTTATTTCTACTGTGAAGGCATAATGACAAGTTACAGAAAATGAGCGGGGCTCGGCCATGACCCTCTCTGCACTTCTCACCGACTCGTGCTGCTGCAGCTGTCGACCTTTACTCACAGGAAGCATCAGATTCCATCAGACCTGTTGGGAAAAAGGTGAGAAACTACAGGCCACGAAGCTTTAAAGGCTGTTTTGTTGCACAATGGGACAGAAGTTTACCACTACTTTTAACTGTGAAATGCTGTCTCCTGACTTCCTAGCGGTAACTGGTTGAAGAGTGGGTGAATATTTATTGCAGGTCAAGCATTCCTTGAAGGTATGCATATCACCCACGGTATTTAATGTCAGAGTTTTAGAATAAGAGTATTATGACATTTCAATTAAACTTTGAAAATATGTTATGCACAACTCCATGCATCATTGCCAGATGTTACTCAGTATGTGTTGTGAATGGGTCTCAACTTGTACCACATCACATCTTAGCTTGGTATCTGTAAAACTAAGTGAGTTATGGTCATTTTGTGTGGATTTTTTTTAAGGCCAATTGGCTGTGTCAACCATCTTGAATAGAGATGACTCCAAATGTGAATCAAATATAGAGTTACATCAAATGATTATTTCCTATGAAGTTTTAATAAAATCTGTTGTGGTTTTAGAGATATGTTGCTAACAGACAAACATAATTCTACCTTCACCTTTGAGCAGCACAAGATAAAAACTGATGTGTGTAACATATCTCTCCCTCCGTTTGACTCCTAATTCTAAATATGAGGACAGATTATTCAGCTCTGACCACCAAATGTTCCCAATTCTAAAAGGCACCAAATCCCCACAGGCCTCCTTCTGGGGAATCTGTAAGCTTGCATGCTCTTGAATTGGATGTTGGAGCCACAGTCTTAAAATTCTCCAAACCATAGAGCTGTTTGCCTGGAAGGATGAGTCTCTAAGTGCAGCTATGAAAACCAGAGTGCTCATTTCTCCTGGTTCATTTAAATCCATTTGTACGCCACTCTGAAACCCGAGGAGAGCAATGCTTTCAGCCAGAAACATTCATGTTTTTAGCTTTATTTCCACTTATTTGTCATTTTTGCCAAGTTTGGCTTGGGTTTTAACCAATTTGTTTCTCCAGGGACTGAAAAGACTCAGGATGTAAAAAGTAAATGTTTTTACTGGTGAGTGACAATATGTATAGGATTCCTAGAATCCTGATGCATGCTCAATAATCCAGGTAGAAAAATCTAACTAAGTTAAGTCAGGTCCTCTGGACAGATTTAAAAATCTTGAAAAGTTTTAACAAGTTTTCTTTTAATCCATCCGTAGGATTCCTAAATTTTTCTGTCATGATCACTTTTCCCACAGCTGACAATCATCCAGTCAATCCACCCTTCTCCACCTGCACCTGATCCTGTTGACTACTCTTCAGAGTACTTAAGACTTCACAGTCATTCATCCGACGCTGGAACATTATGATACCTTCTGGTAATTTAAGTGACAGCTGGTAAACTTATCTCTTGTGAAACGACGACTAACTTTTGCATTTTTCTTGTGTCTCTTCAAGTCCTGCTCCTCTGTCCTTGATGTTGGAACCTCCTCGCTCCTTGTGACCACGCCTGTAAGCATCCTGTTCCTGCAAAAGCCAGATATCCTGGACCAAAAACACCAAGCACCATAACCTGTCACTCTCTCCAATGTTACTCACCTTTCTGGGTCAAATCTTCATCCTGCCTTGGAATCCTAGGATCTCGTTTCTCCCCCATCTCCCGCGCTACCTTCAAACACCTAAAATGAAAGATCCATCCATCCATTATCTTTACCCACTTATTCCATTTTGGGTCCCAGGGGTCGCCGGTGCCCATGTCCAGCAATCACTGTGCGAGGGGCGGGGTACACCCTCCTCTTCCAGCTCTTCTGGGAGGATTCCCAGTCCAATCAAGAGACAGTCTCTCCAGCCAGCTCTGGATTATCCCCCATTTCTCCTTCCAGTTGGACATGCCCAGATCACCTTCCTAGGGAGGTGTCCAGGGGGCATCCTTTGCAGATGCCCAAACTCTCTCAACTGCATTTGAGTCTCTCCTGGATATCTGAACGTCTCACCCTATCTCCGAAGGAGAGTCCAGCTACCCTGCAGAGGAAACTCATTTTGACCGCTTGTATCTGCAATCTCGTTCTTTTGGTTACTACCCAAAGTTCCTGACCATAGGTGAGGGTTGGAACACAGACCGAACGTTAAACAGAGAGCTTCACCTTGCAGCTCAGCTCCTTCTTCACCACAATGGACCAGCACAACGCACCAATACCGTGGAAGCTGCAACGATCCAACGGTCAATCTCATGCTTTATTCTTTTACTTGTGAACAAAACCCAGAGATGCTTGAACTCCTCCACTTGATGCACTCCCAAGCTCACCCCCAACCCAGAGAGGGCTGTTCACTCTTTTCAGACGGAGGACCATGGCCTCAGACTTGGAGGTGCTGATCCTCATCCCAGTTGCTTCACGCTCAGCTGCAAAACGCTCCAGTGAGAGCTGGAGATCACGGCACGATGAAGCCAACAGGGCAGCATCATCATAACATTAATAATTTAGTTTATATCGTAAGTGCTATGCAAGTCTTAAGAGCAGGAGGTAAATTGTGCAAAAGTATTAAGAATATGTGATTTTCTAACATACCATATTTTCCAGAGTATAAGTCGCACCAGTCAAAAAAGCATCACGAAGAGGAAAAAAACATACATAAGTCGCATTTATTATGTGTTTGTTTAATGGTTGAAACAGCTTCATTTTGCCTGGGCGGCGCAGCACCACCCATCCATCTATCCATCCATCACAGCCAGCGCTGCTAGCTCTCCAGCGTTCCTCCGCCTGCACCAGCTGAGTAAAGCGAGTGCACACGTGAGGACTCGCTGTTGCAGTTCTTCGAAATTTAACAAGTTTAACACTTAAAAACAATTATTTTGCTTGACATTATAGCAAAGGTGTGTCTCAGTTTAACTTTTCCTTAATAAATGCACTTTAATGGTCAAAACAGCTTCGTTTCGCCTGGGTGGCGTGGCGAACTGAAGCTGTTTTGACCCTGAGCAAACAGACATGTTTGCTCCCGGTGTTCCTCCCAGCTCCGTCACCATAGTGGGGATGAAGATAGTTCACGGTTCTACAGCGTCCCCCCTGCCCGCACCTTGCCGTGGATCACGCGCCTCACTGCCCCCTTCCTCCCTGCTCCGGTGGCAGAGGAATGCTGTAGAGCTCACAGCCTGAGCCGTGATGAATGGATGGATGGATGAGTGGATGAATGGATGGCACATCTCCACGGAGATGCAACTTATATGCAATTATACTTATACACAAACTGCAACTTATATGCCAGAAAATACGGTAATCATCAGCTGTCACAAGTCTGCAGATCTAACTTGTTTAAGTGCTGATATTTAAACTACAAACATAATTTAAAAAAAGAAAAACCAACCTGATGGAAAAGATCATTTCAGCAACAAGTGGAGGAGGGGCCGACATGGTGTAAGGCAGGGCAGCCGGCTTGGGACCCGAGAGTCCCAGGTTCGATCCCCAGTCACTGCACATCACGTGGCGTCTCTGGGCAGCACGTCTAATCCCCAAAATGTCCCCCGGGCGCTTTCAATAGCTGCCCACTGCACCACCTGGTGGTGGATGGGTTAAATGTAGAGACTAATTTCGCCATTGTATGGAAACATACAGTGCTGACATTGTGATGACATTATTATTATCATTGGTAAAAATATTAAAATGGATAAAACAAAAAGACAAATTAACTTCCACAATGATTGATTTAAAACATTAATTTCCATGATTTGCGACACCGAATCACTGTAGTCAACAAAGGCCATGTATTTATTTAAATTTAAATTTGGCTTTTTTTTTTTCAATTAAAATTCTCCAACTCTACTTTTATGACATGTGTTTGTGCATGAATATTAAAATTGGTTCATAAATCAACTGTGGTCAATGAGTCAACTTAACATGAATTTTGATTCTATGGGGTGCCATTTGTAAAGTTACACAGTTAAAAATTAACAGCAATATTTGGGTTTATTTAGCTTTTCATAAAAAAAAAAGGGTTTTTTTTCAATGTCATATTTTCAGCATGTTATTCATACATTTATAAATGTTATAGTTCTCAAATAAATATTTAATTTACAAGCTAAATATTTAGTTTACAAACTAAACATTTAATTTCTAAGCTAAATACTTTATTTTTAAAATAAATATTTAACTTACAAGTTAAATATTTAGGTTCGAATTAAACATTTAGTTAGTAAATTAAATATTTGGTTTAGAAATTAAATGTTTAGTTTGGAAATTAAATGTTTAATTTTGAAAATAAATATTAAGCTTAGAAATTAAATATTTAATTTACACCTAAATATTTAGTTTACTAAATCTTTAACTTGCAAGTTAAGTACTTAGTTTATAAACTAAATATTTAGCTTGTAAATTAAATATTTAGTTTGGACATGACCTTTATAAATGTATGAATAACATGGTAAAAATATGACTTTCCATCTATCCATCCATTTTCTTCCGCTTATCCGGGGTCGGGTCGCGGGGGTAGCAGCCTAAGTAGGGAGGCCCAGACTTCCCTCTCCCCAGCCACTTGGGCCAGCTCTTCCGGGGGAATCCTGAGGCGTTCCCAGGCCATCCGAGAAACTATAGTCCCTCCAGTGTGTCCTGGGTCTTCCTCTGGGCCTCCTCCCGGTGGGACGTGTCCGGAACACCTCACCAGGGAGGCGTCCAGGAGGCATCCTAAACAGATGCCCAAGCCACCTCAACTGGCTCCTCTCGACGAGGAGAAGCAGCGGCTCTACTCTGAGTCCCTCCCGGATGATCGAGCTTCTCACCCTGTCTCTAAGGGAGAGCCCAGACACCCTGCGGAGAAAACTCATTTTGGCCGCTTGTATCTGAGAACTCATGCTTTCGGTCACAACCCAAAGCTCGTGACCATAGATGAGGGTAGGAACGTAGATCGATCGGTAAATTGAGAGCTTCGCCTTTTGACTCAGCTCTCTCTTCACCACGACAGACCTGTACAGCGCCCGCTTCACTGCAGACGCTGCACCTATCCGCCTATCGATCTCACGCTCCATTTTCCCCTCATTCGTGAACAAGAGCCCAAGATTCAAGTATCTTGGGGTCTAAAATATGACTTTGAAAAAAAAAAAAAAACTTTTTTTTCTTATCAAAGGCTAAATAAACCAAAATATTGCTGTTAATTTTTGACTGTGTAACTTTACAAATGGCACCCCATAGTTTTCTGCTCAGAGATGACAGAGTTGATACATCCTGCTTGACTCAAAAAAACACCCATTAAAACTTAATTAGTTCAAAGTTAATTTTAAGCCATAGATCATTTTTAAATGCTGTTCTTACATTAATACAAAGGCAGAATTTTAAATAAAACAAATAACAAATTACACTTGTAGTTGATATCTTGATGCTTTTTAAGTAGAAAGTGAAAAGCTGCATTTAGTCTCATACTGACCTCTTCTGACTGCTGAAAAAAGTGCACGACTGATTGAGATAAACAGTGCCTGATAATTATTTTGTTGACATTTATGGTAAATGTTGTATTTTAATGTAGAGGCGTAAAAATGTTAGTTTGCAGAGAAGATGCAATGCAGGACTGCAATATAGAAACCTGCTCATTTGTAAAGAATCTGAATAAAACACAAAAAGACAGAGTTATGGACCATTTAATGATCTTCAGAAGTTAAACAACCATTTATGTTACAGTTTAAAATGTCCTCATGGAGGAACAGCAAAATACACTCAAAATGAATATCGATCAAAAGACGTTTTTCTTTTTAATCATTGTTTTAAGATTGTTTTTTATCCCCTCATTTGTATATCAAAAATTATAAGTGCCTTCAACATCACCGTGTCTTCAGAAAAATATTTACACCACAAAACTGACTAGCTTGTTTTTTTACTTTCAGCATCGGTTTCACACACCTCGTCTTCCATCTTTGACAGACGGTTTTGTTTTGTTGCACAAAACAAAAATAAAGATCCTGAAGACATAAAGGGGAGAAGAACACACAAGAGCACAGATGGACATATTTACAGCTTGGCTCAAGGAGACGGTTAAAGGAAGAGATGGAGACAGATGAAGAACATCCATTAGCGGCATGGAGTCGAGTTTAAGTCACATTCTTTGCTTTTATGATCCTATTTACCCTTTGGGGTTTGAAAATAAAATGTGCTGTTAAACATCTGTGACTGAAATATGCATCTTCAATAAAAAAAAATAATAAAAATAAAAATAATTCCAACAGGGGGCAGTACAGGATCACATGGGGGAGTGACAAGACAATACAAAAGATCCTAAAAATAAAAAGTACTTTAGTAACAGAATTACTTTAATACACAAAAAGGAAATCGAGTGTGCCCTCTGAATGGCTAAATACAAAATCAAACATCAAAATAGGTTCTGATCATAAACATTTGCCCCCAAAAAAGAGCATATTTTGGCACAGTTTGTCGTTGCTTTACAAATGTTTGTCCCATTTTTAAACATTCATTCCCTGTCAAAAGGAAAAAACAATGAGTAAAATAAATTTAAAAAAGCATGAACATAACACTGACAACATAAAAAAAAAACATATCTTGTAAAATAATTTGCTTGGTCTCTCCATTTTGCTTCAGTCTTCTTAAATATTTACAGTATTTACAATTTCACAAATGTCCACAATACCTTTAGGCTTAAAGAAGATGCAAACAAAATAAACAAACGAAATTGTCTTTTTTGTTTTTCGGTCCCCTATCGAGGCATTTGGCAACACCATCACGAGATCCCGAGGCAGCAAGTCGTTTGCGTTGGAGCCTGCGATGACGTGGAAACTTGTGAATGGTGAAGCAGGAAAAGCATTTATGATTGCTCAAGCTGATTCTTCATCATTTTATAGGCAATAATAATTTTTTTTAACACAAGCATGACTGATCACCAGGATAAATCCATGACATGTTTCAGTGTATGTTCAAATCTGTACAGAGTTCACAATTTTTTTTAACATAGTGCAATGACTTTTCACATCGTCTCAAAAAAAGGAAGAGAATCACAATCACTTTTATGAAGGTAAAAAAATGTCCCGTTAAGAAAGTCTCCGTCCACACCTTTATGAATGTTATGAGTTATAAAAAGCTATGCACGTCTTCAAAAAATGGCAAAAAATAAATAAATAAACCCGGCAATCTGCAATGATCATCAAAAATCCCCATCCAAGCCTTTACATCTAGTTTAAAAAGGTACAGTTTTTTTTTTTTTTAATTCATCATCACTGGATAATTTAAGGACTTGGTGAAGTGAAAGAGAAAATGTGAGTCCAACATAAATGTTTTTTTGTTTTTTTTTTGTTTTTTATAAATAAAACTCTTAAAAACGAGGCAATTCCAGTTTCCGAACTGGTAAAAGTCCAAAAAAGGGCTGGTGTTGGCTTTGTTTAGGACAAAAATAGAGGTAATCAAACAGGGCCAATAACAATCATGAGGTGAGGGGAAATGCTGGAAATGCTGTTGAGAAGATCCGGGGCCAGGCGAGATAGATGGCTCTCCGAGAATTCACACGGTGGGAATATTTGCACCACGTAAGCTGGCTATATATAAAAGTTTTAAAAAAAAGAAAAGAAAAACATTTTAATGAAACAGCATTTGAGGTTAATAGAATTTTAATTTAACTGCTCAAAAGACCATAAACCTGATTAGAGCCAGGGTTGGGCACGTTGATGATGCCAGCTGCCTGCTTGGCTTGCAGGTAGGTGATGAAGCCACTTTTCAAGGCTTGGGTTTGACCAAGGACATCTTCTTGGTCTCGACCACAGGGTAGGGCCAGTAGCAAACAGTACTCATTCTCCATCTGCCATAAATAGGTTATTTTATTTTAGTATATGTAAAAACACAACCTTAAAGCAAAACACCTGTGTTGTATTTTAAAGCTTAGCGCTAAATCAGGCATGTTTAATTAAGAACACTTTTTTTAATGGAAATCAGTTCGAATACTCAATTTTCAGAGAAAATCAACACTCACAGTCATTCTGCGTGCTACACTGTCCAACTGCGAAGCCTCAAGCCTCATCCTCTGAACAATACGGAGAAGAGAACCTCCCTCTGGGGGCGGCAAGCAGCGCTGGGCAAACAAGGTGTTGCCAGACACAAAGTGCAACTGGACAGCAGCCTGGTCGTTTTTCAGTGCCAGGAGCCCTTGCCACACTATAGGATATTTCTTCCAAAACAAAACAGAAAGCATTTGTTTTTCTAACATGCTAAAATTACTTTCCATATGTGTCAACACTGCTGATGTCAGTTCTCTTACCGTCAATAGCTGCACCATGTCAATAGGCCGATGTCCCGAATGGTCCAGCTTTGTATCATGCCGTGGTTGTTGTGAACTCGATGGGGAAGCTGTTGGCGGAGGAGTAAGGTGGAAAGCTGGAGAGGCTTTCTGCAGAGACATTTCTGGCTTGTGAGTGAGACCCATAGGGGACATCAAGGGAGACTGGTATGAAGGTGAAATTGTTTCTCCTGATATTCGGGAAATGTGGGAGGGCTCTGAAGAGGTAGCAAGACGAAGGTGAGAGCTTTCTGGTGTGGAGTCACTTCCTCCACCATGTGATAGAGGTATTTTACCTCTGTTACTCACTTCCTGCTCCGATTGGACCTGATAAAAAAACAAAAAACACACAATTTAAACGTCAAAGTCACATATGCACTTCATGATAACATGTTTTCTACTAACCAAATAATAAAGGCATGTAGTTACCTGTAGAGAAGCAATGCCTGGGTTACCCAAGTTGTGTCCTGGAAACTGTGACGAGAAACCCCTCATGTCTCGATACACCGGGAAAGAGCCTGCTCCTCCTGGATGCATGAGCTGAATCCCATGAGGGTGAGAAGACCTCATAATGGGACTCGATGCAGAGACTCCTTTGATTCTACTTTCACCTGAGCTTGGATGCACTACCTTTCCCTCAAGTGGTTTTAGAGACTCGTTTGCTGAATGCTCAACATTTTTTCCCAGTAAAGAACTTTTTGCAGGTAAAGAAATGTTGCTTGAAGATGTTGCTTGAGACTCTGAGTTGCGTCTTGCTTCCAAAGAGGCCTGCTCCCCTAGTTGCTGGTGCATGAGTATGCGCTGGTGCATGTCTCTGTACTGATCCATACGTATGTTTGGATGAAGCCCTCTGGGATCACTGTGAACCATCCTTATATCTGCCTGGAGATGGGTAACTGAAGGTCTTCCAAGAGAATGATTAAAGTGCTTGGGTTCTTCTTCACTTACACTGTTGCTACCACCACCTGATATTGATGCTTTTGGACTCGAATGAGACTGTAATACAATATCTCGAATGACATTGTGCTGTGGTGTGTTTGTGCACTTTGCAGGCCCTTGATGTGGAGAAGACAAGGAGTCCCCTCTCCTTCCATAATTTAATCCAGTTATAGGTGAGTTATTCATTCTGGCTTTGTGAGCCATTGACTGAGTGACACTGTGAGGTTGAATTATGACAGAGGACTGTTCTGAGTGTGGGTGATGCATGTTAGAATGGTATGTAGACATTGAAGGAATACCATGACTAAGAACAACAGAAGTTCCAATGGGAGAGCTGCTTTGTGGACAGGCTTTGACAAAAGGTAAAGAAGAATGGCCAGCTATTCGTGAGGACTGGGGTTCCTGCTTGAGGTGTAGAGTTGACCGATCGTTGGTGATGCCAGGACTAGGACTCATGCGGGTTCCCGATATTGATGGGTGGTGTGGACTCATAACTGGACTTAGGTTAGACTGCTGTACAGGTTTGCCAATGTCCATCTTTTTTGGCAACAGGTCTGTCACTAGTCCTCTCCTGCTGTGTTGTTGAATCACAGCCTGATTATACATCAAAACTTGAGGGGAACTAACTGGTGGCTGGAACATCTTTACCACACTCTGAGATGATGTATGATAGGGAGCTTCAGACTTATCACATCCAAGACCTTCTTGTGTAAGACTTGAAATTACCGGCTGAGAACTATAGGACTGACTGGTCAAAAGAACACCTGTGTGCCCATAACCAGTAGGACTTGGAACAACTTTTGGAGTAGGTGACTGGGATGATGAGTAGAGTGGCTCTTGTTTAATCTGAGATTTGGGCACAGACTGCTGAAACTCTATATCACCAGCACTTGCTTGAGGAATCTGACTAATTTTGGCTCTCATTCTGTGCGGTCCTTCAGTTTTCTGACCAGAATAACTCAGAACAACAACACCCTCTGACGTATTAACCCTTAGGCCAGGACTAGAACCTGAATGGTAAGGAGTGGGTTCAAGAACTGAGCGCCCCCTGGTAACATCTTCTACTAGATCCACGCCATGGCAGCGGCTGTTCTCATTGTAGTTTGATCTAAACTTCTGCTTTGAAATGGGTGGGCCAATGCATCGGTTGCTTAGAGAAATTCTTGGAGTTTCTTCTGTATCATAAGGCATTGGAATTCTACTTATTACTGAGGTAGTAGGAGAAATAACTGCATGCTGTATTTTATCTCCACAGTTTTGTTGGGATTCTGTTAGTGGAGATGGTTTATGGTGCATAGGTTGGAGTGGTAATGGTGGGCGCTGTTCAGGAAGCAACCGTCTTGAACCACAAGTATCAGCAGGATTATCATTCTCTGATGTTCGTGGAAGATCTGACAGGGCAGATGTGACTATAGTGCTAGGTATAGAATTGCTGTTTGATGCAGACACATATTTGGGCTCCATTAAAATTTTTCTCAAGGTACTAGAACTGGGGTCAATATCAGAAGCCTTGGTGTCAGGAGGCATTGGGGGATTTGCTGAAGAAGTTCCAAGAGTAGATGATGTAGTTAGGGTGGAAGTTACCACTGTGATATGACATGAAGGATTAACATAGATCCTGCTTTCTTCAGTTCGCTGAGGCCAGTCAGACGACAGTGCCATTTTGGCAGGTCGGAGGAGGGGTACACTGATTTGGGAAACTGGTGATGGGTGAGCAGGGATGATGGTAGGAGTTCTTGGCTCTGCTGCTTGTGGATGCTTTTTAGACATAGAGTTGTTGTTTGATCTAGAATGAAAAGCAGATTCTTTGGGTACAGGCTGTTCAACCTCAGGCTGTTCTGCCTCTTTGGGGTTGTCTACAGTTATAGCACTTGTAACATCACGTCTACAAGTTGCAACAGCAGTAACAACAGAAGTTACCGCACTTACTCCAGCTATAACAGTAGCTGCTTTTGAATCTGTGGTTTCCGGATCGTCTGGGATTGACTCTGGAAATTTTACTGAAGAGGGCTCAGATTGAGAGGGCTCCTCGTCCGTATTTGCTTTTTTATTAGTGGCACCTTTACGATTTCTTGACTTCTTTGGGGTTTTGGCTGTAACTTTGATGATTTTCTTAGGTGCAACAAGTGGAATAGTATCATCAGCTGCTTTAGATTCTGTCATTGACCTTTTTGGACTAGTTTGAGAGTCATCATCTAAATTTCCTGCAATAATATTATTGATCACCATATGTGTTTCAGGTTCCATAATATCATTTGAAGAGGAAGAGATAACAGATTCAGGAGTAGGAACAAGGGCAGTGTAAGTAGGAGGAGCTGTGAATCCATCTGCATCCCCACAGATTTCTTCAGCTGTAATAGAATCAATAGCAGCTGCAAGTTCAGTTTCACTTGCAGGATTAGCTCGCTTTTCCTCCTCAACCTCACCTTCTGGTTCTACAATGACAGGGGGCAATGCAGTAGGTTGACCAGTAGGTGGTTCTTTATAAGGTCGGGGAGGTTGGTCAGCTGTAAGTTTGGCGATATTTTCAACTGCCTGCTCTAGTTCCATCTGTCGTGCTAAAAGTACAGCCGTTGGATGAGCAGGAAGTTCAGATTCTGACAATGTGTCTTCGTTTTCCATTGAACTAAGCTCTTTATTATCTTTTTGAAAGTCTGTCATCGGTGTTTCCTCATTCTCTTGTACTGCTATCTTTGTTTTGGTAATAGTATTAACTTCAAAACTCTCAGACTCAACATCTTCAGAACAGAGTAAACCCTTCACATCATCAACGCTAACTCGAATTTCTAGATTTTTTAAACTGTGGGATTTGTCTTCCGTGACTTGCTTAGTATTCCGTTTCAGCCGTGGTGATTTAACTTTAATACTTTTTGCATTCAGTTGTTGCTTCTCAGAAGAGTTTGGCTTTTTATTTTCAATATTAGCATCCACAGATATGTTTTCGTCTGAATCTTTTTCTGTTCTGGGTACTCCTGAGCTTGCATTTTCTGATGTATCTAATGATTTACCAGGTGGTTCAGAGCTGGCTTTAGGCTTAAGGTCTGACTCGTCATTATTTGTTAAATCAGGTTGATTGGCTAACGTTAATTTGCTTCTAGACAACTTATTCATTCTACTTCCTTTTTTGTTTATTGGAGTAGAGGAAGTCAAAGGTGTTTGCTGGAGTTTTTGTGTACGGGGTGAACGCCATCCCTCAGAGGCTTTCACAACTTCGACAATGCTTGACGATTCTTTAACCTCTGTATCCACTTCAGTTATTTTCTTTTGATCTATATCTTCAACTCGTTTAACCCGTCTTTTAGGGGGGCGCCCTCGCCTGGCACTAGTAGAAATTTGAACATCTTGATGTATTTGGTCTTTATCAGCACCCCGTTTTCGCGTGCAGCGAGATGACTCTGCCGTTTCTTTTCCAGCTTGTTCATCTTCGTGTAGAGTGGCATAGACTGACCTCACATTCCTGCGACGTGTTCTTCCATGAATTAAACTTGACTCAAGGTTTTGTTCTGAATCTGATGCATGTATTGGAGACTTAGATGTGGTTTTAGACTCAAGCATTAGTTTAGGTGCCTCTTCCTGAAGAGACGATGTCTTTTTGAGTTTTTCCTTGTCAATTCGTTCACTCTTTCGTGTTGCAGGTTTTTTGGTACTGACACTGCGAGCTGGTTGCGCAGTACGCAGTACAGACAGGGGTTTTGCCCTCCTGCCCTTCGGCTGCCTTCGGGTGGGCAGTGGTTTTACTTCAGCCTCTAGTTCTGGCATACATGGCTCACTATCCGTTTCCGTTTTCTGTGGTTCCTCAGAAAGTTCAATTTCCTGATTTTCAACTCTAGGATCTGTCGTTATCACTTCAGACACGTCAGACTTTTCTTCAACTTTTGAACAATCAGCGTCAGCTAATTTGACTGTCTCTTTTTTAAAGCCACTTACGGAACCACAAGAAGTGGGAAGCTGATCTTCCACAACAAGAGTATGTTCTTCCGCTGTTAAACTATCATCGAATTTGGTTTGGGGCTCAATTACCTCTGCTTTGATTTCAGTTTTAATTTCTGCTTCTGAAACTGTAGGTGTAGGGGTTACGGTTACTTTAGGGGCAGCTGGTTTGAAATCTTCTATAGGAAGAGAATGGGATGCGGAAATTTCAACAATGGGCTCTACTTTTTCATCTTTGACAAACGACACAGACTGATTTGGGGATGGGGTTAAAACTTCCTTCTTTTCTGGTAAAGATATTTCTTTGGAGGAAGGAGTAAATGATAAAACTGGTGATGGAGGGCTGGCAGATTTGTCATTACCCTTTAACATTGGCTCTGGCTCCTTATCAGACAACGCATTATCACAGTTTATAATTTCAGCTTTTTTAATTTCCACCACCACTGGATCATTCTCTGCCTCAGTTGGGGTGTGGTCCTTGTCTTTTTGTTGTTGAAACTCCAAAAACCGACTATGAAAAAGCACTGTGGTTTCTTGCGGAAAGTCAGTTCCTCCAGATTCAGAATGTGCATCAGTAGCACTTGATTTAGTAAAAGGCCTGTTACTTTCAGTTTCTAAATCTTGGTCTTTTTGCTCAAGACGCTGCAGTCGCCTTGAATCCTGTTCAAAGATTGAGCTGTGCAAAAAACGAGAGGCAAATAATTCCTGGCGTTCTTGCTCCTGCGACTTGAGTTCTTCCTTTTTATCGTGCAACTTTTCAACAGAGTCAGTACGGATCTTTTTCTTTTTCAAATACCAAGAAGGAATAGGTCGGGGTGCTAGCTCTGCTTTGTCCTTGCCTGAACAACTGTGGGAGACTGGAAAGCGTGAGGGAAGAAAAGACCAATTATCTTCCCGTGAGGAATACAAAGTCTTAGCTCTTTCAAGGAGTGCTTTTGTATCAGGAGTTATTGTTTTGTCTAAAGCGAATGAGTAAAACTTATTTTTCTCCAAGGAGCTTGAAAGCTTGAAGTCTGCCATCCTCTCATCCCTATCCCTGAGGATAAAAGACAAGGAACTACTTGACTTGGGAGAGGTGTGTTTGGTTTCTCCATCATCATCTGAATCAGACTGCACCTCTCCAGGTTCCAAATCCTGGCTAAGGTGTTTACGAATTCTTTCACGTCTTGAAATACCACTTGAAAAATTGATTTCCATTCTAGGAGAGCCAGACTTTATCCGTCTTTCCCAGTGTTGCATTAACTCATCATCAAATCTAAGCAAGGACGCTTTAAGCTTAGGAAGTTTACTATTACAAGACTGAAAATGTTTGGATGTAATGCCCAAACTATTTTTTAACGATTCTGTGGGTGAAAACTTTTCTTCCATTGCTGGAGAGAATTTTCTTTCTTTCTTTAAGACTGATGAAGAAATCCGAACTGTGTCATCATCCTCATTTTCAGAAAACTGACCAGCTCCTATGGTAGATGGTATATTGTAGATGTTTTCATTCATCTTTTGGGCACTTGCAAAGTCACCTTCTTGTTTTACTCTGTGTATGTCAAAGTCAAAACTCTCCATTTTTTTCCGTTTACTAGAAGAGAAGTTATCACTGACTACATCGTGAATTGATTTTCCAATATCATGCACAATATATTCCTTTTCTAAATCAGCGGCACCAATGCTTGTGGATTTGACTAATTTATCACGATCAGCAAGCTTGGACCGGAGCCATCGACTCTGTTCAGTTTTAGTACAAATATTAGTCTGGTCAGTTCCAACAAAATGTTCATCTCCATCAGGATCTCTGCACTTGGCTCTCACATGTACATTTTCAGACAAAACTTGTTTTTGTTCTTTCAGTTCATCCGTATCAAGCCTGCTGGTATCTGATGTCTTTGTAAGATTTAAGTCGTTTGCACTTTTTGAGCCGTCCAGCTCCATTTTATAAAAAGGAGAGTCCATCTGTGTTGTGGAATGTTCAAGATGACATTGCTCCTCTAGAGGAAGGCCTACAGAATTGTTTTCCGAGTGTCCGTCATCTTTAGGATTATTAACAGAAATTATGCGAACACATTTGTCTTTGTGGTGTCTTTTATGTAATCCTCGTATCAGAAGGTTCTTTTCCGAATCTGTCTCCTTTGTATTGTTCCACAGCATGTAAAGTCCAGATCTGCCGGACTCCTCTTCATTCGCTCTCTTTTGTCGATCTGTTCTCCCAGATTCTTCAAAACGTCTTTTTCTTGCAGCTAAACGGTCAACATTCACAGAAACGGTATTGTCAAAGTCAATTTCAGATTTCGCATGCTTTTTGGATTTTACTTTTACGTCTTTTTCAATAATTTCCACTTGACTGTGCATATTTTTGTCTCTGGGTGCCTTCACATGCTTGTCAGCTTTTGATGATTCAGAGTGGAAGAGAGGACTTCTCTGGTCAGCTGTAGGTGATGCCAGTCTAGGACTGTTACTCCCTGCTCTCTGTACTTGTTTTTCTTGAACACCGTGACCAAGCAATTTTCCTTCTTTTTCTTTAACTCGTGTTAACTGCACCACACAAGGCAGAAGGTCCAACCTTCCTTTGCTGGAGACGTCCTTTAGAATTTTACTGGTCTTAATTCGATGAATAGACTCCGGGCTAATATCTCTTTCAAGTTCAGGCTCCGTTTCACATGTCTGGAGTGTAGGTGAGGTGACTTTAAGCTTCTTAAGCCGTTGTTTCTCACTTTTGTCTTTGTCCCCTCGATCCTTTCGCCCAGCTCGTTTATCCTTTTCCACCAGATTTCCTTTTACAATTTCAAAACTTCTATCTTTCTCAAGTTTTTCAGTTTTATTATATCTTTCAGAGTGGGCCTTTTCCAGTTTTTCAAGCCTGGATGGAGAGACTGAACTGCAGCTCCCACTTCTTTCAGAGGACCGGCAACAAATGCGACGATCAGAATCACTTGGTACCCTCTCAGAAAGCGAGGGAGATGCCGTGGGACTGACGGGACGACGAGTGGAAACGTGAGAAGGACTCTGGCTACGCTCAACAGTCCTCCTTCCGTGATCACGTCCACGATCTGTTTCAAAGCGTTCCCTTTCTCGTTCACGTTCCCGTTGCAGATAGCTGTATTTGCGAATGTCCTGCTCATAAGGATCAGCTCTGTATTCCCGATATTCACGAGGTTCATCAAAGTACTGTGAATCATAGTAATCTCCTTGATATGGGTCCCAGTCAGCGTAAAACTCTCGACTCCTTGCAGGGTATTTACGTCTTGGATCTTCATTATATGTTCCAGGTGTTCGCACATTCTCACAATATGGTCTTTCTGTTGGAAATTCATATTGAGTTCGTCGATCCTCTCTGCAAAGAAAAAAAGCCAAATCATTTTAGTGTTAAGCACTGAACAGGACAGAGGTAAAAACAATTTGTGAAGAAAAAAAGTTCACAAACCTTCTTTCAGAAAGAAAGTCGAAAAAGTCTCGTATATCTTGTCCTGATGCCTGCATTGAGCGATAAAAAGACATCTGACTTTCCTGATTTGCGAAGTCCACCTGAAGAGGAAAAAAAAACAACATTAAAATCATGGTTGAAAGTCCAGAATGACTTCAGAGTAAAACCATATTTTACTTGCCTTAATTTTACTGCCCCTTATTTTCCATCCTTTTGTGTCTTTCACTGCGGCTTGCGCATATTCAATGTTGTTATAAAGGACAAGGGCAGTTCCTTTCATCCGGTCAAATACAACCTGTGAGCCACAAGAGAAAAGGAAGGGAGACTCCTTAGATTTTGGAAAGTAACAATGGGCCACTGTTGGGAGAAAAATAAACAAGCTTACCTTGACAACATGTCCATAGCGGCAAAAACGGCGAGTAAGAAACTGCTCTGTTGTGCTTGACACTAGACCATCCAACCAAACACATGTTGTAGGCATACTCTTTCCAAAACCCAGCTGAAAATACATAAAATAAAATAAAAACATCAGCAGGTTCTCATTCTTTGAATATATATACCATCATAAATTATGCAATGTATATTTTAGACAAGGAAGAATGGAGTAGTAGTGTAATGTAAGATTGAAAATGAGGTTGAAATAAGTCTCACCTTTAGTCTGTTGTTACCAAGATACTCGCCATCCATCTTCTTTATGGCCTTGCAGACACTGGAAATGTCACAGTATTGCAGAAAAGCATACTGTGGGGCTCCGTTTACCTTCTTTATGTCAATATCCTTGACGGAACAAATAATTGAGGAAAAAACATTTGGTGATTATTGACGTAATCGTCAACTATTTAACCAGCTAGTCAGATTCTAAACCACATAAAAATAATAGCTTACCACAATTTCTCCAAAGCGTTGAAAGATGTTAAGCAAATCATGATAAGTAGTGGTCTTCTCCAAGTTACCTATGAATAACGTTCGTGTAGCTTTTGGGTGAAACTCATCGATCCTGTCATCCAAGGGTCGAAACTCATTTTCACTTCCCGTCTCTGAAACACGAAGTGGTATGAGCATGCTGATCTGATAATAGTCTCTACTGCACAGTTGAAAATGAGAACTCACCAGGACCGTTCCAGGTGGTGACATCGATTTGCATTCCAAAAAAAAGCTTCCCCTTTGATGCTCCAAGCGCCTTTTCTTGGTCTTCTTCTTGGCGGAAAAAGACAAGCCCGTAGCGCTCCTCTGAAGCTCCGTGAATTTGTACCGATGTAACTTTTCC
The DNA here is from genome assembly GCF_014905685.2 of Nematolebias whitei. Lineage (NCBI taxonomy): Eukaryota > Metazoa > Chordata > Actinopteri > Cyprinodontiformes > Rivulidae > Nematolebias > Nematolebias whitei. The sequence continues at coordinate 39,707,208 of NC_056508.1, read as the reverse complement.
ATGTTTCTTAAATTCATGAAACAAACCATCCTTTAGGCTTGTATCTATAGAAAGAACACCAAAGGAAAAACAAGTGAAGATGAGTTATTGAATTAATTTCTGGTGATTATTCTAAATGTGCATCCCCGTTTCTGAATAAAAGAGAACGTTTTCAGGATTATAGTACCTGTCGAGCGCACAGGAAGATTTTTGACCTTGATGCCAAAACTTTTACGCTGTTCATCCTTGTCAAAGGAGGATAAACCAAGAGCTGACGGTGCAGGAACAGCAGCGGACTGCACTGAACGTGCTGGAGAGTCATCGCTTGAGCTACTGCTTGAGTCACTGTAGCAAAAGAGGAATGCAGATTTAAATGATGCTTTTATTTCTGATATAAAAAGGATGAACAAAAGACTTTTTGTTCTTGGTGCCTTCAAGAAATGAGTGCCCTATCAAAGGGGAACACTGTTGTGTTTTACCTCGATAAAATCAGCATTTTAGATTAATTTAACTGGTTTTCATAATGATCTAAGATTTATTTGGGTTCTCGAAGGTTCGTGCTGCATTCTTAAGAAGGTAATTCAGAAGTGCCATAATTTTTTTTTTTTTTTTTTTTAAATGGCACCAAATGTTACAGGTAGATTAAGATCGAGGAAAGGCAAAGCTCCACACACATTTTATAATAAATGTGTGGAGAAAACAAAATGATCTGAAAGCTGTTGCAATGTGACCTGTTAATGCTGTTAATTTTTAAAACAGTTTTTCAGCTGAGCAGAAAGAAAACCACTCTTTCCTCCTCATTTCATATTTATGAAATGAATCTGGTAGTGCCTGCAAAAATAAATAAACAAGAGTTGCGTGATCTGCAATTTCACGTCTGCCTCGTGCACTCTCAAACAATTCCCATGTCTGTCTCAGCTTTCCAGCCCCTCTGCTGTTTATTTCCTTCTCACTTTCTCCTGCGCTCAGACGCTCCCGGAAATGCTGCCGATGGAGCCTGGCCTGTGGGAGTGGGCAGGCAGCCAGCACTGGCCAGAAATTTCTGGTTCCAACTGGATCTCACGGAGGGGGGGGAGTAATTACCCGTACACAGAGGCAGTGAGAAAAATACAGCAGCCGTCTCCTGAAATCTCCCCCCCCCAGCATTTCCTCATCAAACCACATGTGTCGCTACGTCTCGTTCAGTCATGGCCAAAGGTGATGCAGCCAAACACAAAGCAAATAATGGAGGAAAGGAAAAGGAGATAAATAAAATGTATCTGGGGTTTAAAACT
>NC_056508.1:39680184-39705555 GCF_014905685.2 Nematolebias whitei | reverse complement strand
ATTAAAAGAAGAAACTCTAGTTTTAAAACCCAGATACATTTTTTAAAATCTCCATTTCCTTTCCTCCGTTATTTGCATTGTGTTTATGTACACAGGGTCCCAGTTACATCCAACAATAAAAATGTAAAAGAAAAACAATGATAATATCTTAGATGTTATCATTGTTTTTCTTTTACATTTTTATTGTTGGATGTAACTGGGACCCTGTGTACATAATTTCGTTCCACCACATGTGCCACATGTGGTGCGAACGACAATAAAGAGTCTCCTGACTCTGATATATACAAACTGGATTACAAAAACGTTGGGACACTGAACAAATTGTGAATACAAACTGAATGCAATGATGTGGAGGTGCCAACATCTAATATTTTATTCAGAATAGAACACAAATCACAGATCAAAAGTTTAAACAGAGAATGTATCATTTTAAGGGAAAAATCTGTTGTTTCCAAATTTCATGGCATCAACAAATCCCAAAAAAGTTGGGACTATTCCATTTTTACCACTGTGTGGCATCCCCCCTTCTTCTTACAACACTCAACAGACGTCTGGGGACAGAGGAGACCAGTTTCTCCAGTTTAGAAATAGGAATGCTCTCCCATTCATGTCTAATACAGGCCTCTAACTGTTCAGTCGTCTTGGGCCTTCTTTGTCGCACCTTCCTCTTTATGATGCGCCAAATGTTCTCTATAGGTGAAAGATCTGGACTGCAGGCTGGCCATTTCAGTACCCGGATCCTTCTCCTACGTAGCCATGATGTTGTGATTGCTGCAGAATGTGGTCTGGCATTATCGTGTTGAAAAATGCAGGGTCTTCCCTGAAAGAGATGACGTCTAGATGGGAGCATATGTTGTTCTAGAACCTGAACATAGTTCTCTGCATTAATGGGGCCTTTCCAGACATGCAAGCTGCCCATGCCACAAGCGCTCATGCAACCCCATACCATCAGTGATGCAGGCTTCTGAACGGAGCGTTGATAACAACTTGGGCTATCCTTGTCCTCTCTGGTCCGGATGACATGGCGTCCCAGTGTTCCATAAAGAACTTCATATCGTGACTCATCTGACCACATAACAGTCTTCCATTTTGCCACACTCCATTTTAAATGACCCCTGGCCCAGTGCAAACGTCTGAGCTTGTGGAGCTTGCTTAGAAATGGCTTCCTCTTTGCACTGTAGAGTTTCAGCTGGCAACGGCGGATGGCACGGTGGATTGTGTTCACTGACAATGTTCTCTGGAAGTATTCCTGAGCTCATTCTGTTATTTCCTTGACAGTGGCATTTCTGTTTGAGGTGCAGTGATGTTTAAGGGCCCGGAGATCACGAGCATCCATTAGAGTTTTATGGCCTTGACCCTTACGCACAGCGATTGTTCCAGATTCTCTGAATCTTTTGATGATGTTATGCACGGTTGATGATGATAACTTAAAAGTCTTTGCTATTTTATGCTGGGTAACACCATTCTGGTATTGCTGCACTATCTTTCTGCGCAACAATGGTGGAATTGGTGATCCTCTTACCATCTTGGCTTCTGAGAGACACTGACACTCTGAGAAGCTCTTTTTATACCTAATCATGTTGTCAATTGAACTAATTAGTGTTAATTGGTCTTCCAGCTGTTCGTTATATGCTCAATTTCCTTTTTCCAGCCACTTATTGCTACTTGTCCCAACTTTTTTGGGATTTGTTGAAACTGTGAAATTTTGAATCAACATATTTTTCCTTTAAAATGTTACATTTACTCAGATTAAACTTTTGATCTGTCATCTATGTTATATTACAAATAAAATATTGACATTTGCCATCTCCACATCATTGCATTCAGTTTTTATTCACAATTTGTTTAGTGTCCCAACTTTTTTGGAATCCAGTTTGTATTTGAACCCAACCTACTACAAAAATGTTTTGTTCTCACACTATTGAAGATGTTATAGTATTGCAGAGAAACTCTAACATCCTGAAATTTGATAACACTTTGATAACAGTCTATCTGTTTTAAATTGTGCTCTATAAATAAATATGACTTGACTTGACTTGACTTGAAATGGTTCATGATGTAATCTACATTTCTAAACTGACGAGTGTTGTGCAATGTGCTGTTCTTGATATGAGTCTTGGCTAATAAGTTTAACACATTTTGCACATCAAAAAATGTAGCATCAACTTAAAATATGTTGCATAATTGCATGAGGCCACTATAACTAATGATAGAAAAAAAAAAATCATTATTATTGTTGATGTTAAAATCTTGAATCAATGCCATGCAAAGAGGTTGGCTTAGATTAAAAAGGCCATGGACATAAAAAGGTCAACAAAAGCTACAAGAGAAGAAAGCACGATTAGACCTCACTCACCTGCCACTTGTACTGCTGCTGGTACTGCTGACCGAGTCCGAACTGGAGGAGCGGCTCCGGGAGCCTGACCCACTGTGGGACCGTGGAGGACAGGTAGCCTGACTCACCAGCTTCTGAGGAGAGGGATTTCGTGAATGTGTTGAGTGTGGAGACCGACTACGACTGTGGCGATACGGCCTGTCCCCACGCCGTCCCCTGTCCTCTCGGTAAAGGTCCCTATGAACCACACTGGCCAGCGTAAACGGTTCTCTGGTACGAGACTCATAGCGAGGCTCCGGTGTCTCAAAGCGACAAGGGCTCCTGCTGTGGGAGCGGTAGAATCCAACCACACTGGACGTAGATCCCCCACTTCCTCCCGTTGATCCCCCTGCGGATCCTCCAGCTCCGGTGCTTCCAGAAACAGCGCTAACTATAGTTCCACTGACTCCTGAAGGTACGGTTGTACCACTTCCACTGGTGGTACCAGACCCACTTCCAGCGCTGCTTAGAGTCCTCTCTCTTCCATCACGATAATATTCCGTTTCATAATGCCGCTGGCGGTCGAAACTGCTACCAGGACGCTCGTGATGTCCATAGGCACTGTGATCATACGTCCGATCCCGACTTTCAGTACTCCTAACAGACAAGAAGAAGGAGCACGTTACTTTGCAGTTTCACTTCAACCATTAAAGACAAATGCTGAAATCAGACGGTGGACAAACAAATTTAACATGTGTCTCGTGGGTTTGCAATTAGATACAGAAAAAGACGTAGCAAAAAGCTAAAGGTTTAAGAGAGAGTTTTAGCATCTACAGAGAAAACTTTATTGAGCTACCTACAGTTGAAAAAAGGGATACTGTAATACATAAATAGTGAGAATTATGTTGTGTGCTTGCGATTTTGACTTTTAAATTAAATATTTCCTCTACCGTTATGTGAGTCCAAGTCTTTTATGCATTCATATCAACTTTGAGACGACAACGCAAGGTTTAAAACCTAATTATTTAAACTGCTTATCTTTGAGTACAGATGGCTTTCAACAGTCATGGGATTGATGGAAATACTAGGGCCACTGCTAAGAAGAACAACATAACACCTTAGGCTAATTTTTTTTTTTAACTAAAGTTTATCTCACAGCTTAATTAAATTTCGTTAGACAGCCATGAAACCTGCAAGACTGTTAAAGTTAATCTGAATATAGAAAGTTTAGTAACCACACATACAAAAAAAAGAAACATTTTTGAGCCATTTTAGCTTCCATTTGAGATGATTTGTGGAAGTTTTTTTTTTTTGAAGATTTATGTTGCTGCAAAATTTGAAACCACTAGTTTTCCTGAAACCTGAAAACCTTCTGTCGGGATCAACATTAGAAATTGTTCTAATAAGAACGCTGTGTTCTCATTCTCAACACAGCAGTCAGAGTTTAATTTGGTGTTACAACTGCTGAGTCATTACAACAGTCATATTACTAAACGCACCATAACGAGCGGGACAGGACAGCAATTACTGCTGTTTGAATTTTGATCAAATTATAATCAACAAATTAGATGTGGTGCTCCAACACTGGGACAAACATAATTTAATACAAAACACTTAAACTCCACATTAAACCGATACTTTAAAGAAGAAGCCGTTTGGTTTTTTATTCAGTAAAGAGGTTAAAAAAAAAAAAACAGAATTTGATTTTAAAATAAGTCAGATGTCATACGATGTATGTCTTGTGCACTCTTACACAAGACAACTGCACAATTTTAAAGGTTAAAAAAATAATAACAGCAAAATTATGACAAATAAAATGACAAAAAAAAAACTAGTTTTGTTTATTATTTATATCTAAAGGCCAATAAATTTGTTTTAAAAAGTGTCATTTTTGTTTGTATTTTCTCGGAGGAAAGTCTTCTGGATGCTACACCAAAAGAAACTGGAGTGGAACCAGAAATGGCACGTGGTGTGCATTTTAGTGTTAATATTAGGGATGCACAATATTATCGGCATGGTATCGGTATCGGCCGATACTAGCGATAAAGTTAAATATCGGACATTGGCCATTCCATCCGAATAACTCACCGATATGAAACTTCTGTTTCAAGTTAATTTTGAATTTAAGAAACTGTCAAGTAGATCTATTAATGAACTACTACTTATGCGCTTTTCAATTGTCGCTTGTGAACAGGTTGAGTTTAGATTTATGAAAATTTACAAATTTGCACTGTTCGAGTGTTGTCGTTGTGTTAGAGAGAGTAAATGTCATGAATAAATTTGACTTTAAACATAACCCAAGTTGAAGTGTTACATCATTTTCTTCCCTCTTTAGGCATCTGCATTTGGTAGCAGGTCAAACTGACAAAGACCATGCAGACTAATGTTGTATTTTAATTCCACAGTAGAGAAAGCTATGTGGTCTCTGTAAGTAGGTCTAGGGGAAAAATATTGGTATTGGTATCGGTTATTGAACCAAAGAAGTTTTAACGTATCGGATATCGGCCAATAATCCAATATTGTGCATCCCTAGTTAATACCGTTTAAAAAGTTATTATTGTGTTATGAATATGGTCTCAGTAGAAAACTATACAGATAAAACACTAACATTTACAGAGCCTGCACTACTTTCTTCTTTAAGTCATTACATCCTGCCAAGCCTCATTCCTCACAAAAAGGAAACATTTCAAATAATTCTTGCAGAATATTATAAATCTTTGCCTACGCTGAAGATTTGTAGTATGTCACTGTGCCACAGACGGTTCCCTTACGCTAGCAGAATGACACTTTGTAAGTCAAAGTCCAGTAGTTTTTGTTTTATGCATCTTGATTTTTTTTGGAATCGGTCAAGACTAGTTAAGTTTTCAAAAATTGCAGCAGTTTGTGTACATATTTTTAGATTAAATTAGAATATATATAAGATAAATTGTTCTGAGCAACCAGCAGTTTGCACAGGAAAAAAGCACAAGCAACCTGAATACTGAGAAGAGCTTTTAAAAAAACTTAAGCAACTTAAAGGGTTTCTACAATTATGTGTACAAATAGAATGTGGACTATTTTTACACTTGCAGAGTGGATGATTGTGGTGCATCAGCACCACTTAGGGGCAGCTCTCACTGTAGCCAATCGTATTGATTGGAGTGGAAGTGTAATGTTGTAGCAGCACGTCCAAAGTTCATCCTTTGGTTTTCTCCTGAAAAATATTTACAACTTCAGCTACTATGAATACCTACTTTTTTTTTTTATTATTTAACAGTTTGTACAACCACAGACATTTAGATTATTTTAAGGCCATTACTGACTTGCTTGGTAATAAAACTAAGGCTTCAACAGAGTGAGAAAACTGTTCCCGCCTTTGTTTGTTTTGTTAATTAACGTTGGACTTTGTGATTCAGACATTTAAAATGTGGCCTTTTTTCTCTGAACTTTTCTGTTTTGTTAATTGGAACGAAGGAATTTGTCCATCAGTTCAATGGAAATTGAATCTTCCACGTGAAACGAACATCTCATCGGATGTGGCGTAACACTCAATGGGTTCAAACTGAACGGTCCAAAAGGTTGAATTAAATTTTTCCTCATTTATGTGCACATCTTTACGAATTTCATTTCCCAAATGGAAGATAACCAATTCCTTTGTGTTCTTCTGTGTGCTACAGACACTGCTATATTCCAGTTAATATAAAACCCAAACATCTTTCTCTGCCTCGCTGGTGCTCTGTGACGTCCTGAAGAACGGGTTGGTAAATGATTGATGAGTTTCTTAAAATGCTACCCTGACCTTTGCATTCGGAAAGACATTTTACTGCCGGAGCTGAGAGGACTTTGGCTGACTTCAAAGATCCCCCAAGACTCACCGTTGGTATTAATGACAAAAACCCTTCCTGACTGTTTGTGATGTGGGGCAACTGAAAATCTCCAGGATAAAATATGAAACAAAATATTTTAAGGCCTAAATAGCCTTATATTAACCAGGGTTTTTAAAGGTTTTTGTATGTGCCGAGTGTGAACAAAAGACTGAATTTTATACAGTGGCCCAGGTGTTGAGGGTAAATTGGTTTAAGGGAACAACTCCACATCTTTTTTTTCTGCACTAAACATAAAAGCAACGAGCCGGGAGCAAATCCTGCTTCAGCCTTTTTTTTTTTGGTCGTCTGTTTTCTGGATTCATGAATAACATCTATAGCATAAGGGTGTCTACTGTGAAATTGATGGATTACCTTGACCCCCATATGCTCTCCAAAATGCTAATTTGGTGACGCAGGTTCAGTAGATACCCTTCCATTTCACTTCACGCAAATCCGGTTCTACATTATTCATAGAGCTTAAAAATAATTCAGTTAGACCTTTTTCGGGGGTAGAATTTCCATCAGTGTGTGATTATTAGTCTGCTCTGGTGCATGCTAAGCACGTCAACTGTTTTAGCATTACGTGAGCAGCATATTTATGAGGATGCATTCCAGCGGCATGATAAAAAGGAGCCTTATATACGTAGACTAAATGTACTGGCTGAAGATCTTTTAACTATGTATAAAATAAATGAGTATCATTTTGTCCTCACAAAATCACAGATTATGATGGCAAGACTTTACGATAAGATCGTATAAACACCATTTTTAGGTAAAACGTGATTTAGCATTTTCTCTTTAAGCCCAGCTAAAACATAATTTGGAAAGAAACCAATCTAAAAGGGAGTGTTGTTTTGCTGTAATCAGGTAAACAAATTTCAATTTATTTTAATCCATCAAAATGACTATTTTGTGTGAGGACTTTTAATGTTAATTTATGGAATATTTTCAAATTTGGAACTAAGTGGATTAAAAAAAAAAGTATAAAAAAAATAGAAGGATAAAACATTCAAAATATATGCAGGAATAATTGTGATGGGGTGAAGTTTTTTCTTTGCATTTTATGCTTAAAAATCTAATTTTTATGTTGGCTCACAATAACAGGTCTTGAACGGTATGTACCGTACATTTAAATTGTATCCAATAAAACGGAAGAAAAGATTTCAGAATTGTTGCTGCAACTGGGTGAAACAGTTTCAACCATTTTTTATTGATCTAAATATACGGACTGCTTGTGAAAAAAAACCCATCTCATTTGTTTAATAACGTATTTAACCCTAAATGATTTTTCACACCTACGATAAAGGTTTTTGACTTAATCAAGTTTTCCTTAATAAACTTAGGACTTTTCGCTTAAAATTAAGTACAATGAAAACCAAAATCAAACAAGTTCTTAATAATTCTGAGAAAACTTTCACAATTTTGTTACTGATTGAGGATAAAATTATATTCAACTTGATTTAAATCTGACCACAGTCATTTTAAATAGCGGGCTATTGATTTTTTTTTTTTTAAGCAACAGCTTGAAGCTTTGGGGGAAAAATAAATCACAATAAAACAATGTGCTGATATCTTTTAAATGTTTCTGTTCAGTACCCTGAGATGACTTCTGTTGTGACTTGGCACTATATAAATAAAAAGAATTGACAATTTGACTTAAAAAATATTGTTTTAACCAGTTTCCTAATTATTAACCATTAGCCCGTTAGCACAGCGTTTCCACGTTTTTCAAACTATTTATAGCAAAAGTGAGAATAAGCTACATATACTTTTTCTCTTTTAAAACTAAAAATATAATTCTACTGAAAACCCTTTCAAATCAAAACAATTTTATGGATTCCTTGTTTAGAGCTGCATTGTGGATCTAATACGCAAATGAAAGCAGGAGTGAGGAGAGTAGGGTAAAGTAATAGGAAGGAAAAAAGTACAAAACAAGGTAAGATATACATTTCTGCATGTAAAGATTTAGGTAGCAGTGGGTCTATGCCCCTGCTACTTTGGTTAGTGAGGAAAATGGAGAGAGACAAGGGTTCAAACTAGGGGGTTAGAGAGGACAGCTAAAATATACAGGGCAGGACATACCAACCTTTTGAGAGAGTGGTAACTTGACCTATAATCCCAAATACAATTTAGGGAGATAGAACTTTGTGAGCAAAAACTGGGCAAAAAAAAAAATAAAACGTTGAGTGGAGGACGGGAAAAAATTCCGAAGCACAAATTTCAGGTTTCAAAGTGTAATCCTCATCCTCGGGGCTGGGAACTCATCTTCTCAGATGAGCTGGACCTTCGTGAGGATAATGAAAACCAACTTGCATAGATCCGAGGTAGAATGTTTCATACGCCAGAAAAAAAAATGTCCGTATTCACATATCCATTAAAACGAGTAGTGGGAAAAGGCTGTTGTCCTTGAGTCCAGAATAATAATGAAATCCATGAGCACATCTTCACTGAGACTATCCTTCAACAGTGCTCTAAGCGTGAAAAATAAAGTCTCAAAGTCTTTTCAGTAGTCCAGAATATCCACGTTAACGAGATTGTCCACATCCATAAAGCAGTCAAAAGTACTTTTGTACAGTAGATCAGGAATAAAGATGACTTCTTGGAACAGTAATCCAGATTTACATTCACAGGAGTGTTGCTTTCATTCCATAACAGCTCTGAATCTAGTGGATGCTCATATCTGTTGATTATCCATCATGTCCTTCTGAAGGAAAAGCTTGCATGCTGTCCAAACTTTGGCTCGGTCAATAGAAACAGTTCAAGTCCAACTTGGTTCTTCGGTTCTGTAATTGTATCCATGGTTTAGTTATAGTTCCACAGTAAGGAGATGCGTTAATCCACAAACACACGTTATGTTATCCCCAGAAGGCTTGCCACTCACAATTTCCAGCACATCTTAGATTTGTACGATCCAAATGTAGTCCTTTGCTGATCCTCAGTAAAAAATAATCTCCACACAAAAAAGGCAGGGGACAAAAAAGGCCTTTTGCTCACTTGTTTTTTTGTCTCTACTGAAGTGGATCATCAGTAGAAGTCTCCCAATGCTCAATTTTCAATGCCCTGATTAGATATAATCCCAAGTCAAACAAATAAAATCAATAAATAAAAAGGGAGGGAAAAAGCAACCCATACCTTTAGCATGAAGGCATATGTCACACATCTGGCCATTATTAATCCAACAGTGAGGAATAAATATCCTGTGTAGGTTATCCACATGACTCCAACCAACGAGTGGTGAGAGCCTCCATGAGCAAGACAGGATAAAAGCAACCAAACTGATCCAATGGTTTTGCATACATGCGATGTGTGTTGGTGTCTTGGTTGGTTTGTTACATGAGGAAGGATGGGTGAGATTAATCCATCGAACAGGGCACGTAATTCCAGATTAGGGAAATCCCAGGCATGGCCGCTGGACCACTCTCTCTCCTTTTCTTTAACTCCCTTTTTTATTCTCTCTCCAGCAATCTCCAATAATCCTGGGAAATTTTACGATATCCAATCTTTGCCCCGTGTTTTCCACAATTGATATCTCCACCTCACATAGATGTTTAAAATCACAAACATAATCCCCATCAGACTTTTAAACTACTAACTACTCGGTTAACAAATGTCCCTATGTAAAAAAAAAAAAGCTTTCATTTAACAAATATATCAGTTTCCACCGGTATACTCTAAAAACCTTAGAGTGGAAACCCTCAGGTTTAAATTCTTGTACATAAGCTCTTGTTCTACACTTTAACCCCCAAATCAGCAAATGAAGGGATGATGGAAAGATGCTTAGAGCAAAGGTGTTTACCACAAACCACGGCGTGCCCTGCCTTCAGAGAATAGTTCTCCACTTACCCGTCTAGCCTGCGTTCATAGCGTCCATCTCTGCTGTGAAGCGACGTGGGGGCCCCATACACAGCCCCCCCAGTCGCCCTTGTGAACCCTGATACATCCCGGCCACGAGAGCCTAAGGACAGACTATCGTCCAGACCCCTGGCTGCACTAGGAATAGTTCCTGGTTCATTGTAATCAGTGCGCAGGTCTCTGTCCCCCATCTTGTTGATAGCATTATGAGCCTTTTGAGCACTTTTAATGTCCACAAAATCCACAAAGGCTGCGACTCCTCCTTCTGAACCTCGCTTGGGCAGGACCTTGACGCTCTCCACTCGTCCATATCTAAAGTATATATATAAAAAAAAAGAGGAAACACATGGTGATCACCAGGTTTACCAAAACAAATTTCTCGTTGTGCTTGTGGATCTAACATGTTCAGCTTTCGTTCCTTTCATCTCAGCTTATTCATATTAATGCACAGATGCTGACATCTCCCACAAACCTCAAAGTGTTGCTATCCAATGTCAATGTCAGGGCATGTGTGCACGTTTGTGCATGTGAAGGAGTGGGAGGTAAGATGGTTTGGTTACTCTGTGCTTTGTTCTTTCAAGGCAACAGTAACCCAGCAACTAGACCTGAACCTCGGAACATGGCACATTAATAAATGCACATTCACTCAAAAAATAAGATGTATAAAAAAATCATGATAGATCGACTAAACTGAATAGATTTGCAAACATGAATGTACCGTATTTTTCAAACTATAAGGTGCACTGGATTATAAGGCACAATATCAATGAATGCGTCTGTTTTCATACATGAGGCGCACCGGATTATAAGGTGCATTAAGCGAAACTAAAACCTTTTGACAGATTTTTGATCTCCACGTAACACATAAACTCGGTTAGAGGTCAGTAAGCACAACCAGAATACATAAGAATCAGAATAAGCTTTATTATCACTGTACCGAAATACAGTGAAATTATGTTTGTACAGTCGCCTGAAAGATGGGCGGTGTGCACGTTGCTGCTGCTGAAAAGCAAGGCCCCTTATTCTTTATCAGAATACTTTTAGATAGAAAAAAGTTAAAAACCATAAGGATAGAGGTATTACAAAAAAGATCTCTTCACATCTTGTCCTATCACGACACGATTTGAGATGTCAAAAAACTCTACCAGTAAGCACACTGAAAAACATGATTACATGTGCATTTGACGTCAAGGTGTTGAGATTTGTCCATGAGCACTTTCAAATAATAGGCCACAGTTCTGATGATGATGTTTCAGCCGGCAGTTCTGATAAGCCTGCACAGAAGTTCTCGGGGTGGGCGGTGGGGGTTGCGATAAACGTAGCTTTTGTCCCTAGCTACCCATGTCCCTGGAGCAATTTGATAGTCGGCTCGTATCCAAAGCCAAACGGGGGGAGTCGGGATTCAGATAAGCCACAATGTTGATTTTCTTCAGGCAGACTGTTTTTCCTTGTCAGACTCGAATCCTGCTGGAACTTTCCGGTCCAAAATGGCCAAATTTATGGGTATCCACTCCACTGATCCGTGTTATAAGCCTCCTTCAAGGTCGATCCCAACATGCTGACGAGTCCCAGAAGCTGCAGGTGGCCTGCAATTCTCACAAATCGCCTCCATCTTATGGTTTAGCTCGTACACCAGCTGATTTTGAGAACTCATAGCACGAACCAAACCTTCATACTGACTCGGAAGCTTTGCCATGGCCGAAACTGCTGCCGAAGTCTTCTTCAAAAGTCGATAAAACAGAGCCCTACCGATGCCAAAGAGCAGAACCCCTGCTATCATAAATCCAAATATATAAATGTCTTCAGCGTCCTCCTGAGACAGGACTGAGAGGCACATCAGCTGCCAAACTCCCCACAGATCTTTGACGTACCCCTCAGCGTGAGTCAGCTGGACAAGAGGGTTCTTGACTTTTGTTGAAAAGATTTTGTCGATTGCGTTGAAAATCCAGCTCACCAAAATACATAATCTTAATTTTTGTTCAGGAGACGTGTACCAGGACACACACAGAGAGCAAAGCAGGGGGAATGAGAACAGGGGAGGGAGAGCAGGAGCGTCCACCTTGAGCGAGAGCCTGAGTAGTAAGGCGCAGCAGATTATAAAGCTCACTGTTGATTTTTGAGAAAAGGAATTTAAGTGTGCCTTATAGTCTGAAAAATACAGTACCTAAATAAATCCAATTTAGTCAATTTAACCTGCGTCCTTCTTGTTGTTTTGGTGCATTATCAATATTATCAATATATCAAATTGAATTGAATCAACACATGCAAAGGAGAAGGGTACTCGCTTTCTCTGGAAAATGAGAAAATGTAATCAAAATATTTCCTCAAGTGATGGATTCATTAACAAGAAGAAAAATGTGGCATGTGTTCTGGCTGTTTGAGGAGGCTCACAGGGTGGGTGCCCATAAATTGAATTCAACATTCATTGGACGCCATTTTAGAAAAGGCTGTTCACACTGCTTACTCATTCTCCCCATCTTCAGTGACTTCTATCACACATTGGGGCTGTCATGCACCTGCACACCTCGACTACCTCTGGGTGAACGCGGGAGCTGAAGTGACTCGTCTGCACCATTTCTTTCCTCCTCCTCCTCTCAATGGCTGCCAGTCAACCATCCCCCCCCCCCTTTCCTAAAAAACATATCGTTACGCGCATCATGCCAAGGAAATGTCATTAAAACCGTATGTAGGTGGCATATTAGTGCGCGGACCGCGTGGCTCAGACATCCCTGCATTAACACCACTTAAAGACACTTAATTTGTAGGTTTGCGCACGCGACAGACTACTTTTACGTTTGTTTCATTAACGTTATTTTCGCGTTTTGCAGCTTTTGTTCCGACATGGCGGCAAGTTGTAACAAAAAAAAAAAAAATGCGACGTTCAGGTAGAATCGTTTTTTTGAGCTGTTTGATTTCCAGCCCGGAGGAGCGGGCTATTTCCTTGACAGCCGAGAGAAGAGGGGTGGCGAGAGCGCGCAGACGGACCGTGATAGCCATCACACGCACATATTTACATTTTTGTCAGTCCAGGGAAGACAACAAAGGGACGAAACTGTGTTGGGGGCTCAGTGTGCACCAGCAGCAGGCTGAAAACCACCGAACGGAGTTCAGCTCAGATTTACAGGAACAACAAAAATGGATGCGTAAAGACTTCAGCTTGGCTCACATCGCGCCGCAGGCTGTGAGAGTCGGCGAGCAGCTGCGGGAAGCTTCGTGTGGCGCACACGTCCATTTTTTTCTGCGCACAAAGTAAACACGAGCGGCGCAGGAAGAAGGCACCCAAACGCCACATCGGTGCGCATCTGCAGCTTCTGCAACAAAAGTCCGCGTGGCTGCTTTAAAAAGAAACAAAAATCCAGCTCTTTCCTCCCAAAATCAACTGTGTGCGCTGACATACATTAACTATAGTTCGTGCACTGGTCCGGGAGGAAGTCAAGTGAAACACCAGACACGGGCACGTCACTGCGCTGACGGGCTCGCAGCTCTCCAGGTGTACAGGCTGAAGTTTGTTGACACCGGCTGCATGTTAACGCAGAAGCCGATTCCCGACCAAAGGTGAGCTGGCTGGAAACAACTCGACATTAAAGGAAGAAATCAGCCAGTAAGTTAGTGACGGAGGCGAACTGGCAACACCATCCGCCGTTTTCACATAAAATGTTACTTGCATGGCACACTTGCCAAATTGGACTCCGCTGAAGAAAGGGGGGGGGGGGGAGAGAGAGACACCTCCTGCTTCATCCCAACCTCACTAAAAATGTGACACATAGAGAGATGCTGTCCGTGCACGTCGTTTCACCTCAAGCGCACGCACTCACCGCTTGAAATGCTCGATGATTTTCTCCTCTCGTATATTTTCGGGTAAATTTCCCACCCATAAATGTCTGGTTTCCCGGACCATGCTGCGTGCTCCTGCTGCCCGATCATACAGATGAGTTTGCGGTGTCAGCTTCCCCGCGTGCAGAAAAACAAAAGGTCCACGAGGAGGAGAGGGCGGAATGCTTGACGCGAATCATTTATTGACTGCTCATGGTGACCCAGTGTAAGCCATTAGGCTGGATCCCCGCACGCTGTTTGATTCTCTCTCTCTCTCTCTCTACTGTTAAAGCGCGAGCCTGCACCTCCTCATGAGCGCGCCTCCTCCTCCTCTCCCTCCCCACACGCGCCACCACCCCCCCGGTCCCTGTGACTAGGTGCGTCCCCCTCTAACACCACGCGACCTTTGGGTGTCGAAAGAAAGCATGCAGCTTCCTAAAAGGATGCGGCAGCTCGACTGTAATGAGAGGCGCACCGCGCATGCGTGGATTGTGTGTGAACTTCGTGTTTGTTCTCCCCCCTCCAAGTGCGCATGCGCGAGAAAACCCCTGGCTGAACGCTGCTGCTTTGACATCCGAGAAGCTGACAGGAAGATCCCATCATCACTACAGCACGGTGAAGCTGTTTGCACACAAAAAGTCCAAATATTTAGATTTATTTTATTAATGCACTTTTTTTTTACTTTTTACTAATACACTAAAAGTAACCACTCAAGTTTTGGCTGAGGAATAGGCAACAAAGCCAATGGAGAGTCCAAACTGATTAGAAAGACATCCATTGCAAAGTCATAAATCAAACATAAAAAAGTTGATCCTGAACTATATCATGTTTCTTCAGTTTAACACAGTTTACTCCGGTAGTTTTCCGAGCGCAATTACAAAACGCGGTTTTACCTACAGGCATAATCTGTTTTTAATCAGTTTGTCTGTTTCCATTGGTAATTTACAATCATTTAATTTAAGGACACATTAACTTTTGCGGCAAACTTATGATGTTGAGGGCCGCACTGGGTTAAACTCGGGAATCTCTGTCCGACGCGTGTTTCCACTGACGTCACTCCAGGTCACTTCTTTGTCATGATCGGTTTATTCCGTTTCAAATTTCCATGCTTTAAACATTACAGACTGAGACGCATACTGACCAGGTCCAAACTATTGATAAATGCCTAATGGCATAACTCTACGGCGTCTTATAACATGGTCAACAGAAAATAAGACGACCCCGGGCGCACCCAACTTCCTCATCCATACAAAGCCAGAACGCCAGTCAGCACATCATTTATATCTGGTGACAGTCAACACACACACTGACACACCCACCACCCAAGTGTCAAAGCTGCGTGCTCACCTGTCAAGCCATCAGTTACTTGTTTCACTAATGTGGCTCTTACATTAACTATTTATGAGGAAAATGTTGTGTAGTCTTATTTCTTACTCCATGACTTTTTCGTGCAGTCTTCGTGATTTTGCAACAAGCGCCTTTAACTGGCGGTTCCTATAAAAGTTTGCAAAACCGCATCATTAAAGAGCAGAAATCCAGCAAATGTTTGTTAAAAAGTCTTGTGTAAAAAGTTCCAGTAAAAATAATATGCTGAAACAATTAAATTAAACAACATAAACAACGAGCTGAAATAATTCTCACAGCTAATTTTACTAGATGAAGTATTTGACAGTATGCTTCTTTAGAATATCTTCTTCTTCTTCTTCTATTGTTTATCTGCAGTCGGGTCACGGAGGCAACAGGTCCAGGAGAGAAACCAAGACATCCTTCTCCCCAGTGACACTTTCCAGCTTGTTCTGGGGGACCCGAGGAGTTCCCAGGCCAGAGACTATACACCATCTCTCCAGCGTTTTCAGGGTCTTCAGAGCCTTCTACCAGTGGGACGTGTCTGGAAAATGTCTAAGGCGTCCAGGAGGCATCCTAATTTTTTTTATTTTGTTATTTTACTTTGCACAAAAAAGAAACAACACATATGAAGGAAAAGATAAAAATTAAATGTGCAGGAGAGGTCATAAAAAACCAAAATGGGTTTACAAGCGCCCCACCCCCCTTCTAAAAAATAAAGAAAAATCATAAAAGCTTTGTACATAATCAAATCAGAAACTACTACTAATAATAATAATAGTCAGCTACTCAAACCACCTCAACTGACCCCTTTCGATGTGGAGGAGTATACTCCGAAACCCCTCAGGATGATGGAGCTCCTCACCCTATCTCTAAGGTGAGGTTTCAACCATTTGTATCAGGATCTCATTCTTTTGGTCATGATCCAAACCTCATGACCATAGATAAGGGTTGGAACATAAACAGACCAGTAAATCAAGAGCTTTTCTTTCCACTCAGCTCTTTCTTAACTATGACAGAACAAAGCAACATCCGTATTACAGAGGATGAGGCTTCAATTCATCGATCCATCTCCCGTTCCATCCTAGCATCACTTGTGAACGACCAGATACTTGTTCATTCAACCTTTATTTATACAGGTTAATCCCATTGACCCTCAAGGACTCATTTACAAGAGAGACCTGAAATACTTGTACTCCTCCACCTGAGGCAACGTGTCCTCAGGATTCTGAAATCTTTGGGACTTGGAACACCAATAATGAAGAGTGTTGAGATGGTTTCCAGAAAAGCAAATGTAGGCCTAACTGGATTTTCACCAATTTGACAAAAAGGTCACAAAAGGTGACAAATGTTAGGCTAATTTGAACCCCTAAATTGTACAAAAGTGAGAGAGTGAATGTTTTTTTTGTCTCGTTTGTCTCTATGTGTCCCTGTGATGGACTTGTGACCTGTCCAGTGTCCCCCGCCTCTTGCACAGTGACTGCTGGATATGGGCACTGCCGCCCCAGTGACCCCTGTGTTCGAAAAGGAAGAAGCAGGTAAAGATGATGGATGGATAATGGATGTGACAAAAGGTAAAAGGTTGTCATTCCATTCATCCATCATCTTCTGCTTGATCCAAAGTCAGGTCACGGGGGCAGCAGCTTGAGCAGGGAGGCCCAGACATCTCTTTCCACAGCCTCCTCTTCCAGCTCTTCTGGGAGGAAGGTATTCCCTGGACAACTGAGAGACATAGTCTCTCAAGCGTGTCCTGGGTCTTCCCCGGGGTCTCCTCCCAGTCGAACATGCCCGAAGCATCTCAAAAGGGAGACGCCAAGGGAGCATCCTTACCAGATGCCCGAACCACCTCAACTGGCTCCTTTCGATGTGGAGGAGCAGCGGTTCTACTCTGAGTCTCTCCCAGATAACTGAACTTCTCTCTAAGGGAGAGTCCAGCTACCCTGCAGAGGAAACTCATTTCAACCGACTGTATCTGCGATCTCATTCTTTCGGTCACTATCCAGAGTTCTTGACCAGGTGAGGGTAGGAACGTAGACTGACCAGAAAACAGAGAGCTTTGCCTTGCAGCTCAGCTCTCTCTTCACCACAATGGACCAGCACAGAGTCCGCAACACCGCAGAGGAGTGGTGGCGCAGAGGTTAGAGAAGGTGAGCTTGTGATCAGATCACCGGTTCAAGCCCCGGTACCGACAACATCAAAAATGTGGGTGGGGTAGGTGAAGCACTCACACCTGCCCCCACCCCCATTCACCCCACTCTGGCCCCATGAGTAAGGCCCTTAACCCCCATCTGCTCCTTAAACAGGTCTCTCTTGAAAATGAGTTCTCGTGGCTCAATGAGACTACCTGTATAAAGGTAAATG
This sequence comes from Nematolebias whitei, assembly GCF_014905685.2. Classification (NCBI taxonomy): domain Eukaryota; kingdom Metazoa; phylum Chordata; class Actinopteri; order Cyprinodontiformes; family Rivulidae; genus Nematolebias; species Nematolebias whitei. The sequence continues at coordinate 39,688,026 of NC_056508.1, read as the reverse complement.
AAAAAAAGACGCTAAAACAATCCATCTGTCAATCTCACGCTCCTTTCTTCCTTGACTCCTGAACAAAACCCCGAGATACTTGAACTCCTCCACTTGAGGCACAACCTCACCCTCGACCTGAAGAGAGCAATCCACCCTTTTCCGACTGAGGACCATGGAGGTGCTGATTCTCATCCCAGCCGTTTAACACTCGGCTGCGAACCGGGTTGTCGTTGTCATGTAAAAGGTTGTCATTAATTAAAAGCTTTACTGTTGGATGGGTTTTTGTGGCATTTATGTTCCCATTTTTTCATTAGCTGTCGAAAGCAGGCAGTAGAAGCGCCATTTTTTGCACAGTTTTTGTGCAAAAACATCTATATTTCTAATAGCTTGATAGGAAGCAAGTCTTTGAAACTCTGCTTGACTCTTATTCTCACACTTTAAGGTTTCGCCTTCAACTTATCACTGGTCTTTTCAAAGAGAGGACTTTCCAGGTGTCCTCCAGATGATGGGAACTCCTACAAAAAGTCATGTTGCAGAATCGGAGGCATGACAACAGCAGATGCTGTCTGGTGCAGCCGTTTTCTCCGTTGGCCTATTTTGCAACCTGTTTGGTGCTCATTGCACCTGACAGGTTGGGTAGAAATGAGAAGTTGACGGGGAAGCTAATCAAATCCAGCAGCGAACAGAAACACTGGGGCATGTGAAGAGAGAACAGTCCCATCTTGATCAGTCTGTGTGTGACACACTTTAAGTAATGACGCTTACAGAGAAGTGACGTTACATCCAGTATCTATTTTCTGAGCTTGTCATTCTTATAAATAGATAAACTGACGGCTTAATTTTTTTTTTTTTTTGAATGTGTTGTCTGGGTTGAGAAGGTCGTATGAAAGCATAAGCTGAATATTGTCTAGGCTCATGCGAGAGTGGCTAATTAAATTCAGGTTTATATTGTGTGTGAAGCACATGAATATGTTTATGCTCATCATGTGACAGCAGCATTACAGAGAGGTATTTTCAAAATCTAAGCCTTTTTTGTTAATATTTTTGTTCTTCTGCCTTCACATGAACAATGTTAAAAAAAATGTTAGAGGTGTTTAATTGGCTATCTTTTTAAATATAATTTGTTTGCGTTTAATCTTTAACACAGCTGACGGTTTACCACATCTTCTAAACTGGCAAACTTGGCTCACAAGATAGATTTAAGAATTGTGAAAACATCTGGTTAATGATGGAAACCCAACTATTGAAACACAAGAGGGTTGTCACAATTGTAATTATTTTTTTCTCTAAATATCAATTAAGGTTTTGTGGCTGATTAAATCTTTGCTACATGTCAGTGATGTTACACTTACTGTATCATTATATAACTTGAACATTTCTCAAAGGAAATAATATTGTAAGTTCTTTTCACAGAAGGTCAGTAGTTTTATTTTAACAAAGTCTTGAATATTCAGGTCTCTCTTGTAAATGAGTCCCCGGGGCTCAATGGAATTAACCTGTATAAATAAAGGTTGAATGAATGAAACATAGAAGTGAATAGTAAAGAAAACATCAAAATCCCATGTGTTTTTCTTTTGATTAGGTTTTGCTCCTTTATCTATATGTTTCGTACACTGTTTATTATGCAAGACATGACGTCTTACAAGACAAACAAAGCTCAAACAAAGGGGGGCTGTTAAGATGAGAACTTTGACCAGGTCTATGCTTTATTTTAGGCTAATAAGTAACAGAAAACATTCAGGTGCAAGTCCAAAGGTCCAACTTAACTGTTGTTATAGAAAACTGATGAAAAGTGTAATAAAAACCTTTAATGCACATTTCTTTAAATACTATGCTTGCAAATCGGGGAGTGGTGGCGCAGAGGTTAGAGAGGTGGGCTTGTTATCCGAAGATCGCCGGTTCACGCCCCGGCCCCGACAACATCAAAATTGTGGGTGGGGTAGGTGAAACACCCACACTTTCCCCCACCCTCATTCGCCCCACTCTGGGCCCATGAGCAAGGCCCTTAACCCCCACCATGTGCTCCCTAAACAGGTCTCTCTTGAAAATGAGTTCTCGTGGCTCAATGAGACTAACCTGGATAAATAAAGGCTAAATGAAAAAAAAAAAAAAAAAAAACTATGCTTGCAAATGAAATTGTATTTTCTCAGTATTTCTAACTCAAACGAGTAGTCAACTCATTCTTCATTGACACTTTGTTGCATTGTGCTCAGAGCTCATTCTCAAGCTAAATGTCACAGTTTTTAATAAGAATTGAAGAAATATCTCAAAAAAGCTCAGTTTCTATGGCACAACATTACTCTGCTTTTGTTACTATATTAAGAAAATACAAGACGGAACTGCGCATGCGTTGAGGCGCACGTACTGTGCGCACTGCGCATGCGCCCTTTTTGACTCATAGACGAGGAGAGAACCGTCTGGAAGCTCAGTCACTTCAGCAGCTGCATCGTCGCCTGAAATCGTCCTGATGTGGAATTTTATTCTATTAAAAAAATCTATTAAACCTACGGAAGTACAATTTCCTATTTTAGTGGATCGACTAGACACCAAAACTAAATTTCATCTGTGATTTTCAGACCTGGGATTACCATGGAAACTGGACCGTCATGCTTATGTGCTTCCCCTCCTGTTATTTTTGTGAAGGAATGACGGGAATTGTGTATCAAAAAAAGGCTCTTGTGGAATATATGGCCGTCAAATGTGGATGTAATTCGATGTGGGGTGTCAGAAAGCACGATTTATCACAAGAGGCCACTAAAAAACTAAAGGACGTTTTAAGGTCCGTGAGGTGTATAAATCAAGTTCGACGTCAACAACCCAAGCACTATAAATATGGATTTCTTGCTTTGATTCGCTGTTTCAGGCTCACCAAATGTCCAGCGGAGCCATTCGCTGTAACGTACTTCCTTTGTCTAACGCCATTTTGTGCAACTGACGGCAGTAACGACGGTCGACCGCCATTTTGGTTTTTCCATCCAACCTGATGACGCGTTACAAAAACGATGCAGGACAGCATGACGCGTTTAAGAAAAATAGGAGAAAACAATTAAAGCTTCTGCTAATGTTTAGCATAAATGTTATTTGTTGCATATTTGTCTTACTGGTTGTGTTTAGTTTGTAAACTGGCTAATTTTAATGTTTATTATGGGAAAAACAGTGTAGAATGGTTTTTATTCTTGGGTTTTCAGTTTTATATTAAATGCAGTTTATGTAAGGTTTTATTTTTACCCTTGTTTCACTTGAATAGCTTTTAAGACTGAAGTGTTTTTAAATGGTTTAAAGTACAACATGGCATAGAATTTTGGGTTTTTATAATAAAACGTTTTTTTTATTATTAGTGTTTCTTTTTTATTATTCATATTATTACCATTGACACAAGTAAACATACATAAAATACATCAAATCTCATATTTACCTACATTTTCTTGTATAAAGCCACACAAAGAAAGCCATGGTCAGAGTCTTATAGTTTATATGACAACGTTTTTCTAAAAGTTGCTCAAAATGAACCTCAGAGCTGCAAAGGTTTTGTGTCAATGGACTAACAATAAACAGGAGGTAATTTGGAAACAAGCACTTAAACATTCCCAAAGTAACTGCAAACATTGCTTCTTTTCCAGAACAATGGCTGTTCAAAATGTTTCCAGAAAATGATTAAAAAAAAAAGCTTGCTGATACAAAAATAATACTCCAGTGTTTTGATTTTCAGTGAATAGTGCTATCTTTGATGCTCCTTCTGGTGTGTCTTGGGTTTCTGTCGACGATTTCTCCTTGCGTAGTTTGTAAAATCCTCTTCATCCTGTATGCAAACAACACAATAGATGACGTGTGTGACATATGCTGACCAACAGCTGTTTTGCCTGACTGATGGACAATAAGTGCATTACTTATGTATAATATGACAGAATACACACCTTTATGACCACTGGGAGGTAAAATGAGTAACATTGCTCATCCTAAATGAAACGTTCTGCTGAGAAAATGTTCATTCTGACAATTACTAATCTGGGAAACAAGCAAACTGTGCAAACACCTCAGCTCAAAATTCACAAAACCCATGAAATCTAGGTGGAAGTTTTATCTAAATCCTAAGATGTTCTTTGTTTGCATCTTCACTGCAGAATGTGTTTTGAAAATGGGCCCTGATCAATATCAGGTCATATTGTTATGGCTGGTTGGGTTATTGTCGCTGTGCTCGCATGGTAAAAATAAAAACGAGGACGTAACATATTAATACTAAATGCTTTTTGATGTTTTTTGCCATGGCTAATTTAAATGTATCATCAGACTTTCATTTTTACCATAAAAATCAATCCAGTCTCTACATCAATAAACTGCAGCTTTCTCATGTCCTGTTCCTCAAACGCTCCACAAGATGAATCAGGAAGATAAATAGGCTCACATTTCTGAGTTAAAGATTTCTTTGACCTAAATCCGTCTCTGGATCCTACAACTGCTCCTCCTGGAATACAAGTTTTAGAAGTTTATTCTCATCCTGGGGCCCAGTTTGATATTCTGCCCCAGTTTACTGGTCTCACTGGAGACGTGGTGCTTTCGGCCCTCTCGTGTGTGATTCTGACTGACCTGTGAGGACGCTGCATCCAGCAGGTCATTGGCTGGGATTAGACAGCCGGCCTCACCCAGGAAACACATTAGGATGTGGAGCACGTCAGCCCAGCGTCCCACAGTCAGCATCAGGACCATCAAACCCCCGAGACGCACCATGACTGCGTTGAAGACAGCTTGGCTGCTTGGCAGACAGTGCTGCTCCTCTGCAGGACCAAAACACATCCAGGGTGTTAAACAGATGGAGACAGCAGCTAAACCTGGCATATTCACATGCTCCTCACCCTGCATGTACACCACCAAGAGAGTGTAGCAGATAGTCAGTGGGGTCCAAAACCTCAGGGCCTCCGTTGCAGAGAGGAACTGTTGGTTGATGATTGACACAGCAGCCAGCACGGCCACAAAGAAAGTGATGGTCATGGTCCTGCAGAGCATGGGCAGCAGGTACCACCCTGATGTGAGGAGGCTGATGCAGATGCCGCAGTAGTTCTGTGAGCTGTGCAGCTTGTACAGAGCAGTGACGTGACGCAGGAGGGATGCTGCCTGTCGTGCCAGGAACCAGCTGAGTGCTGCTGCCAGGAGCAGACACAGCCAGCGCTGGGACGCTCCCTCATGGAGGAAGTTCAAACTACAGCTGAGCGCACAGCCCAGAGAGAACTGGCTCTGGACTAACAGCTGCTGCAGAAATTTCCTGGAGTCCTGAGAAATATGAAAAAAGACCATATGATAGATCAGTCAACCAGATGATGGACTTCTATGTTTAATACTTGACAAGCATCAGTGTGAATAAAATCTACAAAATTAACTTTATTGGGTCATTAGAAACCACTTTAGGACCAGTTACATTTTGTGGCTGAACAGCAGGGTTGCCCTGTAAATGCTGATGAAACAAAAATTGAGTAATTTAAGATTAAAGATAATCACAAATAACAATTAAATGTGACTTGGTCATCGCAGCTATAACTCACGTTAAAATATGACTTGCAATACATTAACCTTTAAATAAAATAAATATTTCAAGTGCATTTTATTATTATTCACATCACATGTGGTATGAGAGGAAACAAAAGTAGGGTCCCACTTTCATCCAACAATAGCAAAAATATAAATTGTATAAAGAAACAATAATAAAGATCTAAGATGAACTAAGAAATATGCTGAGTACTAACAGTGCCAAACAATACGCCGAACAACACGAATAAGAGTCTGTGTGAGTATGACTATGAATGAACACAGCAGCATAAAATAAATTACCAGCATGAGATCAGCAGCATGGATAATCAGCAGCACATATCACCAATCAAAGTGGCATTACAGTGATTTTTGTTTTTCACTGTGATAATATTATATATATTATTAATAATATTAATAGTATTGTATCATTATTATTGATATTTAAAACAGTTATTAAAAATGAGACGTTTTGGATCATTTTTGGAATTTACATTTTATAGAGAGTTTAACAACTCATTGGCTGTGACATCAGGCTGTTGTTGCACATTCGGTCCATTTTTGACTTGAGGAGGAACATCATGATCCAGCAGATACAGGAAACAACAGGCAGTAAGAAGGGTGATGGGAAACTAAAAATACAGGGAACTTTTGTTTCTTGCGTCTCCTCTTGGAAATGAATAGAGTTGGAGAAAATCTCTCTCACTAACAATGTTTACCTAAAAGAACCACACTCGACGCAGAAGATTTATAACCGATATTTTGCAAGGTCAGATTTTCAGGAAAGGTTACAAATATCACATGCATAGATGTACCAGCCACAGAAGATCAGCTACAAGCTGCATATTCTGCTCTCTTTTATTCTCCTCTCAGCTCAGCTGAGTTCACAGAGTTCAGGAGGTGTCCTTGAAGACAGCTGCAACCTCCTTACACAGCCATAGTAATAAAAACCCAATAAAACATTCATAACCTTTGACTGAAAAAATTCTCTGACAATAATGTAGGCAAATATACATAAAACAAAAACACAGCAAAATTGAGCTAATTGATGTATGGAAGGACTTTGAGCTGCTAGAGTCAACATGTGTTAAACAAGGAGGAATGGATAATCATGATTATAATTATAACTAAAGCAGAGGGCAATTGTGCATTTTTTTTATTATTTACCTTTTTTATGCAAATAATGTGCTCATATATCCAATCACAGGAGATTAAAAAAATGGGAATAGCTTGAATCCACAGGACTAACAGTGGTAGAAAAACCGAGGATAAAACCAACAAAAAAACAACTTTGTCCATGTTTGATTTTGGCATTGTAGCTTTTTGCAGAAAATTATTACAACCAATGCATGGTATATCAGTCAGAGTCAGAGTTTCTTTATTGTCATTCACACCACACGTGGTGTGAACGAAATTATGTACGCAGGGTTCCAGTTACATCCAACAATAAAATGTAAAAGAAAAACAGTAATAAGATCGAAGATACGAACTAAGAAAAACATCAACTAAAACTACGCTAAGCACTAATAGCATAAAAACAATGCATCGAACAGCAGCACAAACATGAGTCTGAGTGAGCAGATGAGCATGCACGAACACAGCAACGTGAAATAGATCAGCAGCAACGTGAAATAGATCAGCAGTAACATGATGTGATTTTCCACAGTGATTATTCTGGTTAGAGATTCATGAGTCTAACAGCCTCAGGGTAGAAGCTGTTCCTCAGTCTAGTGGTTCTACATTTAATGCTTCTAAACCTCCTTCCTGAGGGAAGCGGGGAAAAAAGTGTACGTGCTGGGTGAGTGGGGTCCTTCATGATGCAGGTGGCCCTACATCTGGAGGTGTAGATGTCTGTGATGGTGGGGAGGCTGACTCCAACAGACATCTGTGCAGCCTTCACTGCTCTCTGCAAAGCTTTTCAAAGCTATATGATGCAGTAATGTAGAAAATATGACCAATACAACATTATATAACAACTGCCTTCAGGAAAAGCCATCCGACTAATAAACCATTAAAGACTCAAAGACTATTAAAGCAAACTTACAGATAATAAATGTGAGCTTTGCCCAAGTATCATTATATAAATATATATATCAGAGTCAGAGTCAGAGATTCTTTATTGTCATTCGCACCTCATGTGGTACATGTGGTGGAGCGAAATTATGTACACAGGGTCCCAGTTACATCCAACAATAAAATGTATAAGAAAAACAGTAATAACATCTAAGATATGAACTAAGAAAAACATCAACTAAATATACACTAAGCACTCGTAACATAAAACATTGAACATCAGCACAAACATGAACATGAGTCTGTGAGCAGATGTGCACGCATGAACAC
>NC_056508.1:39627561-39679784 GCF_014905685.2 Nematolebias whitei | reverse complement strand
ACACAGGTAGTCTCGTTAAGTCACGAGAACTCATTGTCAAGAGTGACCGGTTTTTGGGAGCAGATGATGGGGGTTAAGGGCCTTGCTCAGGGGCCCAGAGTGGGGCACATGAGGGTGGAGGCAGGTGTGGATGTGTCACCTTTTCCACCCACATTGTGACATTTTGTTGACGGTACCGGGAGTTCAACCTGCGACTTTCTGATCACAGGTCCATCTTCTCTAATCTCTGCGCCTTATAATCTAGCTGGGTTTTTTTTTGTTACTTTTTTCCTTTTGACTTTCCTTTTGGTTGCTATTTTATTTTAATTTGTAAAAATAATAATAATAAAGCAGCACGGTGGCGCAACTGGTAGAGCTGCTGCCTCTCAGCGAGCAGGTCCCTGGTTCAAACCCCGGTCCAGGGGCCTTTCTGGGTGGAGTTTGCATGTTCTCTCCGTGCATGCGTGGGTTTTCTCCGGGTGCTCCGGTTTCCTCCCACAGACCAAAAACATGCATGTTACGCTGATTGGTAACTCTAAATTGTCCCTAGGTGTGAGTGAGAGAGTGAATGGTTGTTTGTCTCGTTTGTCTCTCTGTGTCCCTGTGATGGACTGGAGACCCGTCCAGGGTGTACCCCGCCCCTCGCACAGTGATTGCTGGACATGGGCACCAGCGACCCCCGTGACCCAAAATGGAATAAATGGGTAAAGATAATGGATGGATGGATGGATAATAATAAAAAAATTGTATGCCTCTTTAATGATTATCTGTTGTTGTCCACTGCTGTCATCACTCTTTGTTAAAGAAATCATGTCTCTCTTGTAAATGAGTCCCCGAGGCTCAATGGGATTAACCTGTATAAATAAAGGTTGAATGAATGCAAACTCCACCCAGAAAGGCCCCCCATCCCGGAATTGAACCAATGATGTTTGCGCTGAAAGGCAACTGTTCTACCAACTGATCCACTGGCGTGCCACCCCTCAGTTTAGTGTTAGCAAAGCAAATTTTCTAGTTAACAGAACGTGGATTAGCAAAGGTAACTTTTCGGTTAGCCATGCCCACCACTGCCTACCACCACACCAAAGTCATAATACAGAAGTCCTTCCACCAATAGAGACATTATTTCAAATACTAACTGAGGAGCATGTCCTCCAGTCCAGCTCTGTGATAAATCCCGGGTTCTGTTAACAGGAGTGTGCTGTCTTACCGGTCCAGCTGTGACCAGTCCAGAGATGGCTCGAAGACAAAATTCTAGCACCACCAGCGATGCCACACGAGACCCCACTATGGCCAAGATTGCAGTCACGAAGAAAAACTGGAGCATCCCAGCAAGCCCACTGATGGGCCTCATACTGGTTGATCGCTCGTGTGATGTGCCTTTTTCATTTTTTTCTTTTGAGCTGCGAGTTACAGAAAGAAACAAAAATATGTCAAAGATTTTGCACATTGAAAGATAAATTTTACACCTAAAAACCTGAACGTATAGTGGAAGTGGATCATAAGGTCCTTTTCTCACCTCTCCTCTAACAATACGTGTACTCTCATCAGGGAGCACAACACAGAAATCCCACATGCACCCACCAGCCCTGCAAGTCACATAACTGAGTTTACACGGCACATTTGCACAGTTTAGATAAAACCTGAATGAAACAAACAAAGAGGAGCTCACCTTGAAGTAAACCATCCAGTGGATTTGTGTCTATCAACCACCCTAGTCTGAAGTAGGAAGTCGGTAGAAACGATGTGATAAAGGAAAACATTCCTTTGATTAAGAGAGTACAATATGACTCTGACAGGTGTCTCTGTTCTTGGTGTGAAGTTCAAAGAGTCGTCTTGTGCTTCAGATTCATGTTTTTGTCATTTTTCAGATCAGACGTGGAGAAGCTCCTCTGTTTTTTTGTTTCCTGTTGCTTCAGCTCTCAGCCTGCTCTGTGTTTCTTACCAAAGGTCATCTGAGAGTTGGTGGAGCAGTTCGAGTCGGAACAAGATAATGGAGGTTATTGCACCGTGACGAAGGCTTTCAACTCGTTCTAAACCAGAGGCTCTTAGTTCTGGAAGCCAAACAGGCTGCAGCGGGAAATCGATCCAAGGAGGTAAGCTGAGTTTAAAAGTTTGGTTTTGCCTCAAGATGTTCTTCCAAGTTATTTTTCCTTACGTTCTTCAAACTCTCCTCTTAGTCCTCACACACCGGACTTAAACGTCAATACGCTGTTGTACTGAATCACCGAAAAAATGATGTTTTGAGGTAAATATAATACCATACCAGCTTTATTTATAGAGCACTTTAAACACCCACAGGACCAAAATAATATAAATATAATAATGAATTATTATAAAAATCTATTTATGAGATATCAAAGTTCATGCTCAATCATCAAGGTACAAAATCCAATAATGGTCACTCAGGTCATCTGGACAGTTTTTTTGTTGTGGAAAGACGTTTTGCCCCCTCAAACCACTTTGGCTATGGCTGCCTGCCTGGGAGGAGTCAACGACCGATGAAGCCCTCTGGATAGATGGTGAAACGTCTGTTCACAAACTATCCAGATGATCTGATTGACCATTATTGGACTATTTATGAGATGACAACAACTGGGGGAGTGGTGGCTCAGAGGTTAGAGAAGGTGGGCCTGTGATCGGAAGATCACCAGTTCAAGCCCTGGTACCGACAACATCAAAAATGTGGGTGGGGTAGGTGAAGCACCGATACCTGCCCCCACCCTCATTCGCCCCACCCTGGGCCCTTGAGCAAGGCCCCACCATCTGCTCCTCTGGTGTCCTAGATAGCAGCTCTCTGCTCCACACAGAGGGCTGTGGTATCTCGGAGGTCTGTGGTTGAGTCAGGAAGGGCATCCGGCGTAAAAATAACTGCCAAGTCTTTGTGCAACTTACAGGTAGTTCGCTGTGGCGACCCCTGAAGAAGGGAGCAGCCGAAAGAAGAAAAAAAAATGAGATGACAACAACTCACACCAGACGAAGACATGATCGATTCAAGGACTAACATTCTTGAAGGAATGCATATCAAGAAATGATGGAGATTTTTGGTCAAATTTTGAAAATATTCTTATTGATTATTTATATTTCATGTGAGATGATGAGATGTCAGACTTAAAGTGTGTGTTGTGGATGACTCTCAGCTACTACCACACCAAATGTTGGCTCAATATCTGTAAGACTGACTACGTTAGAGGCGTTTTTTGTGTTGGCCAGTACTGAGCAGACGTGGTTGCCATTTTGACTCCAAGAGTTAATCAGTTAATGGGATGTTTTAGACAGAAACACATGCAGACTGCCATGCCTCTTAGCGGCAGGTAATAATTAACCCTTGCTTCCTGCAGAGCCTGCAATAAAATTAAAAAACACCTCAATAAATCAGTCTCTCTTTTTTCTACATATTGAGCAAAGACATACATATAGATGCAGTGCACGCTGAATCCAGGTGAATTTCACAAAATAAATGTTCACAGGAAGACATCTGATTGCCAGCTTAGTATTTTCTTTATACAAGTTAGTCAGAAACTGATTGGTGCCGGAGCTCCATATTTACAACAAAGGCAAGTGGATGAGAATCTTGAATTGCTTGAGTTATGTCTCAAATTTACAAGTAACATAAATTAGTATTGTTACTCCTGCAAAACACAAATATTTCAGAGTCCAGAGAAGCTAAATCAGATAGAAAATGTTACAAAACTATAGCACACAGAGCTCGGACTGGCCTTTATCACAAAAAAAGTCATAAAATGAAGCAGAATGGTGAGCTACGGGTTCATGAAACGCTGACTTCAGTGAATTCATGAACTATGGTTAAAGTTTATCACAGGGCAGTGAGTACAGCCCCCTGTAAGACACCTATTTATCAGTCCCCATGAGTGCAGCTCAAGTAAACTGGAAACCGCTTCGGATTCAAGCAGGTGAGCACAGCATTTCTTCTAATGAGGAAACTGATTTCTTCACTAGCTCTGTTTTTTATTGTTTCTCCTAAATTCAATGCTAAATAACAAAAAGCACAATTAATTTACTTGGAAGTGATTGTTGTGCTGGTCGTTTTGTTGCTTTTGGACAGCTCCACACCCTCACTGTGTCAGAGAGCAGCAGAGCTTTGACATCAACAGATTAAACCTCTGAGAAGGAGGCAGAAAAAAAAACATCCATCATGGAGTCCAGTGGCACCAATACTGTCCAGTATGATCGCTGGAATGAAGACAACATCAACATGAATGTAGAAGCTTCACAGTCTACTGTAAGGAGGTGAGCAAAGAGCAGAGAAAAACTATGTGCGGACACAAACTTTCACTAAATATTTATTTATTTATCACTTTTGATTGGAAAGCTGCAGTTTATATTGAGATATGGGGTGCTGTTTGTAAAGTTACACTGTCAAAAATTAACAGCAATATTTTGGTTTATTTAGCATTTAATAAGAAAAAAAAAATTTTTTCAAAGTCATATTTTCACCATGTTATTAGTACATTTATAAATGTCATAGTTCCAAACTAAATATTTAATTTACAAGCTAAACATTTTGTTTACAAACTAAATATTTAATTTGCAAGATAAATATTGAAATATTTATCTTGCAAATTAAATATTTAGTTTGGAACTATGACATTTATAAATGTATGAATAATGTGGTGAAAATATGAATTTGAAAAAAATATATATTTTTTTTCCTTATTAAAGCTAAATAAACCTAAATATTGCTGTTAATTTTTGACTGTAACTTTACAAACAGCACCCCATACTGTCCTTTTCTTCTGTGCCGGTTTTAATATGAATCTACAGGGTTTTATTTTATAATATCATGCAGTTTCAAATGTTTTTCCTATAAGATAGGTTTCCATGCCTTCTATGTTTTGACTCCTAAACGAATCATACAATGAAAAATGTTGCACGTGCTTGACATCTTGTTTGGTTTGACACTTGCAGGATCTACAACAGAGTGTGTGTTGGCAGGACTGGGATGGTGGTGAAGATAGCGGGAGCCATAGCTGCTGTGGTGTTTGTTTTCTTCATAGGATACACGACAGGATACTACGTACACCGGTGCTAATAGCCGGACAAAGTCCAAAAAATTAATAAAAACTTAGTGCTTTATAAATTATTTTTAGTAGGATTATGACTTTCTTTTTATAAATGTTTTTGTTGCCAGAAATTCCACAATTTAAACTTTTGTACGGACAAAAAAAAATACTTTAAATCTGGTGTACTGCTTGTTTCCTGCTACAACAGTGATACTGATCTATAAACTTAGTTTTAAAAACTGTAAATCTTAAAGTTTTTTTTTTTTTACTTAAGAGATGTGCTAATTTACTTAGTTAAAATCCGATCAGTGGTCATGCTGACTTGTTCAGTTCAGGTGCAGATTCGGCTGATGTTGGAACAATAACATCATCAGATGACTATCGTTTTTCTAACAGCTGGCGTTCAGACTCACTCATCCAGACTCTCTGCTCGTGTCACACATCTTTGCACACAAACCTTTTTATCTATCCATAACAGCAAAGCCACTGGAGTTAGGAGTGCAGAGGGAGAACCCACTGATGTATGTTGGGGAGCGGTGGCACAGAAGTTCGAGAAGGTGGGCCTGTGATCAGAAGGTCGTCGGTTCGAGTTCCCGGACCGACATCCAAACGTGGGTGGAAAAGGTGAAACACCCACACCTGCTTCCACCCTCATTTGCCCCACTCTGGGCCCCTGAGCAAGGCCTTTAACCCCCACCACCTGCTCCTAAACTGGTCTCGCATGAAAATGAGTCCTTGCGACTCAGTGAGACTACCTGTATGGTTAAATTAAAATAAATAAAATAAATATATGAATGACAGAGGACGTGCAAACCAAATACACAAAGAATTACAGACCAGAACATAAGGCACGGTGGTGCGCTGTGGGTTGCTGGATCAAATTTCAGCCATGCTCCTTTCTGGGTCGAGTTTGCATATTTTCTCCAGGTATTCCACTTTCCTCCCACAGACCAAAAACCTGCATGTTGGGTTAATTGGTAACTCTAAATTGTCCCTAGTTGTGAATGTTTGTCTCAATGTGTCCCTGTGATGGACTTGTGACCTGTCCAGGGTGTCCCCTGCCTCTCGTACAGTGACTGCTGGGTATGGGCACCTCGTGACCTGGAAAGGAAAAATTAGGTGAAGACGACAGATGGCTTTCACTCCTTTGGCATGTTTACATTCCAGTAACACTTTAATATTATGTTTGTAAACAATAAACAAGCCTTCGTATGTGTTGCACTTCCTTTACCCTTTCCCACTAGGAGCGCCCTGAGTTCTATTCTTCCCTTGGTAGACTTTCAACTCAAACGTTTTATATTTACACCAACCCAAATATGAAACCCAAATAATCAAATGTATCTTATCACGCTCTAATTTATTAAGACAGAAAAAAACTATGCTAAATTTAACGCAAAAACAAAATAAAATTAGTGAGAGATCAGTTAAGCTTAGTTTCTTTAGAAAAAAAATGTATCAATTAAACACAAATTTAATTTTACAAGCACATTCTGCCCTTTAAATAAATCTAACTTGTACACTTCTCAATTTTTTCTTCTTCATTTTGAACCATCAGTTTTATCATGCAGTTGTAAGCCAATCAGCACACCGATCATTTAAACATCCATCCACTGACGGAGGAAAGAATCCATTTTGATTGCTTCATGTATGGAGCATGTTTCTCACCGTAACTCTCTACCAAAACTATCTTAGCAAAATAAATAAATAAATAAACAGCTATTGGGCAGATTACTACATACAGCCAGAACAGCTCAAATCAAACGTAACTGTCAGAAAAATCCTACCTTGGCCCCATCTGTTCAGAAAGTGGACAAATAAAAGTTTTCCCAGTTACGATAGATTTCAGCAGGGCTACACATGTGCAGAAGAACTGCTTCAAACCCACAAAACACAGGCAGATTAGCTCTGGGTCATGATTACAATTTTGTTGACATTTGCCTAAAATTAAAATTGACTTCTGTTATGAATTGGCGCTATATAAATAAATTAAAAATATACATTTTAAAAATCTAAATTCATATAGGACATGAACGGCAGCTTATTTTCACTGGTGTTGTATAATGTACTCCATATGGGCAACCTGAAACATGTTCCCATGGTTTTGTAAATAAGACATTCTCTTGTCTTTTTTTTATTGCAGCACAACTCTGGACTAAATATTGTACTTCAAGATGTTTATGGACAAGTTAACGAGAGCAGCGTTACTTACTAAAATCAATAATCAAGTTACATCAATCAATCAACCTTTATTTATACAGGTAAATCCCATTGAGCCTCGAGGACTCATTTACAAGAGAGACCTGATTTCAACAAAGAAAGATGACAACAATGGACAACAGCAACAACAATAAGCAGTTATAAAAACTCATACTAGTTTTTTTTTTTTTTTTTTTTTAACAAATAGGATGGCTAAAAGGAAAAAGGTAACAAAACAAAGTAAAACAGCTAGATTCCAAGACAAATGTATAAAACTAAAAACAGGAACATGTCTGCATTGGTCCCTGCCAGGAGTCCAACAGATTCTTAAAGCCACTTAGAGAGGTCAAGGTCGAGAGCTTCAAATCTTTTTGTAAGATATTCCAGGAGACAGGAGCGGAGTAGGAGAAGGCCCTTTTGCCTAGTTCAGTCCTCACTGAGGGAACACTGCAGGTAATAATGTCCTGAGAGCGCACTCCGTAGCTGCACTCACGCAGAGACATGTAGGAGGAGATGTATGAAGGCAGCAGACCAAGAAGTGATTTAAAGATGAAAATGTACCAGTGAGAGAGTCTGCGTGAAGTTAATGATGTCCAGTTAACCAATGAATACAGGGTGCAGTGGTGGGTACGATAATCACAGCCAGTTATGAATCTTAGTGCACCATGATAGACAGCATCCAACATCTGCAGGGTTCTTGTAGGAGCGTTCATGTAAATAATATCACCAAAATCAATTGAGGGAAGGAAAGTCACAGATACAAGGCGTTTTCTAGCATTCAGGGTTAGACAGGATCTGTTTCTGAAAAAGAAACCCAGTTTAACTTTCAGTTTCTTTACCAAGTTTTCCACATGGAGCTTAAAAGAAAGATGTGAGTCGACCAAGATACCCAAATATTTATAGGAATCAACAAACTCAATGGGGACACCATTTGAGGATAAAATCGGAGGAAGAACTGCTGGGACCAACTTCCTATTTGAAAAAAGCATCCCTTTGGTTTTTTCGGCATTTAGGACAAGTTTGAGGTGAAACAAATCAGTCTGGATGTAGTTAAATGCAGATTTCAGAAGCTGGAAAGCCTTAGCAACTGTTTTAGCTCGACAATAAACAACTGTGTCGTCAGCATAGAAATGTATGGATGCATTAGGGATGTTTTTACCTACATTATGTATGTAGATTGTAAAGAGGGTGGGTCCTAAGACTGAGCCTTGTGGTACACCATTGTTGAATGTTAAATAACTGGAGGAAGTACCATTATGTTGAACACATTGCCTCCGGTCTGAAAGATAGAGAACCAACCAATGGTGTGATCTGAGAAACAGATTTCTGAGAGTTTATGGCACAAGATGTTATGATCCACAGTGTCAAAAGCTTTAGACAGGTCTAAGAAAAGTGCAGCACAATAATCTTTAGCATCCAGTGCTTCAACAACGTCATTAAGAACCTTCAGTGAAGCAGTGGTGCTTGTATGACAGAAATGTATTTATTTATTATTAACCTATATTTAACATTTTAAATTATTATTATTCACAATGTCCTTGTTTACACAAAGATTAAAACAGCGGGCACTGAAAAAGACACTTGTATCTTTATTAAAAAGTCTAACATATCAAAAAGCAAGCAGTGAAAACCATCATCATCATGACATGCAGTTTTTTATACTCTTCCCAAATGTTTTGCAGCTTTGATACAAGATTTCATTTCACACTGTTCATAAAAGGTTAAAAAATAGGCCTGTCAATAGTTTGTTCTTGTTGTGAAAATGCCTCTAAAATACGCATTTTACTGTAATTATTCCACAAATCCAGGAGTACACAGATGATAAGAGTATTTATACTGCTCCGTATGCAATAAGTTTAACTGTCTTGAATTTTACTGCAAAAGTTATTATACCCACTCTGCAACACTCATGTTGCATCACAAATAATAATAATGAAGAACCTTGACATCTGCTTTTAAAACAATTCATACGTGTCAATATAATAAAACCATATCTATGCATTTAAATGAAGTTAAAGCTGCACAATATATTGAACATTTTTCATCATCATAAAAAGGTAATCACAAAAAGTTGCTTGGAATGCATTAAATCAGTTATATGCTGAGTGTTCAATGTTTTATGTTATGAGTGCTTAGTGTATATTTAGTTGATGTTTTTCTTAGTTCATATCTTAGATGTTACTGTTTTTCTTATACATTTTATTGTTGGATGTAACTGGGACCCTGTGTACATAATTTCGCTCCACCACATGTACCACATGAGGTGCGAATGACAATAAAGAAACTCTGACTCTGACTCTCTGACTCTGTTGTGCATTTATTATACAGCGCATCCAGAAAGTTTTCACAGCGCTTCACTTTTCCCTCACTTTATGTTACAGCTTTATTCCAAATTGTATCAAGTTAAACTCTTTCCATAAAATTCTTAACACAATAACCCATTATGACAATGTGAAAAAAAAATCTTTGAGGTTTTAGCAAATTTTTAAAAATATAAAACTAAGAAATCACATTTAATTAAGTATTCACAGCCTTTAACTATGAAGCTCAAAACTGAGCTCAGATGCTGTTTCCAGTGATCATCCTTTGAGATGTTTCTACAACTTAACTGGAGTCCAGCTGTGGTAAATTCAGCTGATAGGACTTGATCTGAAAAGGCGCACCCGTCTATAGAAGGTCCCACAGCTGACAGTGCACGTCAGAGCGCAAACACCAAGCATGAAGTCAAAGGAACAGTCTGTAGACCTGAAACTGGATTGTGTTGAGGCACAAATCTGGGGAAGGAAACAAACATTTCTGCTGCTTTGAAGGTCCCAGTGAGCTCAGCAGCCTCCATCATTTGTAAATGGAAGAAGTTTGGAACCACCAGGACTCTTCTTGGAGCTGGCCAGCCGTCTAAACTGAGGGATCAGCAGAGAAGGCCCTTAGTCTGGGAGGTGACCAAGAACCCAATGGTTCCTCTGTAAGAGCTCCAGCGTTCCTCTACGGAGAACCTTCCAGAAGGACAACCATCTCTGCAGCAATCCACCAGTCAGGCCTGTATGGTAGAGTGGCCAGATGAAACCCACTCCTTAATAAAAGGCACATGGCAGCTCATTTGTCAAGACACCTGAATGACCCTCAGACCACGAGAGACAAAATTCTCTGGTCTGATGAGATAAAAATTGAACTTTTTGGTGAATGTCAGGCATCATGTTTGGAGGAAACCAGGCACCGCTCATCACCATCTCTACAGTGAAGCATGGTGGTGGCAGCATCATGCTATGGGGATGGTTTTCAGCAGCAGGACCTGGCATAGTCAGGATAGAGGGAAGGATGTACAATGTACAATCATCCTGGAAGAAAACTTGCTCCAGAGATCTCTTGACCTCAGTCTGGGGCGATGGTGCATTTTTCAGCAGGACAACGACCCAAAGCACAAGGCCAAGATCTCAAAGGAGTGGCTTCAGGACCACTCTGTGAATGTCCTGGAGGGGCCAAGCCAGAGGCCAGACTTAAATCTGACTGAACATCTCTGGAGACATCTGAAAGCAGCTGTGCACAGATGTCTCCCATTCAAACCTGACGGAGCTTGAGAAGTACTGCAAAGAAGAACGGGACAAACTGACTAAAGATAGGTGTGCTCATCTTGAGGCATCATGTTCAAAGATAACTGAAAGATATAAATCTGCAAATATCTCAAATCTTTTTTTCACATTGTCATAACTGTGTGTAGAATTGTGAGGAAAGCGTTTAATACCATTCGGAATAAGATGTGAATGCTTTCTGGATGCACTGTATATTTGGCCAAACCAACGCACTCTCTCTGCCCTTGATGCCCACATCTGGTTTAGATGGTGGTGGTCAAGTGTTGTGAGCATTAAGGTGGCAGAACAGAAAGAGGAGTGAAGAAAATATGAGTTTTATCACAACTGAAATTGTCTTTGCGATGTTTAACAATAATATTGTGCAGCTCTACATGAAGTGCAATCAATACAACATCTGAGCTTGGTGAGTTACAAAATTATTTTACTCTGATGAGAATCAGCACCTCTAAATCTGAGGTTATGGTCCTCAGTCGGGAAAATGGTGGATTGTTCTCTTCAGGTCTAAGGTGAGCTTCTGCCTCAAGTGAAGTTCAAGTATCTTGAGATTTTTTTCAGGAGTGAGGGAAGAATGGAGCGTGAGATTGACAGAAGGATTGGTACAGCGTCTACAGTATTGCGGACTCTGTGCCGGTCCGTTGTGGTGAAGAGGGAGCTGAGCTGTAAGACAATTCTCTGTTTACTGGTCGGTCTACGTTCCTACCCTCACCTATGGTCATGAGCTCTGGGTAGTGACCGAAAGAATGAGACTGTGGATACAGGCGGCTGAAATGAGTTTCCTCCGCAGGGCAGCTGGACTCTCCCTTAGAGATGGGGTGAGAAGTTCAGTTATCTGGGAGAGACTGTGAGTTGAACTGCTGCTCCTCCACATCGAGAGGAGCCTACTGAGGTGGTTCAGGCACCTGGTAAGGATGCTTCCTGGGCGCCTCCCTAAGGAGGTACTTTGTGTATGTCCGACTGGGAGGAGACCCAGAGGAAGACCCAGGACACGCTGGAGAGACTCTGCAGGCCTGGGAAGACCTTGGGGTCCTTCCAGAAGAGCTGGAAGAGGTGGTGGTGGAAAGAGATGTCTGGGCCTCCCTGCTCAAGCTGCTGCCCCCACGACCTGACTTTGAATCAAGCGGAAGATGATGGATGGATGTTTGGGTCTGACTCATAACGAATGGCTTCAGTGAAATAAATCCAGCCTAAACACATTTCAAAAGGACTTATTTTTTCTGCTTAGAAAATCCAGTTTATATGTAAATGTTATTAATCAGTGTCTAATAGAATGTGTTAAACATTCTGCTCGTGAGTTGTTGTCACAGATTAGCCCACGGAGCTGCCACAGTCTGCTGCTTCTGCCTACGTTTTCTGGGCTCTTTCCTCCACATAGAGCTGCATCTGTGAAAGACAAATAACTAAATGGGTTTCTGTAAACAAACTGAGCTTTAGAGACAAACAGCATCACAGAAAGATTGTTTTTTAATGAGCAGCTGCAGATTAAGGGAAACTCCCAGCTCACCTTTACGATGTCGGACGTCATGGACTTCAGAGGGATGAGCCTCGACTCCTTCATGTGAACTTCCTGCTCATCAGCGACGATCCATGGAAAATCCTGAGGAAGCAAATGTCAATAAGTGACTTTTGTGTTTGCGAATATCAGAGCTGACCGGGTTAGTTCTGGTAAATGTTCTGTTAAATTCACAGCCCTGAAAGATTTCACCTTGATGACTTGAACCTTCTCCATATTGCGTGTAGCAGCCTCTCTGGTGTGTACAAGAACTGTGAAAGAACAACCTGTGAAACAGGAAAGGGAATAAATTTAAATGTCAATTCCACTTTACCCAATTTTGTCAAACTCACTCCAACTACATGGAGGACAAATTATTACTTTTATTTTAAATTAATTAAGTTGTGAGCTTGTTCTGGTAGATTGCATTTTCAGAAAATATCATGTATGCAAATTTGTGGCCAAAACTACAGAAGCCTGGATGTTTTTCAGACAAGCTGAAAAATAATCCAAAAAAATTATCTACTTTTTATTTTTATCAAGGTTGAACAATTATCCAGTTTGAAATATTTTGTGTTTCTTTTAAAAGCATCCTAAAGATTACTGATGTTACCTGGTGGGTTATTATTTAAAACGGCGTCACACACGCTGATCTTCAGAATGAACGCCCTCAGAAGCTGCTCCACATGTGACAACAAAGTTTCTGCACTGTGATAACAAAATTAAAGCTGGTAAATACAACTACCTATGAAATGTATTTCAGAGTAATTTTTTTATATTTTTTGCATTTTTCTGGTTAAAAAGGTTGATAGATAATAAACCTGATGGAGAGAGCAGGGGGTTGGGACATCTCAAACACAAATCTCTCGACTGGACGATGCTCTTTGTCCATGATGACCACCACCACCTTCTCTGCATCGTTCTGAGAAGTAAAATGGAAACTTCATTAGAACCTACAAGTGGATTTAGATTTACCTTTTTGAAACTCATCTTACCTTTTCAATAAGCGGCTTTATACAATACAATGTATCTTGGATATACTGATTCAGGTCAGGGTGACATGACATCTAAAAAACAGATGCACCAAAAACAGAAGGTCAGTGTTAAACACCCGAACAGATAAATTAACCTTTAAAAACGGTAGCAACATTATTAAAGGGCTGCACACCACGTTTCAAGCCAGAGTTTTAGACTCTTCTGTTGAGAAATGACAAATTGATTGTAAATAATTAGTAGCAGTTTCACACCTTGAAAATAATGTTATGCACAATCTCATGCAAAATTACGAGGTTTCCCACTCGGTGCATGTGGTAGGAATAATTCTCAGATACTTCCACATAAAATTTATGCTTAACATTTTTCAAATTGACCGAGTTTCAGACATTTTAATGGTGGCTAACATAGACTTGATGTCATAACAGTGCTCTATATAATATATATTGAATTTAAATCACAAAGTTAATCAGTTATACATGTAGATGCACAGTGAATGATTTTTGGTCCAGTTACTGGAAATGTTTAGGTTTAGTTACTGTATTGCTGCATGGGGGGGGGAACGACACCAGATACTGAAAGCAAAGGTTCACATACTTTTGTTACTCACAAATATGTAATATTGGATCATTTTCCTCAAAAAAATAAATGATAAAGGGTTCACAAATATTCAAGCAACACTGTCTGAGTGTAAAATCAATCTCGACTACTACCACACCAGGTTTTAGATCTGTAGAGTTGACTGAATTATACCATTTTGTGTTTTGGAATGTCAGCTGGTTGTGGCAGCCATCTTTAACTGTATTCACTGCAGAAATAAATTTTTTAGTACATGTACATCCAATGAGTACTTTCTGTAAATTTCATAAAAATTCATCCCATCGGTATATGAAATATTTTGGTAACATAAAGACACAGCAGACACACAAATGGAACAAAAAACATTATTGATCGTCATTCTGCGATTAAGCAGTCTGCTCATCAGATAAATAGTGTTAACTTATATATATATATTCAATTAAAAAAAATTTCAAAAATACTTTATTAATCCCAGAGGGAAATTAAATGTTGTTGTAACTCATCATCCTGGTTTCATTAAAGAGTTGTTCTAGATGCTGATGGCTGTGGGCAGGAAGGATCTCTTGTAGCGGTCTGTCCTACAACGGATTTGAAGAAGCCTCTGACTGAAGACACTCTGTTGTTGTATGACAGTCTGATGAAGAGGATGCTGAGGGTTGTCCATAATGTTCTTCATTTTATGAAGAATCCTTCTTTGAACAATCATCTCCAAAGGTTCTAGTGGAGTCCCCAGAACTGAGCCAGCCTTCTTTATGAGCTTGTTGATCCTTTTTAAGTCACTTGCTCTGGTGCTGCTCCCCCAGCAGATGATGGCAGAAGAGATGGCGCTCTCTACAACAGACTTATAGAAGATGTGCAGCATCTTGCTGCAAACGTTGAAGGACTTCAGCTTCCTCAAGAAGTACAGTCTGCTCTGTCCCTTCTTGTAGATGCTTCACTGTTGCATTTCCAGTCCAGTCTATTGTCCAGGTGAACTCCAAGGTATTTATACTTCTCCACCACCTCCACTTCTTCTCCCATGATGGAAATAGTGTTTGATCTGTTCCTGATTCTCCTGAAATCTACAATCATCTCCTTTGTTTTGTTCACATTCAAGATGAGATGATTGTTTCCACACCATGCCACAAAGCGGTCCACCAGTTCCCTGTACTCAGCTTCTTGTCCATCTCTGATACACCCGACCACTGCAGAGTCATCTGAATATTTCTGCAGATGACAGGAGTCTGTTTTGTACTGGAAATCTGAGGTGTACAGAGTGAAAAGGAATGGTGAGAGTACAGTCCCCTGTGGTGCTCCTGAGCTACTGACCACCTGGTTAGACACACAACCCTTCAGTCTCACAAACTGTGGTCTGTCTGTCAGGTAGTCTTTGATCCAGGAGATTGTTGAGGCCTCCACCTGAGTCTTCTGAAGTTTCTGACAAAGCAGATCAGGCTGGATTGTGTTAAATGCACTGGAGAAATCAAAGAACATGACTCTCACAGTGCTGTCTGCCTTTTCTACATGACAGTGAGTTTGCTGAAGCAGGTGTATGATGGCATCTTCAACTCCAAGTCCACGCTGATAAGCAAACTGCAGTGGGTCCTGATATGTGCTTGTTTGTTTAGTCAGGTGGGTCAGCAGAAGTCTCTCTAGGACCTTCATGATGTGGGATGTCAGGGCAACAGGTCATTGAGGACTGATGGGTGCGTTTTCTTTGGCACTGGAACAAGGCAGGAGGTTTTCCACAACACTGGAACCTTCTCCTGGGTCAGGCTAAAGTTGAAGAGGTGCTGCAGAACCCCACAGAGCAGCTCTGCACAGACCTTCAGGACTCTGGGACTGACACCATCTGGACCTGCAGCCCTATTCCAGTTCAGTCTCTCCAGCTGCTTCTTCACCTGACTTATGGAGACGCAGAGGAGGGAGGCAAAGGAGGTATCAGCATCTTCTGATTTAGTTGAAGACCAATATGTAGAAGAAGGGTCCATGACTGAGGTGGTAGATACAATATTTGAGGTGTGACAGGACAGCCTTGGGTCAATGGAGGGTGGTATGTATGTTTGGCTGTGGGCAAGAGAGGAGGATGTTGAGCTTGTTCCTGAACTGAACCGATTGAAGAACGTGTTCAGTTCATTAGCTCTGTCCAGGCTTCCATCCTTGTGATCCTCCTCCTGCTTGAAGCCTGTGATCCGTTTCATCCCTGACCACACCTCTCTGATATTGTTCTGCTGGAGCTTGCTCTCCAGCTTCTTCTTGTACACCTCCTTGCTGTTGCTTATCTTGACTTTTAGTTGCTTCTGTGTGCTCTTCAATAATTCCCTGTCTCTCTCCCTGAAGGCTCTGTTTTTCTGGTTTAGCAGTTCCTTCAGGTCAGTGGTAATCCAGGGTTTGTTATTGGGGAAGCATCTCACTGTTCTGGTGGGGATGGTGTTGTTTACACAGAAGTTTATATAGTCGGTCACACACTCAGTCATGGCATTGATGTCCTCTCCATGTGGCTGGCACAGTGCATCCCAGTCTGTAGCGTCAAAACAACCCCGCAGGGCTTCAGCTTCCGTTGACCATTTTCTCACTGTTCTCTTTATTGCAGGTTGCCTCTGAACAAGGTGTTTATATTTTGAGCAGAGATACACAAGATTGTGATCTGATTTGCCAAGAGGGGGTCTTGCTTTAGCGATGTATGAAACCTTGACATTTGCATAAAACAAGTCCAGCGTTTTGTTTTCTCTGGTAGAGCAGCTGACAAACTGTTCGAATGTCGGAAGTGTAGCAGAGAGAGAGGCATGATTAAAATCCCCAGATATTGCAACAAATGCACTAGGGTGTTGTGTTTGTAGCTTAGCAACCTCGGAGCTGATGACATCACACGCAGTCTCGGCAACAGCATTGGTTTGAATGTAAACAGTTGCCAAAATAACACTGGTGAACTCGGCAAATAATATGGACGACCACTTAAGGCTAACAGTTCAATATCTGGACTGCAGAGACGACACTTCACAGTAACATGTCCAGGATTACACCATCTGTTGTTCACAAGCACTGCCAACCCACCTCCTTTCCTTTTGCCACTCCTCTTTAAATCTCTATCTGCTCGTATGGTCAGAAAGCCTGGCAAGGAAACGCTGGAGTCAGGGGTATGATCCTGCAACCATGTCTCAGTGAAACACATAACACTGCATTCCCAATACTCTGGATGGGGCCTTGTTAGGGCTTGAAGTTCATCCAACTTGTTTCCCAGCGATCTCACATTGCCCATCATGATCGATGGAAGAGATGGTTTAAACTGCATTCTTCTCTCTTTCTCCCTCTTCTTTGCTCCTGCTCTGCATCCACGACGCCTCCTTTTCAACTCATTTGGGATTTGAGGCTGTAGTTGAGATATTATTTGAGATTTGGAGATGTTAATCAGCTGCTCCCAGTTGTAAAAAACCTTGTTGTTATGGTTACGCATCATAACAAATGTCCAAAAGCAAAGATATTTCTGTAAAAATCCTTCCAACTGCACAGCATCCGACACCAGAGGAAATAATCATCCAAAAAAAAAAGCGATTTATATCCAGAAAAAAAGAGGAATTAAAGTTATCAAAAGTAATATCTCAGAATGAAAGTAACAGAGCTACTCCAACATGCAGCCACCTTGAGCGGTGCAATTCTAGAATTTATATATATATATATATATATATATATATATATATATATATATATAAACTGAATTGAATAAACTTTATCTTTTGGTGGTGGACAAAAAATATACATACATCCATACCTGCACAGGTACATTGTACTTCTTCCTCTTCTGAAATATTCCAGAGGGATATACTTCACGTACATAAAGAATTAGATGGATAGCAACCTCTAGGAACTCGCAAAGAATGTCAGCAACAACTGGGAAATAGTAAAAACATGTTTGAGTGTGTTATATTCACCACAGATGTAGCAAATCACCAAATTCAATAAAAGACACGTTTTTAATGTTGCCGTAAGTCAAATAATCACAGGCCAGGTTTATCAGAGACCTGTTTTTCTAAGCAGTTAGATGTTAGATCCTTCTTTAAATAAAATTACCCTTCTTGAACACTGATATAAACATCACAACCACTAAATATCAATGCCATAATACAGTTGGGTGTTGTGCTTTGAGATATATTTTCACCAGATTCATATTTACATTAAAAAATAAACTATGTTCTGTGGCCTTTGAATTTGACTCTAAAATTCAATCATTTTGACCAGTATGATTTAGAAACCACATCTTAGATTGTTTACTTTATTTGTTTGGCTTACCTTGTCCAAAATTAATATCTTGTCTTGTTAGGGTCGTCATGTTTTATTATCCCACAATCGCTAAAGTAATAATTAAGCTTCAATAGTTTTCCTTCGCAAACACAAACAGATTTAATCAGCGACTGAAGTTGTGGGAGCTACACTTTCCTTTTGGTGACGCTTGACTTGACAAATCAAGAGACACGGTTTCAGTTGTTACAAATGCTAAACAAATAGAAATAAATATGCAGCTTCGTGTATTAAAATTAACCGTGGCTGTAATTATTTTTATTGATCGGAAACGCGACGTTATTTCTCTTTTTCGCAGATATTCGGAGCTACACCGCGCAGGAAAGTGACGTCTCTTTATGTTTTTTTTTTGTTCGCGTCCAAGGGTGATGACGTCACTACGCATTAAATATCGCGACATTTAAAAATTTTTTTGATCAAAACGTGAAGAGTTCTGAAAAAGTTTTATTATCTTTTAATAATTGCATTATTAAAAAAAAATAAAGGTGTGCGTGTGTGTGTACCTCTTTTCTTTTCGGTTTGACAAAATGTTTTAAAAACATACAAGCAGATAAATTTCTGTCTTTACAAAATCATGGGCAAATGAGCATGCATCAGGTTACACATTAGTGTTATTCTTGTAAATACACAAGTTTTAATCTTGTAAATAAAGCTCTTGTTCTTAAGTAACCTAACCAGGTGTGACTTTGTTTTATATTATTATAGTAGTAGTAGTAGTAGTACACTGTATTACAATAAGTCTTGTAATTGCTTCTGTTCCAATCAAGAAATTCTAATACAAACGCTTTACAGTTTGAGAAAGAAATGCATTTATTGCGTCGCAAAGCACAAAAAACATTTTGTAATGTGATGCGCCCCCCTCTGGTAGGGAAACAGATTACAGTACTTCGGAGATAACTTATCTTCACGGGATACAGGAAGTCGTCAACAATGCCAGCGGGAAAAAAAGATTCGTTACCAAAATAAAACAATTCGGCCAGCGTTGTAAACTCAATCATCCTGGTGGATAACAGCAAAAATAGTTAAAGAAACTGGTCCAGATGACACGATTTAACCTTTTTTGTTAGTAGGTTTTAAGCGCTGTTCAGACATACAGTGTCAGTGACTGTGATAATACGTACTTGTGCAACAAATATATAAGTTAACCCAAATAATTAAAGACTCAGACTTTGTCGACCTGTGGTTAGATTAGAGTCACAACTTTGACTGTTGGTTAAAGTGCTATTTATACCACCTTAGATCAACTCTGGTACATAATCTAAAAAACTTTCTTGTCACACCTACTAAATTATTCTAAACTCAAGTTATTTGTTATTTTGTTTGTTGTTATACGCGTCCATGAAACCTGATGAATCCAATAATTTACTTGGATTATAAGCATGTTGTAAAGACATCAAAACGTGGATGATCCTTAATTTTCTGCTTTTAAACTCAGACAAAACAGACGTTGTGGTTTTTGGACCTGAGCATCTTAAGAATAAACTTTGTAGTCTTTCACTTCCTCTGGATGGCATTAAAGTAAAAAAAAAAAAACATGGTGTTATTTTTGATCAGGATATGCCTTTTAATACCTACATTTAAAAAGTTACCAGAACCGCTTTCCTCCACCTGGATAATATTATAAAAATTAGAAACATCTTATCTAAAAACAATGCAGAAAAACTGGTTCATGCATTTGTCACGTCTAGACTGGACTATTGCAACTGTTTATTATCTGGTTGTCCAAAAACTTCTTTAAAAATTCTTCAGTTGATCCAAAATGCTGCTGCCAGAGTCTTACTGAGAGTTTGTGGGAGAGATCATATCTCTCCAGTTTTAGCTTCTCTCCATTGGCTCCCTGTCAAATTCAGATTAGAATTCAAGATCTTACATCTAACACACAAAGCTCTCAACAACCTAGCTCCATCTTATATTTGAGATCTTATTGTTCCATACTTTCCTAACAGAGCACTTCACTCTCAGACTGCAGGTTTACTTGTGGTTCCTATCATTTCCAAAAGCAGAATGGGAGGCAGCTCTTTCAGTTATCAGGCTCCTCTCTTGTGGAACCAACTTCCAGTTCCTGTCCGTGAGGCTGACACACTTGGGTTTCTTGAGCTATCCTTTAGTTATCTTGCTATAGGCTTAAACTGCTGGAGGACACATTTACCATGTAACCTGCTGCTGTCTTTACTTGCTCTACTCTACCTGTTTGTATTTGTAATTATTTCTATCCTTAACAAATGCTTTTTGTCTTTTTTCCAATAGAAAGTTCACCTGGACCTGTTATTCTGTGTCCGTTCCACCTTCCTGTCCTCTCAAACCCAGCCAGTCGAAGCAGATGGACGCTCGTCCTCAGCCTGGTTCTGCTGGAGGTTTCTTCCTGTTCAAAAGGAGTTTTTCCTTTCCACTGTTGCCTTTATGCTTGCTCAGGTGGGAGACTGCAACGAAGTGAAGATTTACAGTCTGCTGACTTCCTCAGATAGATAACTTTTACTAATTGGCTAATTGGCTTCTATAATGTATGTGAATGAGATGACTTCTGTTGTGACTTGGCGTTATATAAATAAACTGAATTGAATTGATGAGAAATATGTGAAAACACAATATTTAAGTTATATTTGGTATATGTGGTCAAGATGCCCCAAAAAATTAAAAGCAACAAAATCCTATTTTTTACCTCTACAAAATTAAATATTACAAATTGTACACTGACTTTTCTCATACTTGTATTTAGAGACGCATAATTTTGACTCTATTTTTTTAGCAAGGGAAAACGTTTAATATTTAGAACCAGAGCAGTTTGTGTAATATTCCTTTATCTTACTGCTGAACCTGAAGTCTATAAATGAAAGCTAACTGAATCATTTCATCTGTCCTAAAACAAACATTATGATTATATGTGATAATGATGTATTTGCTTCACGTTTATTCATCACAGCCACAACGCTGACGATGTGCTTTTATTTTGGTAAAAGATCTTTGCTGCGCTCTCTCATTGCTGACGACTTCCGGTAAAAAAAGGGTGGGAGATAAAACTGGTCATTAAAAAGTTTGTCTCTGAGTTATGATTATTATTTTAAATCGATGTATTTTTTTCAATAAAACCAGACTTCTTTTAAATATATATATATATTGTTCTTTCTGGACCAAAAAAATCAAATACAACAAAAACAAAACAGTCGTTTTGATTTTTTTTTTTTTTGTGTGTGTGTTCATTAACTGATGAGAAAGTAGTTGCCAAAACATGCACGGATTATTTCCACAAAACCTCTTGTTCGGAACAAGGTGTTTGCTCCGAGGAGGTTCTGAGTTCTGACTGGATGTTTCCACAAGTCACGGAGCCAGCGGAGAAACACTGAAAACAGTAAGTTTCAGATCAGAAAGTTGCTTTAAAGGTTTAAAACTTCCATGAGAACATGATTTAGTGGGTCTGCTGGGCAAGACTGTACTTAACGCAACTTGAGTGTGTGTGTAGGAGGTGTGTGGAGAGTAAATACTGCTTATTGAATCAGTTTTAAACCACTGCCTTTGATGCAAATATTTTTGGTAACTTTATCCTTTATTTATTTGCTAACCTCATTCTGCAGAACTCACCTTTCAAATCATGCAGTGTTGTTTGAAACACAACACCTGCTGAGACTGAAGTGTGTCCTTCCAGCTGCAGACAGCTGTCAACATCCTCTCTGTTGTTTAATTATTTTTTGCATTCAACCTTTATTTATACAGGTTAGTCTCATTGAGCCTCGAGGACTCATTTACAAGAGAGACTGCAGGTAATAATGTCCTGGGAGCGCACGCTGTAGCTGCACTCATGCAGAGACATGTAGGAGGAGATGTATGAAGGCAGCAGACCAAGAAGTGATTTAAAGATGAAAATGTACCAGTGAGAGAGTCTACGTGAAGTTAATGATGACCAGTTAACCAGTGAATACTGGGTGCAGTGGTGGGTACAGTAGTTACAGCCAGTTATGAATCAATGCACCGTGATAGACAGAGTCCAACATCTGCAGGGTGCTTGTAGGAGCGTTCATGTAAATAATGTCACCGTAATCAATGGAGGGAAGGAAAGTCACAGATACAAGATGTTTCCTAGTGTTCACACTTAGACAGGATCTATTTTTGAAAAAGAAACCCAGTTTAACTTTCAGTTTCTTTACAAAGTTTTTGACATGGAGCTTAAAAGAGAGATGTGAATCAACCAAGATACCCAAATATTTAGAGGAATTCACAAACTCAATAGGAAAACTATTCATGGATGAGGTAGGGGGATGGTAGTAGTAATAGTTTTTGTCTTTAACTTTTTTAAATTTAATAGTAATAGTATTAGTAGTATTGGTGGTAGTAGTAGTAGATATATTAGTAGTAATGATGGTGGTAGCAGTAGGAAAAGTATTAGTAGCTGTTTTGGTAGTAATAGTAGTAGTAGAAGTATTATTAGTAATTATGGTAGTAGAAGTATTAGAAGAAGTATTAGAAGAAGTGAAGTTATTAGTAGTAGAAGTATTAGTAATTTTGACAGTAGTAGTAGTAGTATAAGTAGTAGTTATAATAAAAGTATTAGTAATGGTAGTAGTAGAAGTATTAGTAGTAATTCAAAGTATTAGTAGTAATACAATTCAATTCAGTTTATTTAGCGCAAAATCACAACAAGTAATCACAGGGCACAGTACAAAAACTTCCACGTACATACAAAAGCCAGTTAGTAAAAGTTATCTAGCTAAGGAAGCTAACAGACTCGTTAAATCTTCACTTCATCACAGTCTCCCATCCTGAGCAAGCACAAAGGCAACAGTGGGAAGGAAAAACTCCCTTTTAACAGGAAGAAACCTCCAGCAGAACCAGGCTCAGGACGAGCGTCCATCTGTTTCGACTGGCTGGGTTTGAGAGGAGCAGGAAGGAGAGACACAAACAGAATGGCAGGTCCAGGTGTAGGTGCAGGTGTACCCCCTATTGGAAGAAAGACAAAAAACACATGTCAAGGTTGTGCAGAGTAAGTAAAGACAGTATAGCATAGTAAAGTAATGTGGTCAATGATGGTAGAAGTATTAGTAGTTGTTATGGTAGTAGTAGTAGAAGTATTAGTAGTTTCAGTGTAAGTATTAGTAGTTGTGATGGTAGTAGTAGAAGTATTAGTAGTTGTTATGGTAGTAGTAGTAGAAGTATTAGTAGTTTCAGTGTAAGTATTAGTAGTTGTGATGGTAGTAGTAGAAGTATTAGTAGTTGTTATGGTAGTAGTAGAAGTATTAGTAGTTTCATTGTAAGTATTAGTAGTTGTGATGGTAGTAGAGTAATACTAGTAGTTGTAGTAAAAGTATTAGTTGTTGTTATGGTAGTGGTAATAGTAGTAGTAGTAGCAGTAGTAATAGTAATAGTAGTAGTTGTAGTAAAAGTGTTAGTAGTTGTTATGGTAGTGGTAATAGTAGTAGCAGTAGCAGTAGTAATAGTAGTAGTTGTAGTAAAAGTATTAGTTGTTGTTATGGTAGTAGTATTAGAAATATTAGTAGTTGTAGTAGAAGTAGGCTATTAATAGTTATGTTAGTAGTAGTATTAGTAGTTGTGATGGTAGTGGTACGAGAAGTATTAGTATGGTAGTACTGTAGTAGTAACAGTAGACTGGTAATCGATCAACAAGTCAAAGTGGTAACATTCAGTGATGTTGGCCTTGAAGACTTTTATTTTGAAGAGTTGGTGAAGTTACAGTCTGTCCACAGTCAGAGCCAAAGATCACTCTCAAGTAGATTTACTGAGGGAGTGTTGTGATAAGATTTACATTAAGCAGAACTGTCAAGAACATTTTACAACTATGAGGTGAGAACAGGTAAGGAACGTGGTCTTTTGTTTAACAATCTTTTTTTTATTTGCAGTGAGAAAATATGATGCAGAGCTGGAGTAAAATAAACAGATGTTTGAAAGACACAAGCATGAAATATTCTTTAACATGTAATCTGAAATTCCATTACCCTTTCGTTAAGTTTTATTGTGATTACTGATTTGAAAAGTCTTTTTAGGTTTAAAAAAAATTAAATTTTGACCTTTATTTTACCGTTGAGATCACGTATTAACCAGACAGACCACGTTTCTTTTACGGCAGCTGTGTTCTCTTCTTTCCTTGCAGACTGTGACATTTTCCAAGTCATGCCATTTTTGGAGTTCATAGCTGGGAGTGTTTCAGGTAAAAACACGAGAACTTAAATTCGGTACATAAATGTGTGGGAATAATTGATCTTTGCTGACTGCTGCAGGTGCAGTGGGACTTGCTGTTGGCCATCCATTAGACACCGTGAAGGTTAGATGAAATGTAAAAACAGATGTGAGATTATGCGTAAATAATTACTTATGCTGACAATGTTTCATCTAAAGGTGCGTCTCCAAGCCCAGTCTGTGTACAGAGGGATATTTCACTGTGTGGCCAAAACCTACTCTCATGAAGGCGTAGGTGTCCCATCCTCTTTTAGCTTATTGCTGCATGAAGTTGTCGAGTATTGACCGTTTTTCTGTGAACTCAGGTCCATGGATTCTTTAGGGGCATGTCGTTTCCGGTTCTGACCACTGGCATTCTCAACTCCATTATCTTCGGCGCTTACAGCAACGGTTTGAATTACCTCTCCCAGTCTCAGCGGAGTCAGTGCAGACCAGCCTCGGATGCACACGTCTTCACTGCCGGCTGTTTTTCAGGAGTGATGCAGGTAAGTTCACCTGAGGCAGAGACTGTAACTGACCATGCTTTTGGGCTCTCGGAACAAA
Source organism: Nematolebias whitei (assembly GCF_014905685.2). Lineage (NCBI taxonomy): Eukaryota > Metazoa > Chordata > Actinopteri > Cyprinodontiformes > Rivulidae > Nematolebias > Nematolebias whitei. Next base: position 39,654,939 of record NC_056508.1, on the reverse strand, counting down.
GAATACCTCCGTTTTTCTACAGAAGAGGCTCACGTGTGCATAATTCTTTTTTGCTTGTTGGAAAATATTTGGATTATTTATATCAAAACAATGCAATATTGTGCATTTTGTGCAGTAAGTTCAAGTATAAGAACAAAATACATCGCATACATCTATAAAACTGTAAATTAAAGAGACGGCAGAGAAAAAAAACAAATTTCCCGCTCAGAGTATTAGTTATTAATATGCAATAAAGTCAACAAAATGTATTTATTCTAATCGTAAAACACTGCTTTGTCAATAACTACACCTGCCATCTCTACTTCTAATGAGAATGAGTTTATTGAACTTGTATGGCTCTGACTGGAGCAGGTATGAATGGTTTAAATGTGTCTGCAGAATTTTATGATAGAGGAATAAATTTAATGGATATCCAACTGGAACCTTTTAATGAGTTCAGTTTCTTCTTGAGATGTTTTTGTTTTAGTTAATAAAATGTAATAAAAGGACTATTCCTTCTGCACACTGTGCCTTCAGGTGATGGTTTGTGCGCCGATTGATCTGGTAAAGGTGCGTCTGCAGGGTCAGACATCTGCAGACCGGTACCGTGGACCTGTCCACTGTGTGGCTGTCATTCTGAGGGAGGACGGACTCAGGGGTCTGTTCAGAGGGGCCATGGCTGTCGCTCTGAGGGACATACCCTGCTATGGATTCTACTTCCTGCCTTATGAGGTCATTCGAAGGGCTCTGACGGAGACTGGACAGCAACCGGGTGAGTTTCAGAACTGATTCAGAAATTCAGTTCAAACCAGAGAATTTACATTTTCTCAATTAAAACATACAGATTGAATGCTGAGAGCTGAACGACTGCTTTAGAAGCTGAAACTGATTTGTTAAAGCAAAAAAAAAAAGAAGCCAAACACTAGTTAAAACTAAAAGAAGCACAATGCTAACTAAAAGTAGCAAAACAGTAGCTATAAGCCAAGAGAAAAATGCTAGCTAAAACCAGCAACAGATAAGCTAAACTTTGCAAAAGGCTAGCTAAAAGGAGCTAAATGTAAAAGTTTAAAGTAGAAAAACACTTGCTAAAAGCAGAAAAGGGTTAGTTAAAAGCTAAAAGTGCCAAGATGGTAGTCAGGAGCCAAAAGTTTTTAAAAAAGCTAGCTAAATGCTGCATCAGGTTACCTAAAGACTAAAAGTAGCAAAAGGCGAGCTAAACCGAATAAAAAGTTAGCTAGAAGCTACAAGTAGTAAACGGCTAGCCGAAAATACCAAAATGCTAGCTAAAAGTAGCAAAAGTAAAGTTAGAAGCTATCCATCCATCATCTTTACCAGCTTCTGCCTTTCCGGGTCACGGGGGTCACTGGTGTCCATGTCCAGCAGTCAAGGTGCAAGAGGCGGGGGACACCCTGGACATGTCTCCAGTCCATCACAGGGACAGAGAGACAAACAAGACAAACAACCAAAAAGTAGCAAAATGCTAGATAAAAACTAAACAGGAAGATGGAAATAGAGCAAGTTTGCCGAAGCTGATTTTAAAGAGAAGGATGTTTTTGAAGGAACTGCAGAGATCTCAGAGCATTTCTTTGGGAAAATATGTGAAACAGAAGTTAAATGTTTTCAAAAATATAAAAGTAACAAAAAGTAGAAGTCACAGCGCACGTTTTGATATAGTAATGGCCTTTATAGCAGTTAGATTACAAGAACTCAAACATAATACAGTAATGTATTATGTTTATATATTATGTTCACTCTGTAAATCAGAGTATGACAGAATGAAGATGTTTTACTAAAGAAAGGTCAGATTTATAAACTAGACTAGATCGTTGAACATGTTCATTTAACTCATTCCATCGCTCTTATGGTTTTTGCTCTTGCTGTCATTTCTTCTATTAAGATAAATAACTCAACAAAAATATATTTAGACACCGAAGTTCATGCTCAATAATCCAGGTATAAAATCCAACAAAGTTCAGTCAGGTCATCTGGACGTTTTTGTTTTTTTACATTTTGCTGAGACGTTTCGTCCTTCATCCAAAGGACTTCTTTGATCTGAGAAGCCACCAACAGACAAAACTGATTCCCATAAACAGCACACTCCATAGTGGAAAAAAAACAGTTTGATGGTGCTAAGATGGCCTCCAGGGCCCGCCCTCTCCCCCGTCAACTCCTCTGAGACAGTCATGACAAAGTGGCATACTCCACTATAGAGTATGCTGTTTGTGGGAATCAGCTTTGTTTGTTGGTGGCTCCTCAGATTGAAGAAGTCCTATGGATGAAGGATGAAATGTCTCAGGGAAAAAAAAATAAACCGTCCAAATAACCTGACTGAACATTGTTGGATATTTTTAAACAGTTTTTATTTTTTCATGTTTTCTATGATAACGTCTCCTGAAACACCTGACACCTTGAGCACATCAATGCACAGAATCGCATGCTCTGATTAAGGATTTACAGATTTATTATTAAAATAAAGTGGTTCCCTACCCTGGTCCTTGAGGAACACCACCTTGCATGTTTTAGTTGTTTCCCTGCTTTGACACACCTGATTTGAACGAATGGTTGATTAACAGGCCTCTGCAGAACTTGAGGAAGTAATTAAATCATTGAATCAGGCATGTTGAAGCAGATAAATAACTAAAACATGCAGGATGGTGTTCCTCAAGGATCAGAGTTAGGAACCACCAAATTAAGTCACAAGTAAATGTGTAATTGCAGCTCAAATAAATGTGTCTGCACTATCTAAACTAAATATTTGATATAGTAAGTCCAGCTCCATCAGTAAAATATGCCATACAATTTGAGTATCATTCATCTGTTTAAAATATCAGGAAAAATGTCAGAAAGTCTTATTTTCTGAGTGTAAAGTTGTTCTCTTTATTCAGGCTGCGATAGTTTGGAGGGAAAAGATCTTTGCCGAGCAGATGGATGGGAATGTTTGTCTTCCTGGGTGTTGTTTTCAAGAATGTCAGGTGTGGTCATTTCAGGTTAGGTGAGATAGTAAGTTCAAGACATTAATCTTAAAGAGCAAATGATGGTGAACTAATAATAATATTTAAAAAAAAAAACTAGAAGTCTCTCCTTCACATCACGTTGTTGACTTAATGACTGCGATAACGCACACATTAATTTAATGTTTAAAAAGCATTTTAAATGCATTTAATTTGTAGTTCTTGCAGCAAGTGGAACAAAAATGTTTGGAATAATATTTGCACCTTCTTTAATGTGCGTACCTCGTAGGCTTTTACTGGAAGGACGCGAGCAGACAAGTAGCAGTCATTTGTCACAGATGACATCACTGCTTTTTGGAAGTTTCTGATAAAACGATCGCGCACACAGATTGTGATGCCACTCATCTGTTCGTTTTCAACGCCTCCCATCTTCAGGGACCTTTGCCATCCTGATGGCAGGTGGCGTGGCGGGCGTGGCGAGCTGGGTGATTGCCACGCCCATGGATGTTGTGAAAGCTCGGCTCCAAATGTCTGGCGCCGGGGGCCGGCGGTTCAGCGGGATCCTCCACTGCATCAGAGTGAGCGTGAGGGAGGAAGGAGTCCGAGTGTTTTTCAAAGGCCTCCTGCTGAACTGCGTGAGGGCCTTCCCCGTCAACGCCATCACCTTCCTCAGCTACGAGAGCCTGATGAAGATCCTCTGTCCATCGGGAGAGTGAGCGCAGCTACACATGGTGCACGAAGTGAAAAACAGCCTCGAGGGGAATAACAACTCTTTTATCGTTGTCACCTCGCTTCATTTGACCTCATTTACCTTCGTTTTTGTGTTTTCTATAGGGACGTTCAACATTATGTACGTTTATTTTCTTATAATAATTTGTTTAAATTTGAATTTGCTCAAAGTTTGAGAGATTCTTCTAACCCCTTTTTGTTTGTTAGTGTTTTTTCTTGTTTTTATTACGGATTACTCAGTAATTAACACCTTCAGGTCAGTGTGTCTTCATGTGGAAAAAGTCAGGCCATTAATATTTTTCACTCATCTTCCACACGTCTGAACTCTGTTTAGCTTTAAGTGATTATTTCAACGCTTTTAAAACTACAAACAAATTACAGAAACTATCTTTAATAATAAATGTACTTCAGCGTAAAAACCTAAGAACTGACTTCATATCTGAAAGGAGGGGAAGGTGTTTCACAGTTTTCAGTTCAGTTGTGTTTTCTTGGCTAAGTGTTTATTTTAAAGCAAAGAAAACCAGGTCTCATTTGTTCAACATTTAATTTACCGTAATGTCTGGAATATAAGCCACTACTTTTCTTTTTTTTTTTACATACACTTTGAACACAGCGGCTTATACAATGTCACGGCTTATTTATGGATTTTTTTTTTTACTTCCTGTGAAGTGCAGTAGAAAGAAGCCTAGTCCTGGTAGGCTACTGTTTTTTGTTTTAAACAGCCATGTTACAGGCACTGTTTAGAAATAATAAAATACTGTACGTATTTGTGTATGTTACCAGTACATATTTAATTAAATGTTTAAAAAAATCTTTCTGTAAATATGTCATGTTACAACGTGGACACCCGTGGCTTGTATACAAGCGTGGCCTATTTATGTACAATTATTATTATTATTATTTTAAGTGGGTGCGGTTTATATTCGGGTTCACTCAATAGTCTGGAAATTACTGTAAGTTAGTTCATCGGTTGTTTAAACTGTGCTGCCGTTTGTCGAAGAGCCTGAAGAGGAAAACGTGCCGGGACACAGAGGAAGAAGAGGAAATAGGACTGAGGCGTAGTTGGAGTGAAGATAAGAGTGAAGCAAAACTTGAAGAGGGAACATCCAAAAGAAAAAGAAGGCCTTTAGATGCACAGGCATTTTACGGGGGCGGCACGTGCCTGTCAAATTTCTTGATCATATTTCAGAAACTTACACAAATTTACAAAGCAAAGGATAATAATTCAGGCAGCACGGTGGTGCAGTTGGTAGATCTGCCTCTCAGCGAGCACGTCGCCTCGGTTCAAATCTCAGTCCGGGGGCCTTTCTGGGTGTAGTTTGCATGTTCTCTCTGTGCATGTGTGAGCTTTCTCAAAGTACTCCGATTTCCTCCCACACACCAAAAACATGCATGTTAGACTGATTGGTAACTCTTAAATTGTCCCTAGGTGTGAGTGAGACAGTGAATGGTTTTTTGTCTCTGTGTGTCCCTGTGATGGACTTGTGACATGTCCAGGGTGTCCCCCGCCTCTCGCACAGTGATTGGGCACCGGCGACGCCCACGACCCTAAAAGGAAGAAGCAGGTAAAGATAATGGATGGATGGGATAATTCCAACAGAAAAATATCCACTCTATGATAAAACATATCAAAAGACACAATTTTATTTGTAGTCTTTAGTAATAAAGACCCAACATGGTACTGTACACATAGTACTGGGTGCCTACAGGATACTTGCAAAGTACATTCAGTGTACTTATGGGGGTACGCACAGTGCAACTACATGGCATTTATGATACAGATGGGGGAAGTGCTGGACAGTTGCAAATACATGCAGGGATACACGGTACATATAAGGTGACGTGTATGAGTACAGGGTACTTCTAGACTAGATGCAGATAATTACTGGGGTACCTATGGGATAATTCCAGATATTTTCAAGTTACATGTAGGCTCTGTATGTAGGTCTTTATGTTGGATATTTAAAAGGTCGTTACTGGCTACGTAGGGGAGACTTCTATAATACCTGTGGAAATCAGGCGGTTTTAAAAAGTGATTAGTTACCTTGTGCATCAGTTTGGCTTTATGTAAAATAAAACCTCACTTTAGAAGTATTTTACCACATTAGGCTCATGACTGACATCTGGATGCTCGTCTCAACAGTTCATGTGAGCGAGCCAGCTGCTCAGCGATTGTTTTAAGAACAGCCTCTGGGAGTGAAACTGCTACGTGTTTGTAGTTTCTGCACTGGTGTACACTTAAGAAGAAAAAAAATGTTCCCGTGTGGGAATCATTTACAAACTCTGTACGAATCGGCACATTATTTTAATCTGAAACTTGTTTTACATCATAAGCTTTTACAGGTTTAGAACAAAGTTTCCTCTTCTGAAATCAGGCTGAAATATTCTGCATGTTCCAACTCATCAGCTGAGGAACCATTTTGACATTTAGAACGAATACATTTTCTCATAGAATAATAAAGTCACAGCCCAACTCCTTTATGTGAAGAACAAGTTAAGACTTGTCCAACGTAACAGAACATAGCCGAGTGGAATAAACCGGCTTAATGTTAATAAAGCTTTGAACTTAAAACGACGAGGCTGGATTTTCAGACAAAAACAGCACAGACGTGTCTTTATTTTGCTTGTTGATCTTTATTGGTCGCAAACAGACGAGAGGCAATATGACAAGCAAACGGTTCATATACAGCATACTGTATGTCAAATTATGTCCATTTACAACAAAACACCTACAGATACTGAGAAAAGGAGCATTCCTAGAATGCAGAAAGTGTCTCAAATATCACACATTATTCAAAATGTGCTAAAACAGGCATGTGTTTGCTGAACAAGTCAAACAAAATGGATTTCAGGCACCAAACCCTTAAGAAAATGAAAATAAGTTAGTTTACATCAGTTGTTACTGTGCTGATGACATCACACTTTATGTTTTAAACCTTGCAGCTTCACTGAGTTACAGTTACTTTGAGCAGCTGCTGTACCACAGATGGAGGATGAGGCAATCTGAAATGCAAATGTTCTTCGCTTCCTTGAAAAAGCAGGAAGTCACCCTGAGTTTCTCCTTTCACAGAACAGTATGAGACAGAGAAGGACGCTTGTAGTGGTAATCAGGCCCAAGATAAAAAAAAATACAGTTTGTGCTGTTCCACGGGGCCGCTGATAGCTTCAGACGCTACAGTTCAAGAACATTTTCAAAAAACTGCGTTAAACCTGAAAGAGAAGGTTGTTTTAATCTGGAATGTGTTTCCTTTGAGTTCTCATTATGACTGAGAGGCCTGGATGTCCTGGTCCTGCAGCAGCAGTTTGTGGTTCTGATCGGCAGCCATCGCCTGAAGCGTCTTCCTCTGGATCTGTCTGGCTTTGTTGTACAAGAAGACGCCGATAAACACGACGACGGTGCCCGTGGCGCTGAGGATTGTCATCTGGTTACTGAACACGATGACGCTCAGCCAAATGGATAGGGCGTGTTTAACAGTACTGGCAACACTGGGGGAGAGCGAGAGATGTTATTAATGGGTTTTCAAAGTGAAACATATTGTAATTTCCAGACTATAAGCCGCTACTTTTTTGCTTTGAACGCTGCGGCTAATTCAAGCTTCATGCCATCAAAACATTTAGCCTCATCACACCTGGGCGCTCACATAGCTGCCCAATACACGTCTCTCTTGGGGGTGGAGTCCTCATAACTCAGTGAGACTGCCAGGTAACAGTGGGGAGGGGAGGAAACAAAGTTTTCCCCCCTTGTATCATATCGCTATCATGAAGATGGCGATCAATGACTTTCCGGTAGACGACTGTTTTTTGTTTTTCTTTAACCAGCCGTGTTACATGCACTGTACAGAACATTTACTGTACATATTTGTGTATGCTACTAGTACATATGTAATTAAAAGTTTGAAAAATATTTCTGTGTAAATATCTCATGTGGACACTCGCGGTCTGCAGACCCTTTCCAAAACATTTGAATATCGTGGCAAAGTTGTTTAACTTCCATAATTCCATTCAAAAAGTTTATCTTTAATAGATGGTAGATTCAGGGCCCACAATTTAAATTATTTCAAGTATTTTGTTTATTTTTACATAACTTGGGCTTCCAGCTCATGAAACACATGAAAACAGGATTAAAAAAATTAGAATATGGTGGAGAAATCAGCCCACACTACTTATCAGTTTTTGCAGAAAAAAAAAGAAATTAGGATCACAACAAATCAATCAAAAAATGGTACTTTCAAAATGATATGTCAATCTTCAAAACTTGGGTGGGAACCCCTTTGTCTTAATCACTGCCTCGATGCGACGTGACATTGAGACGATCAGCCTGTGGGAGTTATGGAAGCCCAGATTTCCTTGATGCTGTCAGCTCTTCTTTGTTGTTGGTCTGGTGCTCCTCATTTTCCTCTTGAGAACACCCCATAGATTCTCAGTGGGGTTTAGGTCCGGAGAGTTGACTGGCCAGTCGAGCACTGTGGCGTGGGCATCAAACCAGGTTTTGGTGCTTCTGGCGACATGAGCAGGGGCCAGGTCCTGCTGGAAGATGAAATCTGCATCTCCATACAGATCCTCAGCAGAAGGAATCATGAAGTCCTCTAAAACATTCTGGTAGACTGTTGCTGTGACCATGGATTTAAGAAAAGCAGAGTTTACCAACACCTGCACTGGACATTGCACCCCAACCGAGGAACCCAACAGTTGTAGCCCATGTCCTGGATGCGTCTGAATGTGGTGGTTTTTGAACCTGTGACTCCCGCCTCATTCCACTCTTTCTGGATCTCTGCCAGATTCTGGAATCTTCTGTTTGATAATCCGCTGAAGCCCACAGTCATCTCTTTTGCTGGTGCATCTTCTCCTGCCACATTTTGCCCTTCCACTAGACTTTCCATTGATATGCTTGGACACAGCACTCTGTGAACAGCCAGCCTCCTTAGCTATGAACTTTTGTGGCTTACCCATCTTATGGAGGGTATCAATGATGGTCTTCTGGCCAGTTGTCTGCAGTCTTCCCCATATTGAACCAAACTGAAGCAATTTAATGACACCTGTGTGCATGTCAGAGTTGATTTTAAGATTATTCTGCTGACATTTAAGTGTGTTAATGGCCTTGCACCCTCATACCTCTCCGACCTCCTTCATCCTTATACTCCTTCTCGGGCCTTGAGATCATCAGACCAGCTGCTTTGGCCGTACCTAAAACCAGGCTGAAGCTCAGAGGACATCTGGCATTTTCAGTCATGGGCCCTAAACTCTGGAATAATCTGCCCATCAACATTCGACAGGCCATCTCAGTCTCTATTTTTAAGTCTCTCCTCAAAACACATCTGTACTCATTGGCATTTAACACAGTGCGATCTTATTTGGTATTTCGTTGTTGATGATTGTGTTCATCCATTTTGCTTTTACTCCCTGACATTTAACGCAGGGTGATTTGATTTAGTATTTCATTGTTTCTCATTGTATTTAATGTTTTTATGTTTTTATTCATGTTGCTGTAATATCTTGTTATTAATATTTGATGCTGTGATCTTTTTTGGTAAACACTTTGATAACAGTTACCGTTTTCAATGTGCTATATAAATAAATGTGACTTGACACCTGGAGAAACCTGTGCAGGTGCTTTGAGTTTAGATGATTAGTGTGTCACACTCGGTTTAAAACATTCATGCCCTGCAACATTTGGGTTGATTTCTCCACAGTATTCTAATTTTTTGAAATCCTGTTTTCATGGATTTCATGAGCTGGAAGCCCAAATGATGTAAAAATAAACAAATAAATACTTGAAATCGTTTAAATTGCGGGCCCTGAATCTATCATCTATTAAAGATTAACTTTTTGAATAGAATTATGGAAGTTAAACAACATGATATTCAAATTTTTTGGAAAGGGTCTGTATATACAAGTACGGCCTATATATGTACAAATTAATAATTATTATTTTTTATTTAGTGTGCGTGGCTTATATTCAGGTGCGCTCAATAATCAGAAAATTACAGTATTTACTAGGAATGCGCAATATAAACGGTATACGGTAGAAACGATAGAAACTGAGCCTACGATAGAGATCTGTCTTCTACCGGCTAACCGCAGTAATGCTGCGTCTGAAGTAAAATCAGAGTTGTCAGTTTAATCGTTACTTTTTTCTTGTTGAAAACTGTGCATAAGTGGTGTTCAAGTGTAAAATCAGAGCTGTCAGATTTAATCTTTACTTTTTTGGAGCTGAAAACTTTTATTTTTTTTTATTTCTTTACATAATTCCTCTCCATATTTGATGACCCAAGTGGAGAATTAGCAACAAAAACATTTAACTAGTTCCACCATTAGACAGCTTCTATGTTTTTAAACTTGAGCATCTGATGGATCAACAGCTGTGACCTCAAAGAAAAACAACACAGCCTGTTTTAGCTGCATGCTTATATTTTAATGTAAATATGTTTGTTGTTGCTAAGATGGTCAGAATTTTGTTCACATGTATTTCCATAACGAGGTTGGCCGTACGTCTACTAATGATTAACTTTGGTGTCATCCTGATTCAAGAAGGTTGTCACAACTTGATCTTAGCCAACACAAAAATGACTAAATCAGCCAGTTTTACAGATTCTGAGCTGAAGTCTGGTGTGGTGGTAGCCGAGAGTTATCCCCAACACATACACTGAGCACTAACAGATCACGCCAGAGCTTTGCTTAAATCTTTGGTACACAGGGCGGTGGGTGGTTTTATTTATTTAAGATTTTATTTAAGTCACACTTAGTGTGAACAGAGTTCAAACAGCCTAAAGGTAAATAGAAATTTAAATAACCACTGACTAAACAGATGAACATGTTTTCTAATTACAACCAGCAGAACCAGAATCACCAATTTTAAAACGTCTTGAGCGCAGCTGGGTGGCTGTTGCCTAACAGGACCACAAGGCACTTGCTGAAAGCAGAAATGGGGGAATGCTACGAAACAGCATCAGACTTTTGTCAGAGAACGCTTTTAAACAACTTTTAAATTGTAGACTTGTTTATAAAACTGCAGCTCTGCATGTGAGCAACATCTTATCTAGGGAGCGCGTTAACAAACCACGCTGGACTTTGCTGTTCTTGAGATAAAGAGATTTTTTATCACAAAACAAGTGCGTAGAAGCATCGCCGTTATTTCCGTCCTACCTGAACGTAACCGGCGAAATCCGACCCATGAGCGCGTAGGCCGTGACGCTCTGCAGGTGGAACAGACACCCGTCGAACAGCAGCAACAGGATGATGTCTTGACTGAGCATGAAGCTCTGTCCACTCTTCCCAATCGCAGGAATGTCCTGGAAACGAGCAAGAACTCAAAATGACGCAGCGTCTCGTAAACACCGATCCTGCAGGGTCATTTCAAATGTTTTATACAGAATAAAACGTCATCTTCATGTGATTTTATGTATTTATGGAGTTCATCTTGCTGCTGAAATGAAAGGCCAGTGATGTGGTTGCCTCTCTGCGAGTGTTTGTTAGGTCTGTCCGTTAGCAAAATATTTCATGAACCGCTGGGTGCATTTTACTGAAACTCCCAGAAACAAATCATTTTATGTACATCTAGTTGATTTACCTCAAGGAGTCAAGCTGGTTCAAAATGGCTGCCACAGCTAATTAACCTTAGTAAACTCAAAAAAGGCTGTAACTCTGTCAGTTTTACAGAAATTGAGCTAAAATGTGGTGTGGTAGTAGCTGAGAGTCATACCTAACTCATACTGTGAGCACTATCAAGTTATGTTAGACCTTGTGAAACTTTGGCCTGCAAGGCACCGGGGTGTATCTAGTATTTATTATTTTCTAGTTTTATTGCAAACTCTATGCATTGCTTCATCAGCTTATCAGTCAGTGAAGAACTTTGACCTGAATGAACTGCACCAATTGACATGGCAGCTGCTCAGCAAATAAGGTCAGACTGATTAATGGAGTCATCCTGCCTCAAAAATACCCCACTAAGAACTACCAGCTTTAGTCCATTATGTGCTCTAATGAGGAGTTTGTAGCTGTAACAGTGATGAAGTGCACAGGAATTAACAAGTGTGTGTTTAGTCACCAGGAGGAAAACCCAGGCAGGTATGAGCATGATGACTGCTGCTGCGCTGGTGTAGAACTGCAGTTCTGGAGGGCTGAAACGAGATAACTTTATCAGTTTTTATGACCCACAAACAAATTTTAAAAAGACAAAAAGTGTACCTAAATCTGTACGTATCACCGCTCAGCAGCTTCTTGGAGAAAACGTTCTGCAGGCTGCAGATAAGAAACGCAGAGTTAGTTAAAGCACCGCAGTCGTGGCGGGTGTGGTGCAGCTGCTGTACAAACCAGTCCATGATGTTGGTGGACAGAGCGGCGGAGAAGCCGAGCATGTTGAAGCTGATCTCTGTAGCTGTGCAGAGGGCCAGACCAACCATGACAGGAAACAGGGACAGGTTCACCCACAGACCTGCAGGTTGAAAAATAAACAGTTAAATCACCTGATTCTCTCCTGGAAATAAACATTTTGTGCATTTTATTTCAGTCAAACTATAATGTGTCTGTCAGTACTCTATGATTCAAACTATAAGGCCAAAATTACATCAGTAAAGATACAAGAGGCCTTCCCTTCAGTTTGTATTCTCTAATTTGTGTCCATTTGCTCACCTGTGTACTCTCCGAGGATCAGCCTGGACATAATGACGGTAAAAATGGGCGCCGAGCTCTTCACAGTCTCAGCAAACGACACGGCAACATTCTTCAGGCTCACTAAGCCCAGAACCACAGTGGTGAACCTAACGAGAGCAAAGTGACCTCACTTGATGTTTGATTTGTACCAGATCTGTTCTTATCATCAACTTTGTGCCGTTTGCAACAGATTCTGCCACTCAAAAGCAAAATGTTCTCTTTACACGCACACGCTCACAGTGCTTCTGTGTTTTTAAATGTTCTGTTTAAGGATAAAACAACCACCTCATGAGTCCAACAAACAGCATGATCATGATGAAGTTGGGAGGATACTCGGATCTGGACTTGTGCTGGTAAAGGCAGCAGGGAATAAACATCTTCAGGCAGCCTATGAAGGTGGTGGAGAGCATCTGGACGGCACCTGAGGGGCAGAACATGGATGAATATAACGAAAGCAACTCGTCAAGGCAGAAGCAGTAATGGAGACAGGAAGACCCATTCATTAAAGAAACGTCCAACAGAAAACATCCCAGGGTTGAGACAACTCCCAGAGGCAGTCCAGCTTAAGACAAAATGTAAACAATGCTATTCAAACAAGCTTATCAGAAAAAAGACGAGGCCATCAGCTGTTTTATCTTTGCTGGAAGGCCATGTAACTTGAAGAGCAGCCTGACCAAACATCGAACAAATCTGTTCCAACTCATGAGGACTGCCTCTTATTTATCCCAACACAACTAACACAATTTATTTAAACTAATTCAAGTAGACAACAAGTTTCAAAATGTAAAAACGGTGCTTCATTGACTTATTATAATGAATAATTCATTTAATGAAGAATAAACAGAACATAATTTTAAAATATATGATTAAAGTCTCCAGAACACATCTGAGTTGTTTTCCTTCAAACTAAAAAGAACCCCCCCCCACCAAAAAAAAAACCCCAATAATTTCTTATAAAATGTGTCATTACATTATTTTTTTGGGAAAGACGTTCAGCAGAAGCACAAAATGCAGAAAACATGTTGCTGTCCCAGAGAAAAAATAAATATGAAGAAAAAAAAGACTTAAAATCAATTTAACAAGAAAGAAACTTTAAACAGAAAATCCCAGGGACTGACACAATTCGAAGTGGCAGAATATTTCTTCGTTAGGATAATTAGAAAATGCTTTTATATAAAAAAAACAAGTGCTATGTGTGTCTCATCGTATGTTTCTATACAATGATGAAATTAGTGCTCTGCATTTAACCCATCACACGTGACATGCACCCAGGTGGAGCAGCGGACAGCTGTGTAAGCGCCCGAGGAGCAGTTAGGGATTGGGTGTCTAAAGAACATGTGGGCATGATGGGAGTTGAACCTGTGACTTTCTGGTGCCACGTCGGCTGCCCGACCTCTACACCACAACAGCGGCCCCTACCACACCAACTATAACGGACATTTTCTATCAGATACACGTGTCACCAGCAGTGAACAGCAGCATGTGGAGGGCATTTCCTTCATGACAACTGTGCCACACCTCGTGAAAACCGGTCACCAAATCCTGTTTTTCCATCCCCACAGCCAAGGTCAGAAACGTTCTACAAAGCGGCAGAAGTGTTATCTCTTCTTACCCAGCATGCTCGGTTCACCTTCCAGAAGTGACAGGATGTACTTGTTGAGGAACAGAGTGCAGAAGCTGAAGAAGTACCAGAGGCCCAGGTAGGACAGAGAGCGCCAGTTCCACACTCCGGATTCTGCCTCGATCATTGTAGTCTCTGTGACCATGATCTTCAGCACCTGCTCCCCGAGCAGGCTCTCACTCCGGGCCAGAACCACCCGCTCCTGACGGGTGCGGAACGGTGACATGAAGTGCCAGAGTGACTTCCTGGCTGACTGCTTGCTGCCCTGCATTTTACCGGCTGCCTCGTGGCCCTCGGGGGGCCCAACAGTCAGATAATGACAAAGGAGAGGAGCAGTCGAGATGTTTTGATGGTCAGTCCATCTTCTGATGCGTCCAGCAAGTTATGAGTCTCCAAGCCTCCCTCTCCTGTAAAAGACAATGACAGAAAACATTAAAAACTATAAATAAGTTTGATGTTCTTGTCTTCTCCACAGATTGCAACGTGACAAACTGCTCACATCCTCAAGTTTCAAGAAGCGTTCAATACAAAAACAACTGGACTTTATTTGTAACAGAAGACGTTTCGTTCCTCATCCGAGGAGCTTTCTCAGTTCAATGAGCAGCGAGTGAGGGATTCAGGTTATAAGGCTGAGTGAGATAAGACACACACACATATGTAGATTTGACAAGTCACACCTCAACACCTTAACAGTAGGGGGTTCTTAACGTCTTTGTTACTTTAATTCACAGATGAGACCCCTCTGTTCCCATCAAGTGTGAAAACCGGCTGGGAATCTGTCTTAAAGTTGCATTATAGGTTTTTGAAAGTTTCACTCAGGTTTCACTCAGCCTTATAACCTGAATCTCTCACTCTCTGCTCAATGAACTGAGAAAGCTCCTCGGATGAAGAGCGAAACGTCTTCTGTTACAAATAAAGTCCAGTTGTTTTTGTATTGAACGTTTTTTCAATTTATCAAGTCCTGGATGACTGAGAATCTTCACCAGCATCCTCAAGTTTCTGTGTAAACAACAACAATAACATTATAGCCAGACAGGTACAACAACAAGCATCTCCAGCATCTTCAAGATCAAAAACCGAAAACAGTGAAAATATATTATTGCGTTAATTTGCTTTAAAGAAGCAAAATATGACATATGAGTCATATGAGTTCAACATTGTAACAATGATATTTCACTAATCACTAAATGGTATAACCATCAATGATCTTAAAGTATACTTTACATCCAGTAAACTCCCTAAAATATGATTCAAATGCTTTAAAAAAAAGGCAGTTCATCCACCTTTTAGATTTCCTTCCTAAATAAAATGTATAGCTAAATAATAATAATAAATTAAGAGTACAACTCGGCCACAGTGTGTCGGAAAGGTTGAGGAACATTCAGTCACATTTACTAAAAACAACCAAACTTTTAAAACAAGTTACCAACAACCTACAAAACCAGTGCAGTTAGTTCAAAGATGATTATATTGATTCAAAAAAATCCAAAAACTTTTCTGACTTTTGAAAACACTACATTTAAGTTTTTCCAGCACACATAAAAACTGTCATTAGAGACCATAAAGTCCATCCCATGTCCTGACTGCTCAGTGGTTTTCAAGGCTTTCATTATGTTTAATCACATATAAATCAAAACATGTTTCATGCACAACTTTCAGTTGTGTTTGAAATACTTTTACATAGCAGTATGCTAGAAGAGTCAGATACTTCCTTGTTTACTACAGTTTTTGCGCATGATAGGAGCAGAAATGTGAAAAATCCTAATCCCTCACAGTTTAAACTCTATACTTTGGTGTGAACGTAGCAGTCAAGGTAGACATCCTACAATAAAATCTAATATTTACAATTAATAACTCGGGACAGCTAACTGTCTGTGAGCTCCTGCTGGGTAAAATACTTCACCAAGATCGTAAAAACTTACCTTTCCGTGAATCTTTGGTTTGTACACACTGTCGAGCCTGAAGGAGAGATTTTTCCAAAACAAGAAGTTGCACATAAAACGTTAGCTAGCCGCATTTACACGCTAAGAAAAGAAGTGTTTCTTTAAGAAAACACCTGCCATGTCGGCCATGCTGCTCTACATGAGAGAGTGTTGGACCAAACGCCTCGAATATTAACAAAATTTACACTACGAGGTTAACTCGAAGCTGGACACTTTACTTTGAACGTGGCTGCTGTTAGCATGGACGCGCAGCGGCGTCAAGTTCTGAAGAAGCCGTAACCGGATACCAGGAAAAACCTTCAAATTAAAACTTCCGTTTCATAGGTCAGTCCATAATAACTTCAAGATTGTGTTATTTCATACTACTGTTTTATATTATATTGCATTTATTTTATTATGAGTGAAATCTATCCCAAATTTATATATATATATATTTTTTTAGCAAAAAAGACATAAAAAAGACCGTCTATGGAAAAAAAGATAATTACGATAAAACGTAGACTTTTATTTTGATGACAAAACTAGAGAGCTTCCGGAGAAAAATAAGCTCTTTTTACGAAGCTAAAATTTAAGTTCTTATTTGTTTGTGGGTTTTATTTGTATATTGAAATTAATATATTTTAATACGTTTTTTTTATGGTTTGGATATACTACAAAAACCATAATTAAAATTTTCGTCTTGCGGAATCACGTGATGTAGTTCTTTATTTGTCCACTAGAGGACAATACAAACGCACAATTCCAAATCAATCAACCTTTATTTATACAGGTAAATCCCATTGAGCCTCGAGGACTCATTTACAAGAGAGACCTGATTTCAACAAAGAAAGATGACAACAATGGACAACAGCAACAACAACAAACAGTTATGAAAAAACATACTACAGTTTTTTTTTTTTTTTTTTAACAAATAGGATGGCTAAAAGTAACAAGGTAACAAAACAAACAAACAAAAAATAAAATAAAATAAAAAAACGGCTAGATTCCAAGACAAATGTAGAAAACTGACTGACTAGACTGTACTGTATTTAAAACATCTAACAAGGTTAAATCAGGTCTTCTCAACATCCAGACGACCTGATTTAACCTTGTTAGATTTTTCTACCTGGATTATTGAGCATGCATCAGGATATAGACAATATGTTTACATAAAATATTAATGTTACGGTTGTGTACTTTGTAAAATCCTGCAGATAGTACTTCATCTAATATCAAGGTGCTGCTGTGAAAAAAACACCAAAATAGAAATATGGCTGGAGCCAACTGATGATTTTTTTTAAGCAATAATCAGACACTGACCATTTCATAATCAGAGTAGAAAATTATCAGTTAAAAAAATGTAGGAAAAAAATAACTAAATTTGAATATGTTCAGTGTTTTCTAGAACGTACACCAAAAAACGTTCAGTGAGGAGGAAGTTTTCCAGAAACAACATTATGAAAAAAGAGATTAAGAAAGAGTCATTATTCTGATTGATGTGCTTAAATAAAAGAAAGTTAAAGAAAAAGGTTGTTGCTGCAGTGCGTGGGATTTCTTGTGCCACACCTTAAAAAGAAACAAACAGGTTTTATACAGTCTAATATACCGATAACTACATTTTCTTAAAGGGTTACTTCCATAACAAAAGACACTTCAAGCTGGTTTGACTGGTTTCAGTGAGAAACTGTTGCTTCTACATGTAATCTACAGATCTGCTTCTTTGGGACAAAATGAAACAGCACATTGGTAGCATGAATGTGCACAAGTCAAATCATCTGAGAATGTTTTGGTCTGGACAGCTGTTAATAAACAGTGGTGTGTGGTGGTGGTGGTGGTAATGAACCAGCAAGGCAACCACAGAAAGCAGCTTGAATGTGCCTTCCAAAAACTGCAACTCAAACATGAGAGCAGTTCTGTAACTTTTAAAGAGCTAATTAACATAATATATTATTATTTAGCAAAGTACACACAATTAAATGGTTAAAAAATGAATTTAGGTTGTTTGTTGCTGCAGCCAATGGGATTAGGATTAATTTCAGTCTGTTTTGTCAAGGTTATAAAATTCTTTTTAGCATTTTGCTTGTCTTTTTTGTAAAAAGATCATGTCTTTTTATATCTTATATATAAGTTTAAGCTTTGATTACAGCATGCAACTGTTGAGGCTTTTTTAAAATAAGAGCACGCCATGTAACACTTTTTTTAACCTTACTTTTTCACTTTATACTGTTTTTATATTGACTGTCTGAGCAACCTGAAGAGTCGACTAACCTGTATAAATAAAGGTTAAATGAATTATAAAACAGTATTCACTTGTTGAGGCACTTTGGCCTTCACAAGATGTTTGAAGTGTATGGTTAGTCATTTCATCAAAATAGTTATAAGGTTATAATAGTTAGAAGGTTTAAAACAAATATCCATAGTTTCATATTTCCTATAGTTAAAATTAGTATTTGGCCACTAACAAGGTTTGTCCTAATCTACATTTTAAATATTACAGGTGCATTTTTCATTTTAAAAATCACTTTAACAATAATTTCACATAGGTTTCAGCTCCAGATGTCCAGTTTTTCCTATCTAGAATAGACATATATATTTCTGAATTTCTAATGGGATTAAAAAAAAAAGATAACAATCCATTTGTTGCAAGTCGTAATATTTATTATGGTTATCTATTCATATTTCCCAAAAATCTTATTGGGACTAGCGGAAACAATTGCAGACATCAGTGTCTGGTTTATTGACTTGCATGAACAGTCTCTAAATCACTCCATTTAATTATTTTAGATATTTGTAAAAACATTAAAGGGATACTTTATTTTATTTGAATTATTTTAGATATTTGTAAAAACATTAAAGGGATACAATTTTAACATAAAACAGTTAAACTGAAAAGTATCTTACTTTTAGATGTCTTGTATGCAAGTTTCTTGGAGGATTTTGTTTTAGATTTCCACAACATTCCTCTGAACAGGAAGTGTGAACATCTGGACCTGAGAGCCCAACATGCACAAAACAAACAAACAAACAAACAAAAAACAACTATTTTTTCTGAGGATGAATGCCACTTGAAATCTTACGTTTTATTGTGGATCTAACATTTTCATTTGATTTGATATCATCATTGCATATGACAATTAAACTTTTGAAATATACAAGTTATAATTATTTTTGAAGTAAAGTTAAAGTTTAAGCAACATAGTCAATCAATCAACCTTTATTTAGACAGGTAAATCCCATTGAGCCTCGAGGACTCATTTACAAGAGAGACCTTATAAAACAAAATGTTTGAGATGTAATTTTTATTAGGCATGCTATTTGATTTAAAATTTAGCCATTTGCGTTGTAAGTTGGTCAGGAGTAACGATATTGATGTGCAGTACAGTATATAAAAGTTCAAAAACGTTCAAGACAAGAAGTATTATGAAAGTATATAGAATGGTTAAATAAATAACACAACGGCTTGCCAACAAGGTCCTGTGGCGTATTGTAGATTGTCTGGTACATGTTCCTCCCATCAGACACAAACAGGAGGAGATAAATGTGTTTGGAATAGTCTGAGTTTATGTATTTTAGTGTATAAAAATATTCATTAGATTTATAGTAAAAAATAAGTTAATAATTGAAGTAACATAATTCAAGTCATGCAGTTCCACAAGTGTCCGCCAGAGGGCAGCGCCACGGTTCAGTTGAGGACAATAACACAATAAAGCAGCGAAGAAGAGTGTTGTTCCGGTCTGCAGTTGTGTTGTAAATTAAAACAGAACTCCTCCCGGTTCGGGGGCGGGGAAGCGGCGAGGAGCTCGCAGGAATGTAAACTCCAGGTTCGGGTCTCGGTAGTTGTCGGCAGGGGGAAATGGACGAGCGAAGGTCAGCAGCCTAATGCGAACGGTTATCATGACAACGGGTCGTGAGTAGCGATGCAGCCATGAGAAACTGTTGGATGTTCCGCTTCATAACACGTTTAAACCAGGCACAGCCATTCAAGAGGCTCCGGGTGAATGAAGCATTCACTCTTAGACCAATGTTGTGTTGAAAACGAGGTTCATGCGCAAACCGCTGGTAGTTGTCACATTAACCTCTTGCTGCGTTGAAGCACGGTGTCTGCAGCTGCTCGCTGCAGTGGCGCAAACACAACGTTTCAGGTTGTCAGTGGTAGTCAAGCTGCACAAAGTAGTTCAGAGAGCATAAAATAGAAAACCAACTCCATGAACGAGTTTAAAACTTGAGCCTGATTCAAACTCTGCCGTGATTTCTCAACCCACGAGTGTGGAAATTATGGGGAAGTCCAAGAAGAAGAAGGGTGTGGGTTAGGATCAAATCTGTCAGAAGCCTCGATAGAAAACATAAGATTTTCAAGTTGATATCATAAATTAAAGATTATAACAGTGCATATCATGGTTTTCTTTTCCTGCAAGAAACATTAACATTTGCACCAAGTATAAAGTTTGAACATTAAGATAATAGTTTTGTCTTATTTTGTAGCTCATTAACCATAAAGCATTCCTTGAAGAAAACATTTTGTCCAAAACTTGCAAATATTGTTATACGAGATGTAGGGGTGCACCGATTGCAGTTTTCTGGCCGATCACTGATTTCCAAAAGGTCTGACCTGCCGATTCCGATTTTGTTTTATAAGCAACACTGTCGGGTCACAATGCACCTTCAATTTTCCAATATTATTTTATTGAAAAACATACCCTTGAACAATATCCTAGAAACAATACAAACTTGTTTTAACTGGTAGTGCTCTGAAATATAAAGGAAGTTCAGACAATTGTTGTTGAAACAAACAAAAAAATCGGTAAAATCGGTTTCTCGTGCAAGTATCGGCCGATTTCCAAAAATTAAGGAAATCGGGGCCGATTTATCGGTGCGCCCCTAACGAGATGTCATACGATGCTGTGATACCTTACAGAGCATGTGTTTGAGATGATTTAGCTCAAACTCAGAAAAGCTGACAGAGTTACAGCCACTTTTCTGTTGACTAATAATAATAATAATAATAATAATAATAATATCGCACTTTGATTGTGGAACTTGAGGACATAGAAGTGAAGAGGTCACATTTATGAGCATAATAAAAAGCCCAGAGATGTAACAGTTAAAGTATCATTTGGAAGAAGCCATAAAATAAATGTCTGCTGGGACTGAAGGCATCAATGTGCAACTGGGTTTTTGAATTCTTCACTGGCAGACCAGTTTGTAAGAATCCAGTTTCTCATCCTCTCCTTGTGTTCTCAACACCGGCTCCTCACAGGGACGTGTCCTGAGCCACCTCCTGCACACTCTACTCACATTTGATGGCTCCGGACATCCAGGAAATCAGATTGTGACGTTTACAGGTGCTGTTGGATTCATTTCCAACAACCACGAGTCCGAGATAAAGGAGCTCGCTGACTGGTGGACAAGCGAGATGGTAGTTGATAGGCCTGTCACGATAACGCATTTTGCTGGGCGATTAATTGTCTCGGAAATTATTGCGATAAACGATAATATTGTTTGAAATTTGACCATAATTACTAATTATGGTCAAATTTAAGAAGAAATGTTGGTCAATTAGTTTTGCGTGTAGTACCTTTTTGACCACCGGATGGCAGTATAAGATTGTTTGAACCGAAGGATGGATAGTGAAGGAGCGAGCAGTGTGTCTCTAAGAAAAATAGGAGGGAGGCCCCTTGACGTGACGTGGACTATCTCTCCTTCCTGTTTTTCGGTTCTCGAAATGGCGGACACTCGATGTGGTTTGAGCTCTTTTTATAGCATTTTTCACACAAAGCTTTTAATAAAATAAAAAAAAACCCAGTAAACAAGTTCTCAGCTTCTTTTTGCAGAGAAAACCAACTTTTTACGCGAAGACACGGGTTTCAACTGTGAATTGTGGAGCTTCGACAAGACGGAGGTTTTTTCCGAGGTCAGCCTGTTAGCTTAGCTCGTAGCTTAGCTTCTTTTAAAGATACAAAAACACGATTTTAGACGGTTAAAATGGATTTTAAAGAGAAAGGGAGGGGTCGGTGAGGAGCACCAGAGTTGAGACTTTTGTCATCCAGTGTCTTCAGTAGAAAGAGAGACACGAAGAAACGATAAAGTCGATTAATGAAAATGAGGTTGATCATTTTAATTTATCATTCGATTAACTGATTTATTGTTTATCGCGACACGCCTAGTAGTTGACTTTAGTGCTGCAGAACAGGTGAAAGCAGTCCGACACCTGGGCCTGCACATATGTGATGACTTCACTTGGGGCACAAACGCAGCTAGCGTTGTCAAGAAGGCCTTCTCTGTTTTATGAGGAGGGTGAAGCACGCCGGCCTCCTGACATTTTCCATCACAGTGTGGAATAAAACTGCTCTGAGGCTGACGATAGGACGCTGCAAACGCTGATTAGATGAGCTTAAGAAACGATCGTTAACTTCCCTTTACTAGAAGACATTTTTACACAAGACAACGCAGAACCAGAAAAAAAACTTTATGGTGAACACTATGAACTCAAGCAGAAGGTGCAGCCTTAAAGTGCAGGCAACAAGATCTTGACATGATGATTTTTCCCCCCTTTAATTAATTAATTTAGACACTGAATGACATTATAAGTACTTTTAATAAAACACGCACCAGCTCCGTTTAAAACAACCTCAGCCCTGAGCTAAACTTCCTCATGATCAACCAAAATGTTAGCTATCACAGAAGCTGTAAAAACAAAAATCACATTCAGTTTTCCTTTGTCTTTAAGTCCATTGTTGGGCCACCAGCAGCCACAGAGTCTAGATCTTCTGTCTCCAAACCTGAGACCGAGACACCAGAATCTGATCCCCACGCCATGTGGACCGGTGAGACGGCCTGTTTTTATTTCAACACCAGAAAACACAGATTTCAGCTTGAGACGTGACCGTGAGTCCATTTGAACGTTCCTTGTCCTCTCGTCTCCTCCCGCAGATCAAGTCCTGGTCGGAGCTGTCGGCGCCAGTGAAGCTCTACTTCTGCTTCACCATGGCGTCTCTGCTGGCGCTGCTCGGCCTCACCTCGTACAGCATCTACAAGCAGCACATGAACACAGACGTGTCCGATGAGGACAACTTTACCGTGTCCATCATTCAGTTCATCGGACTGTGTGAGTACAGTTACTCAGCAGGGAGGCGGGAGCTCAGGTATTCTCAGTCAGACATGTCGGGGCTGAAACCCCCACGTTTTCCTGCTCAGATCATGTGACGGGCAAACCGCTAGCTGTCTGAGCACGCCCAGATGAATCAGTGTGGGTGCTTGGGACGAGCTGGTAGATCTGCTTCCTCATTTTCAACACTTAAAAAAAAATAATTCTTTAGAAAAGAAGTCCCAGTTTACTGCAACTGGGTGTGTTTCCCATAAATCTGACAACGTTGGCACAGAGTGTTGAATCAACACACCAGAAGGAATCATTTGCATTTTATGTGAATCGTTTCTAAAAAAAAGTGACCACCGTGGCTGCATCCAGTCCAAAACAACCTCCTCTTAATCTTCTTTACTTCCTGTTTTAGTAAGAAGGATTTTTCGGTGCAGAAATGACAAAGTCTGTCTTTTTTATTGTTGTTGTTTTCAGCTGCTTTGATTTGTTGAGGAACGGGCTCAACAGAACCTCTGCGAGGTTCACCTGGCTGCAGGTTCTGAACGCAGCCCGGTTGGACCCTGATGACTTGTTTTTGCAGCTCAGTTCAAACTGAGGCAGAAGTGAACACCCACATTCATCAGCTTCTTTTTCTGAGTGAACAGTTTTTACAGCTTGGTGCATTTTATTTATTTATTTATTTATTTATTTATTTTAGAAACTCCAAAATTTAGTCGTTTTACTTCTGTTGAAAGTTTTATAGAATGCGCTGAACTAATAAAAACTACTGAGTTGTCGTTCAAATGAGTAAAGCGAAGCAGTTTGTTTATTTAAAATAATAATCTGTTTTTTTTATTTTATTAACATGATATTTAACCCACAACAAATCAATTAAATCAACATTTTTAAAAAATAAATTCAGTGGTTTGTATTCAAATAAAGCGTTGGCAGCTTTTACTGCACGTTTGTCCACTTTATATATTTTATATTCACTAAGTTCTCAATAAAACGTAAATGATTGCAACACGACATAATAATCTATCATAATTAGCAGATTTATTGCAGAGCGTGTCTTTAAAAAGACTTTCAGACAAACTCAACCTTTGAACACAAGTTGTCCCTGTCAGGAAAAATAATTCTCTAAGAAGTGCAACTTTTTAGGAAAAAGATGAGACAAAGATAAGCTTTTAATCTTCCCTTGTGATCAAGTTAAGAAATTAAAGTAATTCTTTATTAAATTCAAAAAGCAACACTTACACAAGCTAAAGAAACATTAAATTGAATAAAAACTGATTTAATTATATACCGTATTTTTCGGACTTAAAATCCTTTAATTTTCTCAAAAATCAACGGTGAACTTTCCGTATTAATTCTGGTTGTGCTTATTGACCTCGAACTGATTTTATGTGGTACCCAGCACTAAAAAACCAACCAGGAAGTGTTCCTGTGGTGGTTTTGTTTCTCTTAATGCGCCTTATAGTCCGAAAAATACGGTCCTCCGAGAAACAGTGGTTTATACGTCTCGCACCGCTTTTATGTCGCACCTTAAAATAAAATTACAAGAAAAGGCGGAAAAAACGTTGCACGAATTGAAAAAAACAAATGTTTTCTTGATTTGATGAGTTGTAGAAATGTTGCAACAGAAATGGTGGGGAGTTGGAAGAACTGGGCTTGTGTTGTTCCTCACAGGGTTCTGCATCTACTACATGAGCCGCGGCGTGATGCAGGAGAACAGGCAGGAGCTGGGGGCGTTCGTGCTCAGCGTGCTGGCCGTCATGATCCGGTCCGTGGTCAACTTCTCTGTGGTGGGGTCAAAGGGCGAGCCGGAACTGTTGGTGAGTTAACTTCGCACACCCTGGAGGGGTGGGGGGGGGGGGGACGCGCGATCAAGCTTGATCAATTAAAAACAAACGTGTGATATTAAACTGCAGAATTATTAAATGTATTGTTGTCTACAGTCTTATAGAAACAACATGAAAACAACCAACATCATTTATTGGTGTTTGCAAGCGAAATGAAGTTATATTGATAAAGTGAAACAAATTTGACTAACCACAGGAACAACCCTTCAAACCTAAACTTTTTTAAACCAG
Source organism: Nematolebias whitei (assembly GCF_014905685.2). NCBI lineage: Eukaryota > Metazoa > Chordata > Actinopteri > Cyprinodontiformes > Rivulidae > Nematolebias > Nematolebias whitei. The sequence continues at coordinate 39,629,920 of NC_056508.1, read as the reverse complement.
TTTGGACTGCTTGCTGGTTGTTTACCACAATTACCGTATTTTCTGCCGTACACGTCGCTCCGCCCTAGAAGTCGCATCAGTCCATATTTGTCTAATAAAGTGGAAAAAATCCATAAATGTGTCGCGGAAATGTGGGCCGGTGTTGTGCCAAAAATCAATGGGCTGCCAAATGGCGGCCGCAAGAGCGTGCACGTGAGGACTTTAACAAGAATATAATAAGATAAACACCTAAAACAATTATTTGTTTGCTCGAAATTATAGCAAAGGTGAGTCTCAGTTGAACTGTCCCTTGAAAAATGCACTTTAATGGTCAAATCGGCTGAATTTCTAAAATGGTTTTGTTGCCTCGGTGCTCCGTGCTCAGGGAGGAAATCAGGAAGAAGAAACGCTGCTCGTTTCTTCGTAATTTAATAAGAAAAGCATCTAAACAATTATTTGTTTGCTCGAAATTATAGCAAAGGTGTGTCTCAGTCTAACATTTGCTTAATAAATGCACTTTAATGGTCAAATTAGGTGCATTTCGCCGGGGCGGTGCAGCTGTTTTGACAGTTCCAAGCAGCGAGCAGAACGAAGGTGGGGGGACTGTGGCAGGCCGATTGTGTCATTAATAACTGGTGAAGATTCTCAGTCATCCAGGACATGGTAAATTCAAAAAAATTTAAGATAAAAATAATAAAGTAAAATAAAGTCCAGTTGTTTTTGTATTGAACTTTTTTGAATTTGTCATTATAGCCACGTTTACCTATTACATGATACAACAGCATGCCATACTGTTACTACTACTCTGCTGCCATCAAGTGGCTGAAAGTGGTACTGCTCAAATTTATTTTTCAGTCATAATGAATGAAAACGGTAGTATCTCTGCCACAAATTGGTTTATAAATATTGGAAAAAATCCACAAATATGTCGCTTCAGCCTATAAATCGCAGGACGTGCAAATTATGCAAAAACTGCAAGTAATAGGCAAAAAATACGGTAGTCAATACTTTTGGCTAAGCTTTTGCTACCTTTAGCTAGGGTTTTGCTTTCAGCTTGCCTTTCAAATAGTCCTATGCTATAATGCTACTTTAATTTGTTTTTTGGTAACTTTGCTACTTTTGGCTTTCGGATAATGGTTGGTGTCTTTTAGCTATAAAACTCAGTTTATGCTTCTTCAGCAAAGATTATTAGTTATTCAGCACTTTAGAAAATACAGTTCGTCTAGTTCATAATTCTTTACAAAGGTGCTGAAAAGAATAAATGTTTTTCAGATTTGACGTCTCGGACTAAATATCCCTGAACAGCTTTGTCAGGACAATGGAGAGCTGAAATGAGAAAAATTTAATTCAGCCTTTATTTATACAGGTTAGTCCCATTGAGCCTCGGGGACTCATTTACAAGAGACCTGATTTTAACAGAGTGATGACAACAGTGGACAACAACAACTATAGACGATCATAAAGGATGTGTACAAATTGAGAATTTTTATTTATTTTATTTTTTAACAAGTGAAAATAAAACGGTATTTAAAAGAAAATGTAACCAGAAGAAACAGCTAGGTTGTAAGGTGATGTAGAAAACTAAAAACAAGAGCATGTCTGTATGTTAACGGACATTTAAAGGATGTTTAAAGTTTTACTTAACGGATGTTTAAAGGATGTTTAAAGTTTTACTTAACGGATATTTAAAGGATGTTTAAAGTTTTACTTAACGGATGTTTAAAGCCACTTAGAGAGGTCAAGGTCGAGAGCTTCAGATCTCCAAAAAACAATTTAATGCTGCAAAGTTTCACAATGATGAGATCCACTTGGAGTGAAGTTTATTTTTTAGAAATAAATTTAACTGAAGCTGTAACAACATTATGTCCTCAAACCATTAAACCTTCAGCTTCCTTCCTGTTGAGTCACACTTCCACCACTAGATGTCGCTGTTGTTGTTGAATCAGACAGGCGTAGGAGGATGACCGTCTTGACTGGATTTGAAAAACTACTGGTACTTGTTTTATGAGCTGCTGCTGTTAATAAATACTCCATCCAACCAACCATACATCCAACTATCCATTCATCCATCCTGCCATCCATCAACCCAAACAACCATCTATCCATCCAACCAACCATTCATACATCCAACCATCCATCCATCCAATCATCCAACCACCCATCCATTCATCCATCCATCCAGCCATGCACCATCCAACCATGCATCCAACCATGCATCCATCCAACCATGAATACATCCATCCATCTAATCATCCAAACATGAATCCATCCAACCAACCATTCATTCATCCATCCAACCATGCATCCATTCATCCATCTTTCCATCCATCTATTCATCCATCCAACATCCAACCATGCATCCATTCTACCAACCATCAAT
>NC_056508.1:39610034-39627551 GCF_014905685.2 Nematolebias whitei | reverse complement strand
CCAGCCAGCCATGCATGCATCCATCCCTCCATCCAGCCATGCATCCAGCCATGCATCCAAAGCTGAATTAAGTGCAGCTCGAGTTCAGCAGTCTGACAGCTGCAGGGAAGAAACTGTTGAATGAATGGGGTTGGGGTGAAGTTGGTCCTGTTGATTAAGTCCTTGTCTTGTCCTTCACCCCAGACCAGATCTGCACCCTGTTGGAACTCTGCCTCTCCACCACTTATTTCAAGTTCAATGACAGTTTTTACAGACAGAAGCACGGCTGAGCCAAGGGATCTCCAGTGTTACCCATTGTTGCCAATCTCTACATAGAGGAAGTGGAACAGAGAGCCCTAAACTCCTTTGAGGGAACAACGCCAAGCCATTAGTTCTGATATGTGGATGACACCTGGGTCAAAATCCAAGCTAAGGAAATAGAAGCGTTCACCAGACACATTAACTCGGTCGATAACAACATCAAGTTTACCAGAGAGGATGCAAACGACAACAAGCTGCCTTTTTTGGACTGTTTGGTTCAGATGGAGAGAGAGGACAGCCTCAACATTGAAGTTTACAGAAAACCAACCCACACAGACCAGTATCTTCTGTTTGACTCCCACCATCCACTGGAACACAAACTCTCTGTCATTAGAACTTTACAGCATTGGGCCGAACATGTCCCCACAAAGACAGAAGGGAAGGAAAAGGAACAGAAACACATCCAAGATGCTTTTCAAACATGTGGATATCCTAACTGGGCTTTTGTCAAGTCAGCGAGGAAATCTACAAAACACACCAATAAACAGAAAAAGGAGAACAACAGACGTAAAAACATTGTCATTCCTTATGTTGCTGGAGTATCAGAGAAATTCAGAAGGATCTTCAACAAACACAACATCCCAGTACATTTCAAACCCAGCAGGACTCTCAGACAGCGGCTGGTCCACCCTAAGGACAAGACACCCATACACAAACAGAGTGGTGTAGTGTATGCGGTCCAGTGCAGCGAGGACTGTCCAGACCTCTACATTGGAGAAACTAAACAGCCTCTTCACAGATGCATGGCTCATCACAGGAGAGCCACCTCCTCTGGACAAGATTCAGCTGTTCACCTCCACCTCACGGATAAGGGACACTCTTTTGAGGACCAAAATGTGCACATTTTGGACCGAGAACACAGATGGTTTGAGAGGGGGGTGAAGGGAGCAATTTAAGTAAAAAGAGAAAAGTCGTCTCTTTAACAGAGGAGGAGGCCTCAGATTTCCACTTTCAAAAACCTATAATGCAACTTTAAAACAGATTCCCAGCCAGTTTTCACACCTGATGGGAACAGAGGGGCCTCGTCTGTGAATTAGAGTAACAAAGACTTTTGGGGGGCCCCTACTGTTAAGGTGTTTAGGTGTGAATTGCCAATCTACAAATGTGTGTGTGTCTTATCTCACTCAGCCTTATAACCTGAATCTCTCACTCTCTGCTCTTTGAATTGAGAAAGCTCCTCGGATGAGGAGTGAAACGTCTTCTGTTACAAATAAAGTCCAGTTGTTTTTGTATTGAACGTTTTTTGAATTCATCATGTTCTAGATGACTGAGAATCTTCACCAGCTTATCTTAGAGAGTTGCAAGAATCTCCACATTCTTGTAATTTCCAGCTGCGAGGCTGCGTGACAATCAGCCTGTCCACCTTTTTGCTGCAGACTGGAAAAATATGAAGAACAAGATGAACTTTTGAACATTTTGATATTCATGTTTTCCAGAGAATGTTACAAACTTTAATTATTATTTACTTCAGTAACCAGATATATTTATTTCAGTAATTGACTGGATAATAAGCATAATGCTAATAATCGTAATAACACTATAAATACATTAAATGTAGTTGCATGATTCAAAGTCTAGGTGAGAACCATCAAAGTTCTTTACATCCATGTTCTGTGTGTGTGTGTGCGTGTGCGTGTGCGTGTGTGTGTGTGTGTTGCAGGCTCGCTTCGTGGGCATCATGTGTCTGGGCGTCGTGCACATAATTTGCACCATACTTCTCATCCGAAGCCCCAACATGATGGCCTTTCGTGTTGGCGGGGCCCTGGAGAGCCTCCAGGAGCAGTACTTCCTCCTTAACCTGTGTTTCTCCATGGTGACCTTTGACCTGCAAGCTCAGGTACACCTACACCTCTCTGCACGCAAACACGATAAGGAGCCTGTTTCAAACGTCACTGAGGCAGTAAAAGCTGTCGGTGAGATGTGGGTGATTTATTCGGTTGTTCGTCACTGACTTCATACCAGCCTCGGGACGTCCAGATCCAACATGTGGACGTGCTGCATTTCTGTGAAGTTAGAGATGGTAACCATAAATTTAGTTTTTCTTGTTCTGTCAGATGTCATTTTTCACAGAGCACATGTCTAAGTTCATGTCAGGCCTTCAGACACGTACGTGACCCCCCGTTTCTTCTCCACCTTACTGGAACAAAATGACCAAGGCACTGAACAATTCAGTTCAGTTCAGTTTATTTATATAGAACCAAGTCACAACAGAAGTCGTCTCAGGGCACCAAACAGAAACATTCATACATAAAAATAATAATTTAACATTATTTATCTGAGGAGCAGACCGCTTTGAGTTAACTCCATCACAGAACTCTCATCTTGAGCAAGCATGAAGGAGACGGTGGAAAGGAAAAAGTCCCTCATGAGGAAGAAACCTTTAGCAGAACCAGACTCAGGACATCTGCTTCAACCGTCTGGGTTTGAGAGGAACAGATACACAATGGCAGGTCAAGAACAACATGCTAAGATAGAAATGGTATAAAAAAAATCTTCAATTTTAACAGATCATTTAAAGAAATTAGATCAATTTGTTCTCCAGTAGTCTAAGCCTATAGCAGCACCACAAGCCAACCCTAACTATAGGATTTATCAAAGAGGAAAGTCTTAAGTCCAGTCTTAAAACTGGACAATGTGTCAGCCTCACGGACAGAAACTGTAAGTTGGTTCCACAAGAGAGGAGCCTGATAACTGAAAGATCTTCCTCCCATTCTGCTTTTGGAAACTCTAGGAACCGCGAGTAAGCCTGCAGTCTGAGAGCTGAGTGCTCTGTTAGGAAAATATGGAACAATAAGATCTCAAATATAAGATGGAGCTAGGTTGTTGAGAGCTTTGTAGGTTAGAAGTAAGATTTTGAATTCAATTCTGGATTTGACAGGGAGCCAATGGAGAGAAACTAAAACTGGAGAAATATGATCTCTCCCACTAACTCCAGTTAAGACTCTGGCAGCAACATTTTGGATCATTGGTAAATGGACTGTACTTATATAGCGCCTTTCTTTCTTATTTCAAGATACTCAAAGCACTTTACACCACAATCTAACCACTCAGCCACAGCCGCCCCAACTGAAGACGTTTTAAAGAAGTATTTGGACACCTAGATAGTAAACCATTACAATAGTCCAGTCTAGACGTGACAAATGCATGAACCAGTTTTTCTGCATCATTTTTAGACAAGATGTTTTTAATTTTTGCGATGTTACGCAGGTGGAAGAAGACGGTTCTAGTAACGTTTTTAATGTGGGGGATAAAAGACATGTCCTGATCAAAAATAACACCATGATTTTTAACATTAGAGCTGGAGGCCAGATTAATGCCATCTAAGGAGGGAGAAAGACTGAAAAATTTATTCCTAAGATGCTCAGGTCCAAAAACCAAAGCCTCAGTCTTGTCTGTGTTCAACAGCAGAAAATTTAGGGTCATCCAGGTTTTTATGTCTTCAAGACGTGCTTGTAGTTTAATTAACAGATTGGATTAATTGGGTTTAATGGACAAATGTAGCTGTGTATCATAAGCATACCATGCTGTTTAATAATTTTACCTGATGGAAGCATATATAAAGTAAATAGCATTTTTCCAAGCACTGAACCCTGAGGAACTCCATGACTAAGTTTGGTGTATGATGAAGATTCATTATTTACATTTACAAATTGGAATCTATCAGATAAATATGATTTAAACTAATTTAGTGCTGTTCCTGTAATTCCAATATCATATTAAAGTCTCTGTAGTAAAATATTTTGATCAAATGCAGCACTGAGGTCTAACAGGACCAGTGTAGACACCCCTCCATTGTCAGAGGTCATGAGAATATAATTGGTAACTTTCACCAGTGCAGTTTCAGTGCTATGGTGAGCTCTAAACCCTGACTGAAACTCTTCAAACAGATTATTCCTTTGCAGTTGATCACGTAACTGACCTGCAACTATTTTTTCTAGAATTTTTTTAATGAAAGTTAGATTAGATATAGGTCTATAATTGGCTAGGATTCCTGATTCAAGGTTATGTTTCTTAATTAAAGGTTTAATTACAGCAATCGTAAAGCTCTGTGGTACATAACCATTCATTAGAAACAAATTAAGCAGATCCAAGACGTGGTTATTAATTAAGGGACATACGTCTTTATACAGTCTGGCTGGGATGGGATCTAGCAGACGTGGATGGTTTGGATAAAGCTATTATTTTTGACAATTCAGAGAGCTCAACAGGACAAAAACTGTCCAAACATAAATCAAGTTCTAGTAACATTTTTAAAGTTGTCTCATTTGACACAGAACCAGAGGTGATAGTAGGAATGTTGGTTTGAATTTTTTTCCTAATTGAAACAATTTTATTTATAAAGAAACTCATGAACAGGAAGCATCTTTGATTTTCTTCTGTGCTGAGTTACTGTTCGTGTGAACTTTTCAGTTGTGTCTGTGTATCCTGGTGACGACAACAGACCCATCCATGTCTGCTGCCAACACGATAATCCTGGCTGTCGGGGTGGTCTGGGCCTGCCTGACTGCCGCTGTTGGTGCTGTTGCGGTGAGCGCCGTCCATCGTCACAGACAGAGACGAGAAACAGAACAGAGCTGGAACTGTCACTCACAATCAGCCGCAACATTCAAACTATTGGCAGAAAGAAACTTTAATGTTTTGCTGATGATTCAGTGTCATGCTGTTGTTTTCCTGGATTTTATTTTCTGTGTATTTTTTTTTTAAAGTACTTGTATGCACTTTCTGCTATTTTAACTATTCATAGATCAAAACATTAAGCTCATTCAAGAGATGGGTGGTGTGGCTTTTGGTTTTTGTAAATGCTATACTTTTTAAAACATTTACAAGTAGTTTTTGTATAGAAATAAAGACCCCTCAGCTCTTTAAAAAAAAAAAAATTAAATCTGCTTCAGCAAACTGGCTTTATCATTGTTTTCTGCTACAGTTAGCTAGCTGCAAATTTACTACTTTTAGAGTTTTTAGCAAGCCTTTTGTTATCCTGATGCATGCTCAATAATCCTTTTGTTACTTTTAGCTAATATTTTGCTGCTTGTAGTTAACCTTTTGTTACCTTTATTGCATAAGGAAATCTGGAGTGGCAGCGAAGTATGTCAAACTGGTACAGGACATGTATGAGGACAGCAGGACAGTGGTGGGATGTGCTGTAGGAATGACAGATAGATTCAAGTTGGAGGTGGGAGTGCATCAAGGATCAGTTCTGAACCCCTTCTTGTTTGCTCTGGTGATGGACCGACGAGATGAGGTCAGGCAGGAATCCCTGTGGACTATGATGTTTGCAGATGACATTGTGATCTGTGGTGAGAACAGGGAACAGGTGGAAGCAAACTTGGAGAGATGGAGGTACAGTATGCACTTGAACGAAGAAGAATGAAAGTCAGCCGTAGTAAGACAGAGTGAGTGAATGAGAGGGAGGCTGGTGGAACAGTGAGGCTACAAGGAGCAGAGGTCACAAAGGTGCAGTACTTCAAGTTCATTCAACCTTTATTTAAACAGATAAATCACATTGAGCCTCGAAGACTCATTTACAAGTGAGACCTGTTTGGACAGACAAAAGAACAGTGGTTAACTGGACACATGTAGGAGTTGGAGGCCAAAAAAATTCCTATCAGACTTTTTTTTCTTGCATGAGAAAAAAAACCTCTGATATTAAAAAAACACCTCGCACAAACAAGCACATATTTACGTAGACATTCTGCAATCAGAGACGAGAGCGGTCAACAACGCTTATAGATGCTCTCGAGGGCACTGTAATCAGTCAATGTCCTCCGGTGAGATCCATAAACATTCTCGAGGTATGTTGAGGAATGGCCAAGAATAACCTCTGAGTATCCAAGAGTCCTGAAATGATGACAAAGTTGATTCAGCTGGGTTTCATCTGGTTATTCAAGTACTTGGGTTTCACTGTCCAGGAAAATGGGGAATGTGGTAAAGAGGTGAAGAAGAGAGTCCAGGCAGGATGGAGTGGATGGAGAACAGTTTCAGGAGTGATTTGTGACAAAAGGGTGTCAGCAAAGGTCAAAGGAAAAGTTTACAAGACAGTGGTGAGACCAGCTATGTTGTATGGTCTGGAGACAGTGGACATAAAGACAGGAGACAGAACTGGAAGTGGCAGAAATGAAGATGTTGATGTTCTCCTTAGGAGTGACAAGGATGGATAAGATCAGGAATGAGATCATCAGAGATACAGCACAGGTTGAACAACTGGGAGTTAGAGAAGCCAGACTGAGATGGTGTGGACATGTCCAGAGGAGGGACAGTGGATATACTGGTAGAATGATGTTAGAAATGCAGCTGCCAGGAAGAAGACTAAGGAGAAGATATATGGATGCAGTTAGAGAGGACATGGGGGTGGAGTGAGGACAGAGTGAGATGGAGGAGGATGACTCGCTGTGGAGACTCCTGAAGAGGGAAAAGCTCAAAGAAGAAGAAGAAGCTAACCTATTGCTAATTTTAGTTAACCTTTTGCTTCTTTAAGCCAAAAATGTAGCTACTTTTAACTTTTAACTAGACTTTTGTTACTTTGATCAAACTTTTTTCTGCTTTAAGCAGATGTTTTTCTTTGGTTAGCTTTTAGCTAGTCTTCACTTCATTTTAGCAGAAAATGCATTTACTTTAGTTAGAATTTAATGATGCTAAAGATACTTTGACTCACATCTGACTCAGCCCGAGCTCCTCAGGTCCACAGCAGGCTCAGATGTTCCAAACATGTGCTGGTGGAGAAGCACGGGTTGCAGCTCACAATGTGTCATGAACGTGATGAATGTCACTGAGGCTCAAATCCACACGCAACAGTGGATTTAGTGCTCGTGGCTGATGAGCGTTCAAAGACCTTTGCTTCTTTTTCAGGTTCTGAAGGAGGCCACGGTCCTGGTCTGGATCTTCATGGTGATGAACCTTCCCCAAGTGGCTTACTTTGTTTACCTCATGTACACGGTGAGCAAAGTCCTCTGAACAACAAACCTCTTCATAAAGCAGACTGACCTCTACAAAATCTTTACAGGTTTCTCTCGAGTCCTTCCCTCAAGTCGATTATTACCTTTTGAAAATTCTTCTTTCAGCACCAGACAACTGTTCCTGTAGAGATTGTAAATGTTCTTAAACAGGTTTTACCTGCGTGACTCTCTGTGAGGAGAAAAGGCTTTGTTCATTCCTAGAACTACAGTTTCTAGTAAAGGTTTGTCAAACAGCCGAAGGTTAATTCAAGTTTTGATTGAACAGGAAAAACTTCAGCCGTGTTGGGATTAAACACGAGCTAAAGGTGTAGGTGCGATGACATCATTTTAAAATGGAAACAAAGTTTTGTCATCCAGTGACAGAAAGGCCACAGTTCCTCTTGAAACTGATGAAATGTCAGTTTGCAAGAAGTCGCCCGTCTTAAGGAGCCGAGAGATTGAAGCAGATTAAAGCAAATCCCTGTTTGGTTTGTTTTGATTCCAGGTGGTGCAGAATTGGTTCCAGGACAAAACGTACATCCTGGAGGCCGCCGCCGTCACCGGAGCGTTGATGTCGCTGCTGATCAAAGCCGTTTTGCTCTGGGGGCTCGTCAGACTGGTGCACAGCTTCGGACAAGGCCTGAGGGAGAGAAGTGAGTTCACATCGACTGCTTTTTAAAAAAACTTCCGCGCTCAGAAAATAATTAGACGACTTCTTTTTTAATTTGGTTTGTTTTGGTTGGAAAGCGTCAGGGAACACAGATGCAGGCTGTAATCTGGCTTCATGTTTTGCTGCAGTGTTCGCAGCCGCTCGGTGAAAGCACGTTGGGTGGTCGTGGATCCGGGATGGAGCCGCCCGTCGATTCAGTGCCATGATGGGAACGTTCAGCGCCAACAGAACCAAAGCGTTCCCTAAACTCTTATTGACTTTTAACCTGCTGAACATTTAGTTTTTGCTTCATCTGGCTGCTTTTTTTGCATTTAGAGCTGTGAATCGTTTTCTGGATCCGACTGTTTCTGTCGGCGAACACGGCTCGACCCAAATCCAGCAAAACCTTTTTTACTCGGCTTGTCGCGCACGTTAAAAACACACTCACGGCCTTTTTTGGACCGTATTCCTAAAACGACACTGGTTTGAACTTTTACTCTTTTAAACTTTAATAGGAAAATCTGATCTTAATGTATTTTTTGTAAACATCTTTACTTAAAGAAAAGTGACTTTTTTGTCTTAAATACTGCTTTGCATATTTCTTGACTTTTTGAGGCACCTTAACGCACTGTTTTTTATATAAATGGTTTCTAATAAATAAAAATCTATAAATATGTTGTATGCTGTTTGTAAATATGTAATTATCTTATAAAACAAGTGGATAAAGACTATTTTAGGCAGCAGTTCCAGGTCAGTGACAGCCTTCACACTGCATTTATAAAATATATTTATAACCTCTGATTTCTGAAGTTCTTTCCTTGAAGGGATGCATATCGTCCACCACTTTATCTGGTAGTGCTCAGAGTATCTGTTGAGGGTGACTCTCAGCTACTACCACTCCAAATTCTAGCTCAGTATCTAAAACGGGCCGAGTAGGAGCCATTTTTGTGTTTGCAAAAGCTGCTGTATTTTTTCAGACTATAAAGCGCATTTAAAATCCTTTAATTTGCTTTAAAATCGACAGTAAGTCTTGTAATCTTGTGTATTCTGGTTGCGTTTACTGACCTCGAACCGATTTCATGTTATTGTGAATGAGTTGAATAAAGTTTTGACTTATGACTGTTTTGTTTCGCTTAATGCGCTTTATAGTCCGAATAATACGGTAGTAGTGGCAGCCATCTTGAATTGAGTTATTGGACATCCAGTGTTGACTTTTCTGAGAAGTTTATTGAAATCTGTTATATGGTTCAATTATTTTACAGAGGCAACATAAGAGCAACATTATTGCCCATCTTTTGTGGCGGCAGGTGATAAGTCTGATTGTACGAGACTTGACGTCTTGGTGAACACAAACGGGACTAATATGAAGTGAAAGGACTGAATATTTGGAGCCGACACCGATCGAACAGAGACGACCACTTTCTGCTTCAACATTCTGTTTATTAAAGTTTTCTGGGGGGGTTAAAAAAAGGCAAATTTTTTAAACTTGCAGATATAAAAGTTAAAGTGACAGGTCTTAATTACAAAGTGAAAAGCACTTTAAAAGAGAGAAAAACAGAAAAGAGGTCAGAGTTTCATTGTTTTCATGTTGGAGAACAATGCAGATTCAAAAAAATGATTTCTCACAAAATTTATTAAGACAAACATTTTTTTTTTGTCTTGGAATGCTTTTCTTAAAAAAAAAAATCTCTTATGTTCCTCTGTCCGGCAAAAAAACATTTCTTTATCAACATGACAAACTTTTCAACATACAAAAGAGCAAAGACTTGTTTCCGTTAATAATACATCGTAAACTTATTAATAAACACGTGGACGTCACAAAATACAGCTTTTTACATTTATATACACGCAAAAGGAGGAATGATTGCTCTTCAAGACTCGCTAAGAGTTCAAACAAATGAGCCGTTTATAAAATGCACATTCTGCCCAAACAGCCGCGTGAAGTAGGTCACCTTAAAGTAGGCCGCACAGTGATCAGCGTTTGTAACAGTTCCTCGACATTCACACACAAAGTCCACAGACAGTGGTCTAAAAAAAAAACAAAATCAAGGTTTTATAAAAAATTGTCTATTGCTTTAAGATCTTTAAAACCCTAAAAAATAAAACGAATCTTAAGGTTTGGTCTCTGTGTGGACAAGAACTCCGTCTTGGGGTTTTCGTGCCACAGAGATATCGCACGCCGTCGTTCAATCGAGTGTTCGGTTCTGCAGACTCAGATCTGTGCAAAAAATGTGACCAACACCAGACGAAGGATGTAAACTTAAATGTTTTTGTACAATGCAGTGATTAAGGCACAGCTGGGCCTCTAAGAACGTTCATCATCATGTGTTGGTCTATCTGGAGGAACGCAGCTTCTCTTTCACCTCAACAGAACCAAAAAAAAATCTTAACTTTTTTATAAAGTAATAGACGTTTTCTTGACGTCTGTTCTAAAAATGGGAAAAGTGCTGCAGAGAACCTGATAACACCTCAAGAGGATTGTTAAGACGTGTCATCAAATCCTGACGTTGTGCGTTTTTGGCTTTTTCTAAGTGTTGGTTTAATTTTTTTTAATCTTGAACAGTTCTCACAGTTGGACAAACGGAGGCCAAACCCCATTCAAATACCCAACATGCAGGATGTTGTCGAGAACTGGCTCCGTTAACGCTGCGGCTCGTTTGCTCTAAAGAACCACCGTCTCCTCGAGTTTGTGAAATATTTTAGCAAAGAAATTTGTAGAAATGTGTCAGTACGTCTATCCCAGAGGTGGTTTTAATGCACGTTAGCGCTGATCTTTGTTTAATCCATTCAGATTACCTTGTATCTCAACAGAAGCATTAAGAATACAAGAAGGAAGAGCAACGCTGCTTGAACACCGATACAGACGGAGCGGATTTGAATGGAGTTTGGTTCAAACCGTCTGTCCATTAAAGACCGAACGACCGAAACAGAAGGCAGTCGAGTTTCAGTCCCGAGTCCTGGGGATCCGTGGGGAAAAACCCCAGACGATTCCTCAGCTCAGAACTCCTCGTCCTCCGAGTTGAGGTAGTTCTGCTTCTTCCTCACGTTCCAGTGCAAACACTGCGCCAGGCTCTCGAACCAGTCGTTCACCGGGTCGCGGAAACAAATGGACGGAACGGGGAAGCAGGAAGTGGTGATGGTAATACTAGAATGAGGATAGAACAAAGAAAGTCCTGATGTTTGAGCTGATGATGTAAAAAACAGTGATGAAATGCTGTGTTTACTCGTTCTAAGAAGCAGGAAGGTGATTATTTCTGATTACATAAAGGATTGGGGTCTGACTCAGGGGCCATGATGGCGTCGAGCCGATAGATTTATGTAACAGAGCCTGAGAGCTTCACTTCATTTACTCCAGCGCCTTCATTGTCTCTGTGTGTGCACGCCGCTGCTTGACATGTGGACTAACCTGTCTCCGTGGCAGATCTCCTGCCTCTTTCTTCCATCAAAAGAAACCCAGGCCGTGTTTCTGGCATCGCGCGACAGCTTGATCTGGAACAAGACGAGGAAACAATTTTATTAAACCAGTTAAATGAAAAGGGGTTTTATTGACCAAATGTTTACTACAAAAACACAAACTCACTCTAAAATGTAATAAACAGTAAAAAAAAAACTATGGTAAAACAAGTTATTCACGTTTTGCCTTCCTGTACACATTAAATTCTTAAGAAGTTTACCATTAACAATGTAACAATGTATTTTTTCCCACAATGCTCTGCTCTAATACAGACACCTCCTTAAAGGAGCAAGTGGATCAGCTGCTCCACAATTAAATTTGTTTTTGTTTCTTTTTAAACTTAAACACGTTTTCAATCTAGTACAGTTATTATTGCAGACAGAGGAAGTAGACGCTTGTTCAAAACAATTCATGTGTGAAAAAGAGGAAGACCATGTGTTAATTAAAACCCTTCAAGTACCTTGAGTTCCACCCCGGCGGGCACCACGATGGGTCTGAAGGAGAGCGAGTGAGGGCAGATGGGAGTAATCATGATGGCTGGGACGTTGGGGTGGATCATGGAAGCTCCTGCTGCCAGTGCGTACGCCGTGCTGCCCGTCGGTGTCGACACGATCAAACCTGAGGGGACACACAGTCACAGCAGGAGTTTAACACGCAGCACAGAGTGTGACACAGGGTAGTCAAAACATCTGGATTCTTTAAATATTTTTCTGCGACCTGCGCTGGGAGACTAAACTGTGCTGCAGCCAGTGGAACTGAGAACCCTGACGTCTGTCACACCTCTGCAGTGATCTGCTGACTCACCATCGCCCTGCACCGTGGTGATCAGGTGTCCGTCCAGGTAGAGGTCGACGTTGGAGAGATACGAGGAGGGTCCTCTGTCCACCACCACCTCATTCAGGACCTGACACACAAACGCATGAAGTCATGTGTTAAAGGTTGGCAAAACCTGTTCCATGAATACAGACGTGACGTCATCTCACCACACTGTTTGTTTGTTTGTTTGTTTGTTTGTTTAGCAGGAAAAACACCAATGCAGTGTGTAATCCCTAAACGTGCAGTTATTGTCGGTTCACTGATGTCACTGCTCGCCTATGTTGCTCTTCAACAACAGGCTCAGAGCCCACAGGCATCAGAAACACGACAACTGCATCACAGGGGCAATTTGACCCATTTACATCAGAGTTAACTGGACTGAAATCAGGTGCAGGAATCTGCAAACCAGCTAAACATTTCTGGAAAACCAGTGTGACCCATTTACTTAATGCACACAGTTTAATCTGAAGTGTCAAAGCTGTGGCTGGAGATCATTTACCTGGTACTGCAAGGCCTTGCGGCCCATTTCGTGTTCCTCGTTGGTGAGGATGACGCCCTTCTCGTCCACGGCGTCCTTCTCCTCCCAGTTCTCTTTAAGCACCTGGACTTGCAGGCGACTTCTCAGAACAATGGCAGCGTTGCCTGCAACACAAACGCTGCACGCATGAGTCTTGACATCGTGTACGTGTGTCACCTGCGTCTGCAGACGTAGCAGGAATGTGTGCCTGAGGCTGAGAGGCGAGTGAGAGAACATTCAGTACCTTCGATAATTTGGGTGACCTGGGACTGGTACGTGTCGAATTTAAAAGGTGTCAGGAAGCCCAGGGAGCCCAGGTGAAAGGCCATAACTGGTGGAACGCTGTCCTGCGGGCACAGGAAGGAGATCGTTATGTTTCAGTCAGAAACATAAAAAAAAAACCATCTTTGTGAGAACTGATGAATACCTGAAAGAGTGAAGACGCATACAGCAGAGTTCCATCTCCACCAAGACAAATGATGAAGTCTATTCGATTGGAGATGTCATCAAAATCTGAACAAGATCACAAGCAGCAAGGTTTAACGTTCTGTCTGCATTTAATCACGTGCAGTCTAAATATACGAGTCATTGGGATGGTTCATACCTTCTCTGAAAGTGCAAAATTTCTTAGTAACGGTTCCAAAGTTCTCGTCTCCTGTAATGGCTGGATCGTCCAGAACTTTTTTTTCCACGTAAACAATCATGTTTTTCACCTGCAGCGACACACAACATGCCACGAGTTGGACGAGTTGGCAACAGTGCAGCCGAGGCGTGTGAAAACAAACTTCAACAGAAAGGACCCTCTCCAGCTTGTAAGTAAATGCTCGCAGGCATCAGGGAGTTCAATGACGTACCTCTGTGAGGAAGATGCAGAGCTCTTTGAAAGGCTGAAGCAGACTGGAATCTCGGATCTTCTTGATGACAAGGACACTTTTTGGTGGCTTGTTCCACGTCAGCCTCTGACTGGCGGGGTCCTGAATGTGCCTGAAAACACAAAACGAACTTCAGGGAGGCTCAAACTGTTTCACAGAAAATTGCACGAATAAAAGATCTGAATGACGAGAAACTCCCACAACAACCAAGAGCTGAGCGGACGTAAGAGCCGTTAAATAACCAGAGACTCATCCTGTTTGATCAAAGTCTGATTCACCCCACATGCTGCCTGCAGCACCTTTACCTCGACCCAAAACTAAACTGAGCCAGGAGACATAAAAATGTTTCCAATACACAAAACAGCAACGCGAACTCCTGGAAGAGCTGCACCTTCTACAAGCAACCAGAACAAACTAAAATGTGCCATTTGTTTTATATAAACTGACAAACTAATCCAGATCTAAAGAAGGAAAAGGAGACGAGTCCTAAAAACTGGAGCCGCAGGGCGTGAATTTTTCATTTACAATCAGGGAGTCTGTTTATATTTACCATCTGTGGCATTCATCAGTTACAGATGACGGAGTCTATTTTTAATATGCAGTAATGTACAAGTGTGTGTTCTTAGCGCATGTTCAAGGTAAAATGCACATTCAGACAGTAATGCATGTCACAAAAAGTCAGTCATGAAAAAATAAGTAATTTCACATTTTATGCTCCCGTTTGTGCAAGAAAATTAAACACAAGCACGTTTTAGTTTCCACCACCGCGGTGTTATAAAACCACAAGTCCACCACTTCCAACTTTTCCTTCACATCTTGTGATTTCCTCCAGAAAAAAGAAAGCCGATTTATCAAGCACGTCACTCTGAAAGTGCCACGTGCACGCAGGTTCAAGTTTTGACAATCACCTGTTCCATCTTAAACAGGTTGAAGAAATGCATCAGATGGAAACCGCAGGTGGAGAATGAATTGTTCCAAAACAGATGCCATGAAGATAAAAAGAGAAGATTGAGGAAGCGATGACAGGAATGTCTTAAGCTCCTGATAGAAAACTTAGCATCTAGTTGTATGTAACTCAGTTAGCCCTTTAGTGGATACTTTAAGCTACAAATACTGGAAATTAAAGATGATCTTTAATGCATAAAGTTGTTGCAATAACTTTATTACAACTTTTGGTACTTTAAAGTGTATTTTGAGTGTTTCAGCATGCTGCTGTTTCACCCATCTGACTGAAGCGAGTTCCTGCTCTGCATCTGCAGCTTGCACCTGAAAGCAACACCATAAAGACACGTCCAGTTCCTTTTTCCACAAAAAAACACCCACCGACAACACGCAAGCTCACACAAAACCACAGGGACATAAAACCAAATCAAGCACAAAGGATTTGTGAACGGGTCAAACTCAGACAGGATGTAAAACCCGAGCAGACCGGCCGTCAGCTGTGTCAGAGGAAACAAAAGCGTGGCTTCGTTAGCATTTTAACAGTGATCCTCTGATCTATTCACGACCTGCTCCTCAAAGCACCCACACCCTGACCACCACCTTTCATTCAACCACCCGTTCTGTGAGAACACACACACACACACAGCTGTACACCTTGATGATCACACCGTGCATCCACATCACTGCAGCCACATTTACTCTAAAACACATTAAAGACGTAGCTAAGCATAAATTCGAGGGATCATTTCAGTAAGACTCTCTGAACATCTGGTTTCTAGTTTGTCCCTTACAGCATGTTAAAAGAGACGGAGATGCTCTCTCACCATTTCCAGACTTTGTTCTCGCTGTGGCTCCCCGGAGTGTCCTCGACTACACACTGGTGAAACTTCATGGCCGCACACAAGAAAACGCTGCTTTAAACACTGACTCGGCTGGAAAACGATGCTCTGTCCCGGTAAACGGTTCGGACTCTACTGCCTCATTCTGCCTTTAACAACTTCCTCGAGCGCTCCACATTTTATAGCAGCTATGGAGAATTCTTCTCGTGGTTCGAGTCAGACGACGGTTGTCTGAGAGTCTCTCCGAGCACTGGGATCAGGATCAGCTGAAACCTCTTGAGAGCTGGACTCACTGCGGCTATATTTGTCCTCGGGAGGACTTAGCGCTAAACCCTCCTCGTGCATTCTGCTCCTGAGGTAAAGCTCTCCCTTCTTAAGGTTGTCTACAACTTAAGCCCCGCCCCTCTGATGACCTAAATTAGTCTCAGCAGAGGCTTTCCTTGTTGGACAGGTGTGACTAACTCAAACAATACAGTCACGACTACTTTTACTCCTAGAGTAATTACTGCATTGGCGAAGTATTTTAACCTGAATGAGCTCATTTGGTGCACGTTTCCATTACAGGGAAGGAAACAACGAAACTAGTTTGTGCTGATTTGTGTATTTCTGTTTTATAGGATAACAACAGGATGGACACAAGCTTCCTGATGTCCTCTCTTAAATTCATAATTCAATAATTAAATTCATAATTCACATGTTCCTGTTTTTAGTTTTCTACATTCACCTTAAAATCTAGCTGTTTTTTTGTCACTTTTCTTTTTTTAGCCATCCTACTTGTAAAAAAAAATAAAAAAAATGTATGACTTTTTATAACCGTTTATTGTTGTGCATTGTTGTCATCTTTCTTTGTTGAAATCAGGTCTCTCTTGTAAATGAGCCCTCGAGTCTCAATGGGATTAACCTGTCTAAATAAAGGCTGAATGAATGAATAAGAATTTGATTTATTAGACGATTAATGAGGTGAAGGTTATTGACTGATGTTTTTCTTCCGTGAGAAAAACAATAAAGCTGCATGAGATAAATGTCAGTAAATAGAAGGAGCATGGAGACATCAAATAAATCATGACAAATAAGAAGCAGCCTTCAAAACACCTCCAAGTTGTTTTCTAGTACAATGACGCGTTATATTTGAGTAGAAGCATGCACGATTTGCAAAAATATGATTTAAAGCAAAAATCTTTGAAGCAATGCAAAGATCCTGCAGGATTCAAATCCTGTCACCTTTCATGCAAGAGTTTTTACGCTAAAATCATCTTGAGTTGAGAAATGACAAAAAAAAATTGAGACAATTTTTGTCAAATCTAGAAAATGATACAAATGATGGGAATATATGTTCACTAGGAATTAGAAGGCTTTTTTTGTTGTTGTTGGAATATGCACAAACAGACAAATGCACCAACTGCAGAGCAGATATGCAACAAAACACTCAAACTACAGCGTGTTTGGAAAGAGACATCTCTCTACGTGCATCAGGCCACAGGCAGCGCACGTACTGAACATTTGTAAAGCTCGGTGAAATTGCTTTGAAATTATACATCCAGCTAAATTCATGATGTTAATTTTGAAAATAAACTTGTTGTTGCTCAACCTGAAACCCATTTCCGTCCGTTTGCCCGGAAGGTCCGGTCAGTAATGCAGGTCACAGAGGAGACGGAGACGTGCAACAAAGAAGCTGCAGCCAACCAAACAACTAATAAGTTCTTTGGAATGTTGTCTTTTCACTTTTCAACATGGAATGATGCAAGCAGCGCTGGCTGAGCTCGTGTTCAGAGCAGCACACCTCATTCTGCAGCACGAATGTGGGCGGGGCTTGAGATTTAATTCAAACAGCAGTATATGCAGCGGCACCAATTCATGTGGTTCTTCTGATAAGCAGCTGCGTCTCATCTGGAATGGGATTTAGATTTACTGGGATTAAAGCATAAAAATATTTTGACTGAAGTTTTTTCTACACCTAGAGGTTACTCAAACACCCCCCCCCCCCCCCCCCAACACCACACGTCCGAGAGCATTTTCCTGCAGACAGGTCACTTCTCAAAGCTTTTCACGTAAAGGCGAGTGTACCGAGTACATGACCTCAATAAAAGTACACAGTATAGTAGTACATGACCTCAATAAAAGTACACAGTATAGTAGTACATGACCTCAGTAAAAGTACACAGTATAGTAGTAAATGACCTCAGTAAAAGTACACAG
>NC_056508.1:39534510-39610024 GCF_014905685.2 Nematolebias whitei | reverse complement strand
TATTAGTACATGACCTAAATAAAAGTACACAGTATAGTAGTAAATGATCTCAGTAAAAGTACACAGTATACTGAATGTTTTTTTTTTGTCCCCATTTACTTTTATTTATACAGGTAGTCTCATTGAGCCACGAGAACTCATTTTCAAGAGAGACCTGTTTAGGGAGCAGATGGGGGGTTAAGGGCCTTGCTCATGGGCCCAGGGTGGGGTGAATGAGGGTGGGAGCAGGTGTGGGTGCTTCACCTACCCCACCCACATTTTTGATGTTGTCGGTACAGGGTCTTGAACCGGCAAGCTTCTGATCACAGGCCCACCTTCTCTAACCTCTGCACCACCACTCCCCCATGAATACATGACCTCAGTAAAAGTACACAGTATACAGAGTACATGACCTCAGTAAAAGTACACTATACAGGACCTCAGTAAAAGTACACAGTGTACATGACTTCAGTAAAAGTACACAGTATAGGAGTGCATGACTTCAGTAAAAGTACACAGTATTCTGTTTAAATGGCCTCGGTAAAAGTACACAGTATATTGTGTACATGACCATGGTAGAAGAACACAGTATACTGTGTACATGACCGCTGTAAAAGTACACAGTGTGTATATGACCTCAGTAAAAGTACACGGTGTGTATATGACCTCAGTAAAAGTACACGGTGTGTATATGACCTCAGTAAAAGTACACAGTATATTGTACAGTAGACTGTGTACACAGTATAGTGTACATAACCTTAGTAAAAATACACAGTACAGTGTGTATATGACCGCAGTAAAAGTACACAGTATATTGTGTACAGAACCTCAGTAGACCTATACAGTAGAGCGTGTACATAATCCTTAGTAAAAATACACAGTATGGTGTGATAGTGTGTACATGACCTTAGTAAAAAGTACAGTGTAGTGTGCATATATTTGAAAACAAACAAAAACAAAACAAACAAACAAAAAACCCAGGAAGTCAGTTGCAGAGTATAATTAGTTTTTTCTATTTAATTTGCCAGACTGACAGATTTCTCTCTTGAAATGATCGTTTCATTCAATGGGATTATATTTACAGGATTTCAGCTCATGCAGTCATTTAATATTTTTCATATTTGATCATTCACTGAATTGCATTTTTCACTGAACCTCTCAGTATAAATTTTAAATATAATCAAGTTTAGCTCATTGAAACAGCCACAACACCTTGTTATCCACCATGAAGAAATTATTTATTTATTTATTGATATTTATGATAAACTACAAACATCTGAAACCGACTCTCACAGAGAGAACTTCCTGAGTTTTGGGTAAAATTCAATTTAAATGGAGACACATCTGGGGCATAAATATTCCTCTTTCAGTATTTAATAATTATTTAGAAAAACTACAGCGGCAGAAACGGCCTCGCTCACTGTGAGAGGAACTCAACAGTCTGCGTGCTCCCATGGTGGCGCACGTCTCTGACCTGGAATTTGGTTTCACATGCAGGATGCACATGTCTGTACGATGACATCGCTCCCAACACATTAACATTTAACACGAAGTTAGACACGAAAGTCCTGGGAGGTCGGGGCGCGGTGTGGGAGGAGGGGGTGGGTGGGGGTGATGGTGTATCAGTTCTGGCCACGTTCAAAATGACGGAAATCCGTTGAGGCGATTGAGAACTTTAATCCATGGATTTAACTAATTTTGAACATAATTACAACTAACAAAACACATTATAATAAACAATGAATAAACAACATGGTTAGTATCAGTATAAATCCTACGATGTAAAGTTTTGAAGCCACTTCAAACTCCACATCAGAGAATACTTCCTCAGGCGGCTGAGGCGAGCGTGTCAGGGAAGCTCAGTCCTCACAGCTGCAGAAAGAAAAGCTTTGCAGAGTTCCCTGCTTTGACACACCTGATTTGAATGAGGTTTTGTAATAGCAGCAGTTGTGTACTCAATTACCATCTTCATTCATCATCATCATCGTGACAATGCTGGTACACCTGTACACCCATCCAGTCCATACTTGGTACAGAAGTTGGTGTAGATTATTCGAGCCACTTGGTTATGGCGTTCTACATATGCTTCGCTAGAAGTAGCATACATTTCTTCACGGGGCGGCTGTGGCTGAGTAGTTAGAGCAGTCGTCCTCCAATGCAAGAGTTGGGGGTTCAATTCCACCAGCATTCATATGCCAAAGTGTCCCTGGGCAAGACACTGAACCCCTCATTGCATGAATGTGATTAAGCACTGATTAGTGTTTGTATAGATATAATAGTGCTGTGTGAATGGGTTAATGAGGGCACAGATTGTAGCGTAAAGTGCTTTAAGTATCTTGATGAGACAGAAAGGCACTAGACAAGTACAGTCCATTTACCATAGTAGCATTAGTGTTAGTAGTAGTAGTAGTCGTAGTAGTCAGACTGATCTAAGCTTGAAATTGTCATGGAGCCACACACCAACTTACACAGACTGAAGCAACTCCAGAGTGAATTTCAACCATTGAAACTAACTCAAAGTTCATACTAGTAGTTTAGGCAAATAATACTCTAAAAATTTCTAGATCAATTTAAGATCACATATTTACTGATGACAATGATATTTAATTATTTTTTTTACTAAAGACTGGCTGTGTTGAAAAATGTTGCATGTAAAACACACAAAATGTAAAGCAAAGAGCAAAAAGACTTTCACTCAAACCACTACAAATTTTAAATTTTATGCTGCATTCTAACAAGTCAAGTCAGGTTCTCTGGACAGTCCTCTTTACACAGCATTACTTTTGCAGACTGAGGGGCCGAGATGGGATAGAGGCAGGGCAGCCGACTCAGGACCCAAGCGCCTACATAGCTGCCCACTGCTCCACCTGGGTGTATACCAGGTGCGATGGGTTAAATGCAGAGAACCAATTTTGTCTTTGTATGGGAACATACAATGACGACAACACATAGCACTTTATTATTTATTATTATTACTCTGATCAGAAACACTGAACTCATACTATTTTGCAACGTGTTCTGCACAGATCATTTTGATGCAACCACTGTTGATGGTAATCTGGCACAATGGTAATGGCAGTGTTAAGTTTTATTAAATTGTGCTTGTGTAAATTGTTATATTTTAAGGGTTTGAGTGGTTTTAGATGGATGAAATCTGCTCTTCAATTTGACTCAGCTTGATTAGCTGTTAGCATCACTCACATTATGAGGATTTTTGACTGATTGTAAACATGGACTGTACTTAAATAGTGCCTTTCTATCTTGTGAAGAGAATCAAAGTGCTTTACACTAAAATCACTCATACAGCACTCTATATCTATACAAAGACTAATCAGTGCTTTATCACATTCATACACCGATGGGACAAGCATCAGAGGCAATGAGGGGTTCAGTGTCTTGCCCAGGGACACTTCGATGACTGCTGGTGGAATCGAACCCCCAACTCTTGCATTGGAGGACGACTGCTCTAACCACTCAGCCACAGCCGCCCAAATGAGATTGCTTTGACTGTTGTCTACTTAAGTAAGACCAACATTGTCTTTTTGAGCTGATAAAAAAATATGAAACACAAAATAGACTAAATAAGACACAGGATGAGAAGCTAGGCCAAGAAGAATCCTTTAAATAAGCAAACATGCACACTTTATACAGTTTTCACAACTAAAATGGCTATTTATTGTGTGTACCTCATCTGTGGTTTTGTTTAAAACAGGTCTCTCTTGTAAATGTGAGTTCTCATGACTCAATGAGACTAACCTGCATAAATAAAGGTTGAATGAATGAATGAATATTAAAAAAACAACAACTATGAAAGAGATGAATAGTGAACAGCGCTCTACTAAAAAGGTGAGAAAAAGGTGAAACAAGAACTTTAGGAGACGTTAGGCCCCAGGTGGTTACAGGTGGACATTTACTTTTTTACAACCAGTGCTCTTAAATAATTATCACATAAAGCAAGAGCAGAAAACAAGACTGTTGTCATCCACTTTGCTTGTACTGAAACCTTTCAAAAGACATGACGTGTTTGCAGTTAGGAAAGTCTAAAGTGCAATTATTTTAGTTTCGTCTCTGGTGCGGGTTGCCCCCAGCGACTACACAATACGTGTGCCGAAAAACATTTTTAATGAGAGACCTAGTTTTCTCTAAGCATTTCCCCCCTAACCTTAGTAACAAAGATAGCCTGGTTGGACTACTTTGAACCTGTTTAGCAGCATTAAGGAAACTAATCCTTCAAATGGAGTGAGAAAAACAAACACTTGCGTGAACTGATGGTGTCATTAGGCCAGTTAGTCCGGGCTTTGACTAGAAAACGTCACAAGTCTTTCAGAACACTAAGATGACTTTTTACAACAACATTTTTAGATCTACACAGCTCAGCTTGGAATGACAAAAGTTAAAGTTGCGGAACGGTAACAGCCATGGCGCAAGTGTTGCTGGTGATTTAATTGTATATTAATAACAAAGTGTGTCACTATGAGAGGAACATGGGAAACAAAGACCAGAAGTATCGGCAGCCAATCTTTAAAAAAATGGCTTTAACTCCATTTAATTTTACAGATCCAGCATTAAGATTAGATAGAAGATGAGACAAATCTTCAACATATTCCGTTTTAAGAGATTGTACAAGATCATGTTGGCTTTTCCGTTAATGATGTGAAGTCAGCTGTCTGTTAGCAAAATGTCACATGAACCACTGGATATATTTTAATGAAAATGTCAGAACATGTCACCATACGCACATTTGTAATTGATTAACAATTGCAGCCAATCAGGGCTTAATTTGTAAACCAATTGATGCCAGAACGCAAATAGTGGGAGGGCTAGCTATGTGTGTGTATGGGGAGGGGGGGGGTCCTCCCCCATAAAATTTTGTATAAAGTAGATGTGATTTCCTGCATTTTGGTGTATTTTAATCGGCTGTTAAACGTCTACATTTACCTACATTTGTAAACACTCGGCTTCTGTCAAGCATCCCCCTCTTTACTTGATGGTTGCGGGCCCGTCACCGTCCCTGCTTGTTGTTGTCCGATCCATATGTGAAACCTCCAGGCGCCTCCTCCGTCTGGGCTCCTGCCCGTGTACGACTGCCTGGTTAGCTCTGCATTCACACCCACCACTCTTTTAGGGGCAGAGATTTTTTAAGGGTAGACGCGAAAATGCTTACTTGAAGGGACAGCTCGTATGTGATATTAAGAAGCTCGTAAGTGGCTGTTGTGTTTAAAATTAGTGTTTATGTAATTATTTTCAGTTTATATAACCAATATAAGTTTTATTAATTCAAGGTAGTCATATTGTTTATCACTTTATTATTAGTAAGCCTGAGAGTTACCGGATCCAAGCAGTTACCGGAGCGCGCTCTGTCAAATTAGTTCTGAATATTTTCAGGTAAAGTTTAATGTGGTAGTAGATGAGAGTCATCCTCAACACATACTCTAAGCACGTCACCTTGAGATATTGCATGAGATTGACGACATATTTCCATTTTTGCCAAAACGACTACAACTCTGACATTTTTCAACTTTGTCTAAAACTCTCGCTGAAATTTGAGTAACTTGTACAAAATAATTGGTTGTGTGCTGCAGGTGATCCACATCAAAGCAAATATTAAGCTGTACATTCTGTTTCTGTAGTAAGTCAGAGATGACGTGCCAAGCAAATAGCAACGACCTGAACTTGTGAAACAAAGCACAGGGATGCGTTTGCAGAGAAATCCATTAGCTTACTGATGTGACAGTAACAACATCTGTGTCCAGTTACGACTCTGTTCTCCAACACGCTGGATGTAAACAAGTTGCACGATGTTCTACACACCAACATCGTGACGACCATCAGGGTGTGCTCAGTCTCAACAGGTGAGCACTGTAAGTTCTCCAGGATGGAGAACGCCTCACGTTACATTTAATTAAATTCAACGCACGATATTATTCAGTCCAGAAAAATGAATGAATCCGTTTAATTTATGAATATATCACAGTATATGTTCATCTACATTCTGGTAGATTCTGCATTATGCACATGCAGAATACATTTGGGATATTAATTCAACTATGTGACGGAGACCTCTTGCAGTCCAACAGGCTGAACTCTGACTAAGTCGCACTCACTGTATCACATTTAGGTTGTCAGAGCAACCATGCAAATTGTTTCCTTATTTGCTTATAATTAGGGCTAGCTCCAGTATACAAATCTGGTCCTCTGGACATTCAAAAAAATAAATACAATCGTAGAAAAGTTTCTACAATTTTCTGTAGAAGATGTTCATTCTCTAAAATTATTTGACTTAACATAAAGGGTTCTTAAATGTTATCAACACAAATTTGTAAAAGTCACCTCCTGCACAAAGTATAAAAATATATCATCTGCTAAAAAATGTTCATAAATACATGTTAGATTAATTTTAAGTAATTATAACCCGCCTCCAAAAGGCAAGAGCAACAATGTTTTTGCCCATTTGTTTATGCATTTGTTACCAAGGTATCTCATGGATCACTGGAAAAATTGAATGAAACTCACAAAAAGTAATTGTACATCTGCAGCTGATTAACTTTTGCTTCGGTTCAACTCAATATCTGCCACAGCAAACTGATTTAAAAACACAAAAATAGATAAAACTCTTAATTTTACAGATGTTAAACTTAAATTTGATGTGGTAGTTGATGAAAGTCATTCCCAACACATACTCCAAATGTGACATTTCACAAGATTACATGAGACCGTGAATAAAGCTTTCTTCAAGGTTTGACCACAGTGGCTCTGCGAGTCCATTTCTTAACTTGAAGTCTAAAACTCAGACGTGAAAGGAAGCGGCAAACATATTTCTTCAAGGAATACTGGACCTTTTATTTAAACACTTACTGACTGACAAATATACACTGCCTGGCCAAAAAAAAAGGTCACACTCCTCTGCTTGATGCATTCTCAAACAGACCGACGTCTTTTCCACGACCACGTGATGTGCCTTTTGACATGGTTGTAGAAGAAATGAGAAGCAACTCATTGCACCAGTTGTGGTTAAATAACGTGTTGTCTCCTGAAAGATAAATCGGCCATGCAGCAATTATCCAATAGGAGGCTCGTACCTATTTGCTTAGTTAAATCCAAGAGGCAACTTTTTTTTTGGCCAGGCAGTGTATAAATGTAAAAAAACAAACAAAAGGGAAGTAACTGTGTAAAATCCTACTTGTCAGGAGGGATACCTGACTGGCACCCCTAAATGAAAATTCACAAACATAGAAAGGCCTGTAAAACCGTCACAACGTGAAGGGTTAGAATGGTTAATGGACTGTACTTACATAGCACCTTTCTATCTTATCGAGACACTCAAAGCGCTTTACACGACAATCTGTGCCCTCGTTTACCCATTCATACAGAACTCTACTAGATCTATACAGAGAATAATCAGAGCTTTATCACATTCATACACCAATGGGACACATATTGGAAGCAATGAGGGGTTCAGTGTCTTGCCCAGGGACACTTAGGCATGTGAATGCTGGTGGAATCAAACCCCCAACTCTTGCATTGGAGGACGACTGCTCTAACCACTCAGCCACATCCACCCAGAAGGACACCAAACCTGTAAATGTATATTTAATAAAAAACAACAATAATCTAGCATGTATTTTAATATTCTTTGTGTTCTTGTTATTTTTTAAAGGATTAAGGGATTAATAGGGACAAACATGCATGGCTGTATGTTACACAGTGTTTCACCTACAATTATTCAAGGAGGGAACCCCGCCCTGTCAACAGAACTGAGCGCCCCACCTAATAAATCAGAGTGGAGGTTGTAGCAGGCACTATACAAATGTAGCGCCCTGCTAGTGCTATAGTGTAACACCACCACCCCATTGACAATTGCCGGCACTAACAAAGCGCTAAGCTAACCAACCCACACCCCTGCACACTATACAGACGTAGCGCTCCTTCTCCAAACAAAAACCCCAAAGACATGAGCGCCCTCCTAGAGGAAACTCTGTCACATCATTTCAAACTTTTTGTTTCAGATTTCAAAAGTTACTCAAGAGGATATGAAGACATGTTTGTGAAAAACTCATGAAGTTAAAAACCGGACAGTTTAGCAGAAATCCTCCAGAAACATGTGGCAGACAAATTAACGTTTTAGCAGTAACCCTTTGGAAGAGAATTGTGCTTTTCTTTATTTCCCCTTCAGAAACAAACGAGATATGCACAGCAGACTGATCCGAGTGTGTTGTATTGAAACTTAAGAAAGAAGATGGTTTTAAAAACTTTTTTTTAGTGGACAATTCATATAACTTAGTTTTATTGTTATTCAGGCTGTGGCGCTCTATGAATGTTTTTGAACTGTATGTTTGAGGCTTTCTCAAGTTCTTTAAAATAAAGTTTTAAAACAGTAAACATCATTACATATTGATATCTCCTCCTTCAGAAGGCACATTCTTGAATTTGCCATTTGTACTGGAAACTGTTATTAAGATATTAGACATTAGAGTCTAGACTGACTGTAGGTTTGAATGTGATCCAGCACGACTCTCTTTAATAGCCTCTTACATGATTACAGCTTGGCCAGGCTCTAAACAGGGTGAAGCAGGTAGAGAAAACGAACATTTGACATCAACATTCTGCCGGAAAGAATAAGAACAAGAGAATAAAGTGCCTGTAAGAACACCTAACCAGGAAAAATACATTTGTTTGTTTTTAGTGACTCTAATGAGCTCTTTTAGAGTCATAGTTCAAACAGAAACTCCGTTTTGACCGACTTTAGAAGATAGAAAATGCATTAATCTTTTCACTGTGCTGTTTGTATGTTTAAAATAAAAAACTTCCTTTTTTTTTAGTCCACGAAAGTGCCTCAGTCGTGTGGCTTTAATGATGCCTGGTTTGTGTTTAACACCATCTTTATCCCACACAGACAAAGAAGTAGACATGTATGTTTAAAAAGAAAAACTTACATTACAGCATGAGGATTCTTGAGCATGCATGCTTTTGGGCCAAAAGTGGTGACGGGGCTCGGTCCATGAAGTGACTGACTCCTCCTGAAAAGAGAACCAAAGCATTCAGTTTTAAACACAAAGCATCTAGGGATTGGTGTAAACACGGCTAAGTTTAAACAACAAGAAAGGTACAACTTTCTTTTGGTTTCTTTCATAAGTACTGAACTTTTTTTTTTTTTACTGTATTTAAGTATCACAACTTACAAATTACTAAAAACTGGATAGAAGTGTCTAAGGTTTGTAGACTGCACATTTCACATCCTTTTCTTTCTTTCTGTGTTGTGTCAAGTAGAGATGCACAATATTATCTGTATGGTATCGGACAATATTAGCGATAAAGATAAATATCAGACATCGACCTTCCATCAAAATAACTCATCGATATAAATAAATATATATAATATGCTGTTGTTGTATGACTGTTTGAGTGTTGTCATTGTGTTAGAGTAAAAGTCATGAATAAATTTGACATTAAACATAATCCAAGTTGAAGTGTTACATCGTTTATTTTTCAGCCCCCTTTTTGGCATCTGCATTTGGTAGCAGGCCAAAGTGACAAAGACCATCAAGAATAATGTAGTATTTTAATTCACAGCAGAGAAAGCTGTGTAGTCTCTGTAAGTAGGTCTAGGGGAAAAATATTGGTACTGGTATTTTACATATATCGGATATCAGCCAAAAATCCGATATCGTGCATCCCTAGTTTCAAGTTTGTTTTTTTAATGGCCTTTGAGATTTATTTTAAAGTAGTATCTTACAGAGTTGTGACTTTTGGGGACTAATGGTGATTTAAACTTTGATCAAAATTTTCAAAATAAACCAATGAATAAAATATATTTTCTGTTGCAGTTTCACTGACTTCCGAGTGTTTGCAACTAAACAATCAAGGAGCCATGTGGTCATATATATTTTTTTAATTTTCATTTTTTAAATTTCTACTTTTTTGTGTGTGAATGGCCTTCACATGTATTCTAGGTCATGCACAATATTGTATTATCCATCTCAGGTGATAAAACAGCTCGTCGGCTCATGGGACGAGTTAGAGACCGCCTCAATTACGTTGAAAAGAAAGTAATCTTTTTAAAAGATCTAACACAGATTTTACCATTATTTTATCATTTAAACACACTTTCAAAGATTAAAGGCACAACATTCACCAGATAAAGCAGAATAAAAAACTACCTGATACTGCAACACCAACAAAAAAAATTACCTCTTTAAACTTATGTGGATGGATTGTATATTAAAACAACATGGAAAGGAGGGAAAATAACTCACATATATACTACTACAAAAATAAGCATGTAATTAAAAGTTGGGATTTTTTATCTTTTTATACGGTGCTGTGTAAAAGTCTGTAACCATCCCTACTTTTTACCTTCAGCTAGACCAGGGCTACTCATCTGGCGGCTTGCGGGCTATTTCCGGCCCATGGGTGACTTCAATCCGGCCAACTTCATTAAAAAAAAATATATATATATATTTTTGGTTTCGGGTTTGGGTTCCGTTTATTGCATTTATGATCCAATGCAATAAAATAAACAATTTTAAAAGGTAACAGACCATTATGAAACTTGGTTTATTTGCATGACTTTAATCGATGGATGTCCGGCCCCCGAGCCGTTAGCTTTCAGAAACTGTGGCCCCTTAAGCAGTTTTGTTGAATTTGTTTGAAGTCATAAAGACAGCACTTGGGACTCAAACAAATATTTTCATGACATTTCTCCTAGACTGTTATTATTTCAAACCTTTTTAGCTGCGAACCTCACTCAACAAATCTGAGAGCAAATACGTACCAGTAGATTAAAACACCGAACTTCTAAATCACAAACGGCTCCTCCATGGACATCGGCACTGTTAACCTATTTTCAGTCACTTTTCTCTTTTTGGAGGTAAACAAGCATGTGCCAACAGTTCACAACAATTTACTGACAAATGTTTAATTTTAAGGACACAATAAACATCAGTTTAAAAAAAAACCTGCAGATTTTGTTTCTTTTTTTGTTTTTTACCTGTCATGACATTGCAATGAGTATCTTTAACTCTGAGCTATTTTTAAAAAAACAAACAAAAAACAAAAACCTCCTAAAGTTAGGAGATGAATCATTGCCATGTTATTCATAAACAACTTAAAGAACCAGTTGGTTAAAATTCTACTTTCAGCCTGCTAAACAAGACACACTTTGTTCCCTTTTTTTTGAAAACTAGTCTCTAAAAAAAGAACAAAGATAAGACTGTTTGGCAAAAATTTACTTCTAAAGCCTTCTTGTTTGAGAAAAGTTTCGGTCACTGTCTTGATATCTAAAAGTAAATCAGAACGATTAAACTCAATCATAATGTGGTAAATGTTTCAACTTCCCAGACAAGGTTGTCTCTCTTCAATTACCAGCACTTCCCCACTTTTTAATCAACTGTATCAAACGATAGGAGACAAAATATTTACAACATCAGGGCTTAAATGATCTCCTGAGTTACTGCAACAGCAGCAAGAACTGAACCCACACATGCAAATTTCCCAAGTGACCAGGGTGGTGCAAGACAGGCCGTGTCACAAGGTGGTTTCACAAACGCTGTTGATGCAAACACCTAAACAGGGAAGATGTATGAAAGTACCAAAAGTCAGATTATTATCTGACAATTGTTTATTGTTTAATTGTTATTGCTGCATGGCAACAAGTATGTCACCACCAAGTAGTTTCATGTGCTGGAAGTTCACATGACCAGACCCAACTGGGCCAGCTGCAGCACAAACAGCTTGTCTGAGGGACAATTACAAACACTGGCAAGTTGCTTAAAAATCTAACGAGGTCTATAACTTTGGAAATTAACGCACTCAAAAGTTTAGGTGTGTTCCATATTACTGGTACTTTTAAACACTAAGAATGTAGCAAATGTGTTTATTACAATGCAACTTCAATTTTACTTTTAAAATCTGGTCTTTATTGTGCTTTACTCTTGAGTTATTGTTTTAAGTCAGTAGGAACATTTTGGTTACAGCTGTGTTTAGGGGTGCACTGATAAATCGGCCCCGATTTCCTTAATTTTGGGAAATCGTCCAATACTTACATGAGAAACCGATTTTTTTGTTTGTTTGTTTTAACAACAATTGTCTGAACTTCATATTTTGGAGCACTACCTCATAGACAGTTAAAACAAGTTTGTATTGTTTCTAGGATATTGTTCAAGGGTATGTTTTTCAGTAAAATAAGACGGGAAAATTGAAGGTGCATTGTGACCTTATAACACTTGACCGTGTCGCTTATAAAACAAAATCAGTATTTGGCCAAAATTGGAATCGGCAGGTCAGACTTTTTAGAAATCGGTGATCGGCCAGAAAACTGCATTCAGTGCACCCCTAGCTGTGTTACCTCTTTACGCCTGCTGCCATGGATCAGGTAAATTACCTGTGTCTACGTGCATGTATCTGTTAGCAAAATACCTCATGAACCAGCCAATGGATTTTTATGCACTTCTCAGACAAATAAAGGTTGAATGAATGAATAAACTCAAATTAAAATGGGCGCTGAAAGTGATTGGGCTCCGGAAATTCAAAACATGGCTATGATTTAGTCAATTTTGCATATATAGAGCTGAAATTTTATCTGGTAGTAACTGAGTCATCCGCTACACATACTCTGAGCGCTACAATGATCTTTGCATAAAAAAAATAATAGCACTAACTGCTGTAGTTAACCGTTTGCCTATTAACAAAATAAGTCATGAACCACTGAACGGATTTCAATAAAATTCTCACAATCATCTACAAACTATAAATTCTGAAATGGATTTGAATCAAGACGGCCATCACAGTTAATGATCAATCCACACAATTATAACTCAGTCAGTTTGACAACTACTGAAGGTTAGTGTGGATCGTTTAAAACTTTAACGTGGTGTACTTTGAAAGTTGTGAGCCAGGATCTCAGTGTGAACAGATCTCTGATCTGCACAATCATCACCTGTACTCTGAGTAGGTGGTGGCTGCTGAGGTGCTCAGGCTGCGGCTCTTGTAGCGCCGACCCAGGCCGCGGTTCGGGACCTCTCCTCCTTCACAGGTGGCGCAGCAGTAAGGAACAGCTTCCGGTCCGCCGTCCATCTCTGACCGTCAGGCTGGGAAGAACCGGGTGCTTCAGATAGAAAGCTGCTGGTCAACTCTACAGGCTACTTTAAAAACTAAAAAAAAAAATTACTTTAAAATAGTTCATAAACAATGCGAGCAACGTTTTAATAGAAACCTCAGATTTACAAAATAAATCTCCCCTTTACTTGCCGTCAACAAGAACAATTTAACAAAAACAATTTAGCATTAGCTTAACTCTGCTTAGCGACTTTTTAAAAGTTTTGTTCTCATGTTAGCGTATTAGATTCACATCTATATAAAACTGAAGCAAAAATAACAGCTTTTAACTCTCTCTCTCCTGATGTTACGTAAAGTCTAACGTTTGCAACAAGTAGACCGACAGGTAAAGAACTAGAATGTTCCGAGTGAACAAGCTCAGCTGGTATATTACGTTAGCTAACTAAGCTGTCCGTTTAAGTCAAGCGAAATACACGCACAGTGTGAAGTTATTATCGACCTCAAACTCTACCTTTAAGGCAAAACGTTTCGGGGGACGACTGGGACTGGAGTGCAGCAGACTGATGAAGGATTCATTCGCCGAAGAATTACGTTACACCATGTTCTTTCTACAGAGGAGCTGTCAACAGTCAGACCATGACTTCCGGATCCTGACGGACCAATCAGGTTCTCTGACCGTTGGTGATGTCATGTTGGAAGGCATAAATAGCGAAGTTCTTTTGAGTACGCCGGGCAAAAACCCGTAGAAGAAGTACGATTGGAGAGCAGACTCCACCCACCCGGCATAGCCACCTTGTCAGCCGAGTTTGAAATGGTGTGCAGCTAGGGGGGGTGGGTGGGAACAAAAGGCTCAAATTACCTTATTAATTTTAATAAAAAAAAATAACTAGGAACAAAGTTGTTCTTTCGAATATAATTTAAATTTAATCAAAAAAATAGACGAATGTAAAGGGGCTCATTAAATCCCAATTGGTTATGCCTTAAACTATGTGATGGAACTAGATATACTGTATAGGCACAATGACAAAAAACTTAATTTCATGACTACAGTAAATATATAAAAAAGAAAGATAGAAGATTTGATAATCAAGCACAGCAACAACAAAAAGTTTTCATTCTCTGTGTTTTCTTAACATGTAAAACACCCATTTTAAAAAAATCAAATATGTAAAAACCACAACAAAAGTACAAAGTACTCTACATACTGCTGCCTTTTTCATTCAACCTTTATTTAGACAGGTTAATCCCATACTACACGTAGTATACGCATAAATACAGGTCAGATATTATAACTCGTGTAATCTCATGTGCACTCTTTTTTTCATTCAACCTTTATTTAGACAGGTAAACCTCATTGAGCCTCGAGGACTCATTTACAAGAGAGACCTGATTTCAACAAGATACGTATTATTTATACTTGGTAGATGTTTGGTGCAAGTAATTCAAAAATATGTTAAAGTGTCAGGTTTTAGGACTACACAATAAGATAAAATAAATAAATAAATTGTACTGCATTGAGGATTTTTAACAAAGCCCAATGGCCTAACAGAAAAAAAAAAAAAAAGCTGGAACACCAGTTGATAATTTGCCAAAATTTCAGCTAAATAACAAATGTGGTGTTTATTGCATATTTTTCTATATGGTAATTAAAAACAATTATTATCGTTATTATTTACAAACGACAGAAAACAATTTGCCCCCCAGCAATCTGTGAATTTAACAAAGTAAACTGAAGAGTCCAAAAAAGTTCAATCTGGTCCTCTGGACATTCAAAAAAACAAAAAAAAATGTAGAAACGTTTCGTCTCTCATCCGAGAGACTTCCTCAGTCTGAGGTACTGTATTCAGCTCAGTCTCTTAAATAGCACCTTCTCAGAGTGGATCAACCAGTTTTGCTGCTGACAACCAAAACCAGCTGATCACATGCTCAAGAAGGACCATCAGCCTAACAATGGATCATTAGCACACTGATGGCTGTTTACTATTCACAGAGGGCTGAGTGATACTAGCAATCACAGCATTGTAAGAGGGGGACAGTTGAACCCGGAGGCATCCACCCCTGTTTAATGATGGATGATTTCAGGAGGGCTGTGATCAGTCTTACATCGGGGAAACTAAACAGCCACTGGCCAAAAGGATGGCCCAGCACAGAAGATCAACATCATCAGGCCAGGATTCTGCGGTCTACACTCATCTCCAGGCCAGCGGTCACTCTTTCAGGGATGAAGATGTTCACATCCTGGACAGAGAGGAACGATGGTTTGAGAGAGGAGTAAAGGAGGCCATCTTTGTGAAAAGAAATCGTCCATCATTAAACAGGGGTGGAGGCCTACGTGTACCTAAGAAAGAGAATTTCCACACGCACAAAGTGAAGGGAACTCAGGGGATTGGAACTGAACAGCTGTGTAGCCTTAAGAAAACCACTAATCAGTGAGGCTAACTGGAAAAATAAAGCTTCAATTTGCTAGGGAGCATAAAGATTGGACTCTGGAGCAATGGAAGAAGGTCATGTGGTCTGATGAGTCCAGATTTACCCTGTTCCAGAGTGATGGGCGCATCAGGGTAAGAAGAGAGGCAGGTGAAGTGATGCACCCATCATGCCTAGTGCCTACTGTACAAGCCTGTGGGGGCAGTGATGTGGGGTAGCTGCAGTTGGTCAGGTCTAGGTCCAGCAACAGTTTGTGCTCAAAGAATGAGGTCAGCTGACTGCATGAATATACTGAATGACCAGTTTATTCCATCAATGGATTTTTTCTTCCCCGATTGCATTGGCATATTCCAAGATGACAATGCCAGGATTCATCGTGCTCGAATAGTGAGAGTGGTTCTGGGAGCATGAGACATCATTTACAAACATGGATTGTCCCCACAGAGTCCAGACTTTAACTCCATTGAGAATCTTTGGGATGTGTTGGAGAAGACTTTGCGCAGTGGTCAGAATCTGCCATCATCAATGTAAAATCTAGGTGAAAAATTAGTGCAACACTGGATGGAAATGGATCTTGTGACATTGCAGCAGCTTATCGAAACAATGCCACAGATAATGCATGATGTAATCAAAGCTAAAGGCGGTCCAACGAAATATTAGTGCAACTTTTTTTTTTTTTTTTTTGGCCAGGCAGTGTATTTAAACAAAATCTATTAATGGAGAGCACATTTATAAATAAACAAGCCCTAGAACTTCAAAACTACTGCCGATGGTGGTGTTTCCATGTTTTTTTAATTTTTTTAAAGAGGGATCTTCTGCAGCAGCATCACTTCAGGTTCGTCTCCATGAGCTTCTGACCTCTGTACATTTTGTCCGCTCTGCACGATCAAACTGCTGCAGCTCCTTCAAGTTGGACGGGCGCTGCTCATGTCCAGCAACCTTCAGGGGTGCGTTTAGGCTCGCTGTCCAGCCGGAGGGTGAACCTCTGCCCCAAACACATTCACTCAAGAATAAAACTGGTTCTCCTTAAAGAATGTGCCCCATCTTTTAACTCTGATCAGACTCATTTCCTGTTAATAAAACATCCCCTCAGCATGATGTTGCCACCACCATGCTTCACTGAGGTATTGATGCTCTCAGCATGAGCTGGTAAGATTAGCCTCAAGACCTTTCCGGGTGGTACGGTGGCTCAGTTGGTAGAGCTGCCACCTCTCAACAAGCAAGCCACTGGATCAAATCCTGGCCATGGGCCTTTCTGGGTGGTTTGCATGTTCTCGCCGTGCATGCATGCCTTTTCAAGTTTCCTCACATACACCAAAAACATGCATGTTAGGCTGGTTGGCGAGAAAATGAATGGTTGTTGTTTGTCTCCATGTGTCCCTGTGATGGACAGAAGACAAGTCCTCCAGCCTCTCGCGATGATGGCTGGACATGGGCACCAGTGACCACCCACAACCCAAAAAAGAAGAAGCGGGTAAAGATGATGGATGGAAGAGGTTTCCCTTGATGATCCAAAAGTCAGTTTGGTCTCGTCTGACCTTTGGTTAGGTCAGTGGAAGTGGCCTTCAGCTCTACGCCGCAACTTAAAATTCAATCCCGATAGAAACATAGAAGCAGAAACTTAAATTTTTGTATCGGGACACGCAGGACAACAAGGAGTCAAGCAGAGATGAGCCACGCCGATTCAACAGTGGATAAGAAATTGTTTATTTGACTTAAACATAATTACAAGGAAACCAAACAGTCTGCAACATTCTAGCTTCAGTGGGAATCGCTCTAAGTGAATCACACTCAACACAGTAGGTCATCTCAAACTGCTTTTTATTACATCTTAAATAACAGTACATTTTAATATAGTTTCTATCTTGCATCCAGCTTTCGGTTGTACACTGACTGACTTGAAAATTAAATACAAAAGGTGAAAGGGGGAGCAGTGGAGGGGAGGGTTGCAGAGCTCTACAGTTATTCGATGGAGAAAGAGAAAAGGAATTTAATTAATTTTTAACATTTTTTATTGTTTTATTTTTTGCCAACTCCAGGCCTAACGCACAATTACAGCACATATTTTTTTTTGTACAGAATGTTGCAGAGAAATAACAAAATGGAGGGAAAAAAAAGTTACTACTGCTAAAGAAAGAGCGTATTTGTTTACAAGAAGGGAACAACAGAAAATTCTGCCATTCAGATGCTGCAAGATTTATTTATTTTTTACTTTTCTTATTAAAGAAAAAAAAAGAACCTGTTACAAAATGTTTCTGTAAATGGAATTTTGTTTGCTACACAAGGAATGAAAATTTATTTGTTCCATTTGGACAGCTTGTGTTTAGGCGGATGAATGTATGCACGCATGTGTGTACAATTTAAGCGTTCACGTTGCTTCTAAAATTTGTGGAATCCCTCCCAAAATATGGACCAAGTAACCTTTAATGTTGCAGGGTTCGCTTCTCGAGTGCATAGCTTTGACGTTTCGGTTGAATCATGTATGCACAGAGTAGCCAAAAAAAAAGTAAAATAGAAAGAAAAGTATAAATACCATTGTATTGATATATTCAACAGGTTATTTTCTTAAAGTAAAAACATCAAAAGGACTTAGTTCCATATGCACCTTTTAAGCAATTCTACAGCATGCGATTCTAAGAGATAACCCACCCATGGCAGACAACCAAAATCCTTTTTTTTTTTAACTTAAAAAGTTTCAATATCATTATTTTCAAACATTGATTTATACAACATGTCATTCACAGAGTAGTAACTGCATTTCCAAGCACGGAATGGGCACCTCTGTTAAAAGAAACGTCCGGATTGCAGCCAGGCTAAAGTGGAGGGAGTCCCTACTCAACCGAATCACATCACCGGGCCCGAGCACGGGCAACAGAAACTAGACGAGGGGGAACAAAAACAAAAAAGAATAATAAAAAAAAAAGGGAGCAGGGTGGATTATGATCCGATGGGTTACTCTTCATTTAATTATTCTACACTGTTGCCAGACAGAAAGGTGTAAGAACGGTTAAAATGTGTGTATTTTCTTCTTTTCGTTTTAAAAACGAGCATTCATTATCATAAACAGCATGTGCTTGGTTAGTTCACTTTTTTTTCTCTTTAGACATTATCCTATATATGCAAAGTTTAATTTTTGTGCAAACAAAGATCTGTGGACTACACAGGAAAAAGGAAACGGTAAAGTATCATGGAGCTAAATATACAGAAGGGCCAGATGTGGCTCGAGGACTCCCTGTTGAAGCTGAATTCTCTCACTTTGTTCTCCTGTGGGATAAAGCTGGACTTAAAAGAACAAAAAAAAAAAAAAAAGACATGATCTGGAGATCAATTTACTTTTCTACCTAAAAACGTTCTCTAAAACGTGTAAAGACTAGGAAAAGAAACAAAGCTTTGATCCTCATTTTAAGCATTAAACTGACAGTTCACTGATCTACCTCTCATCAACAATGCATCATCAGGAAAACATAAAAAATAAAATAAACATGGTCAAAAAGCTGTTAAGAGTTAGATCACTGTCGTGTAATACCCTTCACTCAGACCTGTGCACAATGAGGATGCGTTTGCTTTGTAATGAAGCAGTGCTGGGGTGGGGTTTTCTTATTTTTCCACTAATTACAATCCCAGACCACTTCGGAGGAAAGCACAATTTTCCCCTCCGGTCCACGTTGAAACTAAATTCCTTTAACTTTACGTTTTGTCCTTTTTGTTTGTAGCTGAATGGGTAGCAAACAGTTGTGCTCTTTTAAACGAGAAGGAGATAGAAGGAGAGAATTTTTGCCCTTGATAGTTTTTTTTGGGGTGTGGGGGTGGGGGTGTGGAGGGTGGGGTGGGGGTGTCTGGAGTCAGTATCATGGTGTTTCTCAAAAAGATTGGATATGCAATAAAATTGAACATTGTGATGTTGGAATGGTCTTGCACTCAACTTTGGAGTCTGGATGCCATCTGGAAAAGAACAAAAATGTAAGTTTTACTATTAATACTAAATATTTTATATATACAAAAAACAAAACATCTGTTAGTTCTATAAAAATCTAACTAAGAGGTTCTTTTGACTGCGTGAAAGCCGTTGTTTCACTTCCATGGTGCACCTTCATTCTTGACCGCCAGGTGGCAGCAAACACAAACTCTAGACGAGGCTCCACGAAGCTCCCTGACACCAGAGAGCTCAGACACTTTACCTTCAGATTCTAGTTCCAGATCTTGAGGAAGCTGTCCCAGGACCCTGTTGCCACTGCCATGCCGTCATCAGTCACACCCAAGCAGCTCACTCGGTTATCGTGACCGGCCAGGACACCTAAAGGCAACGACATTAAACCCAGTGGTTTTTAAAGGTAGTGAAGCTTGGCGCCTTTATACTGAAAAAACAAGACGGAATATAATAATAGCACAGATTACAGATGTTATCGTTTAAAAAAAGTAATCCTGATCTCATGCATCAACTTTTATTACCAGCTGTGCTCATATGACGTGCACACACAAGTTGGTTCAGCGTTAAAAAAACATAAATAAAAAAACTATAAATGATTAAAAAGTGCATATTTTAGCCTCTAAACAAAACAGAAGTATGGAGCAACAGTGGGATTTATAGAAAATTTAACCCACAACAAAACGTCACAAGACGGTGATGTCATCAATGTCAGGAGGAACACGGGTGACCTACGACACGCGTGTCAAACTCCTCTAACTCCAGGTAAACTGGCTGCTCCTTTTCGGTCTCCCTTGTGCCACAAAAGAATGTCATAAATGAGGAAGAGAGAAGAGACCGGGTTGTACGACTGCATTTTTCATCGAATTGTAAACTAGAAGAGGTTTATTTTTGCGCTGTGAATACGAGTGACGTGACTTCCGTAACGTTCAGCTGTTTAAGTTAATGAGCTGCGTGGTCTGAATTCAGGGAATAATGGAAGTGAAAGGTGTGTTCAGACTGTTTATTAGAATAGCTGAGCAGCATTAAGAAGTGTGTAACGAGATGTGCTTCTCCTGATCCCACCCTCAAAGACGTCTGTCAAGTATTTATATCGTCAGAGTCTTTTCGCTCGTAGATCAGGGATTCTTTCATCTGCTTTATTAGAATTCAGACATGAAGATAAAAACCTAAAAGCATAAAGTCCTACTCGACAACATACTAATTTAAGAGTCATCTAAATAGAAAAATACACACCAACCACTCTTACACCGAACTACACATGGTATAGCACCTTAATGCAAACACCCGAACTGAAGATGTTCTGTGAAATAAATTTGATATCAGACGGGCTAAAAGTTTAACTTAATCCAGTTTCCAAGTCAAAAGTCTTCAAGGACACAGTAACTCTGAACCAAACACAAATCAGAAATTTTTATTATGTTCACAAGCTCCAAATTATGAATACCAACATAACGCCATGATAAATTTCATAAGATCACTAACGAGGACAAACATTGAATTTACCCGACAATTCAAATCAAGCACATTACTGTGTGGCTTTGCTTGAGGAAAGGTTCTTGGGAACAGAGATGTCTTTCTCTCCATGTCAGGTTTTACAGGCTATTTAGAAAAAAAAAAAAAAGATCTGGACACGACATATTACAATCTGTTGATTCTGAATTGTTGTATGTGTTTACCTCCTTCAACTTAAGTTTGATAATAAAAAAAATGTATATTGACAACATCACCTTCTTGTCAGAGCTATAAACTTACCTTCAGGTAAACACCAATTTAAAACATATGCATCATTACCCCTTTGTGATTATTTGTCATATTTAAACAGAATAAACAACTTGTGACTGCATCCTGTTCCACAAACTACTGAAACAAGTGCATTCTGGTCATTTTACAGAAAGCAACATCCTCCATAATTAACCAAACAGCCGACTGCCTGACTTATATCAGTGCCTGTAGAGATGTTCTGTTACTGGTGCCTTATATTCACTTAATTATTATTATTATTATATCCACCTCCATTAGCTCATTGCTTTGTCAGTAGGTGGCCTATCAACTGTAAGACTTAAGAGATGTGTAAAATTTTACGACAAAAGTCCAATACAGAATAAACATATTTTTGCTTAGTGCCAGGCAACTGAACAAATTGTGTAGAGTAAAAAATAAACCTCTCCACACACTTCTGTTCTTTCTACGTTTCCCTCTTCAGGGGTCGCCACAGAGCGTCATCCTCCTCCATCTCTGTCGTCTGCACCCTCTGTCCTCACTCCAACTACCTCCATGTCCTCTTTAACTCCATCCATACATCTCCTCTTTGTCTTTTTCCCGACAGCTGGATTTCTAACATCCTTCTCCCAGTATACCCACTGTCCCTCCTCTGGACATGTCCAAACCATCTCAGTCTGGTCTCTACAACTTTATCTCCCAGTTGTTCAACCTGTGCTGTGCCTCTGATGATCTCATTCCTAATCTAATCCATCCTTGTCACTCCTAAGGAGAACCTCAACATCTTCATTTCTGCCACTTCCAGTTCTTTCTCCTGTCTTTTTGTCCATGTCTCTGTCTCCAGACCATACAACATAGCCGGTTTCACCACCGTCTTGTAAACTTTTCCTTTGACCTTTGCTGACACCCTTTTGATCAAAAATCACTCCTGAATCTTTTCTCCATCCACTCCATCCTGCCTGGACTCTCTTCCCCATTCACACAGACACACACACTTCATTTACAGTAATAATAACACAAATGTCGACATATTTCTGGCACACAGCTGTCTTAGTCCCTGAAACAGCTTGCTCATACGAGATATCATCATGTAAACAAGAGTTACACAGAAAGTTGGGGTGTGAATGATCCATGCGTATAAGCAGCAACTGATTCCAACTTATGCATTCTGCTCAATGCAAGTACTCATAAAATAGCAAATCCACAACAGGATGCTTCTGCACTCAATTAATCTGAAACCACTGTACATTTCCTGTTGGTATATCAAATATCACTAGACTTGCTTCATTTTCAGAGAGTCCAACAGAACCTATAACATTCACTTACAACGTTGGGAGTGTAGTTTGTTAATCAGGAAGTGAAGGTTGTGAGTTTAATATACCATGAAAAGCCTCTTTCAGAATAGATTTGCAAAGAGATTAGCAGCGATACCTGTTAAGTTTCTGGCAAAGAAGTGACAGCCATGCTCACTTTTGGTTCCCTGAACCCACGTTTATAAACTGACAAACACCAATATACTGTAAATTCTGTTTACTGCTCTCGGCGCAACTCATTACTAAATTTTTGAAAAAACAAACGGAGGTGACGGAAATCCGACTCCACAGAATGGTTTTCTACATGTTTTATTGACAAGCGCTTTAAAATAACCTGACGTTTAATTAGAAATACTTAAAGATGTAGAAGACACGTAAATTTGGCTAGCTGGTAGCAAAAGATCAAGCTTAAATTTAATTCAATTCAGTTTATTTATATATAACGCCAATTCACAACAAAGTTGTCTCAGGGCACTGAACAGAAACATTCACACACATAGAAAAGCCAGTTAATAATGAAGACTGAGACTCACTTCAGTTTTCCATCTTTTGAACCGTAGCTTACCTGCACGGTCGCCCTTCAATGTGTCCCAGACGTTGCAGTTGAAATCGTCGTATCCAGCCAGGAGTAGACGGCCACTCTTGGAGAATGCTACAGAGGTGATGCCACAGATGATGTTGTCATGTGAGTAAACCATCAGCTCCTGGTCGGCACGCAGGTCAAACAGCCTGCAGGTAGCATCATCTGAGCCCGTGGCAAAAGCATTGCCGTTAGGAAAGAACTGCAAGAAGAGAGAGGAAAGGCTGCTTTACACTCTGTGCACACGTCAATAACACAATTTAAAGCAATTCATCAACAGTGCGCAACTCTACACAGCAGAGCTAAAATGTATAATGCACTATAAATTCCTAGCAATTGTAAAAATAACAAAAAAAAGTAGTTGAAATAATATTTCTCGGACTACAAGGCACAATGAGGTGTAATATCAATGAACGGGTCCGTTTTCATGCATAAGGCGCATTAAGCGAAACAAGTTCATTTCATAATACACAAGGCGCCCTGGATTATTTATTTTTATTTATTTATCAACCTTTATTTAACCAGGCAAATCCCAATGACAACACAGATCTCTTTTGCAAAGGAGGTCTGGCGCTGAAGGCAGCCCAACATGCATGTTTTTGGTCTGTGGGAGGAAACCGGAGTACCCGGAGAAAACCCACACAGGCACGAGAAGAACACGCAAACTCCACACAGAAAGACCCCAGGTCCAACCGGGGATTGAACCCAGGACCTTCTTGCTGTGAGGCAACAGTGCTAACCACTGAGTTGTCGCGCTGCCATACAAGGCCTTAATATTATAAGGCTCACTGTCAATTTTTGAGAAAATTACAGGATTTTAAGCGTGCCTTATATTCTGAAAAATACGGTACTTTAATTTGATGCGAGTTCATGTAAGAAAAGGACTTAAATTTTACTTTTTTAGCCTAAGCTCATTCTAAAGTTAAGCAAACAAACATGGTATGCTCTGAATTCAGAATAAACATGCAAACGATTTGAAAAAAACAAAAAAACAAAACAAAACCCCAAACAACCCTGTATTTACATTTTGTTAGAACAACTTTGCAGCTAAAAGTGGATGGAAAAGTGCACC
The DNA here is from genome assembly GCF_014905685.2 of Nematolebias whitei. Taxonomy (NCBI): domain Eukaryota; kingdom Metazoa; phylum Chordata; class Actinopteri; order Cyprinodontiformes; family Rivulidae; genus Nematolebias; species Nematolebias whitei. The sequence goes on along the minus strand of NC_056508.1, from coordinate 39,585,953 downwards.
TTTGTGTGAATAATATGAGAAATGTGCTTCTAAAATCCCTACAATATCAGAAGCGTTCATTTCTTTAAAGGCATTTTACTTCAGGAGCTGGACAAACTCGAATTCTTTTTAAATACATTTTATTCAGAATTTAAGAAACTGAATTATTTTTAACTACAGCTAAAGGCTTTCAGAATAAAAGTCATCTATCTCTCTGTGCAACAAGCCTTTTCTTGCTTTGCTTTCACAGACTGGGCTTTTATTTGGACATATTTATTTTTATTTGCCCTGATGTCTAGGCCAGCATACAAATGACACTTCTTTCCCTAACTTTTACAACTAACTGCTTCTACATTTTGCCTGCAGCAGCTACATGTACATTAAGCAGCTTCACACTTGAAAATTGAAAAGATTTGTATGCAACAAGTTCTGTGTTTGTGTGCGGCCTCGTACACAGATGGCATTGATGTCCGACTCGTGGCCAGTGAAGGTCTGTCGGCACATTCCTTCTCTGATGTCCCAGAGCTTGGCCGAGGCATCGCAGGCTCCAGACACAAACAGCCTGGTGTCAGGCGCCAGAGAGAGACTCATCACATCACCGGTGTGTCCGGCAAATGTAGTCGTCTGCTGACCGGTCTCGATGTCCCACAGAGCACTGCGAGAAATGCAGAACATGAAGGTTAAAAAAATACCTCCACAAAGTAACTGCACACAGGAACTGAATTGTAGGTTTGATCCAAACAGACTCACTTTACAGAAACTCACGATGTGATGACTGAAATTACAGTTCTCTGCAAAATCACAAGTTAATATCTAAAAAAGTTAGGTCAGGTCCCCTGGACGTTCAAAAAAAAAAATTAAAAAAAAAAAATGTCCAGAGGACCCGACTTAACTTTTTTTACATTTTTCTACCTGGATTATTGAGCATGAATCAGGATATTACAAGTTAATAGTTTAATTTATTTACCCTCGCAGAAATAATGTGACAGCACAAAATAAAATACTTTTTTTTTAGCGCCGATAGTAATGGTACAAACTGAAAATTAAAAATTTTTTAAAAAACGTTTAGTAATGAAAGAAAATTAATATGAGGTAGTAAATATTGATGTTGCATTAAACAGTATTGAGTGCAATACCATAACTCACCAGGTGGTGTCTCCAGAACTAGTGACAATCTGGTTGTCATCCAGAAAGCGACAGCAGGACAAGTAACCTAAACAAAATAAAACACACCGATTACTTCATTTTGAGCTACTTCTTTCCTTCCCATTATAACCAAGAGTTAAAGATTTAATTGTTTCTCTCTGAAGAAGAAGAAGAGGCCTCATTTTAAACAGTCATCACACCCACAGAGAAGGCTATGTGAGCTTGATGTGGGGGAGATGAATCGACTAATTCACAACCACAAAAAGAAAAGAAGCTGTAGGGCATCTCCTGCTTCGTGACTTGCTTCCATAATTCATCCATTACTAGTTGGTAAAGTGTATATACCCCTCCCTATAGTTAGGGAACTGGAACTAAAATGCTGACACACTTCCTGCATCATGTGACACTGATCAGATGAATGCTCCTTGCTTAACACTTTCATTAGTTCGTAATGGTGTAAGGTTTGCTAACCATCCGAGTTCAATAAAGTTAAACTACAAGAATGGCATATTTTTAAACAGCGCTTAGGACATGGGCATTAAATAAAACATATATTTTAAAATGGCTTTTATTTACATATTCTTTTGGACACCAGATTTTGTAACGCACAAAAGCTCAAATTAACCAAATCTTCAGGTGATGAATGTAACTGTGTTCATTTTTTTCATATTTGAGTACATTTTACAATAAATTATTAAGTTGCATACTGTAACATCAAACAGAATGGTAAGCAAATAACAGCAGCAGTTCAATGCTTGAGTGACATTTCTGATCAATTTAAAATCCCCACATTTGTTTTTGACCAACAGATGTGCTGTTATCTGGTCAGTGATGCCTTAAAACTTTAGCTTACTGGACAATGTTCAGCTATTGGCTGCAACTTGAGTTGGATTTTATTGAGTGCTAAAATAAACCTAATCATGTGATTATACACCTTCTGAGGGGGTACAAGTCTTGGTACTGAGCTGTTCAAGTATTTAATTTCAATCACTCAAACTCATGACGGTGGTCACGAACATGGGTTGGGGTCGTGACTCGTTTTATGGTTCTTTAAGGCTCAACACCTAGTATAAATACGCTTTACTGGATTTATCTGACCTTTTATAAAATTCATTGAATGATGAATAAGTAGATACAAGCCAACAGAAACGTCAGGTCTACCTGTGTGTCCAGCCAGCTCACGGCTGACGCGCACATTTCCTTCACGGGTCTTCAGGTTGTAGATGGAGCAGATGTTGTCCAGGCCACCACAGGCAACATAGTTCCCAGAAGGGGCGTAGGCGCACGTCATCACCCAGGAGGAGCGCAACGGGATAGCATGGACCTGGAGGAGAGAAAGAAGATTTAATATTAGATAGTATGCAGTGACAGATGGAAGGGGAAGAGGGAGAGGAGGGCAATGTCACAAAGTCTGTCTGCAACATTAACGTAACCTTTCAAGGACAATACCCACTATAAATAGCTTTCACTTGGCAGCTACAAACACAATCAACTCAGTATTCTGTCAATTTAAACAAAGCCATCTTCTGGAAATCTGAAGGTGATAAACGCTGTTTCATATTGTCACAGTCTAAACTTTGTTTTGCTTAAAACATTATACTCCTACTATAAAATTATTCAAGTCTAATAACTTATTTGCTCTGGTTTATGTGCATTGTATTTGTGCTGTTGTTGATTCGTTCGTGTTTGAGACAGAGGCTTGATTAGAGAGTGGTTTAGTCAGACTTTTAGTATTATATTAGCTTATGCTCAAAGTCAATACATATATCCTTTAAACAAAATCTTTTAATACAAGTTGATCAATTAAGCGACATCTTTTTAAGTAATTACATCCTTTACACTGTACTTAGGCTCATTCAACCCACCGATAGTGTTAATGTAATAAAATTTGAGTTTTTTTTACCTTGTTTGTGGTGTAGCTGTCCCAAATAATGAGTTTGCCATCCTGGGAAGCACTGACCAAAAGCCTGGTAAAAAAAAAAAAAAAAGAAGATAAAAATCATCCAAAATACACAATTTAAAAATCTCAAATGTTTTGAAACGCACAGAAAAAGCTTGTTAAAGTTAAACTGGCAGACAAATGCAGCACGTCTAATTTGAAACAGCACTGTAATCTATTCCCATTATGAATATATTGTATATATTAATAATTCTATTAGACTATCAGTATGTGAATTACAGAACAGACTGAGTTGTGTTGCTTTTGTTGCACTGATTTCAAAATTAGAAAAAAATGAAGATACACTGCGGAACAGTTTCATTTGTAATGCATTTGTAGTATATTGGGAGGGGGGGGGGGTCCGTCTGTATTTATACAAGAAACTTCACTACAAACACTACATTGTCTGATATAGTGTATTGTTGCAATGTTTATATTGTGATCTCGACGTCAGCATTACAGTACTTCCCAGAACAGACGCTGCTAATCCTGATTTAAAAAAAACAACAACAAAAAAAAACTACAGACTCTCTTCTCAGCAGTTTTACTAAACAATTTGTTTACTTTAAACAGCACCTACAGGCTGTGGACAACACATTTTTACCAGGATTCTTTCCAACCTCTTATTCTAGAGAACTCTCTTCGGTACCTCTGTGCTTTCATGTGCTATCTGGGTGACTCCTACAAGAGTAACCACAGTGATGGTCCCAATGCACACAGGTTCAGCAGAGAGTGAACAAACCAAAGGCTGCGGGGACTAAGATCGTCTTAAGTACTGCACTGGCAGAGACGTGCTCACATGCAAAAATTCGCCACATAGAAAATTCAGGATAAATAGTTGTGCCCCTATTTTGTTAATGTAGGAGAATCTGATTCAACCTTTTTACAGGAAAAACAAAAAGCTAAACAAAAGATGGAGCATGGGATAAAGTTAGAAGCAGCAAAATGTGCGTACTTCAGAACCCGACTCTAAAATAACTTTTTTTGTGATCTGTAGGAGTGTGTCAGCTGAGACAACGATACGATGCGCTGAAGCACTCCTTGTCAGAACAGAGCTATGACGATGGCAAGGATGCCACTGAAGTGATGACAATCAACTGAATCAATCATCAGGTGTGTTAGAAATGCTTAGAGCAGGGCTATTCATCAAAACTGCTCAGGGGGCACAGTTTCTGAATGCCGGCAGCTCAGGGGCGAACATCCAGCAATTTTTTTTTCATTCAACCTTTATTTATACAGGATAGTCTCACTGAGTCACAAGGACTTATTCACAAGAGAGACCTGTTTAAAACAACAACAACAACAACAAAAAAAGTAAATAAACCAAGTATTACAATGATGTTATCTTTAAAATTTAAATACCTTTCACATTTGTTTGTTTTATTGCATTGAGTCATGAATGCAATAAACAGAACCCCAAACTAAGAAAAAAAAATTTAACTCATTTGTGGGTTGGACTGAAGTCCGGCCCACGGGCCACCTGTTGAATAGGTCTGGCTTAAAAGCTCTTTGAGTTAGACAAACAAGTTTAGTAGTGTGCAGCAGGCCTCCCTACACACCCCAATCTTGTTTGTGTCATTTGAAGAGAGCAAAACCAGGAAAAAAACTTAAGCTGCGTGTGATCACTTTAAGGCTTATCTATGTTGTTTTGGGGAAAAAATAAAAATAAGAAGTATGCAGCTCAAACTAACATGGATTTTTATAATAACACACTCGGGTTGCCAGACCACGTTTCCATCAACTGTGCACTTGGGTAGCCAGACCACGTTTCCATCAACTGTGCCAAGTATTGGGTTTTAAAAAGTGTTTTGAAACATTTGTGCAATTTTAAAATGTGGAATAAGTACTACACAGTCTGGGGGAAAAAAATCATATACTTAAAACACTTTTATATTTGATTGGGTGTAAAACAACAACAAAAAAATATTCCCAAACTCACGTCAATAAATAATTCTAGTCTAACAATAAAATAAACTAAAGCACCAAAACAAAATTGTTGCCTCTGTTGATGGTTACATGTTTTTCATGTATTGATCATGTATTTCTTGTACTCATCAACTGAGCCCTTGAACGAGAACAAAAATGACAAAACAACCAGGAGTAAGTTACTGTTTTCATTAGGATTGAGGTAATAACTATATTCAAGCTTTCTGTGCCAAACGTTTGCATTTGATTTTCATCGCCTCAGTAGCTTAATCTCTTCAGGAATTTATGGTGATCTAATAAATACCCACACACCACTGGAAGAAGGTGAAACAGCAAAAATGCAGCAATCTAACTTTTCTTTCCTCAGGTATGCGACGACGTAAATAAAAAGGCAAGTAGTTTACAACAGCCTCTATGTGGACCAATACTGACCAGCACCACTGTGGATACATTTTGCAAAGAAAAAAAAAAGTGAATAACTTAATTCTTTATGAAAAGTGAGGTTTATAGCTTATCTCCTTGGTGACCAGCCATAACACTTGGTTTAAAAAAAGGCTGACTCCATTTTGAGTATTTCCCTACCCACATCACATCTCAATGCACACAAACACACTAAAGTGTAGACACATCGAGATCAAGTGACTTGCTATTTTAGGAGGAAGACTGATGCAAGCTACAAAAAATAATTTGACAGAGACCCATAAAAGAAAACCCCTCAGGCCAGGTTTTATATTTACTGCATGTAGGCAAAGAAGACTGAGTAAAGGGCATGAAATGTTTGATTATTGGGAAGAATGGAGTTGAATGAGTTCACCTTGAGTCAGTTCCCCAGTGCATGGCATAGATTTTAGCCAGATGCCCTCTCAGCGTTCGTCTAGTGCGCATCTGAATTCGGCCAACAGGGTCAACGTTAGCTGTGATCTAAATAGGAACAAAATAAAAGTAGAGCTACTTTGAGAGAACCTTGACAATATTTTGTGTTGTGTACACAATCTTTACGAAGTAGTTTGTTGAAAGCTCTTTTTAAAAACAATGTCCTTTGTGAATACCTTGAAACACATGAAGCTGATTTCAATACATATTTTATAGCTTAACATAAAATGATAGATTCACAATCATGCACAATGTACGTTATTTTGATTTTATTTTTTACCTGAGACAGGGTAGCATCTGCACACGCTTTCCTGGCATCCTGAAACAAAATGATACAATCAGTATTCCAATTAAAATTTAAATTAGCGGAAAAGTTGGCATTAGAATTACCAGACTATTAAAACTTGGTGGTATGCAATGAGAAGCAATTTAAAACTAATAATGTGTGTTATCATTCTAATTTGACTCTGGCACCGACTGTTCAACAGCAGCAAATTTCAATGTACGCATTGATGGCACACAAGTGGAAAAGATACATGGAAACATTGAACTGAAAAGGATATTAATTTACTCCTCATCTTGGCGCATAAATAACTCGTATGGTGGTCAAAATGGGAATATTCCTTCAAATATCTTTCATAGATCAAAATATTGTCAGTTGGTTTGTTTAACTCATGACAAAATGTACTGGTTTGGTTTCCAACTGAACAGCATAGAACTACAGCAGTGGACCTGCAGATGTAGGAAAGGGACTTACTCTGATCTGGTTCTTGAGTTGCTCAGCCTCCTGGCGTAGCTGATCCAGTTCACTCATTTTCCTCTGCTAATGGTGTGCTTTGCTCCGCCGCCTAGACTCTTGCTGATCTATAGAAGACAAGATAGAAAAAGCTCAACGTGAATGTCAAACACGTCACACTTTCGATCTGTAGCAATACACGAAGTTAGACTGAACTAACAATTTTGAGCACCACATTATATTTACGCTACCGCTCATTGTAGGAACGTGCATCTTTCTTAAGTTAACAATTTATGGACAATAACTTCAGCAAAATGCAGCCGAAGATCAGAGTTTTTCATAAATCCGTTCCATGCAGCTCAGACAAAGTGAAAGCGAATCACTTTTGAGACAGCTCAAGACTTGTCCTTGCCAGCTTGAAACTGTAGCCTAGCAACAAGCTCTATGCAGCTTCTTAAGGCTTAAGGTAACAAATTTGAGCATGATGGTGAATGGTTTTACTTTTTCCTCCCAAACAGCAAACCTTTGGGCAAACATCTTGGAACAATCGAGGAGGAATGCAATTGCTCAAATCTATAAAAATAAATAAATCCATTCCTGCACATTCGAGCACAACATACCTCTTAATTTTCAAAATACAGTAAGGATCAGGTGTACAGCCATCAAGAAACAACCAAGTCAAAAGACCACCCAGGGGTTTGCTGTACTACTGTAGACCCAAGGTGTTCGGAGGTGTAGGGTTTGTTAATGCTATCAATGCTTGTAAACTCTAAACTCCCTTTCCAATGTCATCCCTGTAATCCTGGGACACAGTTGATTCAGCTCCTCCAGCCAAATCCGGTTAAGACAAAACCTGCTGATGATCCTAAAAGCAGTGGCTATCCCGCTGACCCCAATCCTCTGGTTGACGCTTTTAACACATACTTTCACTACCCATAAAAAGTTTTGTGCAAAGGAAAATCATATCCCAATAAAACTGAACTTGGGCTCAAATGCTGGAAGGCATCCAACAAGGTTGAGTCAGGTCCTCTGGACTCTGGACAGATTCTTCTTTGTTGAAACATTTCGTCTGGAAGGCATGTTACAACACGCAACACTTAAAAGAATCACTACTGATCGATGCAAGTATGCAAGCCATGTTAAGACGCTAAACTTTCCCTTCACTACAGCTTCAGTTTAAAATTGATTTAATCTCCTAAAATAAAAAATCGTATCAATTCTCCAACATCACCAGTTCCAAGAACCATCCGTCGTATGAAATAAAATTGGTCTTTTCTTAAACAATCTTGATTGGTCAAATAAAATAAACACTGAAAACACACCTTACCTCACTGTTTCTGTGTGTTTAGATTCAAGCTCTTCCTCCTGAAGAGTGTTGAGACCTTCTGAATGAACACTTTATCCTACATGTGCCTGAGATCTTAGCAGCTCCCTGTCACCTGATTGGCCAATGCTATCTCAGCAAGGCTCCTTAGCACCCTAATCTTTGTGATAAAAATATGTTGGTGCATAATTATTAATGTCTTCTTTTTGATACACACCTATATGCGGAGTAAAAAGCAAAAATATTTGTCATTTTTCAAAACAAAAGGGTCTGAAAAAGTTAAAACATGAACACATTATTGACCTTTAGAAAAGACTGGATTAGGTCAAGGACTGCTGTGCTACAATTAAAGTAAAGCATGTTGGTGACGGCAACCCACGTTTATTAGAAACAGCATTTCAAATTTAAGCATCTTTGTTGATTTTTATTTCACAATGCCAAAGTTACAAAATATTCTTGGTAAAATAGTTAAAGACAAAGGCTAAATTATGTGACCTAAACAGTTTTGAAACCAGCCATTAGGGTACAAAGTGAACAGCACCCACAAGTTGAGCAGAAAAAAGAAAAAGCAAACAAATTTTTTTTTAATTAAAACGGGTGCGTCTCATTTAGCTTATTCATTTGCTTAAGATTAGAAACCAATCAAACAAGCACGGACATTCAGACATTTTGTCAAAGACTAATTTTAGATGAGCACAAACAATATGTGATGTGATCTACTGCAAAAATATTGTACTTTAAGGACTTTATAAACCTGTTATGAACTGGGGTATCTGCACATGTGTGCAGGTAATTTGTGTGCTGCACCAGGTGTTAATGGGTTAAACAAGACAAACGCGTGCTCGGTTGGCTGAGGTCAGGTGATGCTTGAAAGACGTCAGGAAAATTCCCCATCTTCCCTCTTCTTTCTAAAAAGAATGTATAAACGTAACTGTGATGGGACACCCCGTCACTCCTTCAAAGCATTTTAGCATTTAGTCAAAGTGTTCTATATTTTTTATAATTTATTTAATAATTTAAGACTTTGCATAATAAAAAGTATAAATGTTACTTTCGTCAACGACTGATTTCAAAACTACTACCAAAGATCCTAAAATAAATCAGAAATCCTTACTGATTATCAGTATTAGCACAAGTGGTGTGATTGAGAGAAATCTTTTTCCTATTCTGCTAGTGGTGGGAGTGTTGAAGCCACTGGCGGTGCAACAGATAGAGCCTCTTCTCTGCCGCCTTCTCTTTCTACCAGCTATTTTTAGTTAGGTGCAGGGGGAGGAGGAGAAAGAGGAGGAGGGAAGCAGACTTCACATTTTCCAGCCACTCCTATCAGCTCCCACATCTCGAGTGCAACAGTGACAAGGAGAGAGGAAGTGTAATTCGACTCCATACAGACACACACTTCATTGTTATTTCTTCCTCCCGAAGAGCAATAATCACCACCTACTTTCACACCATTTTAATTTAGCCTAAAATGTTTAGCATGAGCTTCCTTTACAAGAGTACAAGATAAAAATAACTTGTTTAAAATTAGATTTTTTTTTGCTAAGTCTAGAAATAAAATTGTGCCTATCATGCATCATCATATCATGTATTTCAACTCAACTTAAAAGCATTAAGGAAATAAAAACACACGTCACATCTCTCCATTCATACCGAACACATGAAAGGTAAACAAAAGAACTAGGGTAGCATGTGTAAAAGGACATTACCCATAAAATGCTCTAATGGGGTTTGGCAGAAGATTTCTGGGGCAGACAAGATGTTGTCACCCTGATGACACAAGAAAACAGGCAAGCAGAGAGATGTTCTTGTGCACAAGAGGATAGAAGCCAGTGAGGCAAGCTGGAGGACAGACGCAGATTAAACTAATGAGAGTGAACAAGCAGAGGACAATTGGGAGGGTAGCTGCTAATTAACCCTTTGATAAAGGGGGAGCAAGGCATGTTAGTGTACATGTATATATATATTTTTTTTAAATCAAAATGGGAATACACTCTTGATTTCATGGCCTTCGTGAAGTGTTGCTTGTTATTCATTTTACTTTAGTTTTCATCCTAATAAAGTCCGTGTTTAGGTGCTCATACTTACAAAACACTGCCTATAATGAACAAAAGGTCAACAGTGAGAACATTTAAATGACATAATGAACATTCGTGACTTAAAAATTAAACTTTTCCTGGTGAAACATGGTGTTCGTGTATTGGTGCTTGCAAGACAATTGCCTCAGGTTCAGACACTTTGACTAGTAATTGTAGAAGTGAAAGAAAAAATTGGCCATGTTTGGTTTCAAAACATTATGAATACGAAAACATTAAATAAGAAATAATGAATTATGAGTATGTTATTTTGAAGTGGTGAACATTTTGGTAACCTTAGCTTTAAGTGAACTCTAGCCATATTTCTGTATCACTACTTTCTGTAGTGATAACTTTGGAACCTGTAGCAGAAGTTTTGTGGAGTTTCTCAATATCAAACTCAAGACCATAAAATCGAATATTTCAAATTACTAAATCTAATATATATATATATTTTTTTTTTCTTCTTTTTTCTTTTTTTCTAATATTGTCCAGCTTTCAGATGAACTGTAAAAGGAAGGTGGTTATTTTAAAAGGTGCAGTAATGATGACCTTAATAATTTACGCCCTCCTGCTTGGACTCCAGCTGCCCCACCCTTTGTAGTCTTAAGGACTGCATCCAGTCTTGCTTGCCTAATTGTTTCTTTTAACTTGCCTTACTGTAGAACAGAGTGCTTAGAGTGCCATTTGAGTTGTGGTTAATTTGTTCCCACTAACACTTTGAGCTGCAGCACATTGTGGAGATGGCTGGTTAAATGCAACTCAACCAGTGGTTGGCTATAAGCAGTGCCTGAGCAAATGATCATTGTAGCATTCTACCTACAATGTAATACAAGCACATAGTATCAGTAAGCAGGCGTTTCCTTTTTCAAGGGTGTTTCCTAGCTGTGCTCGTCTCTTCCCTTTGTCAAAACATTCAGCGGATGTGGCGACAGAGCATACACACTTTACAAATACACTTTGTGGTTTCTTTTATTAGCGTTGACTTGCTAATGCCCATTCAGACCTAAAATCTGGCTATGCAATCAACTGCATTACAGTAACAAATTCCACACAAAAGGCAGGCTTACGGGAACAGACAAATTATGGGAAGGGAAAGTAGAAATAAAAACAAGAGGATGTATAGGAGGCACTATGTGTGTTGTTTGGTACAACACCAGGCCAACACTTAAATTAAGGTCAATGCAATGTTTAGGCTCAACACAAACTGATTAACATTGGTGGGCACAGCTAACCAAAAGGTTAGCTTCGCTAACCCATAATCTGCCAACTAAAAATTAGCTTTGCTAATGCTAAACTGCTAAGACAACTGTCATTCAGTCTGTGTCACACATCTTTGCCCTTTTCCAGTTGAAGCTGCGTCGATCAATCACATCTCGTCACATGTACACATGTGCCTGCACATGCCTGCAGCTAGCTGCTGATGCGTCGACCAATCGCGGCTTGTCACGTGTAGTAAGTCAATAGCGTGCTTAACAGATTCTTCAAGACACACCCACAACAGACAGGCTTGCAGGGATCATCTTTACTAGATGACCAAACCACCTCAACTGGCTCCTTTCGACGTGGAGGAAAAGCGGTTCCACTCTGAGTCTCTCCTGGATGACTGAACTTCTCACCCTATCTCTAAGGGAGAGGCCAGCTACCCTGCAGAGGAAACTCATTTCAACCGCCTGTATCTGCTATCATTATTTTGGTTACTACCCAGCGCTTGTGACCATAGGTGAGGGTAGGAACGTAGACCAACCGGTAAACAGAGAGCTTTGCCTTACAGCTCAGTTCGCTCTTCATCACAACGGACCAGTACAGAGTCAGTGATACAGCAGATGCTGCACCAATCTGTCTGTCAATCTCGCGCTCCATTCTTCCCTCACTCGTGAACAAAACCTCGAGACACTTGAAGTCCTCCACTTGAGAAAGAACCTCACCCTCGACTTGCAGAGAGCAATCCACCATTTTCCGGTTGAGGATCATGGCCTCAGATTTGGAGTTGCTGAGTCTCATCCCAGCAGCATCACATTTGGTGGTGAATCACTCCAGTGAGAGCTGAAGATCACAACACGATGACACCAACAGGACCACATCATCTGCAAAAAGCAGAGATGGAATCCTGAGGCTACAGAACCGGAAACCCTTGGCCCGCTGGCTGCACCGAGAAATTCTGTCTATGAAAGTTATGAACAGAATCAGTGACAACAGGCAGCCCTGGCGGAGTCCAACTCCCACCCTGAAGTGGTCTGACTTGACTACCGGCAATGTGAACCAAACTCTCGCACTGCTTAGGGACTGAACAGACCATAGCAGGATTTTAATATTGTTAATCAAGGGGCGGCTGTAGCTGAGTGGTTAGAGCAGTCGTCCTCCATTGCAAAAGTTGGGGGTTCGAATCAATCAGCAGTCACATGCCGAAGTGTCCCTGGGCAAGACACTGAACCCCTTGTTGCCTCCATTGTGTGTCCCATCGGTGTATGAACGTGATAAAGCACTGATTAGTCTCTTTAGAATGATTTGTTCAATTACCTTTGTAGAGATCTAGTAGAGTGCTGTATGAATGGGTAAATGGGGCACAGATTGTAGTGTAAAGCGCTTTGAGTATCTCAATAAGATAGAAAGGCGATATATAAGTACAGTCCATTTACCATCTCAGTCAAATCCATCTCAATATTAATTTTGAGAACACCTTAAATTCATTCAGATGTTGGTCCAGCCTGCTGTTGGCCACTTCCAAAAAAAAAAAAAAAAAAAAAAAAAAAACCCTTAATATTCCAGTAAAATTTATTTTAATCACAAAAAATGTCATATGAGATGTGTTTACAAAAAATACTTTGAAGAATGATCGTATATAAAAAATAATAATTAAAAAAAAGCACAAGCTAAATCACTTCATAAATGCATTTAATTTTTTTTTAACATGGGTTGTGGCACCCTCATCCCGAACATGGGAGGATCTGCGGTGGAAGTGGTCTCCAGAAACAAATACTTGGTTGTGCACCTGATTGACAACCTCAGCTGGGACAACAACACCACCAGCCAGATCAAGAAAGCACATCAGTGACTACTTCCTCAGGCGGCTGAGGCAGGCTGGACTGGGAAGCTCAGTCCTCACCTCCTTCTATTTGATGCAGTGGAGAGCATCCTGTGCTCCAGCATCAACATGTGGCATGGCGGCTGCACAGCTGCAGAAAGAAAAGCTTTGCAGAGAGTGGTGAAGGCTGCACAGAAGTCTGTTGGGAGTCGGCCTTTCCACCATAACATCTATGACATCTATACCTCCAGATGCAGGAAAAGGGCCACCTGCATCATGAAGGACCACACTCACCCAGCACACACACTTTTGGCCCTGCTCCCCTCAGGCAGAAGGTTGTGGAGCATTAAACCAGCAGACTGAGGAACAGCTTCTACCCTGAAGCTGTTATACTCATAAATCCCTAACCAGGAAAATCACTACAAAATGAAAAAATAAAATTAAATAAATAAAATCATTGTAATGCCACTTTAATTGGTGATATGTGACTCATCTGTGCTGCTGATTAGCACATGCTGCTGTATTCATTCATACCCATCTACTCACAGACTCATGTTCGGGCTGCTGTTTTTATGCTGTGTTGTTTTACATTAGGCAGCACGGTGGCGCAACTGGTAGAGCTGCTGCCTCTCAGCGAGCAGGTCCTTGGTTCAAACCCCGGTCCAGGGCCCTTTCTGGGTGGAGTTTGCATGTTCTCTCCGTGCATGCGTGGGTTTTCTCCAGGTGCTCCGGTTTCCTCCCACAGTCCAAAAACATGCATGTTAGGCTGATTAGTAACTCTAAATTGTCCCTTGGTGTGAGTGAGAGAGTGAATGGTTGTTTGTCTCTATGTGGCCCTGTGATGGACTTACGACCCGTCCAGGGTTTGCCCCGCCCCTCACACAGTGATTGCTGGACATGGGCACCAGCGACCCCCGTGACCCAAAATGGAATAAGCGGGTAAAGATAATGGATGGATGTTTTACATTATTAGTGTTCAGCATATATCTTAGATCTTTTAGCGTACCGTTTGGCATTCATTTAGTTTATATCTTAGATCCTTTTCCTGCATTCTGGTGTATTTTAACAGATTGTTAAACATCTACATTTACCTACATAAGTAAACACTTGATTCAATAATTATTTTAGAGATTAACACAATTAAGTCAGGTCCTTTGGACAAATTAAAAAAATTGAAATTATGCATCAGATATTTTAGAGATACCTCGTTCAACTATTCTATATATGGATCATCCTGTTTTTAAACTCACTCCTATGACTAAGATCTAAGATATTAACGTGAAACAATTTATCACAAACAATGACTTTAGGGGTGAACTTGACTTTTTTGGGGGGTTAATTTTTTTTTATTTGTAACACAACATGCAAAGGGCCACTTAAAAGTATTAAGCAATTGTGACACTGAACTGCATGTTTAAATATTAACTTTACCCAATGAACATCTTAAGTCAGTTTTGTCAACCTGCATGTAATTATTAAAACAAAAATAATTTACAGGTTCCTTCCTTGCTGCCAGGATTTCTACACTTCATTTATTCCCCTTTCCTTCACAGGCCTCTGCGAATAATCGCAGAAATGTTTTCATTTCCACTATTCCTTCCCCATCACTGATTTTAACTATTTTACTTTCCAGAACACTTGTGTCACTTGGCTTCTTCCTGCCTAACACCATCTTTCTCCTTCAAGGTGTTCTCTATAACGCCATCAGCTGGACTTTTCAAATCTTAAGGTAAAATCTCGCCGCAAACAATACAGACGCGCTAGCTAAGGTGCTACACGCTCCGTTTCTCTCTCACCCGCCGGTCAACAGCTGAAGTCACCAATACGGAGGTGTCTGCACTCCTTCCCCCGCCCCGACAACAAAACTCCCCAAAGAGATGAGCACCTGCCACCTGCTAAGCCAACTTTCACCTTTTCTCTCCCTTTACTTTTGACTATGAACTTGTCTCTAGTTTCACAGAGAGGTGCTGCGGTTTGCAGGCAGCAGGAGCCGGCAGTGTTGGCTTTTCAAAATAAATTTTAACGTTTCATGATATTTAAAATTTATTTCAATTCTATATAAACCTTTATTCTGAAGGTGTGGGGGCCTTTTTTTATCGTGGCGGTGCACCACGATCATTTACATGTAGAGGAAATCTTGAAGTATATCGTCAATCGTTGGTTGCTGATAATAGTCGATTTGTCAATCTCCTGTTTATTTAATTGTAGCCATTACATAATTTTAAGTGTGAAGAGATGTGTGCTCAAGCCATTTTTACATTATAAAAAAGATAGGGGTGCTCAATTTTGGGAAAAATATTTGTCCAATTTTGTAATCAAGTATTTAAAATTATAACAGTTTGGAAATGTTTATTGCACTTAAAGAACAATGTATTCCATTGAATGTGAAACATTCCATCTAAATGAATGTAGTATTTTTATAGCAGAATATATAAATTCACAGCTCCCACTTCAATGGTTTGCCTGTTCGAGAAGTGCTCTTGGTCCCAGTCTTCATGTACTGACAAAACTTGAGTTGCTCTCCCAATTGATACACAATGTTTAGACATTGACTGTTCGATAACAAACGTTGTTAAGGTTAAAATTTCTCAGCAGTGCATCAGTCTGTCTGCGCCCAACCCCACTGACAAGTCTCTCACTCAGAAGCGCTGCAGCTAATGTAGGATGCAGGACAAGAAGCAGAATGAAGCAGAACAATTTTAATAATATTTAGTCGTTTATATGGCTTTTGTGAATGGAGCAAAAAATAAAAATAAAAATCAAAACACAAGTAGCAGTTTTCAGTCTGAACTGGCAATTGTATTGGGTGGTCTAATTTTTTTTTGATGCCTTCAAGTCTTGTGGAAATTATACCCCCGTCTGGACCATTACAGTGTGAAGGTTTGTTACTGTGTGTAATTGTATGTAATTTTAAGGGCTTTTAAGTTATTTTTACCTTTATAAGAGATGCGACACACAATTATTTAACCGTTTTCCCATCCCAAAACAAAAGGGTTTATTATCAAAATATCCAACAGACAATAACTTAAACAGAAAAGTTCATAATTACCTAAATTAACAAGTCCCATAGAAAACTTTCTTTGTTAAAAATAGCAATTTTAGCATATCGACATCTCCAGGTGCAGGTAACACAACAGTCTTACATACCTTGGAGAAAAAGCCTAATATTAGTTGTATTTGTGGCACACAAAGGAAAAGAGTTGCATCATGGATCACAGGCTCTCTACAAAAAAAAAGTCATCTTTGCTTTTACTTTAGTCAATAGTATCGGTGGCAATTTTCATTGCAGCATCTTTTTTTTCCTTCTTCAAATTGTAAAATGAGTGAAGGTAAATGTGTTTTAGCTTGTGCAGCTTTCTTTTGCTCTCCGACGTCCACTCTGATTGCTGCTGCACTACTGTGAACGGTATTACACGGTATTAACATGTTCTTGTTTTAATGCATCAGTTTAATGAGAGGGCTGCATGGTGGCTCAGTTGATCAACTGTTGCCTCTCAGCGAGAAGACTGTCGGTTCAAATCCTGGCCAGGGGCCTTTCTGGAAGGAGTTTGCATTTTCTCTCCGTGCAAGCATGGGTTTTCTCTGGGTATTCTGGTTTCCTCCCGCAGACCAAAAACATGCAAGTTAGGCTGCCTGGTAACTCTAAATTGTCCCTAGGTGTGAGTGTGAATGGTTGTTTGTCTCATTTGGCTCTATGTGGCCCTGAGATGGACTTGCAACCCATCCAGGGTGTACCCCACCTCTCAGAATGATAAGTGGACAGTGACCCCCGTGACCTGAAAAGGAAGAAGCGGATAAAGATAATGGATGGATGAATGGAGTTTTATGTGACTTACAAGTTATATCATGTCAGACAATTCTAAACTATTCTTTAAACTACAAAATGAGCACGATAAAGACAGAAAATAATTGTGTCAGAAATGGAGTATGCATATTTGCCTTGTGTTCAGTAAAGAAGAAATGTGGGACAGTTTCATCTAGGTCACTATCCTTGGCAGGGCACTCATGTCTTCCGTGATTTATGGGGGGTGGGGTGGAGACATGTCTGTGTTGCGCGCTGTTTGTGCTGACAGTTGTTGACCGGGCATGGGGGCGCGGTTGAATGAAACTGCTCAGCGAGAGGGAAACCAAGCGCTACTTCTGTGCTTCTTAGCTAGTGCATCTGTATTGCGCGCCGCTAGCTTAGCGCTACGGCAGTGCCCTCAGTTGTCGACCAGGGGGAAGGACTGTTCTGTAGGCAGGGTGGGACGCCCTCCTTGGATAATGGTAGGGGAAACACTGGGAGATCTGACATACCAATAACTTTATATACAACAAATAACTTTGTTTGCTTTGCATATTTTAAATATGATCCAAAGCTCTTTCAGCATAAATATGCTGAAAATTAGACTAATTTTCCTACAGTACACAAAGAAATCCATTGATCTTGGTCTACCGTGGGAGTATGAATCTCAAAACATTATGGATTATTAAAAGATGTAAAACAACATTTACTAGCAGGCAGCTCTGTATTAAGCTTTCACGTGTTTAACTGTGCTGGTAAATGATACAACCCAATCTGGTTTAATTATTTGAAAACTCTTCAAAAATACTAATATTCAATATAAAAACACAAATAATTAAAATTATACAAATGAAATCACATCAGTGCTGTTTCATGATAATTTTTTCTTCTTTATGCTTCTCCCTTCTTCAGGGGTCGCCACAGCGAACTAAGCCATACGAAGACTTGACAATTATTTTTTACACCGTATGCCTTTCCTGACACAACCACAGACCACCAAGCTACCACAGCCCTCTGTGTGGAACAGAGAGCTGAAATCTAGAGCAGTGGTCCCTAACCTTTATGGCACCATGGACCGGCTTGATGTCAGACAATATTTTCACGGGGGGGGGGGGGGGGTTCCTCCCCAACAGAATTTTGAATAAAGTATATGCCATTTCCTGCATTCTGGTGTATTTTACAAACATTTAAAACATTTTTCGCTTCAAATACTCTGACTGCACGACAAACAGCTTCATGAGCTGAGATAATCGTCTGTTTTATGAACTCGGTGAAAGTTCAGATAACTCCTGCAGTGATTCAGACATCAGATTGTTCACAAAAGCACAGGAACTTATGCCTAGTGCAAAATGTTTAATTATACTTTTGTGTTTTATAATAAAATTACCCATGACTTTGAACTTTTAGGGGCAGATATTTTTTGATCAGAAGCAAAAATGCGAAGCGACAGCTCTGATGTGATATTAGGAAGCTTGTTTTATTTAGTTATAGTTTTATAGTCAATCTTTGTCAGGTGAGTTGAAAAATATGCAGTGTAATCCTTCAAAATGCACAGATATGGCTGCGCACCTCCACATGTCTGCTCCAGACCACGTAGCTGAATTGCTTAGTTCTTCATCAGCAATGTAGAACTGATCTGTGCATGCGTCTAGCAGAAACTGAAACTAACCACTTGTGTATGTTGACCTGCGTCAAGAGTGAGTCATAGACTGATGTGGTAGGGAGAATCCAGTGATTTTTCAAAATAAAAATTTTGCCCCCTTCTGTGCGGCCCGATACCCATTGACCCACGACGGACCGTTACTGGTCCGCGGCCCGGGGGAGCAGATTGTGGGGGTTAAGGGCCTTGCTCAAGGGCCCAGAGTGGGGCGAATGATGGTGGCATCAGGTGAGGGTATTTCACCTATCCCACCCACATTTTGATGTTGTTGGTACCGGGAGCTGATCTTCCGATCAGACGCACCTTCTCTAACCTCTGCGCCACCACTCCCTCACATGCTATGTTTTATAATATGCACATAAATTTCAGCAATTTGCACGTGTGAAACCAGTAAAATGTTGTTTTAGGTGGACCAGAGTTTAAATTCCTCCCACTCGTGGTCTATTTGGTGGGTAAGGGTCCATTTAAGTGCTGTGGTGAAGTGATGCATGGTAAATGTAGCTGACACACAACCAGGCTGCAAGGAAAACAGGAACAATGGGCTGATGATGCAGTAGGAAAGGACAGAAGGGAAATGCTCCTGGACACATTTTAAAAGCCCCATCCAACAACCTCGCTCCACTATCCTCTCAATCTCACACATCTCTTTTTGAATTGCAATTTATGGTGAGAGTGGAATGCTTCACTATAAAGTTATGATAATGTTGCCTTAAGCATTATTATCATTATTATTATATTAGAAAGCATGTAACTGCTAATTAAACTGTCAAAATTGTTCAAATCAAAGAGTTTTTTTGTGCCAAGTATTGCTGGTATCTTGCAACTATTGTGATTTTATCAATAAAGTTTCACAAAATGCCACCTTCAGTCAAAATTACTTATTTTTGTATTCTTCTTTCAGCTGCCCCCTTCTTCAGTGGTCGCCACTGCGAACTAACTTGCACGGAGACTTGGCAATTGTTTTTATGCCAGATACCCTTCCTGATGCAACTACAGATCACCAAGCTACCACAGCCCTCTGTGTGGAGCAGAGAGCTGACATATAGAGCACGCAGAAGAGCAGATGGTAGGTGTAAAGTGCCTTGCTCAAGGGCCCAGAGTGGGGCAAACTAGGATGAAAGCAGGTGTGGGTGCTTCATCTTTCCCATATTTTGATGTCAGACCTGGGGGTTGAACCAGCAACCTTCCAATTACAGGCTTGCTTTCTCTAACCTCTGTCCCACCACCCCTCTCAGTAAACACCTTGTTATTAAAAGTTCTAAATAATTGTGTTGAATTAGCAATAGTACTTTGTATTTTGATGGGAACATGCATACAAGCCACAGCTAATTGATGACAAAGTTAGATACATTAGTTCAGGAAGCATTATTGACTTGTTTGAATTTTGCAAAGTAAAGCATTTTGATTATTATGGACTATACAAACAAACTTAAAAAAAAAAAAAAAAAAAACTGCTCCAAAAGAAGAATGAGTGAAGTGAACAGAAAAGCCATGGACCCTTTAACCCATTTTGCTCCACTGAAAGTAGATCATAATCCTGGGGCAACAAATAAGTATGCATAAGCTGGCAAATTTCTGAGGATGTTCCATTCAGTTTAGCACTAAAGTTCTGAATAATTCAGAAGAAAAGCAAACTGAGGAAACAATCTGTTTAAAATGCCTGTTTTATTTTACATGAAACTCCAACTCACAAGATTAAAAATCTAATAAGGAACATTAGGGAAAATTATTTTGTAATTAAATATAAATATATACACATTATGCAAGTCAATAAAAACTAAAACTATGCATGATCACAGGCCATAAAAATGTTTTTTTCAGGTAACATGCAAGTTGAGGGCATGACAAAAATATTTCTAAATCAGAAGATTTGCATGCTTAGAGGCCAGAAGTAGTTACTAGACAACATCATTTTTGTCTTTGTGTTACACAAAAATCTTATTGTGTAACACACACACACAATATGATTAATTTTATAAAACAGCTGCTTGGACTCAATCGCACAATGCAAGCACATCAGATTAAATAAATCTATAAAAGCTAGTATACCAATTATTCAGATGCTGTTTTTAATGATTTGTGACTGAACCTAAATAACTACTTCTTGCTTCTTATAGTCTATAACTGCAGAAACAATTAAAACTTATTATTAAAATTATTTAATTACCGTTTGCTTGAGATGTATGAAACGTACTGAAAAACAAGAAATGAGTTAGTCAAACTTGTTTCACATGTGTATTTCAATTTTGCTGCACAACTGAAAGGTTGTCAGTATGATGGCGGCTGTACCATGAAAGCTAGAGACAAATTAATCATCCAACTGATTTTAAATTGGCCAATATTGGTCACTTAAATAAACAGCAATGGGCCATGCCTGTGCATACTTAATTACCAAGTGGGAAATGAAGATGCTGCAGCAAGCTGCTATAACCAGCTTCCTGTAGCCCATAATTTAGATTTTTTTTTAAAGCCTGAATGCTCTTTTATATAGCATCTCAAAAAAGTACAAGTTCTTTTAATTGTTAAAATTAATGCAAATTATGCAATTATTATATTTAGCTAAATGAAAACATTGTACTGACCACAAAATAAAATAAATCTGTTTTGTATATGTGTCATCACCTGCCCTGATTTCTAAAGATCAGCATCATTAAGCCCAATATCAATCTCTAATGACAATATTAGCTACAAATCAGCTAATAATGACGCAGCTTATGCATACAAGTGGGGTGCCCCGCCCCGTCAACAGAACTGAGCGCCCTGTCTACTGAACTGCGTGCAGCCCCTCAACCACCTGTCGGCACTGACGTAATGCTAAGCTAGTGGCTCGCAATACAGGTGCGCTAGCTAAAAATCTAAGCCTCAGCCTCTTCCCTCATGCTGAACCCCCCCCCCCCCCCCCAAAAAAACTGTCAGTATAAACAGCGCGCTGTGCAGCTCAGCGTCTCCCCCCCACACAAAAATCATGGACGAGATGAGCACCCCGCCATGGCAAGGTATCTAGGGGGAACACTATTGACTGAATCCACAATTTCATTTACTATTTGTTGAGCAGAAGTGTTGTATTTTTTCCACAACAAAACTCAACTAACCATAATCCCAACTTATCTTTCCCACCATGGCTTATATGTTGTCCTTTTCTTGTGTTTGTATTTACAGTCATGCAGGGAGTACACAATCATCTTTGGATGAAGCTTTGTAGACCAACAGCTCTGCATGTTATTTTTAAACGGGTCATATGTTTTGGCTGCTATTATAGCCCCCTCCCCCCACACTAATGTTACCAATCTTCTGTACATCAAACAGAGGGTGTGTGGCTGGCTGGACCCTCTGTCAGCAGTATCAAGATCTTGCTATTGTGATGCTGTGAGCCATTAACTATGGATGAGAGTATCATTGTATGTCCCTATCATTGTATGTCCCAAACCAAAGTGCAATAGAACATCTTAGGGGCAAACTAATAGCCTTCTATTTATTTTTTATTTATTACTCAAAGCAGATTCTGCTGAAATGCTTGCTGACAGATATTGGCCTGTTGTGTTCTCTTAACATGCAAAACTTAAAGCTGTAAAACTAGCTTGTTGGTAACAAAGAACTTGAAATTTATGCAGTTTTAAAATGTAATCCATCATAGTTTCTCTTGGAGAACTGCCTCTTTGAGTACAATTTTACAAACACCCTCCATGTACAACTATGTAATGTCAGCTGATAAAGAGATGCAACATCAATGGGACTGTCAATGGGGTTTAGCTGATTGATTAGCAACGTTCCATGATGCTGTAGCCCTTAACATTGCCAAAAGAAATAGCTGGCTCTGGATTTTTTTAAACCGACGTCCAACAGGCAAAGACACCCACATAAAAACTTACAATTCAACACGGTTAAAACAGTTAAGACCACCATGTAAAAATATCATTAACACAAAGCTTGTAGATATTGCAAAGCAATACTATGGTCAGGCAATTTTCAGCTTCTGTCACAGTACAAAAACAAGAAATCTATGTTGAAAATGTTGCACACATAAAAGTGTTGTTATTGAGTTAAAAAAAAGAGGAAAAAAGAAAAGGAGGGTCAGGCCAGCCCAAAGCTAAATGCATGACTTAAACAGAAAATACACTCCTTTGATTGCAATAATAATCATACCCTTTCCCCTTTCTGCCCAAGCCTCTAAGAAAGAAACATGAGTCACATGACAACTACCCCAGTCTTCTACCCAAGTCACT
This sequence comes from Nematolebias whitei, assembly GCF_014905685.2. Classification (NCBI taxonomy): domain Eukaryota; kingdom Metazoa; phylum Chordata; class Actinopteri; order Cyprinodontiformes; family Rivulidae; genus Nematolebias; species Nematolebias whitei. The sequence goes on along the minus strand of NC_056508.1, from coordinate 39,563,266 downwards.
GTTGACCTGCCTTCCTTTTATGAGGAAGAAACTCACAGTCTTTCTCCATCATTTCAGTATTCAGGTTTGGTCACATTTTCAATGTGGCAGTGAACTGCAGGAACTAGAATGTAAATAGACAGTGAGACAGTTGTTATTCAAACCAGAGCAGGCACTGAAGTGCACATGCAAAGTACTGCCAGGGTTTGCGAGGAGCTTACAGCAATGTCACAGAAGTGGTGACATGGCTGTATTTGGGTTTCTAGACAACCCTGGTTCCATCTGCTTTGACTATTCAAAAGAGTTGCCTAAACATTTTGGCATGTAGTGACATGCTATGCATAATGGGTGGCTGTGGCTGAGTGGTTAGAGCAGTTATCCTCCAATGCAAGAGTTGGGGGTTCAAATCCACCAGCAGTCACATGCCAAAGTGTCCCTGGGCAAGACACTGAACCCCTCATTGCCTCCGACATGTGTCCCATCAGTGTATGAATGTGATAAAGCACTGATTAGTCTCTTTAGAATGATTTGTTCAATTAGCTTTGAATAGATAGAGTGCTGTATGAATGGGTAAATGAGGACACACATTGTAGTGTAAAGAGCTTTGAGTGTCTTGATAAGATAGAAGGGTGCTATATAGGTACAGTCCATAATGGCACATACTGTCAAATGCACAAAAATTAAGACAAAAAATGGTTTAGTTTGTGTTGAAATGCCAGCATGGGTTTTATAGCAGGAGATTCAACTGTTTTGTAACTGCATAATAATTATGCAAGTTTGAACAATATCAGATGTCAAATAATACATTCATTGGACCTAGAAAGCAATATGGAAAGTATTACAAGAGGGAATACAGATAAGCACTTATTATTCCACCGTATCCTGCAAATCAACTTCATGAAAGACAAATACTGTGACAGTTGCTGTTTGACATTGTAAAGGTTGGAAATTCACCAAACATACAAGATCGATCAAGTAATATATTTTATATAGTCATTGTAGTTTGCAGTAGCAACTTAAGAGATAGACCAATTTTTTGTCCTATGTCCCAATGGGATTTTTTTCTGAACCTGGGTGGACCCAAAATTTGCTGTATGGATAATATATCCTGTTGGACTTGGGAATGTCCCAGGATTCTTCAAGAGGAGCTGGAAAGTGTTGCAGGGAAGAGGGGTTTGGGTTTCTCTCCTGAGCCTGTGGCCTCCATGACCTGACCACAGATAAGAAGTAGAATAAGATGATAAGTAGAAGATGGATAATTTCTTTAAAAAGTGGCTACAGCAAACTACACAGTAGAAACTATTTACTAATGGGATAATGATCAATCCATTTTTGCTGACCAAATCAGACCACTTTAACAAAAACATTCACTTCATGCTGGTCAGTCAAAGTGTCTTCAATGTTTTAAATCCCAGCTTAACTCAAACAATCTTATTAGAAATTAAATTAGAAAACCAATGTAAAGTCTACAGTACAATACAAGCTACATTCAGTCTACACTAGACTAGTGCTCCAATGTTTCACAAGCAAAAAATTAAGGCTGCACTGACTGTTTGGCTGGTGACGGGGTCAATTTTCAGCTTGACCAGTAACGGTCAGCCAGCGTATGACCTGCCTAGAGGTAATGACAAGAGGAGTTTCACTCTTTTAAACAGAGGAACAAGAATTTGCAGACAGTCGTTAACAGCCAACATGAATGTGCAAAAGAAAAATAAAATAGATGTGTAATCCCCTTCATGTGCAGCTTGAAATGTACAGTATCATGTTGAACAGATTTACATACTTTATTTAAGCTTGCTCTTCATATAGATGTCGGCATGGAAACAATTCTTTAATGTCAATCATATGACTGGTAGAGGTGGGTATGCACCTCTGTCACTGCTGTATCAAAGTGGTTCATCTGGTGTACGTGCCAGCTGATATGCCGAGTGCAAAGTCCATCTACTCAGAGGGCTACTTTGTCAGCCGGCATGTAAATGATGTGGAACCAAACAATGCAATTTTTTTTCCTTAACATCAATCAGCACACCATAGCAAAGCTAACAAGAAACTTTTGAGAAGCTCTGCAATGTGGAAAAAAGATTTGCAGATTTTGACAAAATTTGTTATAAAACAATATATTGGAAATGAGATGATATATGTTTTGAAGAATAAGGGTTTTTCTGAAAATGTAAATATTCTTCCAAGTCTGCTTTCGCTAATTAATTAAATTCAAAAATACTTTATTAATCCCAGAGGGAAATTATTTTGTCGTTGTAACTCATTATCCTCATTTCATTAAGAGATGTTATAGATATTGATGGCTGTAGGCAGGAAGGATCTCTTGTAAAGGTCCATCCCACAGTGGATCCTAAGAAACTGGCTGCAGATGCCGTCCGATCCGTCCACCCAGACTCGGCTGGCCTCTCGGTTCCCCTGGGTTGTAGTACCGCCCGAATGCCGGGCAGAACTCCTCCCAGAGTGATGGCCACTCCTCCCAGTATGCCAAGCTCCTCGTCGCTGCGGACAGCCAACTGTAGGTACCGAGGGACGATCCTGTCCTTCTGCTGTCATGAGCCATGTTTCCTGCTGCTAGTTCCAGGATCTCAGTGGTCAGGCACTCGAGCACAGCTGGCAGGTAGATGAGAATGCGTCCACAGAACATCCTTTTCAACTCATTTGGGATTTGGGGCTGTAGTCGAGATATTATTTGAGCTTTTGAGATGTTAATCAGCTGCTGTTGGTTGTCGAAAACTGCCTTGTTGCCATGGTTATGCATCATAACAAATGTCCAAAACTGAAATAGTTTCAGTAAAAATCCTTCAAGCTGCACAGCATCCGATACCAGAGGAAACGATCATCCAAAAAATGTGATTTACATACAGAAAAAGAGGAATTACAGTTTCCAAAAGCAAAATCTCTGAATGAAAGTAAGAGAGCTGCTCCAACATGCAGCCACTTTGAGCGGTGCAATTCTAGAACTTTTTAATTATAGCTAATAATTTGGCTACATCGATCATCGCCGATAAAAAACCCCAGATTAAATAGTGACCCAGGTCCCAATCAGAAATGTCTTCATTGAAATCCCTTTCAGATATTTGAGATTGCACGTCCAGTGTGAGGAGCCAGTAAATGCTGAAAAGTCACATTTATTGTGAAAAACAGTTCTAAACATATCAAATCAGTGTTTCCCCTAGTTAGCTTGCCATGGCGGGGTGCTCATTTCATCCATGATTTTTGCTGATGGGGGGGACGGAGACATGTCTGAGCGCAGCTTGTACTAACAGTTTTTGAGCGGGGGCGTTCAACATGAGGGAAGAGGCAATGTGAGTGCTGCCTTGGGCTTTTTAGCTAGAGAGCCTGTATTTTGTGCCGCTACCTTAGTGATATGTCAGTGCTGGGTGGGGGTGGGAGGGGCTAGTTCAGTTTGGTAGGCGGGGTGCTCAGTTCTGTTGATGGGGTGGGGCACCCCGCCTTTATAATAATAATAATAATAATGTCATCACAATGTCAGCACTGTATGTTTCCATACAATGGCGAAATTAGTCTCTGCATTTAACCCATCTACCACCAGGTGGTGCAGTATGGTAGGGGAAACACTGCAAATACCGTAATTGCTGTTTTACAAGCCGCTACTTTTGTCTCACACTTTGTACGTTGCGGTTTAAATGCAGGAGCGTCTTATTTTTTTCATAATTTTTAAAATTATGAAAGCAGTCAGTCAAGACTGGTACATATTTAAATAAAAGTTAAATAAAATCTTTCTGTATACGGTAAATATGTGTTTAAATACCAGTATTTCATTTAAGCTTAAACAGGGGCATTAAACAGTGCGAAGGAGACAAGGGGGGGGGGGGGAGAGAGAACGAGGAGGGAGGGACTGTTCTTACTCATGTGAGCAGTGCTGAGAATCACATCAAATTTATTTGGAAGGTACATTTAAAAACAGCAGTTGTTAACAAAAGTGTTTACCAATAAAAATCATTGGTAATAATCTAATGAATATTGACGGCATTCTACCGGTACTATTTGACTTCTGGTCACATGACCACGATAAGACAAGGTTTTACCGGTAAACAATGTCAGTTACGTAGGTGTTTGGCACTGTTCTGTCCAATGATTATGCCTAGATAGTTATTGAGTTCATTTTGAAGGTATAATGGTTGTAATCATGAGTCATACAGCGAAACTTCACGAAGACGTGTGACAATCTTAGTCTGAGTGTGTGTTGAAAGCAAGCTATATTCTGTGAAACACCATCTGCTGGCTGATTCTTGTACTACAACAAGAAAGCTGCACACAGCCGAAGCTGTCTGGGAGCACAGATCCTGAAGAACGGTGGATGCCTGCGGCTAAACAACCGGAGCATCTTATTTATGTACAACTAAATGGTAAATGAACTGAATTGACTGTATTGAACTTGAATGAATTAAAATAGTAGGGGTGCACCAATTACAGTTTTCTGGCCGATCACCGATTTCTAAAAAGTCGGACCTGCCGATTCCAATTTTGGCCAATACCGATTTTGTTTTATAAGTTACACTGTCAGGTGTTATAAGGTCACAATGCACCTTCAATTTTCCAATATTATTTTGTTGAAAAACATACCCTTGAACAATATTCTAGAAACAATACAAACTTGTTTAACTGGCCATGAGGTAGTGCTTTGAAATATAAATGAAGTTAAGACAATTGTTGTTCAAACAAACAAAACAAACAAAACCCCCCCCCGGTAAAATCGGTTTCTCATGCAAGTATCGGCCGATTCCCCAAAATCAAGGAAATCGGGGCCGATAAAATTGGCTGATTTATCGGCCGGCCGATTTATCGCTGCACCCCTATAAAATACATTTGTCTGTTTCTTCTGTACAATTTATTAAGATAATTTTTGTTTCAAGTCGATTCTAGGAGAGAGACCGAGACATATCTCAGCCGCGCGCTGTGAACTGACAGTCTTTTGTTTTTTTTTGCGGGGGAGGGGGTCAGCGTGGGGAGAGACAGACGCACATCTGAGCTGTGTGCTGTTTGTACCGACAAAACCCCAACTACATTTTTTTTGGCTTGACCTTGTGGACTAAACGTTAAGACTAAAGACTATTTCATGTTTGTGGGTGAAAAGGGAATGTCTACTTGCAGATAAAGATGATTCACTACTGAATCAGGTCCATGTTGTGACTAGGCCCGTCACAATAACAAATGTTGCTGGGCGATTGTCTCAAAAATTATTGTGATAAACGATAATATCAGTGTTTCCCCTACCATTATACAAGCAGGGCGCCCCGCCCTGTCAATAGAACCGAGCGCCCCGTCAACCGAACCCCACCCCCCAACCATCTGTCTGCACCAACGTAACGCTAAACTAGCGGCTCGCAATGCAGGTGCACTAGCTAAAAAGCTAAAGGCAGCCTCTTCCTTCATGCTGAACCCTCACGCTGAACGCAGCCCTGCCACTCTAAAACTGTCGGTACAAACAGTGCACGGCTGAGATTTGTGTCCGTCTCTCTCCTCTCACACACCCTGCTCTAAAACTATCAGTGCAAACAGCGCGCGGCTGCCTCTGTGTCCCCCACCTCCCCTCTAAAACTGTTGGTTTAAACAGCGCGCTGCACAGCTTAGGACAAGTCTCTGTCCCCCGTCCCCTGGACAAAAATCATGGACGAGATGAGCGCCCCGCCATGGCAAGTCTTCTAGGGGAAACACTGATATCATTTATATCGATATAGTCTCATATCGAGAATGAAATTATCTCGATATTTTTCAAATAGATATCACCCAGCCCTACTATGTTGTACAGTCTGGAGACAGTGGCACTGACAAAAAGACATGAGAAAGAACTGGAAGTGGCAGAAATGGAAGATGTTGAGGTTCTCCTTAGGAGTGACAAGGATGGATAAGATTAGGAATGAGATCATCAGAGGTACAGCACATGTTGAACAAATGGGAGATAAAAGTTAGAGAGGCCAGACTGAGATGGTTTGGGCATGGCTAGAGGAAGGACAGTGGGTAAACTGGTAGAAAGGTCCCAGCGGTTCTTCCTCCGATTTTATCCTCAAATCGTGTCCCCATTGAGTTTGATTCCTATAAATATTTGGGTATCTTTGTCGTCCCGCATCTCTCTTTTAAGCTCTATGTGGAAAACCTAGTAAAGAAACTGAAAGTTAAACTGGGTTTCTTTTTCAGAAACAGATCCCGTCTAACTCTGAATGCTAGGAAACACCTTGTATCTGTGACTTTCCTTCCCTCCATTGATTACGGTGACATTATTTACATGAACGCTCCTACAAGTACCCTGCAGATGTTGGATGCTGTCTATCATGGTGCATTAGGATTCATAACTGGCTGTGATTATCGTACCCACTGTTACGGTCACTGACCTCTAGGGGCTCTCTTCATGAGAGAGCTTTTACTTCTTGTGTTTCAGAGTTACCTGCCTGCCACAGGTAAGATGTGTTGCAGCTTGTCAACCACTCCATAAAGAGCTTCATCTCAGAGGCGGCATCTGTGTTTGTTTCATTTTCCCTATTATTTTGCCCTGGTGTTTGATATTTATTTCCTAAATTGTAAAATAAAATGATTCTTTTACTGACATCAACATCTAGTTGTTTGTGTTACACCTAGTGCCAGAAATTAACCTTTGTTGTTTTGAGGAGGTTGTAACACCCACCATTGCACCCTGTATTCACTGGTTAACTGGTCATCATTAACTTCACACAGACTCTCTCACTGGTACAGTTTCATCTTTAAATCACTTCTTGGTCTGCTGCCTTCATACATCTCCTCCTACATGTCTTTGCGTGAGTGCAGCTACAGCGTGCACTCTCAGGACATTATTACCTGCAGTGTTCCCTCAGTGAGGACTGAACTTGGCAAAAGGGCCTTCTCCTACTCTGCTCCTGTTTCCTGGAATATCTTGCAAAAAGACCTGAAGCTCTCGACCTTGACCTCTCTAAGTGGCTTTAAAAATATGTTGGACTCCTGGCAAGGACTAATGCAGACATGTTCCTGTTTTTAGTTTTCTACTTTTTACCATCCCATTTGTTTAAAAGAAAAAAATATCTGTATGCCTTTTTATAACTGTCTATTATTGTCGCTGTTGTCCATTGTTGTCATCACTTTGTTGAAATCAGGTCTCTTGTAAATGAGTCCTCGAGGCTCAATGGGATTTACCTGTCTAAATAAAGGTTGAATGAAAAAAAAAAAAAAAAAAGATGTTAGAAATGCAGCTGTAAGGAAAAAGAAAAAAAGCCAAAGAGGAGATATATGGAAGCAGTTAGAGAGGACATGGACATAGTTGGAGTGAGGACAGAGGATGCAGAGGGACAGATTGAGATGGATGACTCACTGTGGTGACCACTGGAGGGAAAAGCTGAAAGAAGAAGAAGAATACTGTGGAGAAATCAGCCCAAATGTTGCAGGGCATGGATGTTTTAAACAGAGTGTGACACACTAATCATCTACTAAACTCAAAGCACCTGCACAGGTTTCCACAGGTGTCATTAAATTGCTTCAGTTTGGTTCAACTGTCTCAGTTCGGTTCGATATGGGCTGGACACAATCCCTGGCTAAATACCCAACTCACAAATGTTAATGGGATCTGTAAAATTTTATTCTGAATATTCTTAACCAAAGAGTTTAGTAAATCCTGACGATTTAGTAGGCTACAGTTTCCTTTCTTTGTATTCCATAAACACTTTCTTACCAGACTGGCAAACTTATGTTTTAAGAACTGTAACCATAACAAAGTGCACAAGGCTGACTGTTTCCAGCATTGGGAGCTTCATCTGCAGATACAAAGGCATCAAAGTGCAAGAAACAGTGTATGAGGTGGGTAACATGCTGCCTAATGTTGATGCAGCTGTATTAACCCAAAAAAATCACTCATTCTTTATTATGGGCTCAAGTTTTTTTTTTTAAGTTTTAGATTTTCCAATATTCTCTACATTTTGTTTTACAGCCACCCAAGTTTTGCACATACACAGAAACGATAAAACAGAAGACAAAAATAAAATGATAAAATGTCTAAGCATACACAGTGTACAACTATGAGAACTAACATCTTTAATTATACACTTAGGGGTGCACCGATAAATCGGCCCCGATTTCCTTAATTTTGGGAAATCGGCCGATACTTGCATGAGAAACCGATTTTACAGGTTTTTTTTTTTTTAAGTTTTAACAATTGTCTGAACTTCATTTATATTTCAGAGCACTACCTCATGGCCAGTTAAAACAAGTTTGTATTGTTTCTAGGATATTGTTCTAGGGTATGTTTTTCAATAAAATTATACTGGAAAATTAAAAGGTGCATTGTGACCTAATAACACCAGACAGTGTCGCTTAAAAAACAAAATCGGTATCGGCAGGTCAGACTTTTTAGAAAATCGGTGATAGAAAACTGCAATCGGTGCACCACTACAAAAAATACTATGCACTGTAGCTGTTTCAGTCAGAGCTCACACAAACAAAGATTTAAATGAATCAAAGTTGACACTTCAACACACTGAAGAAATTGTTACACAATTGTTTTATTGGGAAATCTGATGCAAACCAAGATTTGCTCCTCTACTGTACTACGAGGCAGGTACAAATACCTGACTCAAACAGGTTTAGTACCTTCTACAGAACTTACCATATTATGAGTATATTTAACAAATTAAAAAGCATTTGGGTTTTCATTATATATATATATATATATATATATAAATAAATGTATTTATATTATTAATTTAAAAAATTATATGCATTTGATTTTTTTCAAGTGTTTTCCTTTCTGGTCTTTTTGTTGCAAAGTTTGAACACTTTTACACACTTTTACCACCCAACATCAAAATATGCAACAATTAAGTCAGAAATAACATAAAATGCATATAAACCTAACGAGTAAATTTCAAAAATTAAGAATTTAATCCCATTTATCTCCTGCAAGTGCAGATTAAAAATAAGTACTGACCGGTGTAATGACAATCCGTTTAACACAAATCTCATCGTCAGTGTAAAGAGGGAAAATTTATGCAGATGGCTATAATACTAAAAGAAAGCTTATTTTTTCCCCTAGAATGACCCATAGATTCTGATTACTGACCTCTTTACACAAATGTTGATTAACAAAAAAAGACTCAGAAGTAGCGGTGGGTCACTTCCAGGTCAAGCTAACTATTAAAAAGGTTAGCCATCTATTATTGCACAAGTTGTGGCAATTTGATGCTTTTGGATGTGCACATACAGTTTTCAAATCAACACTCATCCTCAGTCTGCAGCAGATCATTAGAAAATATATGAAATGCAATGTGTTAATCACTTTGTATACAAATAATTTTGCTAATACAGAGGGGGAGAAATTTAAATCTAATTCAAACAAAAAGAGAAATAAAAACAAATAATGTGAACTGTGCATTTTAAATTGTGTGGTAAGTGAGTCATGTAACCACAGTTTGTAGTTCTGCTACGTATGAAATACTTAATGTGAATTCATCACACAAGTATTTCTTGCAGTTACAAGATTCCCCAGATATCAGATTCACAGCCAAGACGCACAACACCCCTTCCCACCATGTTGTCCTGAATCTGAGCCGTAATAATCCGACAAGAAATTCCACCAGCCTTAAAAACTGTTTCAATCTGAGACGTGCTCATGCACAAAGGCACCTAGCACGCAAAGCCTGGGCCCATCCGATGCTCGGCAGCTGCCTCTGTGTCTGAGAGAGCGCGGCGGTGAAAAAGGCTCCGAACGCCATCTTGTTGGTTGCAGCTGCTCGGGCCCTGAATACAGGAACCCATTCATTCTGAGGCGGAGGGAGGGGGGCCCACTGGCGAAAGAAAGTCATCTTTGCGAACCGACTGGCTTTTATTAAACACCGACGATTCAGCTAATAAAACACAACACCGACATGAGATGCGGTGGATTATTTTATTCTTGCTGAAAATCGGTCCGTGAAGGCGGCACGTCTGTCGCCTCGGCGCTCAACGTGGCTTCCTGGAACCACTCGGTGCTCAACGCTCTTTCGTAACATTAACTCAAAACCCAAATCTTAAAAGGCGTTTTACTGTATTTGACTGAGAATAAAATAAAAAAATCATTCTGTGCTGACTGTAGCTCGGTGCTGTGTGGTGGATATCATGATTCGCCGTGCTGGAGCTGGAAGCTACAGAGCACGATGATTTCCAGGAGCTAACACGAGCCGCGATCGAAATAAACCGATTGTCGAAATCCAATTAAGACAAATCTGGTTTTCGCATCGTTAAAAGCAGAAGTTGAATGTAAGGTCGAACCGACACCGGTGTGTGACGCTCAAAGCTAAAATGGCTATGGCCTCTTTCAGGTAGGCGGTTTGATTTCTCGACGCCGTGTCGCTTGTAGTTTTCCAACAAACACGCACAACGTCCCCTCTTTAATCCTGTAAACGCGAGGCTGAGGGTCAGATGTGAACGGCGACACCGCAGCAGTTGTAATCCCACACCGGTTTGGTTTCGATTCGGTGAAGTTTTAACGCCAGGTTCAAGCAGTCCATCTGATCCGAACCGGGCCTAAACTGCTGGAAAACGGGAGCTACGCTGACATTTTAACACCTTTAAAAGAAAGCGGTATACGTGAACACATAAGCACCGTTTTGGCCTGTCGTGTTCGTTTTAAACACTTGGATACCAGCTCTCAAGCGTGTTTTGTGGAGACGTGTATGGACGGGAGACAGAATGAGGGTGGTGGTGGTGACACTGCTGGGCGAAGTAGCCATTTTTAGACTTCCTTCGTTGTCAATCCGTGATGCTACAATTATGCTCCGAGTGAAAGTAAATCCAAACGTCACTCGCGTTTTTGTCCCAGTTCTGCGATCTTAATTAGCAACTTTGTGACGCGATTCAACCACGGAAAACGATTCACGTGAAGCCAAGTAAACGCTTGATATTCGGGTGAACAAATGAAAACATGAGGGCCACAGACGGTGAAGCAGCTTTGACCGGGCTCACTAAAAAATGCCCCACAAGTCGAGACTGAAACGTTGTTCGATCATTAAAAGAAGCTGATTTAATTTAAGCAGACGATGAGAGACGAGGCAAAATAAACCCGGACACCCTGGAGTGTCTACACTAACCTGCTAATTAAAGTTAGCATCACCCATTAGCCTCTCCATCGCACCAGCCGGAGTTGTTTGGATTTAAAATAACGCTTTTATTTCGGACCTGGGTTTATTTAAGCGTCGCTCCAACCCACGGCGTTGGCAGCAACAACGAGCCAGCGACAGGCTAACACAGCAGCTAACCCAGGTTCACCGTCCCTGCTAGCAAACTGCAGACACTTGTGCATTTCCTGAAGCGCAGAATTAAACATCAAATTGCATTCTTACCCGCTTTCAGTCGAAGGTATCCGTTGTTTGTATCACATTGACTAGAAACAGCTAAATGTTGTCTCCTCCGTTAGGGCCAGGCGCTTAAATTTATGAAGTTTAGCCTCCGAGGAGCGGCACTCCCCGAACCCAGTTTTTGACCCGCCGAGGGGGAGATACACCGGCGCGGAGATAAGGCGGTTTTCACCCAGGCAGACGAGTCAAGAGTCCCGTTAGAGCGTTCCGACGTGTCGACGCACACTCCAACTATATGCAAGCAGCCCTTCTTCTCGTTCCCACCGTCGTCGTCCCTCTGTTTCTTCCTTCACGCCAGGATCTCAGTCGCTTCTTCCTCCGGCCATCAAACAGCAGAGATGGGCGCGGTAACCCTGCATTCAGGTCTGGGAAACCCCACGTTACGGCAGCGTCACAACGTACAGCGAAGGGTCGGCGACCACTCCGTGAAATCAGGAAATGCTGCCATCTTCGGTAACACGGGCACACCTAGTCAATATTAAATCACTTTGAAAAGCTCACAAACTTTATTATTATTTTTGTATGAGCGTAAAACGTGAGCTTCTGTTTTCCGTTCAACAGATTCAGTTTCTAAAAAGAAATACTCTTAACCAACTAGGGGAAATTTTAGTTTGAATCCGACTAACTTTATTTGCATTTGTTTACATATAATCATCAATTATATCATTATATATTGACACTGATAGTATTTTAATTATTTGGGTGTTGACTCGAAATTTTACCTTAATTTTATAAGTCGCCCCTGACAAATATATTGCTAATATTGATTATACTTTTGAGAATGTTTTATTCGTGTTTTCTCTTTTACTTTCATCAGGTTTGGACTTTTGTCATGCAAAAACGGGAACAAATTCTCAGGGATTGTCAGGATATGCAGCAAAACTGCTGGCGTAGCCCTACAGAACCTCACTGACCTACACAAGGCGAGATCAGTGAACAAGGCCAGACTGATTCTGGCAGATCCTGATCATCCACTCCATGGTGAGTTCAGGTTGCTTCCATCTGGACGCAGGTATCTGCTGCACAGATATAGGACGAACAGACTGAAAAACTCATTCGTCCCTGTAGCAATCAGGCTTCTCAACGAGCAGTGATTTCAAATATTATTTTAATGTCTCAATGTCTTGTCTAGTGTGGATGTTTTGTGTGACTACTGACTGTGAAACAAATTGCACCTTGGGGATAAAAAAAAGATTCTTGAACTTGAACAAATAAGTATGGGTCTATCAATATTTTCTCATTACGTATATATTTATCCCTACATTTCTTTTTTTTTTTCTTTTAAAACACCCTGGAGGTTTTTTTTTTTTTCCAACTGGACATTTTCCAAAAGTTGCTTTGCATGTCTGTGGTATGAAAATGTCAGGACACTGACTGTTACCTGGGAAGAAGCAACAACACTGTCTCATTTGAAATTCAAAGCAGACAAATGTTCACTTCCACTACAGGCATACTTTGTGTACAATGACTTGCTGAGCCTTTTAGAGTTTGTTACATAAAACAATCACAAAAAGTCACATATTGAGGATTAATTATACAACTAATTCTTAACCAATTCCTCCATCCCGCTTAATAAAATAAATACGCCACACGCTGCGAGTAGGAGCTATTATTGAACTTTGTTTCTGTTGACAAACTAAATATTCTGAATAATAACTTGGCCATGTTTCCTTGCTTATAGACTAATGGCTCTGTGGTCTTGTTCAGGCTGAAGAGTCATTAGGGATTTACTTCCTGTGGGTGGACCATCACTGTAGAGATGACTTGATCATTATCACCAGTAGTCTAGGTAGTTTGCTCAGTGGAGGGGTTAATGCTCAGTGGGTTCAGGCGTTACTTGGAGACATGGAACGCTTCGTTGTCCTCTGAGGCAACAAAGTGTGCATGGGCTCAGTCCGATGGGGCAGCAGCTTTGTTGGAAGAAAGTTCTTGAATGCTGCTGTTGTTGTTTTGAATCCATTTAGTGTTGTTGTTTTGACATTCAAATTTTAAAGCCAGTTGTTCTACTGGCATGATCTGCATGGAATGCAAGGTGGGAAACAGCAATAGCATTGAAATACCCATATAGATCACTACTAGTTATGATGGTGGTGAATAACACAACAGCTGAAAATTAAATTAAAACTATGAGTCAATATATTCAGAGTCAATAAGTTTGTGCATTCCTCAAACCTGTCGCAGGAAACTGAAGAGATGCTACTCTGCAGGAACGATCGACTACGATGAACGACTGCAAACATATTAGTGTGCCTTTATTGAAGCACAAACAGCTGTTTAATTGAAATAAACCCCACCAAAAAAATAAAATACTCATCTACGCAAGTGCACACAGGGGAGAAGTTTGCATCGATTGGTGTTTTATCTAATCGTGGTAATTGATAACATGAACTGATTTTAAGATTTGATATAAAACACATAAAATGTAATGTGCAGACACAGGTGATGCTCTGGATATTGGTTTCCACTGGGACTCATCCACCCAGGTTAATGCTGCTAAGATTTAGTTGCCCCTGGATACACCCGGGCCGGTCTGCATGCATGTGTTGTGAGGCTTCGTTAGAGGCGCTTTAGAGCACCCAGGAGAGACATCTTGTTCAGCCTCATGATGAGGACAACAGAAAAGTTCATACACTGATGCGAGTGATTTAAGCATTAGCCTAAATGCTAATTTAGCTTTAAACACACAGTATGCTAAATTGGTAATCCTTAAAGATGCATTTTTTATTTTAAAACCTTAGACATATATAAAACTATTACTTTCCCCACCTTAAATTAATAATGTTATAGCCAGTAAAATCTCTGCAAGGTGACACTGTTGTTTTTTTTGCATCTCATGTTGCACGTTCGTTCTGTTCAGCTTGTAATCAGTTTCGACAGTATGAGTACAAGTTGTGTTTTCGTGAAGTAAATAAGTCGTGGTCTCATGGTGATGACCTGCAAGAAAGCATCTTAATAGTTGCTTCTTTTTCCCCCTTTTGTGACATTTCCGTTCTTACACAGATTTACTCAGACACATAAACGTCACAGTTAGCCTGCGCATTGACTTTAAGTAGCACTATCTTTTAGTATTAGTGAGAGATTAGAGGAGAAATCAGATTTTAAAGAGGCAAAACAGCGACACAAAAATAGCCTAATATGCTCTAATACATTTCATAAAACGGGTGACATTACATGAGGCTAAGCTTTTAATGACCTTGCTTTTTATAGGCAGGTTGGGATACAGTAATCTGATTTAACATAATCTCCTAGAATCTCTGATAAATGCTTACTGCATGTATCTCTGAGAGGTCAAATCCTATTGGCCCATTGTAAGGCATTACTGACATCTGCTGTTCAGATCTGCAGGGCCTAACAGAGTTGCACTCGGTGTGGGTTGGCATCAATGCTTGAAAAATATAGGTAAAGTGGCCACACGGACACTTCCTGCTCTGAACACAAATATAAGTATAACACAACAAAGTCCATCCTCAATAATCCAGGTATAAAAGCTAACATTTTTCAATCAGGTCATCTGGACAGTCTTTTTTTGTGCTGAAACGTTTCACCTTCGATCCAGAAGGCTTCATCAGTCAAGGAAACGCACAACAAAACTGATTCTTCCTCCAACAGCTTACTCCAAAGTGGAACAAACCAGTTCTGCTTGTGATAAGATGGTCTCTTTGGTACGCCCCTCCTCCATTGCCGGCCCTCTTCCTTGTTGACAGTCTTGTCAAACTGGTTGAAAACAACAAAGTCCATGCTCAATAATTAAGGTATAAAATCCAACATTTTTCAGTCAGGTCATCTGGACAGTTTCAGTTTTGAAACGTTTCAGCACAAAAAAAAGAAACTGTCCAGATGACCTGACTGAAAAATGTTGGATAAGTATAACACCTTTTTTAAATCACTGAATACAGTATATTCCTAACTTTATATACCCTACTTCAAGAAACTTATTATATTCTTAAGACAGCTTGTTTTCCAATAAAATATTCAAACTAGTTAGCGGTTGTCTAAATTGTGTGCATTTTCCAATTATTATAGAAGGACATCCATCCATCGGGTCATGGAGACAACTAGTCCAGGAGAGAAACCACTGACTTCTTCTTCAGCTTGTCAACCACCACAGTAAACTGTCAACCATCACTTTGTCTGAATGTGGACGCCCCACAGTATCTTAGCTCTTCCATTCTTTACCACCTGTGGTGGTGTCTCCCACTTTGACTGTGGGACCTCCAGTCCATACTCGGCACCGATGTTCCTGTATATTACTGCAGCCACTTGGTTATGGCGTCCATGTATGCTTTGCCTTCCTGCATCTTACATCCTGCTATGATGTGCATCATATACAGTATGATGTGCATCAGGTCCACGTGTTGGACCCTCGCAGGGTCATTCTTGCATTGGCTGCATCTTGGGCTCTGTCTGGTACAGTAGAACCCGACCTCTATTGCTCTTGTGCTGAGGGCCTGCAAGTGATGCCTAACCAACTGGACTCTGTGGTGGTGGACAAACCACAGAAGTAGTACTGTAGTGATTCCAAGCAACTATAACATCAAGTAGGAGCAAAAAGTCATGTAAGCAAGTGCTATGTTGTCGTCAATGTATGTTTCCATAGAATGGTGAAGTTAGTTCTCTGCATTTAACCCATCACATGTGGGATACACCCAGGTGGAGCAGTGGGCAGCTATATAGGCACCTGGGAGATATTAGGGATTGGGTATCTTGCTCAGGGACACCACGACTTGTGGGAATGGCGAGGAGTCAAGCCACGACTTTCTGGTCCCAGGTTGGCTGCCCTACCTCTACCCCACTTCAGTCCTTAAATACTCTAACCCGTTAAGAGCATTCTGCTAAATGGAGAATACAAATCCTGAACTATAACATAAACAGACAGCGTGTCTCAGAGCCCTGTAAAGAGAGAGTTGCGACACTCCCATAGACTCCCATAGAAAGAATGGAATGCGGAAGTCACGTGGGTCATGCAGCGGGAAATAGTTCCAAACAGCAGCGGGTTCAGCGTTGAACGTAGTTCATTCTCCGTGTGCAGACGAGCACAAATGAACACAGCAACATGAAACAGATCAGCAGCAACATGAAACAGATCAGCAGCAACATGATGTGATTTTTCAGTGATTATTCTGTCTAACAGCCTCAGGGTAGAAGCTGTTCCTCAGTCTAGTGGTTCTACACTTAATGCTCCTTGACCTCCTTTCTGAGGGGAGTGGGGCAAAAAGTGTGCTGAGTGAGTGGGGTCCTTCATGATGCAGGTGGCTCTCTTCCTGCATCTGGAGGTGTAAATGTCTGTGATGGTGGGGCGCCTGACTCCAACAGTCTTCTGTGCAGCCTTCACCACTCTCTGCAGAGCTTTTCTTTCTGCAGCTGTGCAGCCTCCATGCCACACGTTGATGCTGGAGCACAGGATGCTCTCCACTGCACACCTGTAGAAGGAGGTGAGGACTGAGCTTCCCAGAGTGAAAAGAGCCTACTTGTCTCTAGGATTGTCATATCAAGATAAATAAAAAAGGATTCCAGTGTTTACAAAATATTTTAATGTTTAAAGAACAGCACCAGTGTAATCCAACTACAGTCTCTTAGGGAAGCTTTCTTTTATTGTAACATTTGTGTGTTCTCTGTTCAAAAATAAAACTACAGAACACAAACTGAGAATGAAATTCATAGACACAAGTCTTCAAAGCCTTATTTAAAACTGAGAGTCTTGACCGCAACATATTCAGTACTAATTACAGTACAAGTACAAGATTTTAAACTAGGGTTTGCAGACCTTCCACGGGTCAGCAGCCGGGGCCAGTATGGATCATTCAGCAGTTGGTGAGACCAAAGCCATCAAGGTGACTCGGTAAGTACGAGTCTCATCCCCCTTTACAGTGAGAGACACACACATCTGCACCACCTCTGAAGGCTGAAACACATCAACACACACACGCTCAGTTCAGATTTCAGTTATTTTCTTCCAGGATCTCATTTCTTAATGATGATGCAGATATTAAAGTACAAAATATAATTTATAATATTATTTATAATGTTTGCAGGATGCTAATAACCGGGCATTAGATTTGCTGGAAAAATATTTTTTAACCTAAAGCAATGAAACTAAAGCAAAATATATATACAATTTATAATCTTAGTGCCTCTAAATGTTTTGTCAATTAGTGATTTCATTTTTATTTTCCTGAGACTTGAACTTTTGTTTGTATTAGATGGACCTGATAAACAAACAAACAAACAAACAAAAAATCCACATTTGTTCATTTATTTTTTTATTGTTTTAAAGTCTTTTTCTCCCCCCAAAATGTGTCCTCTTTTGAGAATAAGACTTGGGTCTCTATAACAGTTTCTACACTTTCACAACTGGGACACAGAGTCTTGGGATGTTATTAAAGGACGATCATTTGACTATAAACATCATTTCTTTAACCAGTTTCTTAATAAGTTATAAAAGTTATGTGTTTTTTTTTACCTTGTATCCACTTTGGGGAGCCCATGTGATGGTGAGTGTGCGTCTGTGACCTGCCTCCACACTGCCCTTCAGAGGCTCCACACTGAAGCCCTGCTGCTGCAGAGGGGCCACACTATCCCAGTAAAACTCTCCACTCTGGAAAACCACAAAAACGGAAAACTAAAACAAGATAAGCGTCATGTCTGAAAAATGTTGTTCACTGGTTTGTTGAAGCAGTTAATATTTTTTCCATATTGCATCTAAAAGAAAAACGAGGATTATGACAACCCCTGAAAGGGGAACAACCAAAAAAAGAATAATAAACCTACAGAAAGAGTAAGTTGTATCTTTTACTTCTGTGAAACCTCAGTACCTTCTTTTTGGTGTTTGAGGAGCGGATGCAGCCAACATGCAGTTCCCTGACCGCAGGTTTGATGACACCTGCATTGTAGCTGGCCTGCAGGGTCACCAGCACGGGGATATTTGGCCTCTCCGCCATCTGTGACTCTGCAACAGAACGTGTTGCAGGTTTCAGCTTTGATCAAGTTTATATAAAACAGCTCATACATACCAGGTAGTCCTTAAAGTTTAATTAAAACTAGAGAATTTGCACTTCCTGCGAAAATGCAGTATGAATGCTGATTGCTGAAAAACTTGCTGAAAACAGCTGAAATGCAGCCGATATAGAAGAACAAGCCCAAGTTAGCAGAATGAAGCAGAAGGAACACATATTTGCTTAATTAGGTTTAAATAAGCAGGAATTCGTACAAAAATAAGGAAATTAGCTAAAAAAAAGTTGAAATTAACAAAAGAAAATAGCTGAAAAGACTGTCAGTGTCAGAGTTTCTTTATTTGTCATTCGCACCACATGTGGTACATGTGGTGGAATGAAAGAGTCCTAGTTACATCCAACAATAAAATGTAAAAGAAAAACAGTAATAAGAGCTAAGATATGAACTAAAAAAACCATTAACTAAAAATACGCTAAGCACCAATAGCATAAAAACAATACGCTGAACAGCAGCACAAACCTGAGTCTGTGTGAGCAGAAGAGTACAAATGAACACAACAACATGAAACAGATAGAATAGAAAGAAGATAAAATAAACGGAAGTGGAAGGAGCTGAAATGAGTAAAAAAAGTAGAATTAGCTGAAAAAGCTAAATTTAGCACAAAAATGGCTAACTAGTAGCTGAAATATCAAAAAAAGCTGAAACTATCAGAAATAACCCGAAAGGAGCATAATAAGCTGAAATTAACAGAAAGAAGTTAATGAGGCTGAAAGTAGCAGAAATTATCACAGAAAACTTGAATTTATCTGAAAACAGCTGAAATTAGCTACAAAAATGCTTAAAAAAGGTGGTTGAAAAGGTAGAACAAGCTTCAATTAGCAGAAGGAAGTGGAGAGAGCACAAGTTTGCCCAATTAGGCTGAAAGAAGCAGAAATGAGCACAAATAGTGGAAATTATCTGAAAAAAAGCTAAAAGTAGCAACAACAACAACAACAACAAAAAAAACAGTTGAAAAGTAGCCAAAAAAGCTGAAAGAAGCTAAAATGATTAGAATAAAGTAGAGAGCACGTTTTTTTTTCTGAATTAGACTAAAAAAGTTGAAATGAGTGCAAAAAATGTGGAATTAGCTGAAAACGCTAAAATTAGCACACAAACAGCTAGTAGGTGAAATAGCAGAAATAGCTGAAACACAGAAAGAAGCTGAAATTAGCAGAAAGAAGTTAGAAGAAGCACAAAAATGTTGTAGTTAGCTAAAAGAATCTGAAAGGAGCACAAAACAGCTGAAAAAAACAGCAGAAATTAGCTGAAAGTAGATAAAAAAAAAGTTAAAATTTGCACAAGGAAGCTGAAATAAGCTGAACCAGAACAAAATGTGAAAGGAGCAGTAAAAGGTTATAAACACATCTAAAGATTTGTAGGATGTAAAATGAGCTCAATTCATTTTCCATGAGAGAAAAAAAAAAAAAAAAAGGCAGAAAAGGCTAAATAAAAAAAAAAAGCTAAAGTTGCACCTATACTAAAAGTCATAGCAAGATTGTCCTGAAAGAGCTGAATGTTTTGATTTATGATTTGTTGAAATATCATGAAAATTGTGGAAGAAGAAAGATTCCAAAAAACATAAGAAAAATGGATCACAATAGTGTGAAAGCTTCATAAGCGTTCACACTATAAATGCTTTGACATGACGATGAACCATCTCATACTGCTGAGTACAACAAGTCAGAATAATGTTTTTCCCATCAAACAGATCTGAAATATTTAGATTTTTACTGTAGTTATTCTACATCTGTTACGACTAAAATTATACTCGATGGAACACGAGTCTAAATAAATTGTGTCTAACATTTGTGTTAGCTTTCTCTTGTCAGAACAAAATGCACTTCACAGGAAATTCACTCATTGTGGTTTATTGTTTGTCATTTTAAAGCTTTCTAGGTCAAACTAATTCTGAAAACGGTATAAAAAGCAACTGCCCTATTGGGTTTACCACCACGGAACACTTCATGATCAGTTTGCTACAACACTTTTTAAGCTTTTTATGACTGAGCAATAGAAAAGGAATACAAATCAAATGTACTTTTCTCATAAATTTGTGTGGAAAAAAGTACATTTGGTTGGACTTAGAAAATCCCCATGAAAAAAATTAATCACGTCTTGCAAGGTTTTTAAAGTAGTTAAATAATCTCCTCAATGCCAACAGAATTTGATAGTGTCTCCTATGAATCAGCTCCGCTGTGTGCATTTTCTGGTTCTATCTTGCCTCTTCCTGTTTGCCAGCTGCAGATTGTCTCATAACTTGTTCTCCTGTGTAGCATGTATTTGAAATTTGGTGTTGTGATATAGATTTTGCAACACACAGGATGTTATGGAAATAAAGTACTTCCTTTTTTGCTGCTCTCAGAATTCTCCAGATTTCAATATTAAAGTTTCTGCAGATTACAGTGAGAAACAAGAAGACTAAAAAGTTTTGATCTTTTAGACTGGAGCCCTATTTCTGTGATGCAGTCACAATGAAGTGGTACGAATTATATTATGTGGCTGCTGATGCTACAGTGGTTGAATGCATTGGCTGATTATGAGTGTGTAAAATTTGTTACAACTCATGGGCAGTGTGCTTATTTGTACACAATAATTTTGTGGTAAAATATGACCTGACTGCTGGTGAAAAACAACAATATATGATTTCATTACACACTCTCTTGGTAAACTTATGGAAAGTGTCAAAGACATATAAAACAGCTTTAAGGAGTTGGAATTAAAATTGGGCCTGTCACGATAACATATTTTGCTGGGCGATTCATTGTCTCAGAAATTACTGCGATAAGCAATAATATTGTTTGAAATTGTTTGATTGTTAAAACAGATTTTAAAGAGAAAAGAGAAAGGGTGGAGTCAGTGAAGAGCACTGGAGTTTAACCTTTTGTCATCCGTTGTCTTCAGTAGATAGACGAAGAAACGATAAAGCCGATAAATGAAAATGAGGTCGATAATTTTCATTTATCATGAGATTAATTGATTTATCGTTTATTGCGACAGGCCTAACTAAAATGTTTATTTTCAGAGAATGCATGATTTCTATCCACACACATGTGGTGGCCCTCATGGACAGACAGATAATACCTGTGAGGTGAAGCTGGGGGAGAAGAGATTCGATGGGCACTGTCAGCAGGTCTCCTCCGTGCAGATACATGTTATGTGACGAGGCTGCACCCTTCAGATTCACCTCACACACTTTACTCTAGAAGACAGAGGGTTACAGTGGTTTTCTTACAAAAAAACAAACAAAAACAAAACCAAAGTCGAGTGAGAACATGCGGGGTACAGCGAGCATGTTTGAATAACACATTAGACAAGCGCATGTTCATATCTATCAGGTTCATCTTGCAAACCTGTGGTTAAGGACAAGCACGAGCTGAGTAAAGACCCTGGATGGAAATATGTGTGTTTGTGTTGTGCTGACCTTATTTATGAGCTCTATGGTGAGCTTGTCAGAGAAGTTCACAGAAGGGTGGTCAGGCTGAAACGTGATGGTGATGTCTTGGGTCTGTCCAGGAGCAATGCTGCCCTCTACTGGCTTCACACTGAACACACTTAGACCACTGTAGTTCTGGGTCCCTGACACATTGTTTCACAAAAATTACAAAAGTTTATCAGTTAAAAATGCAACAGAGATGAACAGAAGAAAAATCTCAATCAAACCAATATTTAACACAACTGCCTTCTATATAATGAAGGCCAAACAGCATTTAACTTAATTTAAATACACACTTCCATGTAGTTTCTGAAGCTCCACACACCTTCGAGCTGACCACAGATTTGTATAGGCTGCTCAGATTTCTCCTTATAGTTCACAAAATTTCAGACACACTCAATGACTTGGATATCAAGGTTCTATGCGAGTCATACTATCACTTCTACTTTCATCAGGCAAATGGAAGTAAGCATGATGTATCTGACTTCCCTCAGCCATTCACTGTGCAGTTGTTTTTGTGCTTTTTCCAAAGAGCTTGAACTCACAACCTGTTTTAAAATGTGGCAGGTGCTGTGCTCATACAATGGGACTGCCTTGTAGCTTTAGGCTCTGCTCAGATTTGCCATGATGTCTGTAATAGGAAACTGTCTTCCACTATCCAGTCTTTTCAGTTTGGATTTTCCTCACCTGCTTTCAGTCTCCTAAGCATCTGTTTTTGTTTTAGTGACTGTTTCTATTTTAATCTACATGAGTGGACTGAAAGAAGCCATCCGTCCATCCATTATCTTTTATCTGCTTCATCCTTTTTCGGGTCGGGGTCACTGGTGCCCATGTCCAGGTGGGGTACACCCTGGACAGGTCTCCAGTCCATCACAGGGACACAGAGACAAACAATCATTCACTCTCTCACTCACACCTAGGGACAATTTAGAGTTACCAATCAGTCTAACATGCATGTTTTGGTCTGTGGTGTGGAAACCGTAGTACCCAGAGGAAACTCATGCATGCACGGAAAGAACATGCAAATTTCACCTGGACCTCTCTCCACCAGATAGTTTCTCATTTCACACCATGAATTGAGTAAAAAAAGTATCTCAGATGTTGTTTTGGTAGCTACAACATACAGGTGATGACATCCCACATGTACATGAGGGCACAATAGTATAAAATCTGACCTCCATTCCAGTTTCTATGGTTGGTTTCTTTTGTAAATCAAATTATAGCAACATATTTTAAGGCTAATAAAACAAACAAAAAAGTTAAGAACATTTATATACAGTATTTAGGTCAAAGCCAATTAAAACACATTAATTATAACATTGTTGCACTTACTGAACCAACCTTTTAGTAGGGTCCTATGTTGTAGAGGCCCTTTTTTATTGGTTTTAAAGCTTCTTAATTATTTTCTTTATGATGTTCTTTAATATGCCACCCACCTCTGTGTTTCTGACAATGAGCTTATGAGCAACTTTTTGACAAACTTAGTTTTGACTTTATTTATGGAGCTCTAAAATCAAATGTTCTCAGGATATGTTTACTACTTGCCTACAACAGGCCGGATCTGAGTGTTTCTGTATCCATCCAGCAGCAAGGCTACTCTGTCGATTCCATCCTGATGCCTGGAGAAAGACAGACTGGCCAGCCGCACGCTGAACCCCAGTGCCACCACAGAGTTGTTCTGTAACTGCATGTAAAACAAAGCTCAGCACCAGAACGAACGTCAAATAAACCGAGCTAAAATGTTAATTTAACAAAAAATATCATATCAACTATCAAGATGCAGCCCCTTTTTTGTATAAATGCGTGTATAGTTGACCTTGATGGACCTTGATTCACTGACCTGCACACTTTGTGAAGTGGTCTCTTTCTCCAACACAAAGCCAAAGTCAAGGAGACCTCCAGTGTGAGATGAGGTGACAGCAGGGAGAACACCCTCTCCACACAGACTTATTTCCAAAACCATGTTAAGGCTTCGCAGCTCTAGTGTTTCAAGGCACTTGAGAAGAGTAAAGGCATAAAGTAACATAATACAAATATTTCAAGTTGAAAATTATTCATGATGACAGCGGTTATTGACAAATGTCTTAATTAAGTACACTTATCCTGACTACAACAGGCAAAATGCCTGTACTGTGTAGTGCCGATAATATGTAGTAAATTTGATGCTGTTGGCCTTACCTTCATCTCCAGAGCTGGGCTGAAAGCAAGAACCAAAGTGTGTTTTCCCCCTGGATGTATGCGTCTCAGAGCATTCAGGAGAGAAAAAGGACCACGTACGTCCAACACGGATGACATCAACTTATAGATAATCAAAGAAAATCGGGCAGAGTTTATTAAGAAATATTTGCTTTATTTGATTCCTGGACACAAAAGTGTGAAGTCCAACAAGTTTCATTGGGTAAAACACACATTATTTGTGATGATTAATAATTCTACAGCTAAAAGTAAATAATTTTTAGTCCTGCTTTGGGTGAAAATAGACTAAAATTTAAATGAAAGAAAAGATAGACTTAAGGAACATTGTGTGTAATATACTTAAAAATAATGCATACACGTGTCTTTAGAAGTGCTTGCAGAACCCAAATGTCATTAAGGATAATTATTTAAAAATAAATTAAATAATAGTAGCATATATTTGATAAAAAAAAAAAAAACTTTTATGAAGAAAGGATACATCCACAGATTCATTTGAAATGTTCTGAATTGTAAATGTTTTAATTACTCTCTCTCCTACAAATATAGACACAAACATGTGAGCACAACAAACAAGGGAAACATCTGAGTTAATGAGATGATCGTGTAGTTGAGGACATTTTCTCACCTAGAACCACTTGATGGAAGTCTATGACGTTGTGGCCATTGTTGGATAGTCCCACCAGAGGGGGCTGTACAGCCAGGCACTGCAGCTTCAGGTAGAGTGTATTCATGTCACTGAGGGTTAACAACAAGCACCAAGATGAGAAATGTCATATTTAAGATAACAAAAACACTGTTGCACGCACTTCATCTGATTTTATTAGACTGAGGGGTCAAAAAATATTTAAAAAATGCTCCTGAGAGCTTCCAGTGCAGTCAAGAAAGCAAAGAAAATATTGAATATTTGTTTAAATATGTTTAGGCTATTTTTAAATGGTCATTACATATGAATACAAATGTTTAAAATAATTAAACAGCAAAAGAACAAACCAAAAAGGCTTGTAGTTAAAAAACCCAAAATATAGAGTTAAATATAAACAGTAACTCTTCCTAAACTGAAGAGAAAAACTGTTAGAGAAAACAAAAAACAGCATTCAGCCATCATTATTAATAACTTCTACATGATATGAAGTACCAGATAGTTGTTTATTCAACTGCGCTCGTCTGCACAGGTTGCCATAGCAACACACATGAAAGATTCAGTAATTATTTTTACGCCCGATGCCTTTCCTGACACAACCTGGGCAGCTTCAGGATTATAAGACGATGGCACTAACCCCCAAGCTACTCCAGCCTCCTATTTAATACCAAAAAGTATGATGTACATTTAAAGATATATTTTTTTATTTTTATTTTTGCAGTTAGATTACAATAATTCTTATACAGCACTACTTTGAAAACTTTTACTTTTGGTCTTCAAGCCGGAACAATTTAAGATAAGCTAAATATTAAATTTTCTGTTTTTTATTTGTTTATTTTTATAAATTTCTAATAATAAGTAAATAAATACCTGAGCCATTTTTTAAAATACTGTTTTCTAGGTATCCCGGTCCAGGGTCTTTTCTGGGTGGAGTTTGCATGTTTTCTCTGTGCATGCGTGGGTTTTCTCCGGGTACTCCAGTTTCCTCCCACAGACCAAAAACATGCATGTTAGGCTGATTGGTAACTCTAAATTGTCCCTAGGTGTGAGTGAGAGAGTGAATGGTTGTTTGTCTCTATGTGGCCCTGTGATGGACTTGCGACCTGTCCAGGGTGTACCCCGCCCCTCGCACTGTGATTGCTGGACATGGGCACTGGCGACCCCCGTGATCCAAAATGGAAGAAGAGGGTAAAAGATAATGAATGGATGCTTTCTAGGTCAGACCCTAATGTTTTGGTAACTACTGGGGTAAGAGAGTGAAGAATATTTCTGCAACTTCAGAATTTCTGTAATGCAGCCTTGTAAATAAAACATCTTCTATATTATGCGTTTATTTCAAAATACTCTTTCAGTCACTGATGTAACAAGTTCTGAGCTTCCTTATGTTTATTCTGTGATGTTTTCCTTCTAATTAATTAAATATAAAAGTCAATAAAATTTAAAAAAAAGAAAAGGTTAAGCACTGCTGTGATCAATAAATAGATGTTTTTTTTAATCAGACTGTATTTTACAGCCAGCAAGCATGGCATCAGCTTTAGAGGTAACATTTATATGCAAGGTACAAGCTTGGACAATATCATATACATGTTAGATCATAATAAATATAAAAAAACAAAATGAAGTAATATTTAAAACATAATAATTAAATGGCCTTCTAAACCAGGCAAAGCAAACTGTTTACAGCGAGTGTTTATGTTACAATAACTTTAAAATAATGTTTCTACTTTGAGTCATTAAAAAAACACTCCACCAATAAATGGCAAGGCCATTACAGTACATGTGTCTGTATCTGGAAGGTGATGTACCTCCACGCTGGCTGGACTTGTCCGTTTGTCTCTGGAGGGACTCCATCTGACACGAAACAGGGAATGGTGAGCTCTCTGTAGCGCTGAGTGAAGGAGTAGAGCAACGAGGCCTTTGCTTCCTCGTACTGCTCCGACCTTCAAAGGAAAAACACTCACTTTTAAACCAAAGCTTTATTACACACACAAACAAAAAAAGATTTTCTGTTTTTATTATATTTTTTGCGATTACAAGTCTAAAGAAATGGGAATACTGATGACATGAAAAGAATCAACAAAAAAGGGCACAAGTATTTTATAGTTCAAGTTTGGATCTCAGATTTTAGCCCTGTTAGACCTAACTAGGACGGATAATTTAGAAAAATGAATTAAATGAAGTTCAGTTAAATAAAGTATAAATAAACCTGTATAAATAAAGGTTAAATTATTATTTTCTTTTTTTAGAAAATATATCTACCCAGGCTGTATGCAGATTGGGTCAGGTGATTTGGTCAAAACAAGGTTTTCTGACATCTTGCTCTTCTTTGAATTAGCTGATATCTTTTCCCCTTTACTGGATCCCACGAGGCTCTCCTTTTTCATCAAAGAAAACAAATATAACAATAACGTGAGAGAAATGCAGCACAGCTAGAAGGTCACTACAGATTGTCGGCATCACACTTTCAACCTATATTACACATGAACTCATCAGAACAAACTATATGACACTTGCTGATTTTTATTAATTACCACATTATTTGTCTGAGTTACAACCAGAGACAAACATCTGAAAAAATGGTGTACAGAAAATAAAAAAGGGAAATAAAAGAATTTGAAAGAAAAGGATGAATTAATGTGTAAAATTAACCAACAGTAAACACAGAACAGTGTCTAGTTTAGTCCCAAACTAGACTTTAGTTTAGTCTCACACAACTAAATGAGAACAAAAAAATCATGCAAAAAACATCAAAGTTCATGCTCAATAATCCAGGTAAAAAATCCAACAAAGTTAAGTCAGGTCATCTGGACTCTCTTTTCTTGCTGAGACATTTCATCCTTCACCCAAAGGACTTCATCAGTCCGAGGAGCCACAACAAACTCATCCCACAAGCAGCACACTCACTTATAGTGGACCAACCAGTTTGATGGTGATAAGATGGTTTCTGGGGCCTGCCCTCTCCCCTGTTGACTCCTCGGAGGCAGCCATAGGCAAAGTGGTTCAAAATAGCATGAAGTCCTTTAGATGAAGGACGAAACATCTATTAACAACAACAACAAAAAAAGGCCAGATGACCTGACTGAACTTTGTTGCACATAAAAAAAATCAAAATGTCCTTGACTTTCTGTTCAGTTGGGTTGCACACCTTGGCTGAACATTTTTTTTTTTCAGTTATTTTATGTTCGGGGTGATTCAGATGTTTGCAGATCTGAACCCCCTAAAGCACTGCTGGGAAAGAAGCAGAAACAGCACGGAGTCCACATCTATCCTGCTGTAGGTAGCAACACTGGTTAGTAGGCTGAATGCTAAAGACCTGAGAGGCCAAACCACCTGGGTACAGCTTGGATGGCTTCCCTGGCGGGTAAACAACTGAGTGCCAGTTAGCTCCCACTTCCAGCTGCAGTAAGAAAACTTCATCTTTGAAACAGTCCTTTCTTGCGTTTCAGCTGGTTTAGCTTAAAAAATTAGTTTGCTGCTGAAAAACTGTGGCACAAGAAGAAGTTGACTGACGGTGAGCGTGCAGGTGTACCTCCTGTTCAGTGGGTCCGTTTCTCTTTGTGTCACAGAGCAACTTGGCCCGGTGCAGGCGACATAAAGCCTCTGCTTTAATCTCATGATCCAAAAGTCTGGGTCTGAAGGTCACATGCACAGGACATCTCTAGGACAGGAGAAATGTTAGATTTTTTTGGTTAGTGATAGATGCTAAGTGTTCTTTGCGATTACATCATCCTTACTCATAAGCAGTTTTGAATCGAACTTATTAATTGAAAGAAGTGGAAACTTCATGCTGAGAGGTATTTTGCTGTGGGCCTTTTTATTTATAAAAAGTTCAAGTGAACCTGTGACCTGTTGGGTGTGTACCTGCCTCTCGCACAGTGACAGCTGGAGATAGACAGTAGGCACCCCGCAAACCGAGAAGGAAAAAGCAGGTAAGAAAATAGATGGGTGGAAGTTTAAATTAACTACAGAAGATAATTCCACTGTTTTCCCATTTACAGGATGTTTACCGCATTGCTTCCAAAATGCCTTTTATTGCTAAGTCAAATAAAAAACTACTGTCAAATATATTAATTGTTTAACACCACTTGTAAAAAATAGCACTTCTAAGTCAGCAGCAAATGAAATGCTAGTTTTCTTCTTTATATATATATATATATATATATATATATATATATATATATATAT